>NC_135331.1:192933604-193675469 GCF_023851605.1 Tamandua tetradactyla
ATGGATGTTGGGGCCTCTGGGCTCCGACCCAGAGGGGAAGTCCAGGGAGGTGATACCCCATGGTGGCCCCCACAGGCCTAGGGGTCTAAGGCCTCTCCAGGGCCAGGCAGGGCTGAGGCAAGGACCCTGGGCCTGATAGGGTTGCCATGGGGGCCAGCTGCCTTCTCTTCGGGCCAGGGACTGGGGTTAGACCCAGACACCCCTGGCTCCCCTGCAGCCTGAAGCCCCCGCGCCAAGACCCCGAGGCTGTCCACTGGCCCCAGGGCATCTGCAGGTCTCAGCATCCCACCAGGCCCCAGGACAGAGGCTCCTTTCTGGGAAGACCAAGAAACACAGCGTGTCCCTTCCCCGAGGCTCTGGGATGAAGGGTCCCCTGCAGAGCCCACCAGAAATGGGCAGCATCCGAGGATGGCGCTTCTTATCTGAGGAAACTTTAAGCAATTCTCTGGTCTTATTCTGAGGAAAAAGCTCTTTGGAACTAGGCAGAAAACAGCTGCGACCCCCTCGCTGCACCCCATCCTTGGGACATGCGGGCTTCTCCCAGGCAAAGCTCCGATAGATAACATGGAGGTCAGCCATCACTGTCGGGTGGCCGAGGGACTCTGAGACCCCGGGGGCTGCCGGGGTGGGTGGGGACTCACACGTTGACCTGGCACAGGTGGCAGTACTGGTTCTCAATGACGTGGGCATGCTTGGAGCGGTCAAAGCTCGGCACCTGCTCGCGGTAGCTCTTCTTGTGCCTGACGTTGGGCTCGGCCGGGTCGATGGAGGTGGCAACCACATGCATGATAAGGTGTACCAGGAACAGCCCACCAACCACCTGTGGGGAGTTAAGGAAGGACGAGGGAGACCCTGGTCCACACCAGCGGGAGGCAGCTTCTGGGAGCCGGGGGTCTGCAGGACCTCCCTCCTCTTGTGCAGGGAGTGGGCAGCAGCTGTTCTCCACCTAGTTCCAAAGAACCTGGCCAAACCTGGGCGAACAGGGTCTCAGGGCACCTGAGCAGGTATGAGCAGGTGTGAGCAGGGGCTCAGAACACACCTGTCCTATTTGAGTGGTGGCTTGAGGCATAGCTGGCTCAGGTGAGTGGGGACTCAGGGAAGGCAGAGCAGGTGCAGGCTGAGTGGGTGGGAGCACATGTGCAGGGCAGAGAGCTAAATGCAAGCCAGGCTCAACAAAGGTGGTCCCAACTCATCAGCAATCTTACCCTCCTGGACCTGGAGCACTAGAGGGAGTCTCCCATTAGAGTGGGCACAACGACGAGCCTCTGAAATGACCTGATTAGCATATTTGCATGCTCAACTTGGAAATATTGGTTCCTGTAATCTTCCAGACATGTACCTTATTATAAAAGGGCCTTTCTACAGGAAAGAAATACTGAATTCACAGACATGGCTGAGCACATTATCAAGCTTGAGAAACTATCAGAAATCCTGACTGACTGCTTGAACCCTCCTTTGATGCCCTGCCCTGCTCCTCTAGGTCCTGGGCCACCCAACCTCCCTCTATGATTCCCCTGAACCCCTCATTGCCTCACGTATTCAAACCAAGCCAGTGAAGGAGGCTTCAGGGGTCACCTGCTCCATCCACGCAGACAAAGGCAGAATTCAGGGCAATTATCACAGAGGTCCCCAATCTATGGAAGATCCAGTTGGTTTTCCAAAAGAACTCACTCTCATCTTTCACCTTTATGAGCCTGGATGCTCAGAACTTTACCAGTCAGTTCACAGGACCGCTGGCGAGGGCCACGCCCACACCTGGGGAGATGAACCTGGCTGGAAAGACCCGTGAAAGGGCTCTTCAAAACCAAGAGGGACTCACAAACTGAAGCATTTATGCTAAAGGAGCATCACAGGGTCCGGTGCCCCCAACATTTTATTGGAGAAAAATGCAACAATGTCCCCTGAAGCCCAAGGAGCCCATATATGAATATTACAACAGGCTTGAAAAACACTTTAAGCAATTCTCTGTTCTTATTCATGTTGACTCTGAAACCTCTGCCCTATTTAATTCTACTTTCAGAAGAACTCAGCACCACGCTAAACTATAAACAACTAAATGGGGCCAAAATGGAACCTTCGGATTTTGTAGGTCGGACAGATCAATTAGATCACACTTCACAATGGCTGGAGAAAGGGCAATCTTCCCAGGAACAACTGCACAAATACATTAGCACAAACCAGGAGTTTCCAAGTACAGCAGCGAAAGAAATCCCAAGGAACACTTTCAGGGACCAGGGCTCAGGGTGCTGGGACTGTACGTACTGTAAACTAACTGGACAGTGAGAAAGAGACTGCCCCCCACATCCAGAAACAGCAGCAAACCCCACTGTCCTTTGCCTTCAACGTGACTGCTCGGGCTGCCCGGGAAAAGGCAGGTGCCTTTTCCATTGCCCATGCCACACCTTAGGTAAGACAGTGTGATAACTGGAGATGAGACACGTGGGCTCTAAGAGACACTGGGCCACCTTCTCCTTCTGGAATCCCAGGGCCCTCATCAACCCTCATCCCAGGGGAACAGAGACACCACTCAAATGGGGGTGGGGGGGGAGTGCGGTGTTTGAATCTGCTGTGTTATTTTAATCCATTCCTGTGGTTATGGGTGCATTGTGGAAGCAGGAGCTGAAAGCAACACAACCTGGGACACAAGGCCCAGCAGGGGCCAGCCATGTGCCTGCCGTGTGACAGAGGGGTCCTGGATGCCAGCAGCCTCTCTTCAGAAAAGGCATCTTCCTGCTGATGCCTTAATTTGGGCATTTTCATGGCCTTAGCATTAAACTTGTTAACTAATGAATTTCCAGTGTGAAAAGCAGCCCACTGCTGGTACATGACATTCTGGCAGCTTTACCAAACTGAAACAGGAAGTCTCCAACAAACCCATGACTGTCTTCAAATCCCCCCATTTCCCCTTCAGTTATGGCCTTTACAAGACACTCATCGATTTCTACTAGACCCTCTGCCCAATCCACCTTCTCAGAAGGGCTTCCCCGGGAGGACCTACACTCATGGGCTCCCTCTGTCTACCGTGGCCAAAAGGTCTGCGTCTAGTCTTACCACATCTGAGACCCATGCCTTTAGGAGAACATGGTATCCCCATTTGAAACAGGAACAGGGAGCCCTAGGAAAATAAACTGTAGCCTGGGAGCCTTGTCTCTTTAAAGGAGCTGTGCTAGCCTCCTCAGGAACTAATCAAACCTTAAGGAAAAATGAAACACTAGGAAAGTGATCCTTCTACATGCACTCCAGGGAGACAGACACCTCCAGGACGGCAATCCTCAGCCTGGAGATGCTACATGGTGGAAAGACCCCTCGATAGAGATGCACCCCAACCTCGATGGACAGGACCCCATGGGGCACCCTCAGTGACCCATGTGCAGCGAGAGTACAAAGGGGAGTCTTGGATCCTCATTTCTCAGTAATGACAGCTCCCAGCCCTGTCTGGAAATCCATTCCTACTAGGGACAAAAATAAAATTACCAAGGAGGAGAAGACGACGGCACCTGATGCTGATGACCAACTCATGGCCTGACCCAGGCCTGTCAAATTAATACTCACTGGTGGTGTTAGGCTTAGTCACCCAGAAGTAGGCGGCATCTGCTCTCTGTACAGACTCACCAAGCATCTCTAAACTTAGCTTCTCTGGGTTACAATCTGGATTTCATCTCTCAGCTTCCTTTGGTTTCCTCTTGGTTCTGGTTATTTCTGTGAGCCTTTGCTTAGCACCCAGGGCATCTCTGTCTGCATCTCCAAGCATCTGTGTCTGCTGTGTCAGGTGTCCAAGCACCTCTGCTCTCTCCACAACTTCCCCTGGCAATGGACTCCAGTAAGCTAATTAAGACCCATCTTGAATGGGCAGAGTCCCGTCTCCATGGAAACAATCTAATCAAAAGGTCCTAGCAACAACTGGGTGTGTCACATCTTCATGAAAACAATCTAATCAAGGGAGTCCACCCACAATAAGCCTGCACCTCAAGATTGGATTAGGACTAAAAGAACATGGCTGGTGAATAGAGGGGCCACGATGGTGGCTCAGCGAGGTGTGGGCTCTAGTTCTTCCTCCAGAGCAGGTAATAAATACCCCAAAACAGGACCAAACAACTGTGGGGGTCATGTCAGTGACTGGACACACAGCTTACACCAGTCTGGACAAGCTGGACTGACTGTGAGCCCTCCCAGAACCAGGAGTCCCCAAAGCCACATTGACCGGCGCCCCTTCCCCACAGTTGCTTCCCAGAGAGGAGGAAAGAGACTTTACCAGCAGCAGGAGCTCAGTGCAATCACACTCCAATTGTGGAATTAATTCACAAATTCTGACTCCTAAATATAAGCCCCCAGCTCAGCTGAACCTTGATCAACGTGGAGGCTGCTGGGTTTTGCCCCAGCGCAGAGGGGACAGGGCAGATGGAAAAAGAAAAATGAAAAAGAAAAACAGAGGTTTTTCGGAAAAGACAGTACATAGTACTGAAAGTGTCTGGGCCCTGAGGGAAAGGAGGGGGCACATAGGACCTGGAGATACACAAAGTACCAGTTTAAGCTCTTGATTGGCAAACAAAGAACAAGGTCCTGCTTTGAAAAGGGTTTTTCTTTTTCTTTTTTATGGCTGTGTTTCTATGCTTTGACTGCTCTTTGGATACTTCTACAGGGCTTCTCAGGCTCCAACTGCCCTAAGCAGTTGTCTCAACCATGCCCCAGCAGGGAGAGTCTGCTGAAGTCAAAGGTACCACATCACCCAATGCTGGGACCCACAGGCAGACAAGCACTACATACTGGGAAGGAAAGGAAAAACACAGAGTCCAGAAGCATCATAGAAAAGTCTTTCAACCTGCTGGGGCTCACCTCAGGGAAAACTGATACAGGTGACTCTTTCCACCTCACAGGAGGCCAGTTTGGTCTGGGAAAATCTGGCTGGGGTTTATAATATGTAAGTAGACCCTCTGAAGGGGGTAAAAATGCACCATACAGGCAGGGCAAGAAACAAGAAAACAAGAACTGAAAAATTCTGATCTGTTTAATGAAACCTAAGCCAGAGGTCTAGAATAAGCTGAACTGAATGTCGAAGAACAGATAGTCAACAAGGTCATCCAGCAAGAAAATCCTAGGTTAAAAAAAATGAAAACAATCTCCAGAATAATCTAATTAAGGCAATTAAATGCCTACACCCCAGCAAAAAATAACAAATCATACTAGGGAAATTGAGGGTATGGCCCAGTCAAAGGAACAAACCACCCATTCAAATGAGACACAGGAGTTGAAACAGTTAATTCAGAATGTTCAAACAGACATAGAAAACCTCATCAAAAATCAAATCAATGAATTGAGGGAGAATATAAAGAAGGCAAGGAATGAACAAAAAGAAGAAATCAAAAGTCTGACAAAACAAACCACTGAACTTTTGGGAATGAAAGGCACTGTAGAAGCGATGAAAAAAACATGCAAATCTACAATGCTAGATTTCAAGAAGCAGAAGATAGGATTAGTGAACTGGAGGCCGGGACATCTGAAATTTTATAAGCATAAGAAAATATAGGGAAAAGAATGGAAAAATACGAGCAGGGACTTGGAATTGAATGACAACATGAACTGCAAAAATTTACATGTCTTGGGTGTCCCATAATGAAAAGAGAAGGAAAAAGGAGGAAAAAACTAATGGAGAAAATTATCACTGAAAATTTCCTAACTCTTAGGAAAGACTTAAAATTACAGATCCAAGCAGTGTAGCATACCCCACACAGAATTGAACTAAATAGATGTACTTCAAGATACTTACTAATCAGAATGTCAGATGAGAAAGAGGAAGAGAGAATCTTGAAAGCAGCAAGAGAAAAGCAATCCACGACACACAAAGGAAGCCCAGTAAGGTTACACATAGATTTCTCAGCAGAAACCATGGAGGCTAGAAGACTGTGGGATAATATATTTAAGTTACTAAAAGAGAAAAATGGCCAACCAAGAATTCTGTATCCATCAAAATTGTTCTTTAATAATGAGGGGAAATTAAAACATTTTCAGACAAAAAATCACAGAGAATTTGTGACCAAGTGATTGACTCTGCAAGAAATGCTAACAGGACCACTAGAGACTGATTAGAAAGGACAGGAGAGAAAGGTGTGAAGAAGAGTGTAGAAATGAAGACTGTCAATAAAGGTAAAAAGAAGAAAAATAAGATAAGACATATAAAATCCAAAAGGTAAAATGGTAGAAGAAAATACTGCACATACAGTAATAACACTAAATGTGAGTGGATTAAACTCCCCAATCAAAAGACATAGACTGGAAGAATGGATTACAAAACAGGACCCATCTATATGCTGTCTACAGGAAACGCATCTTAGACCCAAGGATAAAAATAGTTTGAAAGTGAACAGTTGGGAAAAGATGTTTCATGCAAATAATAATCAGAAAAGAGCAGGAGTAGCTATACCAATGTCCAAGAAATTAGACTTCAAATGTAAAACAGTTAAAAGAGACAAAGAAGGACACTATCTATTAATAACAGGAAAAATTCAACAAGAAGATGTAACAATCATAAATGTTTATGCACCGAGCCAGAATGCTCCAAAATACATGAGGCAACCACTGAAAAGAGAAACTGACAAATCTACAATAAGAGTTGGAGACTTCAATTTCCCACTGTCATCAATGGACAGAACATCTAGACAGAGGATCAATGAAGAAACAGAGAATTTGAATAATACAATAAATGAGCTAGACTTCACAGACATTTATAGAACATTACATCCCACAACAGCATGATACACCTTTTTCTCAAGTGCTTATGGATCATCTCAAGGATAGACCCTATGCTGGGTTACTAAACAAATCTCAATAAATTAAAAAAGATTGAATCATACAAAACACTTTCTCAGATCCTAAAAGAATGAAGTTGGAAATCAATAGGCAGAGGGCCAGAAAATTCACACATATATGAAACTCAACAACACACTCTTAAACAACCAGTGGGTCAAGGAAGAAATTACAAGAGAAATCAGTAAATATCTCGAGGCAAATGAAAATGAAAACACAACATATCAAAATCTATGGGATGCAGCAAAGGCAGTGCTATAGCAGAAACTTATTGTGCTAAATGCCTATATCAAAAATCGAGGAATTAACTGTCCACTTGGAAGAACTAGAGAAAGAACAGCAATCTATCCCCAAAGCAAGCAAAAGGAAAGAAATAATGATTAGAGCAGAAATAAATGAAATTGAGAACAAGAAAAAAATGAGAAAATAAAAAAAGCAGAAGTTGGTTCTATGATAAAATCAATAAGATTAATGGACCCTTAGTGAGGCTAACAAAGAGAAGAGTGAGAATGCAAATCAACAGAATCAGAAATGGAAGAGGAGACACAACCACTGACCCACAGAAATAAAGGAAGTAATGAGAGGATACTATGAACAACTTTATGCTAATAAACTCGGCAATGCAGATGAAATGGACAACCTACTAGAAAAGCACGAACAATCAACACTGACTTGAGAAGGAAAAGATGACCTCAACAAACCAATCACAAGTAAAGAAATTAAATCAGTCATTAGAAGCTCTCCAAAAAGACAAGTCCAGGACCAGATGGCTTCACATGTGAATTCTATCAAACATTCAAGAAAGAATTAGTACAAATTCTGCTCAAACTCTTCAAAAGAATTGAAGAGGAGGGAAAGCTACCTAACTCATTCTATGGAGCCAACCTCATACCAAAGCCAGAGAAAGTTATTACAAGAAAAGAAAACTACAGACCAATCTCCCTAATGAATATAGATGCAAATATCCTCAAAAAAATTCTTGCAAATCGCATCCAGCAGCACATTAAAAGAATTATGCACCATACCAAGTAGGATATCCCAGATATGTAAGGATGGTTCAACAGAAGAAAATCAGTTAATATAATATACCATATCAACAAATCAAAACTGAAAAGCCACATGATCATCTCGACTGAGACTGAAAAGGCATTTGACAAAATTCACCATCCTTTCTTGTTGAAAACACTACAGAGGATAGGAATAGAAGGGAACTTCTTCAATATGATAAGGGGAATATATGAAAAACCCAGACTTAACATGATCCTCAATGGGAACAATTTGAAAACTTTATCACTAAGATCAGGAACAAGACAAGGATGTCCACTATCACCATTGTTATTCAACCTTGTGTTGGAAGTTCTAGCCAGAGCAATTAGATAAGAAAAAGAAATACAAGGTATCCAAATTGGAAAGTAAGAGGTAAAGCTCTCACTGTTTGCAGATGATATGATACCGTATGTCAAAAACCCTGAAAAATTCACAGCAAAACTACTAGAGCTAATAAATGTGGCAAAGTGGCAGGTTACAAGATCAACACTCAAAAATCTGTAGTGTTCCTGTACACTAGTAATGAACAATCTTAGGGGGAAATCAAGAAAAAAGTCCATTTACAATTGAAACCAAAAGAATAAAATATTTAGGGGTAAATCTAACTAAAGATACAAAGACCTCCACAAAGAAAACTACAGGACACTGGGAAAAGAAATCACAGAAGACCTAAACAAATGGTCTTTGGGCATATGGTGTTCATGGGTTGGAAGACTAAATATAGTTAAAATGTCAATTCTATCTAAATTGATTTACAGATTTAATGCAATACCAATTAAAATCCCAAAAACTTACTTTTCAGAAATAGACAAACCAATAACCAAATTTATCTAGAAGGGCAGGGTGCCCCAAATAGCTAAAAATATGCTCAGAAAGAAAAATGAAGTCGAGGTCTCATGCTACCTGACTTTAAGGACAGTGGTCAAAATAGTATGGTAATGGCATACAGATAGATATACTGACCAATGGAATCGAATAGAGTGTTCAGATATAGACCCTCTCATCTATGGACAATTGATCTTTGATAAGGCAGTCAAGCCAACTCACCTGGGACAGAACAGTCTCTTCAATAAATGGTGCCTAGAGAACTGGATATGCACATGCAAAAGAATGAAAGAGGATCCATCTCACACCCTATACAAAAATCAACTCAAAACAGATGAAAGACATATACGTTAGGTCTAAAACTATAAACGCTTTAGAATAAAATGTAGGGAAATATCTTATAATAGCAGGACGTTTCCTAGACCTTACACCCAAAGCACGAGCATTGAAGAAAGAAAGAAAGAAATGGGAACTGCTCAAAATTAAACATTTTGTGCATCAAAGAACTTTGTCAAGGAAAGTAAAAAGACAGCTTACACAATGGGAGACAATATTTGGAAATGATATATCAGATAAAGATTTAGTATCCAGAATATATAAAGAGATTATTCAACTCAACAACCAAATTACCAAATGGATTAAAAACATGAACAGACACGTCTCAGAATGGCTGAAAGACACATGAAGAGATACTCAACTTCCCTGGCTATTAGGGAAATCCACTCAGAGGACAAAGCAAGGACACAAATGGACATTTGCACACCAATGTTTATAGCAGCATTATTTACAATTGCCAAGAGATGGAAACAGCAAAATGTCCATCAACAGATGAGTGGCTAAAGAATCTGTGGCATATACATATGATGGAATATTACACAGCTATAAGACAATAAAGTTATGAGGTATGCAAGAACATGGATGGACCTTGAGGACATTATGCTGAGTGAGATTAGCCAGAAACAAAAGGACAAATACTGTATGGACTCACTGATGTGAACTGACATTAGTGAATGAAATTGGAGAATTTCAGGAAAGAAAAGAGACCATCAGGAGATAGAATAGGGTAGAGATTGGGTAACTGGTGCTGAAGGGATACAAGACTGATTGTAAAAATTCAGAAGTGGATAGCATAACACTACCTAACTGTGATACAATAACGTTAAAACACTGAATGAAGCTGAATGTGAGAATGATAGAGGGAGGAGGCCTGGGAACACAAATAAAATCAGAAGAAAAGATAGACAATAAAGACTGAGATGGTATAATCTAGCAATGCCTAGAGTATATAATGATAGTGACTAAATGTGCAAATTTAAAAATATTTTTGCATGAAGAAGAACAAAGGAATGTCAATACTGCAGGGTGTTGAAGATAGAAGGTAATTCGTATTTTAAAACATCAACTTATGTTTGAGACTAAAGCAAAAAATGTTTATTTGGTACAAAATTTATATTTTGACTAGTGCATTTCCTAATATAACTTAGGTTGGCAGATTAATTGAACACCATAGAACATGTAACCTTGAGTAGGGCATGAGATTTCATAGGTTTGCCTCAATAAATCCCAGAGTGATGTTAACAGTGAATAAAACAGTATTTGAAAAGCCCCTTGGGGGAATGGTGAGAAAGGGGGAAAATTCATCTTTCCCAAGTGGAGAATTCTTGATATTCTCACAAACAAGCAGTGGGGACAACCAAAGCAATAGGCTGAGCCCCCAGTATTGGGGTTTGTAAATATGAAACTTAATCTACAAAGGACAGGCTAAGTCTACTTAAAATTAAGCCTAAGAGTCACCCCCAAAGAACCTCTTTTGTTGCTCATATGTGGCCTCTCTCTTTCAGCCAGCATGACAAGCAAACTCACTGTCCTCCCCGCTCTACGTGGGACATGACTCCCAGGGGTGTGGACCTTCCTGGCAACGTGGGACAGAAATCCTAGAATGAGCTGGGACTCAGCATTAAGGGATTGAGAAAACCTTCTCAACCAAAGGGGGTAAGAAGGAAATGAGAAAAAAATAGTGTCAATGGCTAAGAAATTCCAAACATAGTCATGAGGTTATCCTGGAAGTTATTCTTAGCACTAAATACATATCAGCTTTTTAGTTAAGATGTAATGGTGAGGCTGGAAGGAACTGCCCGAAAATGGAGAGCTGTGTTTCACTAACCATGATTCCTGAAGATGATTGTATAATGATATACTTTTTGCAGTGTGACTGTGTGATTATGAAATGCTTGTGTCTGATGCTCCTTTTATGTACCTTATTGACAGATGAGTAAAACATATGGATTACAAATATATAATGGGGGGAACAAATGTTAAAAAAAATTTAGTAGATTGAAATGACAGTGATCAATGAAAGGGAGGGGTAAGGGGTATGGTATGTAGGAATTTTTTCTGTTTTCTTTGCATTTCTTTTTCTGAATTGATGGAAATGCTCTAAGAAATGACCATGATGATGACTACACAGCTATGCAATGATATGTGAGTTATTGATTATATATCAAGAATGGAATGATCATGCGGTAAGAATGATTGTGTTTATATGTTGTTTAATAAATAAATACATTTTTAAAAAAAGAACATGGCTTTTCTGGGGTACATAACAGTTTCAAACCGGCCTGGTCACCCAAATTAGATAGCATCTGCAGTAGATGGTGAAACCAGATCTGGGACCAGGCCTGATTTTCATCAGACTGAATGAAATCAATACCACCTGCCATAATCCTTCCGCTTTCTTGCTCACCCCTTCTTTGTACCCCAGCCCATCTCTGTCCTTCCCGCAAGGACTCCTACCCCCTTTAAACTTCACATTCCACTGTTGCCTTCCTTCCTAGTCCCTGGCCATTCCCAACCCTCTTCCCCAGCCATCAGGGTACTGCGGACCAGACACGTGATCCCAATGCTGGGTCTGTGTGGGCTGAGGCTTCTCAGAGGGGCCTGCAGAGGCGTCTGGAGCACGGGGCGAGCTCAGCACAGAGCCGGGCTCACGGCGATGCATGGCCAAACAGCCGTGTCACTATTTAGGGGAAACACCCGCGTGGTGGTTCCCTCAGCACACTTGGCAGAGACTGGTGGGATGGAAATACTTGTGAGCAAGACGGGGAGGGAGACACTGCAGGCCCCTGCCCCAGAGAAGCTGCATCCCCCAGAACGGCAAGGAGCGTGGACGGCTGCAGAAGCAGAGCAAGCAAGCAGGGAGACAGAGCCACTGGCTGGACACGGCCAGGCACCCCGCCCAGCCCCGACGAGGTCCTGCCCTGGGCAGTGCCGCATGTGGAGACGCAGTTGGGAGGGTGGACCCTGGACTCTGTCGTGCCCCAGCGCCTAGCCTCCCAGGCCCTGCCCTGCGGGGGAGGCGGCTCCCGAGCTCTCCTGTGGACAGCGGTGGGGGGCGGACAGCCGTGCTGCCTGGAGCAGGGACTGCCAGCCTTGGGGCACACGGGGCAGGACCCAGGTTGGGAGGAAACGGCCTCCTGGGTGTGGCGGTTCAGACCCATCTGTGTTCCAGAAACACATGTTCTTAAAGTTCATCCAGACTGCGGGTGGACCCATCCCGAGCAGGAGCTCCGTCGAGGTGGGCAGTCGGGGGGCCC
Organism: Tamandua tetradactyla; assembly: GCF_023851605.1. Lineage (NCBI taxonomy): Eukaryota > Metazoa > Chordata > Mammalia > Pilosa > Myrmecophagidae > Tamandua > Tamandua tetradactyla. The sequence goes on from NC_135331.1 coordinate 192,945,871, forward strand.
ATCAGGAGGGTCTTCATCCCGGCCTGGGGTCCTGTGTGAGGGATGAGACGCAGCCAGAGGGGGAGAAAGCCCGGGGAAGGCGGAAGCTGGAATTGCAGGGCACCGGGGGAGGGGGCAGGGCCAGGGAGGCACACGCAGAGGGCAGGACAAGCCCCAGAAGGTCAATCTTGTGGGACACAGCAGTGCCCCAGGGTGGACTTTGTCCTGGCCGCAATGCCATGCACAGTCACGTCCTCATTGCTGAAGCTGAACCACTGTGTGGGAGCAGCCGGGAAGCTGGGACCCAGGGACGGGGGACACTCAGAGGCACGTCACAGGGGATTCCAGGGCCACCAGCACAGGCCCAAGGCTAGACTCCTGGGTGGAGGTCAGGGAGGCATCTACACTTGTATGCTTTTTCTCTTTTTCCTTCTTTGTCATTTTTAGTTAGTTCCTGGCATTCAAGGCAAGTTTAGTCAAAAGGCTAACTGCATACAAGTTTAAGGAGCAGACAGCCCAAAGTCTAAATTTCATCAGATATGACATTGAAATATCAAAACGCCCAGGATTCAATAAAAGATTACAACACATACAAAAGGAAGTGAGGGCTCAGGTAAATGATAAAGTAACGGGACTAGAAACCATCCATTGGGAGGACCAGACCTGGGACATACCAGGAAGGATTTTTTTTCAGTGCTCCTAAACATGCTCAAGAAGGTAAGGGAAATATGAACACAAAGCTAAAGGAAATCAGGAAAGCAATAGAGGAACACACAGAGAATATCCATAGAAAGATGGAAATTATGAAAAGGGAACATACAGCCCTGAGGACTACAGAAGCAGAAGTGAAAACTTCCCTCGAGGAGTTCTGCTACAGACTCAAGCTGGCCGAAGAAAGGATCTGTGAACCTGAAGCTAAGACGATGGAAATCATCCAGTCTGAGCAGCAGAAAAGTTTATGGTAATTGCACTGTGAAATGCCAAAGACAGAGAATTCTGGAAGTGGTGAGAGAACCAACGTGTCCTGCAGCAGGAAGCCTCGGTAAGAGCGATTTCTGATTTCTTACCAGCAACCACGGAGCAGGACAGCATAGGATGACACGGAGTCATGGCACATGGTGAGAGCAAAAAACTGCCAAGCAGGAATTCTATATGTGGCAAACCTGACTTTCAAAAATAAGGGAAAGTTTAAGACATCCCAGATCAATAAAAGCTGAGGGAATTTGTCACCACTAGAGCAAGCCTACGAGAGGTGTGAAAGGGAGTTCTGCAGATTGAAGGAAAGGACACCAGGCAATCGATTGAAGCTGCATGAAGAAGTAAAACCTCTGGTGACAATATGATAAGTTTTGTCATATTGTCAATATAGTAATATAGTAAATACAAATGCCAGTCTTATTTACTGTATTTTTGTTTTGTAACTCCACTTTTTACACCCTACCATCTAAAAGGGAAATTCAATAAAATGTAATGATAAATCAGGGTGGGCCATGATGGCTCAGCTGGCAGAGTTCTCGCCTGCCATGCTGGAGACCCGGGTTTGATTCCCGATGCCTGCCCATGCAAAAACAAACAAACAATCAAACAAATGCAATGATAAGCAGTGGTTCAGAACTCATAACATATGAACACACAATTTATGGTGAGAACTACACTAAGGTGGGGTGTTTACTTTCCTAGCCTGCTCAAGCAAAGACCATTCATTGGCTTACGCAGTGGGAAGTTATTTGCTCACAGTTTTGAGGCCAGTAGAACATCCAAACAATGCATTATGGAGGACGCTGTCTCCCTGACCCTGTCCCCTGGCCAGGCACGTGGCCACCTGTCCTGGTCTCCCCCTTCTCTCTACTGCTTTGTTTCTGGCTGCTCCATCGGTACCTTTCTCTCTCTGTCTGAATTTCATGCTCATTTAACTGAAGCAGCCTTATCAGAAGGTCCTGCTTGCAATGGGCTCATGCCCACAGGGCTCGGTTAACTTCAAGAACATGTTTTTCTGGGGTATAGGAGCATAGCTGTGTATGCTGACATCTAAGCAAGTGAGAGAGCTGTAGATTCAGGGTGTTGAATTTAAGCCCATGGGACCCTCAAAGAAATTGCTGGAGAACCTGCAAGCTCATAGAGACAGAAAGAGGGTACAGGCTGCCAGGGTTGGGGCAGGGGGCATGGGGAGTTCATGAAAAATGGGGGTAAGGCGTCTGTCTGGGGAGATGGGCAGATTCAGCAATCAAAGGTGGTGGAGGAATTTCAATAGTAGGGACGTGATGAACCTGTGAATGGCAGGCTTGGGAAAGATGGAAAGTTTATGTTGTCCTTATGATCCCACAAATGTTTTTAAAAATGAGTAACTAAAGAGACAAGGACAGCTATGTGCAGCATGTGATTTTGGGCAGAATCTACCAGGGAGGAGTAGAGGCTTCAAAGGACGTTTGGAGACGTGACAAATGTAGAATATGGGGAGTAAGGTTTATGGCCATGTTGAGAGTCTTGAACTTGCCCACTGCACTTGAGGAGGGCACATAAGTGAGCGTCCTTGTGCACAAGGAATGTACGAGGAAGTATTAGGTGTTCAGGCAGCATACAGCCTGTGCTTAAGTGTTCCGAAAAATGGACTGATGAACAGACATACAGATGGACGGGTGGATGGGTAGATGGAACATGAAAGGGCAACATGGCAAAATGTTGAAGTTGCTGGATCTGGCTGTCTGGGAGTGAGGATAGGTTGGGCTCCTCTGGGTGGGTTGAACTGTTTTTTAACTGTCCTTTAAGTTTTCCAAAATTAAAAGTTGTTTTCTAGAAAAGTCCTTTTCCATCGAAACGGACGGTAGCCTCTACAGTTGACCTTCCACGCCTGGGACTGTGCCCACCCCCAGTGTGGTGAGCCTAGGGGAGGGACCAGAACCTCGGTGATGGACACTGAGCATGGTGGGGGCCTGTGTGCCCAGAGACCCACGTTCACGTCTTGTCCCCTGGTCCTGATGACGGGGCCGCATGTGGAAAGAGGGTCTCGAAGACATGAGTAGCTCAGAAGAGGCTAAACTGGTGAGGGGCCCTCATCAAAACAGTTGTGTCCTCATAAGAAGAGGACAGGCAGACCCCACACGGGGCTGAGGGGTCTCGTTGTGGAGCCTAAACTGAGGGGTGTGGGTGGGGCCAAGGCCACCCGGACGGCGGCACCCCTAGAGACAGTAGGGGGAGGACCAGCCCCGGAGCCTTCAGGGGGTGCAACAGGCAGACCCTCGGGTCAGACTTCTGGCCTCCAAAAGCTAGAGAACCAATGTCTGGGGTGTCACTGGCTGCTGTGCAGTGCTGTTCCCGTAGCCCCTGGATACCCAGACCCTGGGACTGGTCCGCGGGGCTCCCCTGCACTGCTCCCGCCCTTTCCCGAGCCCAGAGACCCCATCATGACAAGTGTAGGGAAAGAACATCTGGCTGCAAGTTGCTGAGGCCCGGAGAGAGAGCGAGGTGGACACTCCCGGCGTGGCCGGCTGGACCAGCCCAGGTCCTCCGCCAAGACTGAGGCAGGCGGGCAGTGGCTCCATGCCACCCACCCAGGCATGTGGGGTCTCTGTGCCACCCACCTGGGAAACAAGGAGGTCTCCATGCCATCCACCCTAGGACACTGAGGGTTCTCCGACCCCCAGGCACTTGGCCAGGCTCCTGGCCCATCTGCCCTATCTCACTTGCCCCAACAGCAGCCCTTGGCCGCGGTCTCCTGGCAGCTCCTGGTGCGGTGCCTCGAGGGCTGGACTGGAAGCGGAGCCCACCTGACACCCGACGACACCAGGTGGGACACAGACGTGCATGGGTCCTCGCAGCCAGGCCCCAGGAGCCACCAGCGCAGCCCTTCCAGGGACCATCTCAGTTCCCTTAGGCGACAGGACGTGAAGACGCACCTGGCACAAGGGCTCCAGGTTATGCACTGGCCCCGGCATTCAGGTGGGCACCCCGTAAAGGCTGTGGGTCTGCCGAACCTGTTGGACTATCTCCACACACACGAATGGGGCCTCCTTGCTAGGCCCACTGGGAAAAGCTGGAGTCGCGGGGTCTGTCTGGGGTCTCCTTTCCAGGGGCTCTTCTTCTCCTTCTAGCACCCCTCTCTCCCTCCCTCCCAGTGGGTGGGGGCTTGAGCTGGTGGGCGGGGCCTGAGTAGGTGTGAGCTGGTGGGCGGGGCATGAATGGGTGGGGCCTGGGTAGGTGGGGCCTGAGTCAGTGGGAGCTGGTGGGCAGGGCCTGAGTCAGTGGGAGTTGATGGGTGGGGCCTGAGTGGGTGTGGCCTGGTATGCGGAGCCTGAGCTGGGCGGGCTGGCGGTACCCCAGGGGCAAGCTCTCTTGAGGGACCCTCGCAGCCCCCTCCCCCTGAAGGCAGGCACGTCTAAAGGATACAGCATAGGCAACATCTCTCCAGACGCCAGGCAGCAAGGGAATGAAGACTGCGAAGCCGGCCCCGGCCATGGTCAGCAGGATGGCCCAGGCCACCACCTGGTAGGGGTGCAGGGGCAGGGACCAGCCGTTGACTCGGGCGCGGAGAGGCAGTGGCCGCTTCGTGCCGCTGGCCCTGGCATCCGGGGCAGTCCTCCGCCAGCTCCTGCCACAGGTGACCGTCTGCAGGTAAGGAAGGGTGAGGACCCAGAGGACCACAGCCCTGCAGCCCACAGTGCTCCAACCCACAGACCCCGCCTCGCCCAGGGCTGCGCGACCACCTGTCACCAAGGTGGGGGCATGTGTGTGCATAAATGTGCATGCACACGGAAACATGCACACATGTGCACAGTGTGTGTAAATCACATGTGCAAATATCGCAGACATATCCACACGCGTGTGTACACATGCTCATGGAAGTACAGAGATGTGTATGTAGTTATAAGTGTGAACATGTGTGCAAACACAAACAACACATGGATGCACATGCATGCACAAGTACACATGCATGTGTACACAGATTAATGCTAACATGAGTGCAAACAAGTACAAAGATAGATGTGCACACACATGCATGTACAAGTTTGCATGCACGCATATGCACGTGTACAGGTACTGTGTGTGCATACCTAAATGTGCACACTTGCACACATACAGACATGCCCAGATGGGCACAGTGCACAGACAAGCACATATACACCTATTACATGCAGAGCCAAGCACACACGTGGACACACGGGTGGAGCCCTGGAGACCCCCGGAGGAGTCCACGCATGTGGGTGGATCCTCAGAGACCCCGAGTGAGATCCGGAAGCCAAGCCCAGCCTTGGGCAGCAGCGAACCCCGTGCGGCGGAGGCTGTGGAGCATGTGCAGTGTGGAGGGGAAGAGGGTCCCCTTTGTCCATGGGGTACGGCTGGGGGGGCATACTGGGGGGAGACCCCAAAGCCCTTGCAGCAAAGGGGAGGGACACAGATGCGTTACTTTTGGAAGAGGCCGAATGGATGAAAAGTATTTCTGGAAGTTCAATTCGATCTAAAGTAAATCCACACTAACCTAAAACACCTTAACAGGAGCTGATACGAGAGCTGTGAATGGGGGCACCCCGTCACCACACGGGGGGTGGGGGGGTGGGGGCGGCCTCTTCCCCAGAGCCCCCGAGAACCCTGGTACCTGGCACATGACGCCGGATGTGCTCTCCTCTGAGCTCCCAAACAGGTCCGGTCGGGGCTGTCTGTGCGCAGACAATAAAGGGTACCTGGGGGAGGAGAGGGGATGAGTGGCCCTGTGGGCACCTACTTTCCATGCGCAGGGACCAGGATAGGGCAGTTTCCCAGCCTCACCCTCACCCCTTGGCAGGGCCTCATCTTAGGCCTTTCCGGGAACCAAAATGCAACATTCTTTGCACCCAGCTTGAAATGTGCACAAACGAAGGGCAACATCATTTTCCAGTGCAGATTGCAGTGTTGGGAGATGAGAGCAGTTCCCAGAACCTGGGGCCAGACAGCAGCTGACCCCCCAACATGGCCCCTCTTCCCTCCCAGGGTGACGGGCCACTGGCCGCCGTCCTGCCAGCTCCAAATGTGCAGAGATGACAGGAAAGAGATGGACAAGGAAGATGTGGGAGCTGTGTCAGAACCACGTGACCTAGACCCTCCCTGCTTCCCTCGGCTCGCACACCACGGACCCTGGGAAGAGCACCAGGGACCACCCAGGACAGCCCCACAAGGGGCAGGGAGCAACAGGCCCCAGCACTGCCCCCACCCGACAGAAGCAGGAGCACAGACACGATACTCCCCGGCCCCACCCGGGAAGCCCAGGTGGTGTGTTCCACCCTGGTTGTTGGGGTCTTGCGGACCCCACCTGGCCAGGCTGCACCACCAGCAAGGGGACCCCTGTGTTAGGGGAGGCCCCTAAAAAGAGGTGCTGGGGAAGTGCTCCCTTCCCTGTAAGGCCTGGGACTCCCCTTTTCTACTGCAAGATACTGGTAGGCAGGGGACACCCAGTCAGACTAACCCCAGCTGGGAAGCCTCTCTGCTCCCCATGAGCAGGGACCCCACTGCCCACGCTAGCCTGGAAGAGCAACACGCTTGCACACAACTGCTCCATCCACTCCATTTGATCAGCCCATGCCTGGACAAAGCCCTTGGAGCCCAACACGACAGAGAAGCATGGGTTCAAGCGTCACCCCGGGTGTGCCCCCAAGGTGAGTGGCCTCTTGTTGAGTGGTCTTCTAGGAGGAGGTGGCCTAGCTGAGTGTGGGCAGGTCTCAGTCATGCCACCAGAGTCCTTTATAATTGGAATGAAATAGAGACACACAGAAGGAGAGTCACAGGAAGAAGCGCAAGTCTGTGGGCCCAGAGAAGCCAGGACAGGCCACTCTGTAGCTCACCATGGGAGGACACACCCAGGACCAAGCATTGTGGGCAGTCAGCTTTGGAACAGGACAGTTTTGAGAAGAAAGCATCGTCTTACTGATGCTTCAACAATGGACATTTTCCAAACATCAAAATTCTTGACCCATAAATTCCCATTGTTTAAAGAAACCTATTGCGTGGTGCTTGTTTCAGCAGCCCACCGCACCCTTCCTGGGTCTCTAGAACCCATTGTGCCCTTCCTGGGTCACTAGAACCCACCCCAGCATTTCTGAATCTCTAGCCCCACTGTGCCCTTTCTGGGTCACTAGAATGCACTGCAGCCTTACTGGATAACTAGAGTCCACTGCACCAGTCCTGGTTCTCCCTAGAACCTGCCATGCCTTTCCAGAGCCCCTGGGTCCCCTGTGCCTTTTCTGGACCCCCCTCTCAACCTGTTCCTGTTTCTCCCTGGGCCCCTCCACGCTGCCCCTGAATCTGTGGGGCCATTCCTGGACCCCTGAGTCACCTCACACCTTTCGCGGACACCCCCATGTCTGCCGCCCCTGCCTGGTCCTGCTGCCGGCCGCCCCCCTCACCTCTAGTCCAGGACTAGACGGGGCTATCCAAGGGTATAAACCTTCCAGATCAGTCCAGACGGGCAGACAAGGAGATAAGCCTTCCTGTCAGCCGAAGCCAAATGGACAAGTAGGTGGGCTGTGCCCTGGTTGGCATGACAGCGATGGACCCCCAAGCGCATCATAATCCAGCCCAGGGAGTCACAGGTCCTCCCTGCTGGGAAGTGGAGACCTGCCTGAGGGGGGAGAAGAGAGGTGGGTGGGCAGAAGAGGGGGGAAGCCGGGTGACGGGAAAGAGACAAGACAAGGGCTGGGGGAACCGAGCACACCCCACTCCAAGAACCCAGGGCGCCAGGCACCCTTTTCACATGTGGGGCCTCAGCATAGGACCACCCCTCATCGCACCCATGCCCCCTTCACACACAGATCCATCTCTCATGGCCTGAGGTTTGCCCTTTGCCCCCAAGAGAACCCACAACTAGACACCCCCTGCCTGTTACTGACCGCATGGCTGACGCTTCACGCTCCGACAGCTAAGGGGCCGTCATCATCCCTAACTTTCCTCATCGCTCCTGAAGGGCTCTGCTCGTGCTCCAGACACCAAGACCTTTACCTCTGTCTTCAGCTCCAGAAGCTGGGGGTCACACAGCAGACACAGAGAAGTCCTCACCTCCAACCGTGACACAGGAATACTCCCCCACATGCACACAGAGGGGTGCCCCCAACAAAGACAGAGGCTCCAATAAAGACAGAGTGCCCCCCAAAAAGATGAGGCATGCCCCCCAAAAGATGAGGAGTGTCCCCCAATAAAGACAGAGGAGTGCCCCACAATAAAGATGAAGAGTGCCCCCCAAAAAAGACAGTGGAGTCCCCAATGAAGATGAGGAGTGTCCCCCAGTAAAGACAGCGGAGTCCCCAATGAAGATGAGGAGTGTCCCCCAATAAAGACAGTGGCATGTACCCCCAAAAAGATGAGGGGTGCCCCAAATAAAGAAGAGGAGTACCCCCCAAATAAAATGAGTGCCCCCAATAAAGACAAGGAGTGGTCCCCAAGAAAGATGAAGAGTGCCCCGAAATAAAGATGAGAAGTGCTCCCCTATCAAGATGAAGAGTGCCCCCCAATAAAGACAGAAGAGTGCACCCCAATAAAAATGACGAATGCTCCTCTGTAAAGATGAGGAGTGCCCCACACCAAGGACACAAAGGGGTACACCCAACAAAGAGGGGGAGGCCTCCCACGATGGACACAGAGGACTGTCCCCCGTAGAGACAGAGGAGGATCCCTACATGAACACAGAGGAGTGCCCCCTCCAGCAAAGCAAGGGTATGCCCCCAAATTTAGAAGAGGAGACTCCCCAATCAAGACAGAGCCGTGTCCCCACCATGGACACAGAAGTGTCCCCCTCAGTAAAGACGGGGGGGGGGGGCCCCGCATGCACACAGAGGAGCGCCCCCAACAAGGACAAGGGTGTGGTCCCCCTTGCACCCCGAGGAGCAGCCCCACCATAGGCAGGGGAGCAGGCTCCCACACAGGACCCCAGGAGCCGTGCTCCCCCCCCACGGGACAGGCAGAGCTACCCTCCCCCAGGCCTGCCTAAGCACTGCCTCCCTGGAAGTCAGGGGAAGGCCCACTGTCTGGGGAGGGGCTGGGAGGGCTCACTCACTTCCTGGGTTCATTTCCTTCTCCGTTCTGTGTTGTCGACCCAAGGTGTGGTCCAGAAGGGTCAGAACTGAGGGGATCCGGGGCAGGGGTTGTCAGCGATTCACCCAGGGCGCCGGGTGCAGCTCCGCGGTGGGCAGGCCTGGACAAGCCCGGGGCTGCCCTCGCAGCAGCCATGCCGGCCTCTGCCCGGAGAAAGCCACTGAGCTGCAAGGACACAAAGGCGTTCATTTGGGGTCTTAGCACAGCGATTCGGGGAGCCCAAATTCAGGGAGCAGCCCAATTTCAAAATGGACCAAGATCTTGATGAGACATTTCTCCAAGGATGTGTCCAAATGACCAAGAAGTAAATGAAGAATGCTCAGCTCATCAGGAGGGGGCTGCGTCCCACCCGTGGTCCAGCTAAGGAGCAGCCAGGGGAGCCTGAGAACGCAGGTGCGGCTGTGGGGGGCGGGCTCCTGGGGGGTGAGAAGTGATGCTGCTGAGGACAAGGCTGAGGGAACTGGGCACCCGGCACCCCCTCCAGAGAGCTACCCCCAAAGCTGAAAGCAGGTGCTCCAACAGAAATGCTAAGCAGACGCTCACAGGGCCGTGGTCACCAAAGCGAAAGGAAGGCTCAACCGATTGTCCCCCAGACGACGGAAGAGTGGTCTGTCCAGCCATGGCTACTTCATCATGAAAAAGTGGAAGGAGAGACACGTCCGTTACCCGGCAACCCTGTGCCCACCATGCTCAGCGGAACGCCAGGCGCCAAAGGGCAAGCCCCGCTGTGGCTGCACTGTGCCCCGAGGGCTGAGTGACCCAGTCCCGGCTTGTCACCAGGCCCCAAAGCCCTGCCTGGCGCTCAGCAGCCACAAGAGGAATTGGCCAGGTTGAAGCGAGGCACAGCCTGAGAAGCAGAAGGGAGACCAAGCTGGGGAATGCGATGGGACACCGTGTGGCTGCAGAAAGCAAAGGACTGTGAGCACACAGCGAGGTGAGTGGACCTGGAAGACGCTATGTGGTGCAAAAGGAGCTGGAAACAAAAGGACAAGTATTGGATGGTCTCATTTAGAAAACACCTTTAGAATATGGGGCCTAGATTGTAAGCTCTTACAGCAGTCACGTTTAGTCCAGAGCTGTAACAGTTATTTCTGATTTTGAGAGGCTCTATACGTGTAACCTGGTCTTTCCCTGGAACTCCGGGTACTTGTGTGACACCGAAGACGCAGCGTAGGACATGTGCAGCCATGCAGGTCAGCTCTGCCTCAGTCAACAACCGCTAAAGAATCTGCGAAAAGGGTCAGACTTCAGTCAGAGGTAAGAACCAAGCAGATCAGGTTGGGCCTAAGGTAAATCATAACCCAGGGATAAGGGCGATAGGGTCTGTATTTTAGGACTTCACCCACTGCATGAGACCAGAGGAAGGGAGGTTTATTTTGGCAAAACTGCAATATTCTGAAGCACACAGTCCAGCTTTCCCTGTCTGGCCTGTTCATTTAAACAACCCAAACGCACGGAGCCCAGGATGGGAGTGAGGCTTGGGATTCCACGGCTGAATGGAATGCTCAGATACATCCCAGAGGACGCTGGGCAGATAATTAAAAAGTATTGGCAAAGTCCTTTGAGGGAGTGGAGGAAAAATATGGAACTACTAAACTTTACCACCAGGGAAATCCCTGATAATGGCTCAAACATTAGGGACCCCCACGTTACCATGCCAAGCCCTTGGACTTGAGGCTTGCCCCCCGGAAACTTATTTCTGGAGTGGAGCAGCTAAACCTACCTATAATGAGCCCTAAGAGTTGCTTCCCGGAAACCTCCGTGGTTGCTCACATGTAGTCTCTCTCTCTCTAAGCCCAAATCCGCAAGGAAAATCATGGCCGTCCCCTCTACGTGGGACCCGACACCCAGGGGTGGAAGTCTTTCCAGCAGCGTGGGGCGTGGCTCCCGGGTATGGGGCCAGTCCTGGCACTGTGGGGTCACACGCAACTTCCTCACCAAAAGGGGGGAAAGAAACGTAACAAAATAAGGGGTCAGTGGCTAAGAGAGTTCAGATACTGAGTCCAGAGGCTGTTCTGGAGGCTGCTCTTTTTTTTTAGTGTTTTTTTTTTGTGAAATATAACAAATACAAGGAAAAATAAGGAAAAAGCAGTAATCTTCAAAGTACACATCAATCAGTAAATACAGATTTCAGAGTTTATTAGTGGTTACCATTCACTATTTCAGAGTTTTCCTTCTAGCTGCTATGAAACCCCGGAGGTTAGAGGAATTGTTAATAGAGTGACTCAGCAGCCACACTTGTCTGTTAAATCCCATTTTCTCTGTTCTGCCTCCTCCTTCTCCTTTAATCCTTCTCCCAATCTACAGGTAACTCTGGGCAATGCCTGTCCTGACTTTTCCATGTTAAGAAGGAGTGTCCACACTAAAGGATAGGGGGATGGAATTAGTTGATAGTCTTGAAGGGTGATCCCTCCGGGTTTCAGGATTTACCTGACCTAAGAACCCACAGGGAATTATATGTTACCTATAAGCAACTCTTAGCCTTGTTAGGAGTATTAGCTTCTCCCCTACAGAAATGAGTTTCCTAAATTCAAGCCTCAATATCCAGGGCTTGGCCTCTTTCCTAGGGCATCTCCAAAGGTTGAAAGGGAACCTGGGATTCCCAGATGGGAATGTGTAATAGTTCCATTTTTTCCTTTGGGCCCTCAAGGGAATTTACCGATACTTCTTAATTATCAGCCCAGCATATTTGGAGATGTCTGGGTATTTATTACATTAAGCTACATAGAATTAAAAGGTCGTGTTTCCATTCTGGGACTCCAGGAGTTTGGATTGTTTAAACGAGCTATGGTGTGACGCAGAAAATTTAGATTCTAAACGTCTAAACCTCTGTTCCTTTGGTCTCATATAGGAGGTGAAGCTGCAGAGGGCACACACTGTCATCCTTTACGCTGTACTCTAATTTACCTTAGACCCAGCCACATCAGCTTCGGTTTTCTCTCTAATTGCAGCCTGATCTCCTTTTCAGTTATTGTATTTAGGCACACTAACTTTCAGGACTGCAGCTTTCTGGGACAAGGTATCACTGAGTTACTCAAAGCTCCAGAGAAAAACGAGCTGATGCACAAACAGCTCAGAGTCTCAGAACCTAGAAATGCACTTACAGCAGCAGACTCAGTGTGGGTGTTGGAAGGGCTTACAATCTAGGTGCCAATTTTCTAAGTATTTTCTGAGAGAGCCCTCAGCATATTCGTTCTTTCATTTCTGCCTTATTTTGTACAATACAGTGTCCGCAAGGTTTATTCGGTTTGTTGTGTGCCTCTCAACATCCTTCCTTTTTGCAGCTGCACCATATTCCACCATATAAATGTATCACAGCTCTCCTTCTGCTTCTGTCATTGTCCCTTCCACTCCCTCCAGCTATGGGGCGTCATGGACAATGTCCAAAATAAACAAATCACGTCTTACTGTATCCTGACTTTGTCGTACAATCAGCAGCACTCTCAATTTTAGTCAATTTTCATTGTTCCAAAGAGACAAAGAGCCAAAAAGCACAGCCTCACCCAATAACACAGCCTCACCCAATATCAGATCGAAGGCTCCCCTAATCTCTCGTCCCTCCCCCCGAACTGTTGCCCCTGGTAGAGCTGTGGCACTGTTGATGCGTTCCTCTTGACCATTGGCCATAGCATGCAATTTCAGTTGCATGGACCTCTCTACTACTGACTCTGTCCAGTATCAAAGCTTTGAAATAGTTTGTGAGAACTGATTATTTTAATTTTGACTCGTATTGCATCGAGTCTGCATCAGTTTGGGTAGAACTGACATCTTAATGACATTCAACCTTCCTATCCATGAGCATGGAATGTCTTTCCATCCATTTAGGTCATTTAAAAATTTCTTTTAGCAATATTTAATAGTTTCCATGTAAAAATCATTGACATCCCTGGGTAGACTTTTTCCTAGAAACCTGATTCCTTTGGTCCCTTTTTTGAATGGAATTTTTTCCTTAGTTGTTGCCCCAGAGAGATCATGGCTTGTGTATTGAAACATTACTTATTTCTGTGCATCAATCTTGTGTCCTGCCACTTTGCTGAATTTATTTGCTCAAAAATAGCTTGTTGCAGATTTCTTAGGGTTTTCCAAATAAAGTATCACGTTATCTAGAGATAATGAATGTTTTACTTCTTCCATTACTATTTGCATGCCTTTTATTTCTTTCTCCTTTCTAATCACTCCAGCCAGGACTTCTAGTACCATGTTGAATAGCAGTGGTGCAAAGGTCATCCTTGTCTCATTCCTGACCTTAGGGGAAGCTTTCAGTCTCGCACCATTCAGTATGATGCTGGCAGTAGGGTTTTTCATATATGCCCTTTATGGTACTGGGGAGCTTTCCTTCAATTCCCACCTTTTGAAGTGTTTTTATCAGCAAAGGATGCTGAATTTTGTCAACTGCTTCTTCAGCATCAATTGATAGGATCACGTGATTTTCCCCACTTGATTTGTTAATGTGCTATATTATATTGATTTTCTTGTGTGGAAGCACTCTTGCATTCCTGGTATAAACCCCACTCAGTCACTGATATATAATTCTGTTAATGTGTCACTGGATTTAATTTACTAATATTTTGTTGAGAATTTTTGCACCTGTGTTCATTTAGGAGATGAGTCTATAGTTTTCATTTCTAGCAGCATCTTTATTCAGTTTTGATGTTAGAGTGATGTTAGCTTCGTAACGTGAGGTAAGCAGCATTCCTTTCTCCTCCGTTTTTTGGAAGTGTTTGAGCAGGCTCAGTATAAGTTCTTTTTGGAATATTTGATAAAAATTCTACTGTGAAGCCATCTGGGTCCTAGGTTTTCTTTTTGGGAAGATTTTTGATGGCTGATTGAATCTCTTTACTTGTAACTGGTTTGTTGAGATCTATTTCTTCTTGACTCAGTATAGGTATTTCGTATGTTTCTAAAAAATGTCCTTTTCATCTAAGTTTTCTAGTTTGTTGGCATACAGTTATTCTTTCTGTTATGTTTATGATGTCTTATGATTTTAAAATTTCTTTAGTATCTGTGATAAGCACACCTCCTCTCGTTTCTGATTTTGTTTGTGTCCTCACTTTTTTCTTCTTTGTCAATCTAGTAAGGGGTCCATTGATTTTATTTTCTCAAAAGAACACAGTTTTAGCTTTATTGATTCTTTCTGTTGGTTTATTGTTCTCTAGTTCATTTATTTCTGCTTTAATCCTTGTTATTTCTCTTCTTTTTTTTTTTTTGCTTTGGGATTATTTTGCTGTTCTTTCTCTAATTTCCTCAGGTGAGGCATTAAGGCCTCAAAGTTTGCTCATTCTTGTTTTTTAATATAAGCATTTAGGACAGTAAATTTCCCTCCAGCACGGCCTTTACCACACCCCATAAGTTCTGACATATTGTATTCTCATTATCATTCGTCGCCCGTATTTACAGACTTCTCTAGCAATTTCTTCTTTAGCCCATTTAGCATTGAAGAATGCAGTGTTTTTCTATATATATTTGTGAAAGCTCTGGTTCTGTGGTGACTGTTAATTTCCAGCTTCATTCTGTTGTGGTCAGAGAAAGTGTTGGATAATTTCAATCTTACTGAATTTAAAGACCTGTTTTGCGTCCAGTAGATGACCTACCCTGGAGAGGATTCCGTGTGCACTAGAGAAGAATGTATATCTGGTGTTTTGGGACGACCTGTATGTCTGTTAGGTCTAACTCATTGATCACACTGGTTAGGTTCTCTATTTCCTTGTTGATTCTCTGTCTGGTTCTTCTGTCTATAAAAGCGAGTGGGGTATTGAAGTCTCTCACTATTGTTGTTTACATGTCTGCAGCTGCCTTCAGGTTTGCCAATGTGCGCCTTGTGTATTTGCAGCCCCTTGACTGGAAGCAGAAACATTTATGATTGTTATTTCTCCTTGTCCCTCTTATTAATATGTAGTGTCCTTCTTTGCCTCTTATGACATCTTTACATTTAAAGTCTATTTTATTTGATGCTAATATGGCTACTCTTGGTTTCTTTTGGATACAGCTTTCATAGAATGTCTTTTTTCATCCTTTCACTTTCAATCTAGTTGTGTCCTTGAGTCTAAGATGTGTCGCTTATACAAAGCTTATAGATGGATTATGTTTTCTTAACCTATTCTGCCAATCTGTATCTTTTAATAGGTGACTTTAGTCCAATAACATTCAAAGTTATTCCTGTAAAAGCAAATCCTAATCTACCATCTTATCCTTTAGCTTTTATCTGGCAGATCTATATGTTCTTTTACCTCTCTCTCCGTATCGTATAAATTACCGTTACTTGTAGTCTTCAATTCTGTGCCCTACTCCAGAGCTTCCTCTCCTGTCTTTTTTTTCTTTTTTTTTATTAATTAAAGAAAAAAA
The DNA here is from genome assembly GCF_023851605.1 of Tamandua tetradactyla. Taxonomy (NCBI): domain Eukaryota; kingdom Metazoa; phylum Chordata; class Mammalia; order Pilosa; family Myrmecophagidae; genus Tamandua; species Tamandua tetradactyla. Next base: position 192,961,243 of record NC_135331.1, read on the forward strand.
AGAAATTCACACAACATTTAGAAATCATTTCATTCTACATATGCAATCAGTAATTCTTAACATTATCACATAGATGCATGATCATCATTTCTTAGTACATTTGCATCGATTTAGGAAAAGAACTAGCAAAACAACAGAAAAAGATATAGAATGTTAATATAGAGAAAAAAATAAAAATAATAATAGTAAAAAAAAGCAAAGGAAAAAGAAAAAAAAGACACAAACAAACAAACAAACAGACAAAAAAAAAAACCTATAGCTCAGATGCAGTTTCATTCAGTGCTTTAACATGATTACTTTACAATTAGGTATTATTGTGCTGTCCATTTTTGAGTTTTTGTATCTAGTCCTGTTGCACAGTCTGTATCCCTTCAGCTCCAATTACCCATTATCTTACCCTGTTTCTAACTCCTGCTGGTCTCTGTTACCAATGACATATTCCAAGTTTATTCTCGAATGCCGGTTCACATCAGTGGGACCATACAGTATTTGTCCTTTAGTTTTTTGCTAGACTCACTCAGCATAATGTTCTCTAGGTCCATCCATGTTATTACATGCTTCATAAGTTTATTCTGTCTTAAAGCTGCATAATATTGCATCGTATGTATATACCACAGTTTGCTTAGCCACTCGTCTGTTGATGGATATTTTGGCTGTTTCCATCTCTTTGCAATTAAAATAATGCTGCTATAAACATTGGTGTGCAAATATCCGTTTGTGTCTTTGCCCTTAAGTTCTTTGAGTAGATAACTAGCAATGGTATTGCTGGGTCGTATGACAATTCTATATTCAGTTTTTTGAGGAACTGTCAAACTGCCTTCCACAGTGGTTGCACCATTTGACATTCCCACCAACAGTGGATAAGTGTGCCTCTTTCCCGCATCCTCTCCAGCACTTGTCATTTTGGGTTTTGTTGATAATGACCATTCTGGTGGGTGTGAGATGATATCTCATTGTGGTTTTGATTTGCAATTCTCTAATGGCCAGGGTCACTGAGCATCTCTTCATGTGCCTTTTGGCCATTTGTATTTCCTCTTCTGAGAGGTGTCTGTTCAAGTCTTTTTCCTATTTTGTAATTGGGTCGGCTGTCTTTTTGTTGTTGAGTTGGACAATCTCTTTATAAATTCTGGATACTAGACCTTTATCTGATATGTCATTTCCAAATATTGTCTCCCATTGTGTCGGCTGTCTGTCTACTTTCTTGATGAAGTTCTTTGATGCACAAAAGTGTTTAATTTTGAGGAGCTCCCATTTATTTATTTCCTTCTTCAGTGCTCTTGCTTTAGGTTTAAGGTCCATAAAACCGCCTCCAATTGTAAGTTTCATAAGATATCTCCCTACATTTTCCTCTAACTGTTTTATGGTCTTAGGCCTAATGTTTAGATCTTTGATCCATTTTGAGTTAACTTTTGTATAGGGTGTGAGATACGGGTCCTCTTTCATTCTTTTGCATATGGATATCCAGTTCTCTAGGCACCATTTATTGAAGAGACTGTTCTGTCCCAGGTGAGTTGGCTTGACTGCCTTATCAAAGATCAAATGTCCATAGATGAGAGGGTCTATATCTGAGCACTCTATTCAATTCTATTGGTCGATATATCTATCTTTATGCCAACACCATGCCGTTTTGACCACTGTGGCTTCATAATATGCCTTAAAGTCCGGCAGAGTGAGACCTCAAGCTTCGTTTTTTTCCCTCAAGATACTTTTAGCAATTCGGGGCACCCTGCCCTTTCAGATAAATTTGCTTATTGGTTTTTCTATTTCTGAAAAATAAGTTGTTGGGATTTTCATTGGTATTGCATTGAATCTGTAAATCAATTTAGGTAGGATTGACATCTTAACTATATTTAGTCTTTCAATCCATGAACACGGTATGCCCTTCCATCTATTTAGGTCTTCTGTGATTTCTTTTAACAGTTTTTTGTAGTTTTCTTTGTATAGGTTTTTTGTCTCTTTAGTTAAATTTATTCCTAGGTATTTTATTCTTTTAGTTGCAATTGTAAATGGGATTCATTTCTTGATTTCCCCCTCAGCTTGTTCATTACTAGTGTATAGAAATGCTACAGATTTTTGAATGCTGATCTTGTAACCTGCCACTTTGCTGTACTCATTTATTAGCTCTAGTAGTTTTGTTGTGGATTTTTCCAGCTTTTCGACGTATAGTATCATATCGTCTGCAAACAGTGATAGTTTTACTTCTTCCTTTCCAATTTTGATGCCTTGTATTGCTTTTTCTTGTCTAATTGCTCTGGCTAGAACCTCCAACACAATGTTGAATAATAGTGGTGATAGTGGACATCCTTGTCTTGTTCTTGATCTTAGGGGGAATGTTTTCAATTTTTCCCCATTGAGGATGATATTAGCTGTGGGTTTTTCATATATTCCCTCTATCATTTTAAAGAAGTTCCCTTGTATTCCTATCTTTTGAAGTGTTTTCACAGGAAAGGATGTTCAATCTTGTCAAATGCCTTCTCTGCATCAATTGAGATGATCATGTGATTTTTCTGCTTTGATTTGTTGATATGGTGTATTACATTAATTGATTTTCTTATGTTGAACCATCCTTGCATACCTGGGATGAATCCTACTTGGTCATGATGTATAATTCTTTTAATGTGTTGTTGGATACGATTTGCTAGAATTTTATTGAGGATTTTTGCATCTATATTCATTAGAGAGATTGGTCTGTAGTTTTCTTTTTTTGTAATATCTTTGCCTGGTTTTGGTATGAGGGTGATGTCGGCTTCATAGAATGCATTAAGTAGCTTTCCCTCCACTTTGATTTTTTTGAAGAGTTTGAGGAGAGTTGGTACTAATTCTTTCTGGAATGTTTGATAGAATTCACATGTGAAGCCGTCTGGTCCTGTACTTTTCTTTTTAGGAAGCTTCTGAATAACTGATTCAATTTATTTTTCTTGTGATTGGTTTGTTGAGATCATCTATTTTTTCTTGAGTCAAAGTTGGTTGTTCATGTCTTTCCAGGAACCCGTCCATTTCATCTAAATTGTTGTATTTATTAGCGTAACGTTGTTCTTAGTATCCTGTTTTTACCTCCTTTATTTCTGTGAGGTCAGTGGTTATGTCTCCTCTTCCATTTCTGATCTTATTTATTTGCATCCTCTCTCTTCTTCTTTTTGTCAATCTTGCTAAGGGCCCATCAATCCTGTTGATTTTCTCATAGAACCAACTTCTGGTCTTGTTGATTTTCTCTATTGTTTTCATGTTTTCAATTTCATTTATTTCTGCTCTAATCTTTGTTATTTCTTTCCTTTTGCTTGCTTTGGGGTGAGTTTGCTGTTCTTGCTCCAGTTCTTCCAAGTGAACAGTTCATTCCTGAATTTTTGCATTTTCTTCTTTTCTGATATAGGCATTTAGTGCAATAAATTTCCCTCTTAGCACTGCCTTTGCTGAGTCCATAGGTTTTGATATGTTGTGTTTTCATTTTCATTCGCCTCGAGGTATTTACTAATTTCTCTTGCAATTTCTTCTTTGACCCACTCGTTGTTTAAGAGTGTGTTGTTGAGTCTCCACGTATTTGTGAATTTTCTGGCACTGCACCTATTACTGATTTCCAACTTCATTCCTTTATGATCCGAGAAAGTGTTGTGTATGATTTCAATCTTCTTAAATTTGTTAAGACTTGCTTTGTGGCCCAGCATATGGTCTATCTTTGAGAATGATACATGAGCACTTGAGAAAAAGGTGTATCCTGCTGTTGTGGGATGTAATGTCCTATAAATGTCTGTTAAGTCTAGCTCATTATAGTAATATTCAGATTCTCTATTTCTTTATTGATCCTCTGTCTAGATGTTCTGTCCATTGATGAGAGTGGTGAATTGAAGTCTCCAACTATTATGGTATATGTGTCTATTTCCCTTTTCAGTGTTTGCAGTGTATTCCTCACGTATTTTGGGGCACTCTGTTTCGGTGCATAAATATTTATGATTGTTATGTCTTCTTGTTTAATTGTTCCTTTTATTAGTAGATAGTGTCCTTCTTTGTCTCTTTTAACTGTTTTACATTTGAAGTCTAATTTGTTGGATATTATTATAGCCACTCCTGCTCTTTTCTGGTTGTTATTTGCATGAAATATCTTTTCCCAACCTTTCACTTTCAACCTATGTTTATCTTTGGGTCTAAGATGTGTTTCCTGTAGACAGCATATAGAAGGACCCTGTTTTTTAATCCATTCTGCCAGTCTATGTCTTTTGATTGGGGAATTCAGTCCATTAACATTTAGTGTTATTACTGTTTGGATAGTATTTTCCTCTACCATTTTGCCTTTTGTATCATATATATCATATCACTCTTCTCCATAGCTCTCTCTTCTGTCTTTTCGTATCTGACTCTAGTGCTCCCTTTAGTATTTCTTGCAGAGCTGGTCTCTTGGTCACAAATTCTCTCAGTGACTTTTTGTCTGAGAATGTCTTAATTTCTCCCTCATTTTTGAAGGACAATTTTGCTGGATATAGGAGTTTTGGTTGGCAGTTTTTCTCTTTTAGTAATTTAAATATATCATCCCACTGTCTTCTAGCTTCCATGGTTTCTGCTGAGAAATCTACACATAGTCTTATTGGGTTTCCCTTGTATGTGATGGATTGTTTTTCTCTTGCTGCTTTCAAGATCCTCTCTTTCTCTTTGACCTCTGACATTCCAACTAGTAAGTGTCTTGGAGAACGCCTATTTGGGTCTAATCTCTTTGGGGTGTGCTGCACTTCTTGGATCTGTAATTTTAGGTCTTTCATAAGAGTTGGGAAATTTTCAGTGATAATTTCTTCCATTAGTTTTTCTCCTCCTTTTCCCTTCTCTTCTCCTTCTGGGACACCCACAGCACGTATATTTGTGTGGTTCATATTGTCCTTGAGTTCCCTGATACCCTGTTCAAATTTTTCCATTCTTTTCCCGATAGTTTCTGTTTCTTTTTAGAATTCAGATGTTCCATTCTCCAAATCACTAATTCTACTGTCTCTTTAAATCTATCATTGTAGGTATCCATTGTTTTTTCCATCTTTTCTACTTTATCCTTCACTTCCATAAGCTCTGTGATTTGTTTCTTCAGTTTTTCTATTTCTTCTTTTTGTTCAGCCCATGTCTTCTTCATGTCCTCCCTCAATTTATCGATTTCGTTTTTGAAGAGGTTTTCCATTTCTGTTTGTATATTCAGCATTAGTTGTCTCAGCTCCTGTATCTCATTTGAACTATTGGTTTGTTCCTTTGACTGGGCCATATTTTCAATTTTCTGAGCGTGATCCGTTATCTTCTGCTGGTGTCTGGGCATTTAGTCAGATTTCCCTGGGTGTTGGACCCAACAGGTTGAAAGATTTTTCTGTGAAATCTCTGGGTTCTGTTTTTCTTATCCTGCCCAGTAGGTGGCGCTCGTGGCACACGTTTGTCTGCAGGTCCCACGCGTAAAAGGTGCTGTGGTTCCTTTAACTTTGGAAAACTCTCGCCGTGGGGCAGGTTCACCAGCTGAAGCGGCTTGGAAGAGTGCCAGCTGGCCTGGGGGTCTGAAAGTGGGGAGGGTCGCCAGCCACTGCAGCCCGGGAGAGCGCTCGTCCGAATTTCCTAGTCGGCCCATGTGGCATATTATTTGGGATTGGAGCCTAATAAAACTTAAAAAGTTTTTAGCCTTATTCTTCTTACTTGCAGTCCTCTCCCCCTCTTGTCGGAGACCACCCATTTCCGTAGCCGACCACAAAACCTCAACCTTTCCTGTTCTGCTCTAACTCTAACGCTAACCTAACTTCTGCCCTAAGCCTAGCAACTGCTCCCATGCGTGTGTGATTAGCTGCCCTCCCCTGTGGTCCACGCCCTAATTTCACCCCTCCGCAAACTGTATATAACCCGGGGCTCACCAAGCCTCGGGGTCCTTTTAGCACTTGAGCAGGGTGACTCCAATTGGCACGGGGTCTTTTAGCACTTGAGCAGCTATGGCCTAAGCTTAACCATTTACAATAAAGCATTGTGCTACAATTAGTCTCTGCCTCAAGTCTTTGGGTCCCTCAGTGACTTCGGTCCTGAGCGCCGGCGTTTCCTCAGACCCCTCAGTTAGAACTCTAGACTTCATCCTGAGCAGAAGTGTCAGTCTCTAGCCGTCACCTCCGGGGAAGCAGAAACCGGCAAGGTGACTCCAGGCCCGGGACGCCAAGCGTGGCAGGAGGGGGCCAGCCGCCGCGGCCCGGGAGAGTGCACCATTCCCAGCCGGACTGGGGAGTCACGTGTTTGGAAGGGACCCCCCCGGTCACCGTTCTCCACGGCCTGGGGATTTCTGATCCAATTCTCTCAGTTGGTCCGGGGGGCCGCGCGTGGTGGGGGCACTAGCCGCCATGGCTTGAGGGGACCGCCTGCCCAATTCTGCCAACTGGCCTGGGAAGGAGGAAGGGAGGGACTCCGGCTGCTTGCCGCCCCAACCAGGGAACCCCGCGCCCCTCGGCGATCTCACCAGAGCTGGTTCTCCCAGACAGTCAGCCGTTCCAGGATGGGGTACGCTGTCTTTTTTATCTCTGTCGTGGCTCTGGGAGCTGTTCTGTATCGTTTCTACTCCCCTAGTAGCTGTTCTGGAGGAGGAAAGGTGAGGGTGGCAAGGCTGTCGAGGACGGTGGCGGAGGAGCCGGTGAAGGCGGAAGAGGGCACAGTGGTGGTTGGAGAGCCGCTCAAAGAACGCAGATCCCCGGCTCAGGAGCAGACTATTAGGGAGGTGTGTTAGGTTGCCTGCACAGGACAATTGCCCCTGTGCTTATTAATGAAGGGCCTCAAGTTGGCCCAGAACTAGCCCTCCAGTCCGAGTCAGCCCAAGCCAGCTGACTGGTTCCCCATCCTTCCCTGCCCATCTGGGTGCTGTGCATCCCGCAGAGTTGCTGCAGGCTGGTGGGCAGCTCCCCAGGCCTGTGGGTGGCTGTGCTGCTCCTGCTTTGCACCCAGCGGAGGTGCTTCCTCCCTTTGGAACCACAGGGTCTTGGGAATTGGCCCCTCGAGCGCTTTGGGCGAGACCCCAGTGCTTTAATGAGCATCAACGAGATGCAGTTTCATTCTCGACAATGATAATCAGAGAAAATAAAGTTCAAAAACTGTGCTTAACTTAAAGTTAACTAATGGGAATAAAATAAACAAACAGGCAAACAAAATTTCCAGAGCAGTTAAGTATAAAGAAAATACGCTACTTCTGGCAAAAGAAATGCAATGTAAACTGGAAAGAATAAAAGTATTTTTAAATTGGTGACACAAGTATGACCACATTCATAGTTAATGGAAGACTCCCAAACACTACGACAATTTTTAAAAACATCTGTCAGTGAGTAAAAGATTTGTATCCCAAAAAAGCCTACAAAAGTAAAAAATAATGAGCCCAGCCACACCAGGACAACACAAACCAAAGAAAAAAGCAAAGTGACAAAATCAAAAGCAGGAAAAAAAAAGATTTTAAGGAAAGCCTTTAAATCCGAGGTTCCTGCCTCAACCCAAAGCTACAAAAGTTATGAAAATTAACGTGACACATAACTTCCTATGAAAAGTCATAATGCAAATACAGTTGAAAATATAGGGTCAAATGAAAAGAAATGATGGTAAATTGTAGCCGCTCACAGCACACTAGCCTGCTTCTTCAAGATCAACAGGGGCGTCCTCTCTCCCATCTGCTGAGACTGATTCTTACAACGAAGATGCCATCAAAGGAGCGACATTCCAAAATTTTTGCTCTAACCTATTGGTTAGAAACAAGCCCTAACACATCTTGGGGTAATTTGGGCAGAAAATAAAAGAGTAGTTTCATTCACAGCCCATGTACTTCCCCTCACCCCCCGCCAACTCCCAAATAAAAATACAACAAATAGTGCTGCAATAATGGGATACTCACATGGAAAAAGAATGAAATGTGGCCCCCACCATACAACATACATGTGCAAAAAAGTATTTGCAAAGTCCTTTCGGGGACTTGGGAGAAAGGAGGAAATATTAAACTTCCCCATCTGGGAAATTTCTGATATTCTTACAAGCAGTGGAGAAAACCAAACCAATAGACAGAGCCCTTGATCTTGGGGTTCACCCCATGAGGTTTATTCCTGCAAAGGACGGGCTAAGCTACTTATAATTTTGCCTAAGAATCATCCCCAGGAACCTCGTTGGTTGCTCAGATGTGGCCTCTCTAAGCCAACTCAGGAGGTGAACTCTCCGCCCTCCCCCATGACTCCCAGGGGTGCAAATCTCTCTGTCAATGTGGGAAAGGACTCCCAGGATGAGCATCTCAATCCTGGCATCATGGGACGAGCAGGAGCTCATCATGGGGCTGAGCAGGCCACAGGAGCACGAGCTGGGCCTCCTGAGGACTGGGCCCCATGGCCAGCTCTGCTCATGGCCACCATGTCCCCCTGCCAAATGCACACCCCCATGAGACCCTTGTGTCCAGCTTGGTGCCCAGCAGCAGGGCAGGAGGGAGACTCAAAGAAAATTCAAGATGGTGATTCAGCAGTCATACTCACTTGTTAAATCTAACTTCTGTTGTAATTTCTCCTCCTTCCATCCCAATCTTTAGGGGTATTTAGACTCTGCCCATTCTCACTTTTTCATGTTGGAAAGGGCTGCCGATACGTAGGGAGGGGGGTGGAACTAGGTAATGTTCTGGAGAGGCTGGGCCCTCTGAGTTTCAGGACTTATCTAGTCCAGGGGCCCATCTGGAAATTTTAAGTTTTTAGAAAAATAAACCTAGTGAGTGAAATGTTAAGACTCTCAGTAGAATCCTGGGTGTTCTTTAGGGTTTTCAGGAATGCTGTTGGCTGGGGTTTGGAGGACAATGGCAACTTGCAAAATCTGGCTGATGCTAGCATAAGAGTAGCCTCCCGAGATGGTGGCACAGGGTGGGCTGGTCTGCTCTGTAGGACAAGAGGGGGATGGGGAAAGTGACCGGCAGTGCAGTTCCAAGGGCAAGTGGTTAAAGAAGTTCTAAACTCGGTCATGGGGGAAGAGGGGAGAGCAGGTGGGTGGATCAGCCATGACCCCTACCAGGGCGGTGCGACCTGAGGGAGCTCACCGTCCTGTGCTCCAGACAGAGATGACCTCAACAAACCAATCACAAGTAAAGAAATTGAATTAGTCATTCAAAAGCTTCCTAAAAAGGAAAGTCCAGGACCAGATGGCTTCACATGTGAATTCTACCAAACATTCCAGAAAGAATTAGTACCAACTCTCCTCAAACTCTTCAAAAAAATCAAAGTGGAGGGAAAGCTACTTAATGCATTCTATGAAGCCAACATCACCCTCATACCAAAACCAGGCAAAGATATTAGAAAAAAAGAAAACTACAGACCAATCTCTCTAATGAATATAGATGCAAAAATCCTCAATAAAATTCTAGCAAATCGTATCCAACAACACATTAAAAGAATTATACATCATGACCAAGTAGGATTCATCCCAGGTATGCAAGGATGGTTCAACATAAGAAAATCAATTAATGTAATACACCATATCAACAAATCAAAGCAGAAAAATCACATGATCATCTCAATTGATGCAGAGAAGGCATTTGACAAGATTGAACATCCTTTCCTGTTGAAAACACTTCAAAAGATAGGAATACAAGGGAACTTCCTTAAAATGATAGAGGGAATATATGAAAAACCCACAGCTAATATCATCCTCAATGGGGAAAAATTGAAAACATTCCCCCTAAGATCAGGAACAAGACAAGGATGTCCACTATCACCACTATTATTCAACATTGTGTTGGAGGGTCTAGCCAGAGCAATTAGACAAGAAAAAGCAATACAAGGCATCAAAATTGGAAAGGAAGAAGTAAAACTATCACTGTTTGCAGACGATATGATACTATACGTCGAAAAGCCGGAAAAATACACAACAAAACTACTAGAGCTAATAAATGAGTACAGCAAAGTAGCAGGTTACAAGATCAACATTCAAAAATCTGTAGCATTTCTATACACTAGTAATGAATAAGCTGAGGGGGAATCAAGAAACGAATCCCATTTACAATTGCAACTAAAAGAATAAAATACCTAGGAATAAATTTAACTAAAGAGACAAAAAACCTATATAAAGAAAACTACAAAAAACTGCTAAAAGAAATCACAGAAGACCTAAATAGATGGAAGGGAATACTGTGTTCATGGATTGGAAGACTAAATATAGTTAAGACGTCAATCCTACCTAAATTGATCTACAGATTCAATGGAATACCAATCAAAATCCCAACAACTTATTTTTCAGAAATAGAAAAACCAATAAGCAAATTTATCTGGAAGGGCAGGGTGCCCCGAATTGCAAAAAACATCTTGAGGAAAAAAAACGAAGCTGGATGTCTCGCGCTGCTGGACTTTAAGGCATATTATGAAGCCACAGTGGTCAAAACAGCATGGTATTGGCATAAAGATAGATATATCGACCAATGGAATCAAATAGAGTGCTCAGATATAGACCCTCTCATGTACAGACATTTGCTCTTTGATAAGGCAATCAAGCCAACTCACCTGGGACAGAACAGTCTCTTCAATAAATGGTGCCTAGAGAACTGGATATCCATATGCAAAAGAATGAAAGAAGACCCATATCTCACACACTATACAAAAGTTAATTCAAAATGGATCAAAGATCTAAACATTAGGTCTAAGACCATAAAACAGTTAGAGGAAAATGCAGGGAGATATCTTATGGAACTTACAATTGGAGGCGGTTTTATGGACCTTAAACCTAAAGCAAGAGCACTGAAGAAGGAAATAAATAAATGGGAGCTCCTCAAAATTAAACACTTTTGTGCATCAAAGAAGTTCATCAAGAAAGTAGAAAGACAGCCTACACAATGGGAGATAATATTTGGAAATGACATATCAGATAAAGGTCTAGTATCCAGAATTTATAAAGAGATTGTTCAACTCAACAACAAAAAGACAGCCAACCCAATTACAAAATGGGAAAAAGACTTGAACAGACACCTACCAGAAGAGGAAATACAAATGGCCAAAAGGCACATGAAGAGATGCTCAATGTCCCTGGCCATTAGAGAAATGCAAATCAAAACCACAATGAGATTTCATCTCACACCCACCAGAATGGCCATTATCAACAAAACAGAAAATGACAAGTGCTGGAGAGGATGCGGAGAAAGAGGCACACTTATCCACTGTTGGTGGGAATGTCAAATGGTACAACCACTGTGGAAGGCAGTTTGGCGGTTCCTCAAAAAGCTGAATATAGAATTGCCATACAACCCAGCAATACCATTGCTGGGTATCTACTCAAAGGACTTAAGGGCAAAGACACAAACGGACATTTGCACACCAATGTTTATAGCAGCGTTATTTACAATTGCAAAGAGATGGAAACAGCCAAAATGTCCATCAACAGACAAGTGGCTAAACAAACTGTGGTATATACACACGATGGAATATTATGCAGCTGTAAGACAGAATAAAGTTACGAAGTATGTAACAACATGGATGGACCTTAAGGACATTATGCTGAGTGTGATTAGTCAAAAACAGAAGGACAAATACTGTATGGTCTCACTGATATGAACTGACATTAGTGAATAAACTTGGAATATTTTGTTGGTAACAGAGACCATCGGGAGATAGAAATAGGGTAAGATATTGGGTAATTGGAGCTAAAGGGATACAGATTCTGCAACAGGACTGAATATAAAACCTCAGAAATAGACAGCACAATACTACCTAACTAATACAATTATGTTAAAATAATGAATGAAGCTGCATGTGAGAATGATCGAGGGAAGAGGGCTGGGGGCATAAATGAAATCACAAAGAAAGATGATAAAGATTGAGATGGTATAATCTAGGAATGCCTAGAGTGTATAATGATAATGACTAAATGTACAAATTTAAAAAGTGTTTTTGCATGAGGAAGAACAAAAGAATGTCATTACTGCAGGGTGCTGAAAATAGATGGTAATTAATATTTAAAAATTTCAACTTATGTATGAGACTAAAGCAAAAAATGTTCATTTGGTACAAAATTTATATTTTGACTAGTGCACCTCCTAATATGACTTATGTAGATAGTTGGTTGAACACCATAAGTACATGGAACCTTGGGTAGGACATGAGATTTGGTTGGTTTGTCCAGGTGATGCCCCAATGAATCCCAGACTGATCTGATCAGTGAGTGGAAAAGTATTTGCAAAGTCTCCTTCAGGGAATGATGAGAAGGGGGGAAAATTCAACCTCCCCAAGTTGAATTTTTGTATTCTCACAAGCAGTGTGGACAACCAAAGCTATAGGCTGAGCCCCCAGTCTCGAGGTTTGTTCATATGAAACTTAACCCCACAAAGGACAGGTCAAGCCTAATTAAAATTAAGCCTAAGAGTCACCCCCAAGAGAACTTCTTTTGTTGCTCACATGTGGCCTCTCTCTCCAGCCAACACAAGCAAACTCACCACCCTCCCCCTGTCTATGTGGGACATGACTCCCAGGGATGTGGATCTTTCTGGCAACGTGGGACAGAAATCCCAGAATGAGCTGAGACTCAGCATCAAGGGATTTAGAAAACCTTCTCAACCAAAAGGGGAAGAGTGAAATGAGACAAAGCGTCAATGGCTGAGAGATTCCAAACAGAGTCAAGAGGTTATCCTGGAGGTTATTCTTACACATTAAGTAGATATCACCTTGTTATTCAAGATGTAATGGAGAGGCTGGAGGGAACTGCCTGAAAATGTAGAGCTGTGTTCCAGTACCATGTTTCTTGATGATGACTGTATAATGATATAGCTGTCACAACGTGACTGTGTGATTGTGAAAACCTTGTGTCTGATGCTCCTTTTATCTACCTTGTCAACAGACCAGTAGAACATATGGAATAAAAATTAATAATAGGGGGAACAAATGTTAAAATAAATTTAGTTTGAAATGCTAGTGATCAATGAGGGGGGGGGGTAAGGGGTATGGTATGTAAAAATCTTTTTTTCTGTTTTCATTTTATTTTTCTGCTGTCTTTTTATTTCTTTTTCTGAATTGATGCAAATGTTCTAAGAAATGATCATGATGATGAATATGCAACTGTGGTGATATTGTGAATTACTGATTATATATGTAGAATGGAATGAGCATATATTAACAGTGTTTGTGTTTCTTTCTTGTGATTTTTTTAATTAATAAAAAATTAAAACAAAATATCTAAGCCCTCTAGCCTCCTATGTTATGAAGAAGCTAGAAGGAAAAATATGAGAGGATTGTATGGTAGCCCATGACAAACTCTTGGCTCTACCCTGTAATTACTTGTTGAAGAATGCTTTGAAAACTATTGATTTTTTATTTCTTTGCTTTGTATATATGTTATGCTATATATATGTTATATAGTATATATGTTATACTATACAATAGAAAAGTTAAAAATAAAAAAATTGATATCTCTTTTAGTCTCCAGTATCTTAGAGCAGCCAGAAGTAAAAACCTGAAATTGTGGAATTGTAACCCATGTCAAACTCTGAACTATTTTCTACGACCAATTGTGGTGCTGTGCTTTGAAATTTATTTCTTTTTTGTATATATGTTACTTTTCACAAAAAGTCAATTGTGATGATAAAAAACTATTTAAGCCTTCTACATCCTATATTCTGGAGAAGCTAGAAGGAAAAATCTGAGAAGATCATATGGTGGCCCATGACAAATCTGGGATCTGTCCTGTAACTATTTGTTGAAGAGTGCTTTGAAAACCACTGTTTTATTTCTTTGCTTTGTATATATGTTATACTATACAATAAAACAGTTTAAATAAATAAAGAATAATTGGAGGAATAAAGATTAAAATATATTGGGTAGATGGAAATACTAGTGGTCGGTGACAGGGAGAGGTAGGGTGTATGGTATGTGTGAGTTTTTCTTTTTTCTTCTTTTTCAGGAGCGATGCAAATGTTCTAAAAAATGATCATGGTGATAAATACACAACTATGTGATGGTATTGTGAGCCACTGATTGTACACCATGTATAGAATGTATGTTAAGAATGTTTGTGTTTGTAAGTTTGTAAGAATGTTTGTGTTTGTAAGTTGTTATCAATAAAACTATTTTAAAAAAAAGAAGGCATAGCTGGCCATGCTGGAGAGAGAGCAGCAGCTGCCATGGATGCCCACGTCCACTTCCTCATCTGGGGCAGCCCCCACATGTCCCAGGACAGATCCCAGTGGGGTCCCACAAGCTGAGTTCCAGAGTGGGGTCCCAAAAGTAGGTCCCCAGGTGGGGTCTCATGAGCAGAGCCATGGCAGAGTCCCACAAGCAGGTTTCCCAAGTGGGTTCCCAAAGCAGGGTCCCTGAACAGGGTTCCCAAATAAGGTCTCATACCCAATAAGCAGGGTTCCGGAGCAGGTCCCTGACCCATTCCGCTTTGCTCTCCACCTATCCCAGCACTGGTCAAGTACAGTCATAATCACCTGCTGATTCAGAGACACTCAGCCCCTTCTCACTCCTGCAGACCCTTTCTGCCAACTACTGCTTGCTGGGACCCATTTTAAGAACTTTTATGCAATCCCCAGGTCTCAACAGAAGGTACAGACTGCTCAGGAGTTGACTCAGCAAAAAGGGAAACTAGTTCAAAACAATCCCTTAGCTATGGGTAATCAGCAAGACAAAGAACCTGCAGGCAGACACCCAGGAGTGAGATCGGATCAGGGAAGGCGGGAACATTCACACCAAGCTCTGAAATCAGCCTTCAAAATTCACCTTTTCAATCCATTTTTAATAAAAATTTAAAGAACCGAAGGTCAGGAACCTTACCTGCCAAAAAAAAACCCAGCTATAGAAAGCGGACCAGTCAAGTGTGGACACCAGGCCACACTGCTGCAGGGAAATGGACAGTGCAAGCAAGCGTCTGATGTGCGGAATTAAGAGTGGCCACCTGGCCATTCCATACAGCTTTTCCAAGGGAAGTTGGCAGGGACGACAAAACCGGAACCTTCACAAGTGCCGCCAGCCACATGCAGGTCTTGTGCCCACGGCGACATTCAGGCAGGCTCACCAATGGGGTCAGGGATCCTCACGTCTGAGCTGAGGACCTGCAAGGCTCCCGGAGACCAGAAACTACATTTACAGTAACACTACAAAGTCATCTGTCCTTCCCACTCTGTTTCTCTTCCGAGTGAACAGTAATTTCCCAGCAGGTATGTGACATGTGACGACATTGTCATTCCAATGGCTAATGTACTGTGTGCTCATGTATTTTTGTGGCTTAAAATGCTCTCAGCTTTAACTTCTAACATGATCAGTATAATAACCTACCTAAGTAAAAACTCTTTAAGGTCCTCAATTATTTTTAAGAATTTAAAAAAGATCAAAAAGCTTGAGAAGGAGGAGTAAGATATTACACATTTCAAAGGGTTACCCTACCCTACTCTACCCTCTGGGGAACACAAGGAAACAGAGAAAAGAGTGTCCCGCAGAGCAAGATGTCCTGTCTGGTCCTGGGATGTGACACAAGAAGCCATGGTAAACTTTACCTCTGAAGCGTTTTAACAGAGGCTCCTGTTGGATGGGGGTGGGGGTTGCCCAGGGAAGACCTGCAAAACGACAGAAGCAGAAATGTCATGACTTGTGCAAAAAAGGAAAACTGTCCTTCTAGCACCACTTGTTTCTTTCAAATCCAACACTCTTCTTCCCTGGCATCATACCTCTCTGGGAAAAAGGTCATGCAAGGATCCCATACTAGAGCTTAGGTTCCTAGATGATAAAACTGGGTCAGAAAGAGTTCCTTTGCAGGCCCTAAACATGTTCAGAGAACGTGTTCATCAGTGCAGATGCACTCTGTGCAAAGGCAAAGAGGTTGACCAAACTGATCTCTGGAAAGCTATTAAAAACCAAAGAATTAAAATGTCATTTGCTCAAGAAGAATGAGGTGCTGTCACTGACAGGCATGTATCCCACAGGCACAACAAAGCTGAGTCTCAGCCCTACACAGAGGGCCCAGGACACAACAAGGGATGGGATCACAGCAGGCTGGGGCCCAGCTGCCCAGGGGCACCTCCAGTACCAACTTTGACTAAGCTCCACACATTAAGAAAGGTCAGTTATGGTGGATACTTGACAACTAGGCCTTAAATCAAGAGATCTTGCAGAATTAACTGGTATACTGCTGATGAAAACAAATGTTCCTTTTAGATGCAAACACAATGCAAAATTCCATGACACTTTTGAGAAAAAGAAAAAGTCAGACAAAATGTTGCTAGAGAAAAGTAACTGAAGTTACCCATTTTAATGTCAGCAGAGAAAAATGTGTGCATGCAGCTGAAACACAAGAAAAATGCCAGGACTCAGAGACAAAGATTGCTGGAAAGAATGTTTGCACAGCAATGTTTGCACAGCAAATTTCCTTTTTCTTTCAGAATAAAACGCCCCATCAGACTCAATTTTCCTGACATTTCGGAGGTTTTGAAGCCACAGCTAATGGATCTGAATCATCTGAGCAAAACCATGTTACAGTGGCATGTTACTAGAGAGCCTAGAATAGAATGCTACATATGTACCACACACACATACCAGCCACTTTTGTAGAAAACGATCAAACCTAAGACTAGATAAAGCAGCCCATGACCAAGTCAAAAGGAAAGCAGTTCATCTCTGACAGGAAGCCTCACACCTGGGCAGCTGCAGGTTAAAATGAGAAAATAACCAAAGTGGTGCATACCTGTGTCAATAACATCACACCTAATCTGCACATGAACTCAGCTTCAGGAAACCTTCGCCCACCACTAACTGCCTGAAAAGAAAAGCTTGGCAAGAAACAAGAACCTTCTCCAGAAACCTAAATCACTTTTGTATCAGTAGTGCATGGCATGGAGCTGGCAGTGTACCAACCTGTTCGTGGGGAAAGTAGGGAAGGGCACGAAAAGTGCACGCCTGCACAGGCTCACGATGTGCCAGTACCTCCTTTTCCTTAAACAAGCAGGCCACTCAGAGCCGCATTCTGCCTGATTTGGGTTGGCTGTTTAGATGCCAACAGCAGGGTGGCACCAGGGCTGCGGCACTGAACTGGGTCAGCCCAGGCCTGCCCCTGGGGGACTCGAGTACCCTGGCCCTCAGCTCCCAAGAGCCGCGGCAGTAGCCCAGAGGGATCTGGGACTCGAGTCTGTGAGTGGGCCATGGAAGGTAAAGACCTGGGTAGTCAGCATTCCTGCTGGGGCCCTGAAGAGTTTCCCAGCATCTCTTCTTGAATAAAGAAGGAATAGAAGTCCACACCGGCTTTTAACAGTCAACCTTCTTTGGGAATTAAAGACACACTAAATGACAAGGTAATGAGGGTGCCCTACCCCTGGGGCACTGCTCACTCTGGAAAGCTGGGCATCCAGCTGGGCAACAGGGGCCAGGTAGCCAGGGCTCAGGAAGGTGTCAGCGGTTAGGGGACAGGACTTGGGGTCAGGAGTGAAGGATTAGAGATCCTGGGCTGGGGTTTGGAACTTTGCAGCATTAAAGTTGGGGTTCAAGACCCAGACTGACCCAAGACCCAGGGGCCAGGGGCTGTGGTCAAGGGTCAGAGAACAGGGGCAGTTGTTTAGGTCAGGATTTGGGGACCCTGGGAAAGGATGCTCTGTGGGGCTGATTAAGTGAATAAATAAGCTGTGGGTCATCCCTACTGGTGTCCCAGCCCAGGGCTCAGATGCTCAGAAACACCTCCATTGCCTGTGTCAACCAGCGCCCCGCCGACAGAGCCAGCCCTGCTGCTCGGTGCATGCCCTCTCTAAAAACAAACACCAGTTTTATTATGAAATATAACATATATATGAAAAAACAACACATTTCAAAGTGCACTGCAACAAACAGTTACAGAACAGATTTCAGAGTTTGGTATGGGTTGTAGTTCCACTGTTTCAGGTTTTTCCTTCTAGCTTCTCCAAAACACAGGAGACTAAAAGAAATACAAATATACTGATTCAGCAATCATGCTCATTTGTTAAGCCTTATCTTCTCTGCTATAACTCTTCCTTTTCCTTTGATCCTTCTCCCAATCTTTAGGGGTATTTGGACTGTGCCCTTTCTAACTTCTTCATGTTGGATAATATGGGATGGCGGAGGGAATTGGTTGATGTTCTTGGAGATGCTGGGCCCCCTTTGTCTTTTGAATGTAGTCTCATGTCTATGTGCCACCTTTTCCCAAAAATCACCCCCTAATAAGTTTCTGAAAGCCCTGAGTCCTTAGTTTCAGGAGAGACAGGGCCCACCAGCACATGGTTTCCAGCTCCCTCCTTCTCCCAGGAACACAGAGGGAGGCCCCAGTCCCAGCCACTCCACTGCCTGATCTTGCTGCAGCATCCACTCATCAGAGGGAGCCAGCGCGCTTCCATCCCAGCCACCCAGCTGCATACTCGCCTGGGGCCCAGGAGGGGATGTGACCCTCATCTTTGTCAGACAACAGCATGCTGTAAACGTTCATAAAAGCCAGGCCGTATCCCCTTATTACTTACTTTAAGATGATAAACCAATATATTTGCAGATTCAGAGCTATCAGACGCTCGAGAGGTTTGTAATTGGGATTCCTGGGGATGCCCACAGAATGGTCAAACATCACCCTTCAGCAGATAGTTTGCATTTCACAGTTGCAAAGTCCATTCCAATCATTTAATAACCAAACGCCAATATCCCTGCTGGGTACAGAGCAGCCTTATAGTGTTATATATAAAAACACTGAGGTTAAGTGATCACTCAAGATAAGTTTTGGTGGACAGACTGCATGGCTAGACTCCTGGTGGAAGGAAGCCCAGGCCCAGACCTCTTTCTAAGGGCTGGACTAGGTTGTTTTAGCCAGAAATATTTCTGCAACTACAAATGAATGGGGAACCTATTATTTTATCTGGAACTCATCATGGAAAGGGAAGTCTGTACTCCTATCTCAGCTTTGGAATATCCATCATTGTGCAGGCACCCACTGTGGGGGAGCTGCTTCACACTTCTAACCCACAGCCCGGACCCCACACATGGAGGCCCCACCCACAGGGTCCCCCCCAGCCTGACCCTGTGAGGGAGGCCCCACCCACAGTGACTCCCTAGCCTGGACCAAGTAAAGGGAGGCCCTACCCACAGGGTCCCCCACAGCCTCGGCCCCTCTCAGGGAGGTCTTGCCCACAGGGTCCACCCCAGCACAGAGTGGTGCTGGGAGGCCCCGCTCACTACATCTCAGCCCACGAGTGACTGGAGGCACCATGGTCCCAGCCCAGGCCTCGATGAGCCTCTGCAGCAAGGCTTCGGCCTCCAGGACCCATTTCCTGTTTGGGCCGCGTGGCACTGTGATGCTGTCCCTGGTTCTCCCAGGATGCCCCACACCACCACCCCACCACTGGGCACAGAAGGTGATCATCATCCTGATGGGGGCCTGGGGTCCGCTGAGCCTGGGGAGGAAGGGGCAGTGGACATGGCACTGGGGGGATGGCCCCCACCCTTTAGTGGCTGGTTTCTGGAACATGCCTTCCAGGAGGACTGGAGTGTGGGCGGGCAGCTGGACAGGGTTGGCAGGCCCCACCTGAGCATGTCATCTTCTCTGCTGACCCTAGTGCTGTGCTGGGAGGGGTAACCAGAAGAGGGCCTCTGGATCACAAGAGTGGGGAAGGATGGCCCCGTACCTCACACCTGTAGCTCAGTACTGCACCTCCACCCCCAACCTCTCAGACCAGAAAGGTGTTGCTACCCATTTCGCAGGGAAATGAGAGTGGGGGTAGGGTCTCAGGGGATCTGGGGACTCCGCCCCTTGTTCGAGGCCACAGAGCCCCCTTTCTTAGGTTTCAGCTGGCAGGGCATGGACACACCCCATGTGGGCACATCAGCTCATCTCCCCATGGTGTCCCCTCAAGCACCCCCAGACTAGGGATGGCCACCTCCCGCAATGCCCTTTGCCTGGGCTGACCCACCTCTCCCAGGGCTATGCACCAATTGGGACCTGTGGTGACCCGGGCACACCACCTGGGCTGGTGGTAAGGATGAGGGCTAGGCCTTCAGCTCCATGAGCTGTGGGGCTGAGTCTTCTCACGGCCTTCAGAAGGGCAGGAGAGGCTGCCTATAGAGAGAGTGCCAGGAAAGAGGGACACACAGGCATACCTGGGCAAAGAGAGAAAGTCGGGGCCTCTGTGAAAACAGGCAGAGTGGCAGGGGCGGAGCAGAGACTGCTAATTTGCTGAGCCTCAGCTCCCCTGCCTGAAGGCATGGCCCAGTGCCTGGTATGGGGGATGTGCCCATGATGGCTGCCTCACCCTCACCAGCACCCCCAGGGCACAGAAGACAGCATCTCTCAGGGGGGTCCTGCAGGAGGGGTCCCACAGGGGGGCCTACAGGAGGGGACCCTGGGCTTGCAGTGCAGATGAGGGGCGGGGGAAGGCCTGACCTGTGACTTTAGGTGTCTGCAATGGGGCACAAAGGAAGGGGCCACCACGGCTATGGGAGGTCCAGAGATGAGGAAGGGCTCACAGCCTTATGCAGGTTAGTCACAAGACCAGAAAGGCTTCAGAGGAAGGTAACTTTGTGTCCAAGATGAGTTGCCTTTGGGCTGATTGGTGGCAGTGGGGGTGATGATGATGAAGAAGATGATGGGAATACTCTTTACTGAGAGCTCTTGATGGGCTAAGCTGTCAGACAGATAGACAGAAGGACAAGGCATCATAGAGAAAAGCATTCTGAGCTCAGAACAGAGGCTAGGCCAGGCTGCGGCCCTCAGACCTGCTCTGCGGCTGCTCCCTGTGCTGTCCGGCATGGTGCAGAGAGTGCAAGAGGTTGGACAGGGGACCTGCCTGGCAGCAGCAGCACCCAGGCTCCCGACCAGGCCTGAGGAGATGGTGCTTGGTGGAACCACCTTCTGCTCATCCATCAGAGAAGCTTTCAAAGCAGAAAGTCAGAGATGATGTAGATAACTTCCACATTTCTCAAGTGAATATGCACATGGATCCATGGCCTGCAAGAAGTATTTCAAATACTGTAAATATTGACTGGCACATTCGGTGAGTTTACAGGAGGGTAAGGTTGATGTTGACATCATTTCCACGATGCCCAATCCAATCTTAATTAAATCTGCACCCCACTGAGTCACTGTAACTATGATCTTCCAGCAGAAGGCATTTGTGAAAAATCCATTCTCCCTTCTTATTTTGATCCTCTTTCACACTTTGCAAGTGGATATGTGGGTGGAAGGCTGCTTGTGCAGATGCAGAGGCAGGTGAGATGCAGTGCTGGTACCCAATGCATTGGAAGGGGATTGTGAATTGGCAGATTAAGTGGACAATATACCTTGCCAAGGGTGACTCAGCAAGAAATGCAAACTCTGTGCTGAGAAGAGCACAGGAGGAGACTGGTCACTACTTGGAGGTTTCCTCGGCGATTTTCAGCCTGTCAGAGCTCATGTGGCAACTGGAGACTGTCCCTGACCTAGAACCTCGACAACCTGCAGGTAGTGTCATGTGTCTCCATCCTGTACAGGTATGACTCGGTGCCAGATGTGCAGAGAAGCAAAGTTCCAGCTCTTCTTCCGGGGTATTTCCAGGACACAATGAGGGGGGCAGCTGGACTCATGCTAGGGTGAAAACCAGTCAGGGAATGCATGTTAGAGAAAAGCTAAGGCAGACGTCATGCCTGAATATATGTAGAGAGTCTAATTAAATACTAGGGAACCAAATGGATGACTAAAACAGGAGGACAGGTGCTCAACCCCGCAGGGTTTGGAGGAAAATGAGAAAGTGCAACAGCTGCCGCAGCCCACCCACCTCAAAGGCAAACGTGTGACAGAGTGACAGTCCAAAGATGGTGGAGTAGCAGGGTGGCAGGTGGCCTGTTGGGAAGGCCGACTTGAAAGACTCACGCACTGTCCATGGGAGGAACGTGTGTTTGCTCAGGACCCAGTAATCTGGCGCCTTGGGGGTGTGCAACAGAAATGTCTTTACGTGGGAACCTCAGACAGGAGGTTAAATACCAGGAACAGGATTCAGCAGGAAGGCTGGTGAGGGACACTCCTCAATGAAGCAGGAACGAGTCCTCATGGAAGAATTACAGGACACTTGCTTGACACGGAAAATATAAATATACTCAGCATGCAGCTTTTTCCAAATCCTTTTTTTCCCCTGCATTTATTTGAGCACTTGGTATGTCAAAGAATGCCATCGCTTCAATGTCGTATTCTCTGTAGGTGGTGCCGCATGTCTCCATGGGGTCCAAATGTGAGGGTGCTTTGCCTTTAGGTGGGTCGGTTTCACCCTCCTTGGAGGAGTTGCAGCTGGTCCTTGTGCACCTCCTGCCTCCTTCATTGTGGGTGGAATTGGGGGCTCAGCATGCGGCCCGTGCAGTCCTGGGAGACAGGACTTGGCAGGTGGTGTTAGGATGTGGCCAGATGAGTGAGCATGGGCTACAGCCCTATGCTGAGGACCCCCCAACCCCCCCCCCCCAGCCCCTCAACCCTGGCTGGGGCACATGGGCATGTCGGCAGGGACGTGGGAGGGGTAGCCGCAAGGAGGCAGGACTTGGAGTGAGCGTAGCAAGTCCCCAGGACCTCAAGTCACATGGTTCCTCACCCAGGCCCAGGTGCAGGTCAGGGGGTGATGGCTGCAGCTGGGTCTGGGGAGGCAAGCTGCTGGGGGTCAGGGCTATGGGCAGCTCCCCACAAGCCACAAGGTGTCATGGGGAGACAAGTCTAGGCTGCCCGAGGGTGAGGTCTCAAAGGACCTGCGGGGTGGGGGGTGATAAGAACACAGGGGGCCCTGCAGTCCTGGGAGGCCCTGAGATCCTGGTGGGTCCTGAGAACACAGGGGGCCCTGAGAACTCAGGGTGGCCTTGAGAGCAGTCCCTGGGTCACCCGGGCTGCTTGTCCCCAATTTCCTAGCTGCAGTTCTGCTGAGGACACTTCTTAGACCCGGCACCTATCCCATGGGAGGAGCACAATCAGTCCTGCCCAGGGCACGCTCTCAGACTTCTGGCCTCAAAGCTGAGGGACAATGAATTCTGATGTTTCAGCCAGCCAGTGTATGGTATCCAACAGAGCAGCACTGACACACGGAGAGTCTTTCTCCTTCCTCCCTCCCTCCTCACTTTCCACCCTCCTCACTTCCCACCCTCCCACCTCTCCCTCCGTCCCTCCTCTCCCTCTGTCTCACCCTCCCTCCCTCGTCCCCTCCCTTCCACCCTCCCCAATCACTCCTACCCTCTTTCCCCTTCCCTCCTTGCCTCCCTATCCCCTCCCCTCCCTCCAGCCTCTCCTCCTCCAGGTCCCTGCAGATCCTGGACTAGATGCCGGGATAAGGAAGGGGAAGAGGCCTTGCATTGCCCCAACCATGGTTCTATGTATATATCTAAACCCTGTGAGGTGAAAAATCTAATTTCAAATTTTGCTTCAAATAACAAACCAGTGTTCTCTGTATCATTTGTTGCCATCTCATTTACTGACTAAATAAACCTCCGCCTTGGTGGCGGTGCCTTCCTTATAAGACTTTAAGATGGGGGCCAGTTTCCACCAGGTGTCTCCCAGTTTCCGCCCCCACCCCTGGGGCCTCCTGACCTGTTACTGGGGCAGGCGGGCTGGGGCCACTATTAGGGCCTGAGGTGTGGGTAGCAGAAGTAGCCCAGGGGGCCCTGCATGGGGGCAGCTGGAGGAGACACGGGGGTTGGATGCTGCCCAGGCTCTCGGTCACTCCTGGGGGACCCAACCCGCTGGCTCTGAGCAAGCAGGGCAACAGGTGGGAGGGAGGTGGGGACACCCATGTCAGTAGGAAGCAGGTGAGGGCCCCACCCACCCGGGCAGTACCCACATCGGCACCAACCCCAGGGGGGGCCATGCTCACATGGAGGCTGGCCCTCGCAGCACGGCCCTCATCCCCAGCCTCCCCCTTCACATCCATGGGGGGCCTGTCGCACCTGCTCTATTCTATGACTGGCCCTTTGTCAAAGTCTCTGTTCCAACACCCCAGGCAGGTGCACCCTGCCCGCGAGCCCACCTGGCCTTCCCATCATCCTGAACCCTGAGCGGAACCCAGACCCAGAGGGCACTTGTGGCAAGGGGCCCGAGCCCAGTCGGCAGGGCAGCGAAGCAGGCCAGGGCCCCCGAGGAGGTTGCCCAGTCTCACCGGGGCAGGGCCATCTAGGCTTAGGCACTGGTGGGCACACCAGGCCTGGGCTTTATTGTGGGGGGCAGAGGCACTTGAATGCATAAAGAAAGGGCTCCTTGACTTGCCCTGTGGGGTACAGGGCACCCGAGGTCCCTGTCTTGCGAAGACCATTGGCACCATCAATGCTGTTCTCCGTGGGGGAAGAAGGGTTGAGGGCTGCTGCCAGTGGGGGCTGGACATACCAGTTACCAGGAGGAGCTGGGATGCTCTACAATGAGGCCCCTCCCCGGCGTGGCCATGGATGGACTGGGATTCTGGGGCTGCAGAGAGAAGGGCCTGGTGGCCTAAGGCTGCCGTAGAGGAGGAGCTTCAGCAACAAGCCAGTGCGCTCTGGGGACCCAACCCCAGCCTCTGTCCCTTACTCTGGGCCAGGAAGCTCCCACCCCATTTTGCATCTCTGCAGACAGAAGCTGAGCTGGGCTAAGCAGGGACAGGCCATATCCTCCCCAGTCTAGGGCATGAAGGACGCTGCCCCCCACCTGCCCCACGGAGGCCCCACCATGCTCTGCTGGGAGGGGTGTGGGCAGTAGGGGTATGTGGCTGTCCCATCCTGGAGGTGGCTTGGTACCCTAGAAGGATGGACACACTGCATGCAGTGGGTGCTCAGCTCCAGTATACCCCTGTGGAGTCACTGGGGGAATCAAGGGGCTCTTTTCAAGGACCCAGGGCTCCCCACTCCACCAGCACCTGGCCACTGGGCCTGGCCTTCACCTTTCTCATGTCCTTCCCAGGCTCAGGTCACAGAACCACCCGTCTCCTATTGTGTCTAAAACTGGTCTCAAACCTCCCCAGGCACCTCACCTCATAGTGTCCCCGGGGCGCCGGAGGGTGTGGCTTGCTCATGAGGCTGCCAGGGGCTGTGAGGGTTGTCAGGATTGTTGGGGGCTATGGGGAGCTGTGGGGGGGCTGTAGGGGGGCTGTGGCTGCAGTCAGGGTCTCCCATAGTGGCTGTGCCCAGAGCATAAGCTGGCAGCCCAGCCGAGGGGCGGCCACATCCCCCGGGTCAGTGGTGGGGAGCGCAGGGCAATCTTGAGGACAGCCCAGAAGGCTAGGGACAGCAGGAGCAATGTGTCAGCCGCTCTAGCCACCCTGGACTGCATGGACCTGAGATCCTGCTCAGGGCCAGGCTGCCAACGCCCCGCAGACCAGAGGGTCCCAAGCGTGTGAGCTGCTGGTTTCCATCACGTGAATTTCCCCCCAGGGACTTTACTCCCAGGGGGAAGAACAAAACGAGACAAAATAAAGTGTCAATGGCTGAGAGATTCGAAACAGAGTTGAGGGATTATCCTGGAGGTTATTCTTACACATCACACAGATGTCACCTTTTTAGTTAAGGTGCAATAGAGAGGCTGGAGGGAACTGCCTGAAAATGTAGAGCTGTGTTCCAGTAGCCATGCTTCTCGAAGATGACTGTATAATGATATAGCTCTGGCAATGTGACTGTGTGATTGTGAAAACCTTGTGTCTGACACTTCTCTCATCTACCTTATCAACACATGAGTAAACGTATGGATAAAAAATAAATAATAGGGGGAACAAATATTGTAACACACACACAAAATTCCAACACCATACTTTGAGGATTGGAAAAGCTAACTACCAAATTCATATGGAAGACCACGAAGAGCTAAAAGCATCCTAAAAAAGAAGAATGGAGTGGGAGGATTAACACTTCCTGACTTTAAAACCTACTATAAAGCCACAGTGGTCAAAACAGCATGGTACTGGCACAAAGACAGAAGCATTAACCAATAGAATCAAATTGAGAGTGCAGAAATACACCACCAACTGTATTGGTCAACTGAAGTCTGACAAGGCCCCCAAATCGTCTGAACTGGGACAAAATAGTCTTTTCAATAATAGATCATGGAAGAACTGGATGTCTATAGCCAAGAGAGAGAAAGAGGAACCCTCTCTTACACTCTCCACAAAAATTAACTCAAAGTGGATCAAACACCTAAATACAAGAACTAGCACCATAAAGCTTCTAGAAGAACATGTAGGGAAACATCTTCAAGACCTAGCATTAGGAGGTAGCTTCCTAAACTTGATACCCAAAGCACAAATAGATAGATGGGAACTCCTCAAATTCAAATGCTTCTGCATCTCAAAAGACTTTGTCAGAAAGGTGAAGAGCCAGCTAAATCACGGGGAGAAAATATTTGGGAAATCACATATCAGACGAAGGTTTGGTTTCCTGTATATACAAAGAAATCACACAACTCAACAACAAAAGAACAAACAACCCAATTATAAAATGGCCTAAAGATGTGAACAGATGTTTTTCTGAAGAGCAAATACAGATGGCTAAGGACAGGTAATGGTGGCACAGTGGCAGAGTTCTTGCCTGCCATGCTAGAGACCCGGGTTTGATACCTAGTGCCTGCCCACACCAAAAAAAAAAAAAAAAAAAAAATACAGATGGGTCAAAAGCTATGAAGAGGACTGGTCATGGCGCCTCAGCAGGCAGAGTTCTCACCTGCCATGCCTGAGACCCAGGTTCGATGACCAGTGCCTGCCCAGGCAAAAAAATAAAAAAAAGCACTGGAAGAGATGCTCACTTTCATTGGCTATAGTGGAAATGCAGATCAAGACTACAGTGAGATACCAGCTCACACCTATTAACAAACAGGAAACTATAAATGTTGTAGAGGATGTGGAGAAAATGGGACCCTTAGGCATTGCTGGTGGGAATGTATAAATGGTGCAGCCAATATGGAAGACTGTTTGGCAGCTGCTTAGGAAACTAAATATCAACTTGCCCTAGGACCCAGAATAGCACTACTTGGTACATACCCAAAAGAGCTGAAAGCAATGACACAATAGACATTTGCACACCGATGTCCACAGCAGCATTATTCACAATCACAAAAAGATGGAAACAAACCAAATGCCCATCAACAGATGAGTGGATCAACAAAATGTGGTATATACATATGATGGAATATCATGCAGCAGTAAGACAAAATGACGTCCTGAAGCACATGACAAGATGGATGAGTCTTGAGGACATAATGTGATGAACGAAATTAGCCAGACAGAAAAAGACAGTTACTATATAATTCTACTTTTATGACCAGCATAAAGGTATCATCAGAGGCTTATAATACAGAATATAGGGGACTTAGAGATACATAGAAGCTAGAGATGGATAAACCATTAGCTAATGAGGTTGAACTCCAATGTAAGGGAATAGATAAGAGTGAAGGTGGTTCCCCAGTGGGTCTGTATATAATATGACCATATCAAAGATGAACAAGATTGAAAGGGGTTGTATAGGCCTACGTGTCCCACTGATTAACACTAGAAATATGAATTAGTTTTCGCAAGAATTACTTCAAAGATATGATTCTTCTACAAAGAGTGTTTAATCCATGGTATGGGGGAAAACTGCGATGGCATGCTACAAGCTATGTTTAAAAGGAAACCATCAGCACTACCACAGCACCAGCACAGGTAAATAATGGGGTGAGGGACAGGGGTTAAGAGGAAGTCTAGATGTCCTATTTCATGAGGGTATGTTTATTGGTTTTCTTTCTCTTGGAAATGATGAAATTATCTAAAATTGAGAATGTTGATAGACTGTGAACTTGGGGCCTGATGCATGATGCCTGATCAATGCAGGTAGCTGAAGGACGCACTGACCGAGGAGTATGGGGTACATACTTAGGAATGTGGGTTGCTGCTACAAAAGGGAACAAAGTCAGGATGCATGCAACAATGTCAATGAACATGTGGGTTATTAGGTGAGACAAAGTAAGCCAGAAACAAACAAAAAAAAATAGGTATGATCACCTTTAGAAAATGCTTATAAGAAAACAGGGCCCAGACTGCAAACTTTTAGAACAGACACATTAAGTCAGGAGTAGTGATTATCATCTCTGGATTGTGAGGTGCTGTTTTATATGTATAACCTGGTATTTAGCAATAAGAACAAAGCCCAACAGGTTGGAGTTAAAGTAATTCAGAATGTAGGGGTAAGGAAGACAGTGTCTATATTTGAGATCAATAAAGAAAGGTTTATTTGCTCTGGAATTGAAATTTTCTGTAGTGCATAATCTAATTCAACCTATCTGTATAGCTCATTTGAACAACTGAAACACAGAGACCCCAGAATAAGAAAGAGGTCCTTTAATCATGTATCAATTACTGTAATACCCAGATACATCCTAGAGTATATTAAGCAGATAATCAAAAAGTATTAGCAAAGTCTGCTGAAGGATGGGAGAAAGTTTAGACTACCCATAGGCATGCCTAAGAGTTACTTCTTGAGGACCTCCATTGTTGCTCAGATGTGGCCTCAGTCTCTCTAAGCCCAACTCTGCAAGTGAAATCATTGCCTTCCCCCATGTGAGACTTGATATCCAGGGGTGAAAGTATCCCTGGCCATGTAGGAGACCCTCCCAGGGATGAATCCAGACCTGGCACTGTGGGATCAAAAATTCCATCCTGAACAAAAGGGGGAAAACGTGTAACTAATAAAGTATCAGTGGCAGAGAATGTACAAATAGACTTGAGAGGCTCCTCAGGAGGTTGCTCTCACACAAGCTTCAATTAGACATTGCTATCTATCATAACCTGCGAAACCCAAATTTACACACCTACACAGGGACGTGACCAGATATAAGGCTTTGGAAAAGGCCTTGATTACTTCAGCAGACACGCTGTAAGAAAAGAGACAACAAGCTGAAAAAGGCTGGGAGAGAGGAAGACATGTAGGGGCAGCACCACCTCGAAGAGACTTGAAGACTGCCCGAATGCCAGCTCTGTGATGGCAAGCATGGCCCTGGAAGCAGAAATGAGAAGCAAAAGCAGCCTGCAGGCTCTGGAGCAGGTGGAGGGGTGCTCTTTCCTCCTCAAATGCTTCGCCCAGGGAGGCCACAGCTGTCCGTGCAGAAACTGCAGGAGAAACACCACCATCTCCTTTGGCCACAGGAGATGCAAAGAAGGAAAGGAGGAAACGGTGGCTGGGAAAGGGAGCCTGAACCCTGAGCCCACTCAAGGCTCACCGTGCACATGGGGACCAGCGGAAGGCAGGACTGAGCATGCAGTCCAGACCCCTGCCGGCCATTTCCTTTTTAAAAAGCAGGGAACATGTAACGCCTGCAGAACGGTGCCCACACCAGTGCTGACGCACCCCAAAGCGTCAGACAGCCAATATGATGACCTGCCGTGACTGTGCCCTGTCAGGGAAAGTGCACCAGCCTGCATGGACAATAGGGGAAATCGCAACAGAGAAACTGGCACTAAAAACAGAAAAACAATAGGAAATTTTAAAATTAAGAAAATACAAGACCTGCAAATAAACTATTGGCAGAGCTCATCAGCAGAACAGAGATGACAGAGAAAAGAGGCGTTGAATTGGGGGCGGATCAACAGAAATCAGTGAAGACATGAAAGAAAGAATAATGTCTAAAATATGTGAACAGAGCTACAGGGAGCTGTGGGGCAACATTGGAAGGTCCGACAGGCAAAACTGGAGAACCACAGGAGACAAGGAAAAGGTTGTGAAAAAACAGTGACCAAAAATGTCCCAAATGGAAAAAAAAAGTCACAAATTTGGTGACAGACATAAATTTACAGATTCCAGAACCAAAGGGCATGCTAAACAAAACAAATTCAAAGAAAACCATACCCATGCAAATCATAATGAAATGGGAAAAAAATGAAAAATAAAGAGGAAAAACCTTGAAGCAGAGAGAGAAATAACCCCAATACATACAGGAGCACAATTCAAATCACCATGACCTGCTGGCATAAAACAGAGGCCAGAAGACAGCAGGACAACATATTAAACTGGAGATGAAAGAAAGGACCAGCCCTGAATCCAATATCCAGTGAAGCCATCCTTCAGGAAGGCAGGCAGAAGAGTAGCACTCATACAAAAGGAGGGGAAGGGCACCTGTGAGCAGCACAAATGCTCCCCACTCAAGGCCCTGCTATCCACCTAGGTACCCTCTCTCTACCCAGGGCCCCGCTCTCTACCGAACCCTACTCTGGACCCAGGGCCCCACTCTCCATCCAGCCCCACATTCTATGCAGGGCCCCAATCCCCAACCAGCCCCACTCTCCACCCAATCATGCT
The DNA here is from genome assembly GCF_023851605.1 of Tamandua tetradactyla. NCBI lineage: Eukaryota > Metazoa > Chordata > Mammalia > Pilosa > Myrmecophagidae > Tamandua > Tamandua tetradactyla. The sequence continues at coordinate 192,991,404 of NC_135331.1, forward strand.
CTCCACCCAGTCCCACTCTCCAGCCATCCCACTCTCAATCCCAGCACTGCTCACAGATCTCTGCAGTCTGAAAGCAGCAGGCACCAGTGCAAAATGCGTCTCCTGGCAGAAGGAGCAGTAGGAAATGTAAGGACAACAAGACATAGGCACCTGTGTACTGACATTCTGCCCACCCCAAATTTCCCCCCCAAAGGATATGAAACAACAAAAAAGGAAAAGTGCATGTGACATATACCACACACCCACAGCACAGCCTGAAGAGAGTGTGGGAACAACAAGACAACTGTGATCAAAGAGGGGAAAGCACACCAAAGCTTGAAGCGCGGCTTCTCACGTTCTCTCGCATCCCCAGTGGGTGAGCCAAGTTGGGCCAGGAAAACCCGGAGAAGGACCAGGAGCTGCAAAAGCTGCAGCCCAAAAGCTGCAAGCCTGAACATCCTGAGGGGTTCCAGGCACTTCAGAGTCCAACCAGGAGGGGGACACAACTGAACTGATGGGGTAGCAGAGCTTAAAAACATGGCACCGTGCAAAAGGCATGTCTTCTGGAGAAGAAAAAGGCAGGAGAAGCAAGGGGATATTTCAGGGAAAACGAGAATGAGGGGAAGGAACTTGCAAAACAAGACCACTTTGAAATCAGAGAACACACAACTCCGGGTGTCCACCACCCCAGCAGCACCTGGAGTTCACACGGCTGCCAGGAGGGGGTGGCAGGGAGCCGGGGAGCCCACAGACGACTACCCTCTCCTAAAGGAAGGACCCCACAATGAAACTGCCAAAGCGTAAGCAGGCAAGCTCTCATACCAGGAACAGGAAAATGCCCCACTCCAGGAAAACAATGAGGAGACAGAATTAAACTATCAGTCCACATAGCAAACAAGCATTTAAGAAAAACAACAACAAAAACACTCTGAAGCAAGAGTGCAAAACCAAGTGGAGATGAACCAAAGAAGAATGAAATGCAAACAGTGCTCAGTGACTTCATGCAAGGAATGGAAGAAAAATGCAAAATCATTACAGAAAGGAAAAATGAATCACAAAGTGCCCAAGGGAGAACAGATTTAAATGATTCCCAATAAGGAACACTGAAGGCAGTAAAGCCATCATGAGAGTGAAAATGAAATGACAAAAAAAGAGTAAGGGAGGAAACATGAAAATGGAAGCCAGCAAAGAAAGAGGTACATTCATATTACCAGACTCCCTGAAGAAGAAAAGGAAAACAATGGAACCGGACTAATATTTAAAATTATGATGCACAAACCTTCCAAAAACAGAACAGAACTTACATATTGGAAGAACTGACTGAGTGCCTGAGGAAATTAACTGAAAACAACCAACTCTGAAACACATCCTAAGAAACCTATTAGATCTTAAAGAAAAATGTAAAATCCCCAAGGACACCAAATAAACCATAAAATAATAAGAAAATTGAAACAATTACACTGGTATTGGACTTTTCAAACCCTGCATGCAAAGCAAGGCAATGATGAAGCAGTCTTTCCTAAAAACTCAACACAATGAAGTATAAACCAAGGATGACCTATTCAGAGAGCAGCAAGGGTATGGAAAAACAGTTCACCTGCAAACGTTGTAGAAATCCTGCGTACAGCAGCCCTTTTTAAGGGATCTACCAGAGCAGGGATGGGCAAACTTCTCAGGAAAGAGCCAGAAAATAATAAGCGGCTCAGGCTCCGCGGGTGGGCACAGACTGTGGTGACAGAGCCCGGAGCATGCAGGGCCTGGGGGCCTGGGCTGGGGTACAAGGGCAGCCGGGCAGCCTGCTCCTGGTCAGCAAGCAGGGCCAGCACCACCTGCTGGGCCTGCAGGAGATTCTAAGATGTCTACATTTTATACAAGGGGAGGTAACATTAACTTAGGTAGATGATAAAACACGTAGGCCTATACATCATAAACCTACAGTCACCACTGGGAGAGAAAGCCAAAACATCAGTACATAAAATAAAATGGAATGGAAAAAAAAAACCTTCAAATAATCCAAAGGAAAGTGGGAATAGAGGAACAAGGGGACAAAACTAGTAAAAGCACATACACAAAACAAACACTAAAGCGACAGCCCCAAGCTCAGAAACACCCACAGTTACACTAAATGCAAAAGGGTTAGTCCACTGCGGTCCACAGTGGCAGCCCTGAGTCATTTGTGGCCATTTCCATTTAAGGTCATTAAGGTTAAAAAGAAAACTTAACAAGTTCAGATCCTTTGTCACACCAGTCACATTTCAAGGGGTATTAAGCCACAAAGATGGACAGGCCAGAAGCAGAAAACTTCTACCAGAGCAGAAAGTCCTGCTAGCTAGTGTGTGGTGAGAACTGCCAATTAAAAGGCAGAGGGGCAGGAGAGGTCAAACAGCAAGTGCATGCCTCCTACAAGAGTCACACTTCCAAATAAAGCCTCTATGTGGAAGCAAATGAAAAGACCCTTACGCTATGCAAGCCGCAGACTGTGCAGGCTGGAGCAGTGGAGCCACAAGAAAGGAGAACACAGCAATGGAAACACGGCTTACGGGGATGGAGCCATGGGAGAGGAGGGAGCAGCAATGGAGACATGGCTCAGGTGGATGGAGCCACGTGAGAGGAGGAAGCAGCAATGGAGACACGGCTTATGGGATGGAGCCACGGGAGGGGAGAGCCCAGCGATGGAGACATGGCTCATAGAGAAACCCACAACAGATACATGTGCATGGCTGGCACAACCTCAAAATGCATAAGGCAAAACTGATGGAACGAGAGGAACAGGCAGTGCCACAGCCCTCCTCTTAACAACTGACAGATCTGACCAAAACCAGCCAAGCCAGGACACAGGCCCACTCCGCCAGCACCTCGGCTCACTGGCCTGGAAACAGGATCCCCAAGGTGGAGGCTCTTTCACCAGGCATAGGGCAAGCCAAGAATCAAAACCATGCACTGCTATTCTCTGTCCATGGGCAGCCACCCACCATGCAGCCTGAAGAAAGCCAGGGAAGGACAGCGCTGAACACATGGCACCTGGAAATGCCCACATGACCTCCACGCAGTGTTTGAGCACAGGGAGAATGGGCGGCAGCCTGGGAGGCTGCAATAGGGGACATTTCCTGGATGTCATCACACCTCAGCTGGGAGCTGGGAATGGTGGGACGGGACGGCTCTGGGGGCTCCTCGACCATCCTCTCTACCATCACACAAATGTCTGAAATTCACCACAAGAAAACACTTGCTGCAGACCCCCATGCCGAACCTGGCAGGAGTGTTACAGGCCACGTTCCACTGCCCAGAGCCATGGGCCAGGCTGCCAGAGGAGCACTGGGAGGAGAATACACCTGGTCTCCAACCTTCTCCATGTCCTCACAGCAAGGCAAGGGGAAACACAGGCAGCCGTTTCCCATGACCGCCCGCTTTGGGGTGCAGTTCAGGGAGGCCAACGCCATGTGGATAGGGCAAGCAGAGCCATCTCTGGTGTCTGCATGTTTCTCAAAGGCAGACGATCACACGCGAATTAGACACTTCATGTCAAAGAGGCTTCATCACTGCAGATGAGAAATTCAGAATGGCTCATGAGAAGATGATCCTTTATAGTGACCTGCCTTGGGAAACTTCCAGCTAACAGGGTATAAAAATTCTCAGTGAGTTATGCTGGGGCACCGCTTCTGGCACTGCCACCCCACCGGGCAGAAAAGGGGGCATGGCTGGGGCAGCTGGGCATCAACCTCTGTCCGCCCTGGCACTGGGGGCAGGGAGTGGACCCCAGCAACCTCAGGCACCAGGACAGCCCCATCTTCGCCCCCCTGCCACCCACAGGGTGGCCATGAGGGGCTCAGGGCAAAGCTCAGGATGGCAAGGCCCTGGGATGTGGCGCTCCCAAGGAGGAACAGGGCTAGCCGCTCAAAGCCCAGGACACATGTGGACATAGCGCTGCGGAGTCCACAAAGCAAGAGCCCCGGGCTGAGGCTGTGCCTCCTCCACCAAGCACCTCTGCCCATAGCCCTGAGGCTCTTCTGCCCCCTGGCCCATGGACCCAAGGGCACCCCTGTCCAGAAACTACACATCTGTTCCTCCAGAAACCCACACGCAAGAAAGGATCAGTTTCTAACTCAAAAATAAGAAGAACAGGAAGACAATAGAAATAGATCTTTCATTATAACTTCCTTCAAATATATTGCTCATAGGAACGTTCAGGAAAAATATTCTGGAAAAGACCAAATTTGAAATGCTGGCAAGAGACAGCACAGGGAATTAAAGGCAAAACCTAAATAACACCAAACAAACTGAAGGCAGGCCCTGCCCTCTGCTTTCTGACTCCACAATTCCAAGGGGCAGGGCCTGAGGGAGGAAGCTGGCCTCAGGCTGAGGGAAGAGGAGCTAGCAGGGCCAGCCAGGACACTGATCCCCAGCCAGCCAGGCCATTCCCTGACCACCAAGGTCTGGGTGACCCACGTCAGAACCAATGTTGAGACCAGACTGGAGGGAGCAGGCAGAAAGGACGGCCTTACAGGAAAAAGACCCGGGTTCAATTCCCAGCCCATGTGCTTCCCAAACAAACAAAAAACCAACAAAACAAACAGAAGAATTCAACAAATGGTGCCTCAATAAGGGGATACTCACATGAAAAAAGAATGAAATTTGACCCTTGCCATACAGCATGCGCATGCACGTGCACGCGCACACACACACACACACACACAAAGCCAAGGGTAAGACCCAGAGGTGTGCACTTGATTGCAATTTTAACACCATATTTTGCTCTGGGATATCCCAATTCTATTTGAGTTAAGAGATTTTACTCTGAGGTCAACTCTGGCCCAAAAGGAGGAAGTCACAGGATCAAATGAGACATCGACGAGCCAGCACCATGCCCCATCCAGGGCAGTACCACAGCCATGGTGGCCACACGGTCATGGCCCTGACACCACTGGCAGGGCAGTGCTACCCTGCCTCAAGGGGGGTTTCAGCCAGCCTCAAGGGGCCCACTCGGCACTCTCCAACACCACTCTCCACAGTGTCCCACAAGGCTTCCGTGCTCAGGAGAGTACTATCTTCTCCATCATGCCAGCTTCCACTCCCCCCCAATTTTGAGACTCCCCTCTATACAAAGGACCCACCCTGAATCCCAATTAGCATTCTCTGGAGTCCTTGTCCACATGAACCACACCAGGCTCCACCAAACACTTGTTTCCCTCCTGGCTCCTAAAAGTTATCTAGAGAGTTATCAAGGTGCTGCTGGGAACCCTGCAAACCCCAGCCTCATGACCCCGAGAGCCTGCCAGGATCAGGGGGTGCTGCTTCTCTCCTGGGCTGACCCAAGTGCTCTCCTGCTCTCTTCAGAGCCCAGGTTTTCCCAGTCCTCTCTCTACCAGCAGAGGAAGTGGTGAAGCTGGGATCTGAGCCCTGTCTCCTTGCCTGGCTGCCCTTCCCCAGCAAGCCAGGAAGGCTCTGTTGAAAAGAACTGAAGTGTCCTCCCTTAAATGAGGATCACACTTTCAGGGGAGATAAAACACAATGGCAGGAGATCGGCCTAAGATTAATTTCTAGGAAATTACATACCCACACTTTGGGCCCTTTCAGAGAAAGAGGACTTCAGATTAATCAGAATAGTGAACTTTATGCGCACTTGTTAACAACGACAAGAGGACTGAATGAAACCATGACCAAGCACATGTGACCTCTCCCATTTCTCTCCATACCCAACAGTGTCCCTCTCCACAGTCACTGGTCCCTCACTAACCCCCTTTCACATCACACCCAATGGTCTGCACAAAACGATGGGGAAGTCCAGTGGACATACAGCAGCACCCCACTACCCTGAGAGAAACATCTAGAGCTCTCACGGAGCCCAAGACCTGCCAGGACTGCTGTGCCGCAGTCTTCAGCTTTGTCTCCTGCTTACAACCCAACCATCCGCACCCTCATGCAGGCAGATTTCTAATCATATCATCACTATTAATCCTGGAAAACATTCTTCTTCCAGCTTTCATGCATTCATTTATTTTGTAATTAATTCATAAGCACCTGCTAATTTGTCAGGCCCCAAGCTGGCAGCAAGGGATTTGAGGTGAACCTGAACCACGGAGGAAGCTGTTCACAATTCCAGCCAGGCAGAAGCAAGGACAAGCTCAGCGGCAAGAAGTTCCCGGCATCCCAGAGCAATGCCACACACCGGCTGCTCTGACCTTGGACACGGGGGCCCAAGCAGAGGCTCACCATTCAGGAAAGCCATGGAGGCAGCGAGGCCTCAGCCTTGCCAACCCCCTTGGCTCCTGGGAGCTCTCGGCTGAAGGCAGCCCACCCGCCTCATCCCACTGGCCCCTGGGCCTGGCTGATGCACAGATATGCAGGCTCTGGTGAGTGTGTGAACCTCTGAGGAACAACTGAGCATGGCCAGCTGGTCTTCTTGGCTGAGCCTGGCCGGCTGGCCTTCTCCTTTTCCTCTGAGCATGACCTCTGGGCAGTTCAGGGGCCAAGAATGCCTGCAACCCAGAGCTCTGAGTATCAGTCTGTAAAACGCTCAAATGCTAGGTCAAAGACATACTAGCAACAGTGTCACCACTTCATGAGCCTCCATGAAGGGCAGCTCCATTTGCCTCCATCAACACTGACAACATAAATAAAAGTTAAGAACCGAGAGAAAGAAGCAATTGTCATGTACCAACCATCTCCAAGCTGACCGTCCTCCATTTTACACTGCTACCAAGCCTCCGGAACCCTCCAGGAGGCTAACAACACCAGGCCAGAGAGGACAGGGGCAGCAGAGCTGCACGTAGGCCATAGGACAGTGCAGTGAGGGATGTGGTCACTTAGGCAGTTTCTGAAAATCATAACATTTATCAACCCTGTATATTAGGGTTCTCTAGAGAAACAGAATCAATAGGAAATATCTGTAAATATAAAATTTATAAAACCATCTCATGTAACTGTGGGAATGTAGAGTCCAAAATCCATAGGGCAGACTGTGAAGGTGAGGACTCCGACGGAGGGTCTAGAAGAACGCCACAGGAGACTCCCTGGCTGAAGCAGGAAGGGAGCCTGTCTCTTCTGAATCCTCCTTAAAAGGCTTCCAGTGATTAGATTAACCATCACTCATTGCAGCAGACATTTCATCTGGCTGGTTACAAATGAAATCAGCTGTGGATGCAGCCGATGTGATTGTGACTGAACTCTAAGAAATGTCCTCACAGCGACACAAAGGCCAGCACTTCCCAACCAGACAAACAGGTACTAGCACCTGGCCAAGTGGACACATGAACCTGACAATGACAAACATTGTACCCTGATATTTCATTTCTGGGAATTTATCGAAGGGACATGAAAGGCAGGTACTGAGAGGACTTTGCACAAGAATGGTCACAGAAGTACTGCTTGTGACAGACAAAACCAGACACCACTGTATTTCCATCAGCAGGAAAATGGATAGGCTGCAGGATTCCCATGCCATGCTCAGCTGTAAAAATGAGTGAACTACTGATAAGGCAACGGCATGGAGTAATCTCAAAAACACTCTGCAAAGTGAAAGAAACCAAAACTAAGTTTATTTTCTGCTGGATTTCCATTTTTAAGTTATAATACCGGCAAAGCCAATGAGAACTGAGCTGACTGGAGGGAAGAGAAGCCTTAAAGCCAATGTACTCAGCTAAAGCTGCAACTTGACATGGCACCTGCTCTCACCCAAAATGACAGGAAGAAGGGAGCTGAGAGAGCTGCACAGCTTGGTGGGCTCTGGCCACACAGCCTGAGGACACTCGCCAGCCTACCAGGACCCAAAGACCCCTGCTGGCATCCTCCTGCCGCTGCCTCTCCTGCCCAGACACCATAGGCCCCACAGGCTAGCACTCCCTCCACCTCAACCAATTACTGGCTCCCCCTGCCAGAACCCCTCCACCTGCTGCCCAAGAACAGTGACCTCGCCCCATTGTTGGACAGGACTGCACGGGAAGAGCATGGGGCACGGGTCAAATGAGGTTGAGAAATGCCAGGACGACATCCCAGTTCTACCCCAGGGCTCTCACAGACCCACAGAAAGCCTGGCCTGCCTCCCCCTCCAACCTCAACCCCTGAACCCAGAAGTCTGCGAAGAGCTGGACTACAGGCAGATGCACTCGGACAGACAAGGGCCTGGGTCTCTACCACCTGAGGCTTTCTCCCAATGGAGAGCAGCCCCAAGCACAGACACCCCCAAGCACACATGCTGGCAGCTGGGAGATAAAACACCACGTCTACCTTGGCCTCTCTGCGTGGCGTCCCCACCGGTGCTTCCAGGGGCTCGTCTACACTTTTGTTCTGTGTGCATCACAGCCCTGAAGCAACACTTACCAGCAGAGGCAGCCCAGAACCAGCCACTGGAGCCCGGTGGTGCTGCCCAGAGGAGTAGGGAGGCGCGAGCATGCAGCAGCCGTGGGAAGCAGCTCACCTGATACAACTCCCGCAGCCGGTTCTTCTGCAGGTTTTCTGGCTGGAAAGAAGGAAAAAGTGAAAAACCATTAGGCCCAGAAAATGCTCGACAGCTGTGCACAGACCAACCTGTACAAACTGCCTTCACAAAGGGGGTACCCCAACATGACAAAGGGCAGCCCCTGCACCCTGAACCCCGGCCCGCAGTCCCCCACCTCCCAGGCACAACTCAGGCACCTGACCTCAGGGGCATGCTGTGGGACCCTGGGGAGGAAGATGTGGCGGGGCACCTGAGGGCGGGTTAAGAGGCACAGGGACACTCGGGGTTCACCATGCAGACCCTGGGTGGGGAGGGGGGCATGGCAAGGACCCTAGGGGAGAATGCAGTGGGGACCCTGGGAGGGGTGTCACACTGCTAACCCATGCAGGCACATGGTGGGAACCCCAGGGTATGGATACCACAGAGACACTGGGGCTGAACGCATGGGGACTGTGGAGGGTGGACACTGCGGGGCACAAGGGAGGGTGGACACCACGGGGACCTGGGAGTGGATACCGTGGGGGACCTAGGATGGACCGCCGTGGGATGCACGGAGGGTGGAGGCCACAGGGACCTGTGGTAGACTCTGTGGGGACCTGGGCTGAAGGGATGAGGACTGTGGAGGCTGGATGCTGTGGGGACAGTGGAGGGTGGACGCCGTGGGGACCTGGCATAGATGGTGTGCGGACCTGGGAGCAGATGCTGTAGGGACTTGGGGTGGACGCCGCAGGGACCTTGGGTGCACGCTGCGGAAAACACAGAGGTTGGATGCATAGGGACTGTGGAGGGTGGATGCCGTGGGAACCATGGAGGGTGGGAGCCATGGGGATCTGAGGTCAATGCCTTGAGGACCTGGGCTGGATGCTGTGGGGACTATGGAGGGTGGACACTGCAGTGACCTGGGCTGGACACCCTGGGAACCACGGAGGGTGGATGTTGCAGGGACCTTGGCTCCAAACAAGGAGGATGCGCCCACTGGAGAAGGGAGATGCTCAGAGTCCTCGCATGCCCATGGCATGGTGGGGCCACCTGGGAAGGTGGTTGCAAGGACATGGGGGAAGCAGTGTCGGGCAGTAGACACCTGTGTGAGTGTCTCTGGAGGCCCTGGGAGGCGACGAGGATGTGCTTTTTCGCACGACCCTGCCCTGGCCTGCCACCTCTGGGAAGCTGGAATCCCTGGCTCTGTGGTGCTTAAAAAGCAGGAACTTCACACACACTATGAAGGGGATTGTTCAGGACAGAGGGGTGGCATTCACGGGGTCAGCAGTAAATGTCGGGGCTTTGAGGACAGAGAAGCACCAACCCTACTGCAGGGATTTGGGCCTAGGGCACCTGGTCAGGACTGCCCAGGGAGTGACAGCATGTGGCACCCTGCACAAGGGAGGACCGCCCTGCAGCCGGGGCAGCTCAGCCTCACTTGGTCCCTGTCACTCCACCCTGGACTGCAGGGCCACCCAGCAGTGCCCGCCATGGACTGCTAGCCCTGCCCAGGCCAAGAAGCTGGGAAGAAGACTCTGGGATATGTGTGAGGAGGCCTCAGGATGGGACCTCGGCACTAAAGCCCACTTGAGCACCGGCCCCAAGTACCTGAGATGTGGGTGGGTCCTGGAGGCCCCCTCAGGACAGACACACAGCCACGACTCAGCCAGCAGGTGTCACACCAGGCAGAAAGCCAGGAAGTGACCATCCACGCACCTGGGAGTCAAGGGCAGTGCCAAACTCAGTGCAGCCCACCCAGCACCAGCACCAGCACTGCCCCTCTTTCCTCTTCTTCATGCATGGGTAGAACCAGCAGACACCATCAAAAGATAAACTACACAACTGAAAAGGGGCACGGGATGTGAACACACTCAGAAGCCCATGAAGAGATGCTCAGCTCACCAGTCACTAGGGAAACACAACCCAGACCATAAGAGACTACCTCATACCACTCGGATGCCCATAACCATCATCAGGAGTTAACCTTTCAAAAAACAATAACAACACCAGGGAAACCCCAGATACTGTGCCAACACGAGGGACACCCAAGTCAGCAGGCTAAGCCCTTGATCCTGAGGCTTACTCTTGTGACACTTATTTAGGGAGCAGAGAAGCTTAGCCTACCTATAGGCATACCTACGAGTTACTTCTGGAGGACCTCTTTTGTTGCTCAGATGCGGCCTCACCCTCTTGAAGCCCAACTCTGCAAGTGAAATCATTGCCATCCCCCTAAGTGGGACCTGACATCCAGGGGTGAAAGTCTCCCCGGTGATGTCGGAGGTGACTCCAGGGATGAGCCTGGCCCTGGCACCGTGGGATCAACAATGTCTTCCGGACCAAAATGGGGAAAAGAAGTGTTAAAATGAGCTATCAGTGGCTGAGAGTTCAAATAGAATTGAGAGGCTCCTCTGGAGGTCACTCTTATGCATGTTACGTTTAGACATTGCCACCTATCATACCTTGCCAAACCCCAACCAAAACCGTTCCTGCCAATCCTAAAGAAATCTCGGGCAACACATAAAAACAGACAAAGTTTCCATGCACTAAGGTAACTTGCAGTAACCTACAACCTCCACGTGAGTTCCTGGACCAGAGAAATACAGAGGGCCCAGCCCTTCCAGAACATCAACTCGTTCCATCCCCCTACCCCATGTTATCCACAGTCTCTTCCAACCTGAAAGAGTCAAAAAGGGCATAGCCCAGATAGCCCTAAAGAGTGGGAGAAAGACCAAAGATGATGATGGAATTATACAGAGAAGCTAGGATTTAACAAAGGAGGATGACTGCAGAATCATTAAACCGATGTCACTTTTGGTCTCCAGTATCTTAAGCAGCTAGAAGTAAAAACCTCAAATTGTGGAATTGTAACCCACACCAAAATCTGGAAGCTGTTCTACAAATGTGCCTTGAAACTTGCTGCTCTTTTCTATGTCACATTTCTCAACAACAACCACCAAAACGCAATGACAAGCCCTGGCAAAGATGGGAGAACTGGAACCTCGCGCGGCGCGGCCGCTACGGGGTCCTGTGCGGCAGCTCTGGTAAGCAGTAAACAACTCGCCTGCCCCAGCACTCCACTCCCAGTGTGCGCGCTCCGAGAGCTGGAAAGCCGCGAGAACACCTGCACGTGGCCGAGCACCGCCACTCTCCCTCCACGAGGGCCGCACGGCGGGGGCCACTTCTGCCTCCCCCACGGAAGACCGGCACACAAACGGGGCCAGCCATAGGACCGGGCGCTGTCGCGCCACGAAAGGAGCAAAGGCCTGACACGCGAGGGAGAGAAGCGGACGCAGAACGAGGGACGCAAACAGCTCCAGGTACTGAAGCGCCCAGAGTAGGGACATCCTAGAGACAGGGGCAGACTGTGGTCGCCAGGCCTGGGGGTGACACGGGGTGACTGCGGGGTGACAAAGTGTTCTGAAGTAGATTTATGTAATGGTGGCAGGAGTTTTTAAAGACGCTAAACACCACGGCGTTGTAGGCTTTAAATGGACGCTTTTACGGTATGTAAATTACATCTCAGTTAAAGATATGTATAAAAGAAATTTAAGGTATAAATTTGCACAGCATTTAAGTAAAACCTGTTTTAAAAAAAGGATGAGGAAAGCGGAAGGGAGGGTAAGCTTGGGGTTCGGGCTCCAGACTCCAGGGTCGTATTCCCGGGGCCGTATCAGGGACAGGTTTTCTGTATCTGAGGTGGTCACGGGTTCTGGGTGGAGCAGGGGGCCCAGATTTCGTGCTGGGAAGCGGCACTCGGGGACAGAATTCGGGGTTCAGAGCTCGCGGGCCCCGCGGCCTGCGCCCCCACCCCCCCGCCCGCCATCCGACGGCGGCGGGCACTCACGTGGTCCAAAGGCGAGTCCACGGTGGCGGTGACCAGCCGGACCGCGGCGCCCCGACGGCCGCTCGACCCGCCACGGCTCTTAGGTGCTGCCCGGCCGGTCTCGGAGGCAGCCGCGGGGCATCAGCCTCGCCTGGGGTCGGCCCCGCGGCCATCGCGGTGGGTAGAGGGACGGCGCAGACGGCGCGGAGCGGTTAGATTCCTGACGGGAAACTTCTGGCAGCCGTGGCAGCTGCGTGGTGCTGAGTGCAAGTCCCGCCCCTCGGAAGGCGGGGGCCGTCCTGGTTGCTCCAGTGTCCATCAAACCGAAGCCCTCGCGGGCCCTGCCCCGCCCCGCCCCACGCGGCGAGGAGACGCCCTTAAAGGGGCCGCGTGCGGCGGGCGCCTGAGGCCGGCTAGCTGCTCTGCAGCCCGGATTCCTGCGTGTGAGTCTCCGGGGAGCAGAGGAGCCGGGCCGTGACGTCGGTGTGGCGCAGGGGGCAGAACCTCTTGGTCTCCGCGCCGGGGGGCGGTGGGGAATGGCCCACGAGGGGGTCGGTCTGACTGACACGCGAGCGCCCAGGACGAGCCCCACCTGCCGAGGGGCGGGGCGGGACGGGACTTGCACTCAGCACGAGGCGGCTGCGGCTTCGACTTTGAGAAGTTTCCCGGCGCGGAGACCAGCAGGCTCTGCCCCCCTTTAAGGCTCGCTGGCTGCAGTTTTGTCGGCTGCCCCGCGCGGGTCTCTCGCCGCCGCAGGCCCTCAGCGTGAGGTGCAGTCCCGCCGGGTGGTCCGCGCGCAGCCGTTAGGCTCGGGTGGGGAAACTTCTAACCGTCGGCGCCGCCGCCTCGTGCTGAGTGTAAGCCCCGCCCCTCGGAAGGTGGAGGCCGTCCCGGGACTCGCCTGTCAGTCAGGCCGACCCCCTCGTGCTGAGTGTAAGCCCCGCCCCTCGGAAGGTGGGGGCCGTCCCGGGACTCGCCTGTCAGTCAGGCCGACACCCTCGTGCTGAGTGTAAGCCCCGCCCCTCGGAAGGTGGGGGCCGTCCCGGGACTCGCCTGTCAGTCAGGCCGACACCCTCGTGCTGAGTGTAAGCCCCGCCCCTCGGAAGGTGGGGGCCGTCCCGGGACTCGCCTGTCAGTCAGGCCGACCCCCTCGCGCCCCCTGCCCCGTCCGCCCCACGCAGCGCCGTTCAGCCCGTGTGTAAGTAAAAACTTGATTGTGTTGACTAATTTTGTGGTATTTGTCATGCAGTCTCTGGAAATTAAAGACAGGTTTCCATACCAGGAGTGAAGTGCTGCTGTTAAACACCTAATATGTGGAAGAGGCGATGGAATTGGTAACGATTCGAAGCGGGATGACTTTTGAGGTGCTTGGGAGGAAAAGCCTAGACTTCACTGACGCAGATGTCTATGGAGATATGGATATTAAGGTCGTTTCCTGTGAGGGGAGAGAGATAATTCAGAGATGTAGGGAAGTACTTTGTCTTCTTAGAGAACACGTACTTAATGGTAAAAATATGGTAGGAATATAGAGATCTAGGAGTTTCTTTTGAAGGCCATAAAGTAATTGATGAATGTGTTATTAGGAAACTAGATGAAATAAGTGGTTGTTGAAAGTATTTAAATAAGCTCTTGCATGAACAAATGTAAAATAAGATAGAGGCAAATTTGGGAAAAACAGCTGTTGCAAACTGTGGACTATAGTTAACAGTAATAGTTTCAACTATTACTGTATTCTTTCATAAACAGTAACAAATTTATTATACCAATATTATGAGTCAACAATGGGAGGATAAGTGGTTTGGAAGGATTTAGGTTTTATTGTTTATTGTTATTTTGGTTCTGGATTAATAAAAATATTCAAAATCCCCATAATGGTGACAATTATGGATGATACTGTGAGCAATTGATTGTATACTTTTTAATGGCTTGTAAAAATGTCTCAACAGAACTGTAAAAAGGTCCTGGTTCCCAGAAGGTGTGGGGCCCATGATCCTAGTTTTGAGAGATCCTGGACTGCCAACCTGATTCCTTCGGAAGTGCTGCCTGTGCCCCGAGTTTCAGGGAGCGCGTGTTCACTAAGCAATTCCCAATCAGGCTGAGCCTTCCATTCCTGCAGGCCCAGGAAACCCCCCACTTGTTGACAGATGATTTTCAGACCTTAGAATCTAATGGAATTTTTGCTACTGGATTTCAGAGTTGTTTGATACCAGGGACCCGTAATTTCCTTCTACTATCTTCAATCTTTGAAGAAAATGTCTATTCTAAGCCTGCCTCACTATTATATTTTGGAGGCAAATGATTTGTTTACTAGGTTTTGAGGTTTCAGAGTGTCACACAAGGAGAGGTATTTTGCCCCAGGACCTACCACACCCATAATTGATTTTGATGAGTCTTTGACTCAGAATTGTTAGTCAAGTGCCTTAAGGATTTGCTGTTAGAAGGTGGTGAATGTATTTTGTATGTGGAAAAAACATGCATTTTGGTGTCTGGGGGTCAAACTGCAGTAGATTGATTCATGCACCCCAACAAAAGATATATCCTTTATCAAAAACTATGCTTCTGTGCTTACAAATTCGTTTGTAAATTGCAATTTTAATAGATTAAATTGAGGAATGCTCTGGAGTCTTTTGGGTGTATCTGAATGAATGAGTATGAGTCTCTAACCATACTACTAGATTCCATTAAAAAGATGTGGTATTCAGAAGAAATCATAAGAGCAGACACAAAGATACAATGTAGGTGGCCATGGGTTGGGATGCAGAGTTAAGCCAAGGAGACCCAGGAATTGCAGTGAGCTAGCACAGGAGTACTAGGATCTTTGAGAGGAAGCATAGCCATGATGATCCCCTTGGTTTGGTTCCCATGACACCTAAAATTGTGGGCCAATAAATTCTTGTTTTTAAACCAACCCATTTTTTCATAATGTCACAGCAGCTCTGAAAAGTTAAAACAAATCTAATCATGATGTATTAGGTAATAACTGCTATGTTTGACCTTTACGATGACATTTATGGTGATCTCTCTAGGAAGTTGGCTGTATTTAGCAGTAGCTATATCTGTTTATAAAAGATGATGCAAATACTATAATTTTCTTGTTTTTAACTCCAGATTTTGTGGTTCCTAAGAACATGTAAGGAAGAACCTGTATCTAGCAGATATCACCAGGAAAATCTTCCATTACTAAACTGAAGTACTGTTGATTAATGTTATGAGCGGAAGAGGAAAGCATGCCATAATTTCATCTTTGAATCTCAATATTCACTGGTGTTTAGATTTTATAATGACTTAAATAAAACAGGATGGTTATTGGAAATGAGCTAAGATCATTTCACTATGTGTAATAAATTTCTAGTAAAGTAATTATTATGTCTTTATTTTGTTTTTTTTTTTTCAGAAGCAGAACTTGATAATAGTGAAGGAGATGGGTGTATTTCACAATGGTTCTTAAATATTCACTGTGATATCATGATCAGGTTCCTGGGTCTAATGCCCAGAGTAGTGGTAGAAACACCAAAGATATCATCTTCTGTCACTAGTTATCCCACATTCAGCTTCAGCAATTTTATAAAATTACCATGTAGATATTCCAACAAGTTTTTGGCTTCTTAACTCCTGTTCCAGATAATCAATTATCAGGTATAATCCTCTGTATTTTTATGTCCTTCTATAAATTGGCGTGGTCATTTGTCCCAAAACCAAAATTCCCTTGTGAATCCAAGGGAAGTCACTGATTTTCAATTAGTTTCTTATTGGGTCTGTCCTAGAATTGAAATTCTGCTATGTATGGCCATACTGTTGCTAATGATAAATGTTCACAAATGTTAAATTTAAGAGGATGAGAGCAGCCCATGGTGACTCAGTAGGTAGAATTCTCATCTGCCATGCCTGAGACCCGGGTTTGATTTCAGGTGCCTGCTCATGCAAAAAAACAAAACGAAACAAAACAAAAGTTTAAGAGGGTAAGAATCCAGTTCAGAGAGGGGGCAATATTTTTGTCATATTTGCAACTGTATTAGGATGTGCATACAAATTACATAAAGAGCTTCTGAAAATCAATGAGTAAACCCTGGATTCACTCAAATAAAAAAATAAAAATGAAATAATTTAATGGGACTACTGAAATGAAATACAATAGTCAAAAACTATTGAGAAAACCTCATTATTAATCCAGGATATACAAGTAAAAGCCACAAGGATATAGGGATATATACTCATCCAAAGCACAAAATTTTGAAAATCTGAAAGAATCCATTTTTTATGGATGTGAAATAAAGGTAAATCATACTACAAGGTGTTTAATAAACTAATTTAGAATGCAGTTTGACTTTATTTATCTAAGTCAAACCAGGTACTATAGCTATAGTACAATTATTAAAAACATGCTATCATCTATTGTAACAAATGTGCCATACCAACACAAGGGTTTAATAATCTTTGGTATATAGGAATCTTGTATTTCTCACATGATTGTTCTGTGAACCCACAGCATCTCTAATAAGGAAACCAGCATCTACATTCATATGCAATAAGGTAAATGATCTACCCAAGCAGAGGAAATCAAGATACTGGATCTTATTTGTATTTAATTACTTATAGGTTGTTGTGTGCTAGGAAAGGTAACATGAGAATACAAGAGACTATCTAGGAGTTTGCTATTTGTGATTATTTCAAATCAGTAAGAGCATGCAATATTTGTCCTTTTTTGTTTGATTTATTTCATTTAATATGTTGTCTTCAAGGTTCATCCATATTGTAATATGTATCAGGACTCAATTCCCTTTTATGTATTACTATTAGTCCATTATATATGTATACCACATTTTAAAAATTCTTTTCATTAGTTTTTTTGACATGTGCATTACTTAGAACTTTTGGAAATTGTGAATAAGGCTGCTTAAATATTATTGGTGTTAATTCACCAGTGAAACAATCTGTTCATGGGCTTTTCTTGGTGCAAGTACATTTTATTTTAGCAAGGACTTTTTTATTGTTTCAGTCTTTGCCCTTGTTGTAGTGTTTTTGAGGTTTTTCTATTTCTGCTTGAGTGAATTAGGTGACTTGTGTGTTCGCATAGATTTTTCATTTTACATGGCTATTCTACTTTGCTGGTATACAATTGCCCTTAATATTCTATTGTAAAAGTTTTTATTCCTCTAAGGTGGTAGTAATATCACCATACAAATTTCTAATTTGGTTATTTTTATATTTATCCTCATTGTCATTATCAGTCTATCTAAGTATATCTCAATTTTATTGAAATTTCTCAAGGAAACAAGATCTTGTTTTATTAATTCCCTAAATTTTTCTACCTTTTCTATTTAATTCATCTCCACTCTAATCATATTTCCTTCCTTCTGCTCACTTTGAGATTACTCTGCTCTTCTTTTTCTACTTGTTAACATATGATCTAGGTAATTAATTGGAGACATTTCTTCCTTTTTAATATAAGTATCCATAGCTATGCATTTCCTTTCGGCACTGCCTTTAGTGCATCCCTTAAGGTTGGTTTGTTGTTTCTTTATTTTCATTAGTCCCTGCCTGTGGATTTTCTCATTTATTTTGTGATTTCTTTTTTAAAAATTGAGAGTTGACAATGTGCCACTTAATTTTCCAAATTACTTTCTGTTATTTATTTCTAGCTTTCCTCCACTGTGTTTGAAGAGGCTACTTTGTACAAATTCAATATTCTCTAATTAATCAAGACTTCTCATGTGCCCTAATAAAGGAACTCTGCTGTAGAATAATCCATGTACACTAGCAGTACAAGGGAAATTTCTCAACATGATACTGAACTTTTATGAAAAACAGACACCTAACATCATGCTCAGTGATGAATGCTAAAACGCATCTTCTATAATCACAAACAAGTGAATCATATCCATTGTCAACACTGCTACTCAATGTCTGAGAAGCTCTAGCAAAAGAAATTAGTCAAGAACATTTAAGAAAAATGTGTACAAATTGGAAAGCAAAAAGTGAAGCTATTTCTTTTCAGAGATTGTGATGTTATATATAGAAAATCCAAAGGTGAACAAGAAAACCATTAGAGTTTATACAAATATTAACAAAGTGGCTTGGTACATGATGAGCACTCAAACGACAACTGCATTTCTGTATACTAACAATGGACAAAATGATGTCTGGCATATTAATAAATTTATTTTACAATAGCATTAAATAGTATTTTCCAGTAGCATTTTAACTGAGTATAAAAAATAGGCACTGAAACCTACAAAACACTTTCATAAATAATTAAAGACCTAAATAAACATGACCTATCATATCATGGGTTGGAAAACCTACTGGCATTAAGATGTCAATGTTATCAATGTAATCAACAAATCCCAAACAAATTGCAGAAGCTTATTCTACCATAATGGAAATTCACATCCCTAGGATTGTGCAGAATGCTTAAGGACACAGAAGAATAAAAACAATTATTAAAAGATAGAGGATTCACATTTCCTAATTTCACATTACACTACATATCTAAAATAAATGCAATGTGGTACTAGTACAGAGATCCACATAGACTAATATGACAAAATTAAAAATCCATTAGTAGAACCAGTTAATTTTTTGACTAGGGAACATTGTACATTCAATGGAAATAGAATAATGTCCTCAACAAATGGTGTTAGACAACTGGACCTTCACCTGCAAATGAATTAAGTGAAATCCCTATGTGCTGGTTTGAAAGGATGTACATCCCCTAGAAAAGCCATGTTTTAAACTAAATCCCATTTCATAAAGGCAGAATAATCCCTATTCAATACTGTATGTTTGAAATTGCAATCAGATCATCTCCCTGAAGATGTGATTTAATCAAGAGTGGTTGTTAAGCTGGATTAGGTGATGGCATGTCTCCACCCATTTGGGTGAGTCTTAATAAGTTTCTGGAATCCTATAAAAGAGGAAACATTTTGGAGGATGAAGGAGATTCAGAGAGAGCAGAGAATGCTGCAGCACCATTAAGCAGAGAGTCCATGAGCCAGTGACATTCAGAGATGAAGAAGGAAAATGCCTTCCAGGGAGCTTCATGAAACTGGAAGCCAGGAGAGAAAGCTAGCAAACTAGAGCACCCTACCTCACATCTCATACAAATATTGAAGCAAAGTGTCTCAATAACCTAAGTCTAAGAACTAAATGTATAGAACATTTAGAAATAACAGAGGGCAAATAATCAAGAGAAATTAGGTAAATGGATTGTTACATATGATGTGTGTTCTAGTTTGCTAGCTGCCAGAATGCAATATACAAGAATCAGAATGGCTCTTTAAAAGGGGAATTTAATGAGTTGCTAGTTTACAGTTCTAAGGCCGAGAAAATGTCCCAATTAAAACAAGTCTATAGAAATGTTCAATCAAACACATCCATCCAGGGAAAGATAACTTGGTTCACAGAGGCCGATAAATTCAGGGTTTCTCTCTCAGCTGGAAGGGCACATGGTGAACATGGCATCATCTGCTAACTTTCTCTCCTGGCTTCCAGTTTCATGAAGCTCCCTGGGAGGCCTTTTCCTTCTTCATCTCCAAAGGTCACTGGCTGGTGGACTCTGTCCTTCATGGTGCTGCAGCATTCTCTGCTGTCTCTGAATCTCTCTTTCTCCAAAATGTTTCCTCTTTTATAGGACTCAAATAAACCAATCAAGACCCACCCAAATGGGTGGAGACATGTCATCACATAATCCAGTTTAACAACTACTTTTGACTAAATCACATCATCTAGGGAGATGATCTGATTGCAGTTTCAAACATACAGTATTGAATAGGGATTATTCTACCTTTATGAAATGGGATTTTGATTAAAACATGGCTTTTCTAGGGGCATACTTCCTTTCACATCAGCACAACATGAAAAACATATCAAGAAGAAAGCAGCAGAATAATTCAAGTTCATCAAATTTAAACATTTTTGTGCATAAAAGTCATTGTCAAGACAGTAAAAGAACTGAAAGTAGTTGTAAATTTCATAACAAAGAAGGGCTTAAAACCCAGAATATGTAAAAATTATTACAATGTGATCACAAAAATAAAAAATACAAGTGCAAAATGGGCAAAAACAATGAGTAAACACAGTGAGAAACAAGCAAAAGTTGGAAACAACCCATGTCCACCATCAAATGAATAGGTAAACAAACTGCAGTACATATACAAAATGTAATTTTATTCAGCATTAAGAATGAAGGTCTGAGACATGCTCCAACTGGATAAAAATTTGAAAACATTGTGGTCAAATAAATGAATGAGATAATAAGGACGAAGTTCATCTGATATCACTATATGACAAGTCTAAAAAGAGCAAATCCACAAATACATGAAGTGGTTTAGAAGTTGCCATTGATTGTGGGCAAGGGGAAGATGGTATGTTCAGTTGTTGGATATGGAGTGTAAATAAATACAATTAACAATTAAAAGAAAGCAACCTCAATAAAAGAAAGAAAATGAAAACTGCATAAATTCAGATGCCATTACATGTATGAGGAACAGGAGGATATTGATCAAGAAAGAATAATGAAAAGTTTTAGGTTCTCTATAAAGTATATAATTTTTAATGTGGATTGATGGGTATTGAGTATCCTACTTATTCCACTTAGAACATTATAATTATATAAATAAAAAATTTGGCTAAATAGTAAATAATGAAATATCTTAAACATTTAAACAAAAACTCCTTCTTAAAGCCAGGACACATTGAGTTATCCAAAATCTGTACTGAATGAAAATGAAGGCAATGTGGAAAAATAATATAATGATCAATTACCTAATTGATAAACCTGGTTTAAGTAACACACAAAATAAATTAGAAAACAGTTTCCATAAAGTAATGAGATGTATATTTAGAGTATTTGCCACTCTATTTACAATACTAATCTGTTCCTGTACAGTGCCCAAGTTTCATTAGAACTCTTAGCACATTGATCATAGCTAGTTAAAATCCTGATCTGATAATACTAATATGTATGTCTTGTTAATTCTCTTTCTGCTCCTCATTGTGCCAGAATCACTCCCCTAAGTGAATTTACATATATGGAGCCTCATTTAGATGTGCCACAACATAACTAAAAATAACATCTCAGAATGATTCTTTTTACTTACTCAGTTTAATATTAAGGATATATTTTTCTTTAGTTCTATTTTAATTCTCACTCTTTTGGTCCCTCTAGGGTATAGAATTGGTACTATCATGGTCCATATTTTGGTCCCCAGAAAGACATTTTTGCCAAAACACACATGCTGAAAAGGGAGGAAAGACCATTTTAGAATAAGCTGAGGTATGGTTAACAGAGATACAGCAACAAGGGATATGTTCAAATGTACCTAAACCGTCCTTTTCATTGCAAGTCAAGTAGAGAGTTCGGATATCCCTTAGGGTGTAAAAAATATTTTAAAATACTTGTCTGTGGTATGACAGAAAGGGGAATTGGGCCATTTAATCCACATGATATTAAGTAATTTGGGTCATTCACACTAAAATTATATTACAGTTTTAAAATATTGACTATATGGTGAATGTGAGAAAATGAAGTTAATATTTAAGCTGATCCTGGTGGTATAATGCAAAGAAGTCATATTTTTCAAGCACAGCTTTAATAATATTTCATTTATTTAGCTCATATTTATTAAGCAACTTCTATTAGAGTTATGCTTTCAAAGATCACTACTCCAGAAAATTCCCATAGGGCATATTATATTGTAATTAATAAATTGTAGGATTTGTTTGTTAAAATATAGAAGTAGAAGTAAGCATTATAGTACCATAACATCTGCAAATAATGAGTGTTTTACTTCTCCCTTCCAATTTGGATGGCATATATATATATATATTTTCTGCCTGATTACTCTAGCTAGAACTCCTAGTACAATATTGAATAATAGTGGTGACAGAGGGCATCCTTGTCTCATTCCCAATTTAGGGGGAAAGCTTTCAGTCTCTCCATTAAGTACTATGCCTGATAACAGTTTGTAATGTATACCCTTTATCATAATGAGGAAGTTACCTTTGATTTCTACTTTGAAAGTATTTTTATCAAAAAAGGATTTTGAATTTTGTTGAATGCTTTTTCAGCATCAATCAAGATGATCATCTGATTTTTCCCTCTCAATTTGTTAATATGCTGTATTACATTAATTGATTTTCTTGTGTTGAACCATCCTTGGATTCTTGTATATAACCTACTTGGTCTAGGTGTATAATACTTTTAATATGCTGTTGGATTTAGTTTGCTAGTATTTTGTTGTGAATTTTTGCATTTATGTCCATTGGGGAGATTGGCCTATAGTTTTTCTTTCGTATAGCATATTTACCCAGTTTTGGTACTAAATTGATGTTAACTTGATAAAATGAGTTCCATAGTGTCACTTTTTTCCCAATTTTTTGGAAAATTTTGAGTAAGATTGTTTATTCATTTTCAAATGTTTGACAAAATTCTCCTGTGAAGCCTCCTGGCCCTGGGCTTTTCTTTGTAAGAAGATTTTCGATGACTGATCGAATTTCTTTGCTGGTGATTAGTTTGTTGAGATCCATTTCTTCTTAAGCTGATGTAGCTTGTTTGTATGTTT
This sequence comes from Tamandua tetradactyla, assembly GCF_023851605.1. Taxonomy (NCBI): domain Eukaryota; kingdom Metazoa; phylum Chordata; class Mammalia; order Pilosa; family Myrmecophagidae; genus Tamandua; species Tamandua tetradactyla. Next base: position 193,014,181 of record NC_135331.1, read on the forward strand.
CCAGGAATTTGTCCATTTCATCTAAGTTACCTTGTTTGTTGGCCTGTAGTTGTTCATATTATCTTCTTATGACTTTTTTTATTCAGGATCTGTGGTAACTACCCCCTCTCATTTCTCATGTTGTTTATTTGCATCCTACTTTTTTCCTTTGTCAGCCTTGCCAGTGGTACATCAGTTTTACTGATTTTCTCAGAGAACCAACATTTGATTTATTGATTTTTTAATTATTCTTTTGTTTTCCCATTCATTTAATTCTGCTTTAATCTTTGTATTTCTTTTCTTCCATTTGTTTTGCAATTAGTTTGCTGTTCCTTCTCAAGTTCTTCCAGGTGAGCAGTTAAGTCTTTGGTTTTTGCTCTCTCTTCTTTTTTAATGTACACATTTTGAACAAAAAGATTTCCCTCTCAGCACAGCCTTTACTGCATCCCATAAGTTCTGATATGTTGTATTCTCATGTACATTCACCTCTAGATAGCTACCAAGTTCTCTAGCAATTTCTTCTTTGATCCACTGATTGTTTAAGAGTGCATCATTTAATCTCCACATATTTGTTAAAGTTCTTATTTTTTTGGTGGTTATTGCTTTTCAGCCTCATTCCATTGTGATGAGAAAAAGTGATTTGAATAATTTCAATTGTTTTACATTTATAAAGACCAGTTTTGTGCCCCAGCACAGTATCAATCTCTTGATCTGGACTCCAGCTCATCCTGGGATATCTGTCCCACAAATCAAGAGAGATATTTACCCTAGGGAGTCATGTCCCACATGGGAGAGGAGGATGGTGAGTTCACTTGCCACATTGGCTTAGAGAGAGTGGCCATATCTGAGCAACTAAAGAGATTCTCTGGGGGTGATTCTTAGACCTCATTTTAAGTAGGCTTAGTCTGTCCTTTGCAGTAATAAATTTCATAGGGCTGAACCCTAAGATCAAGGGCTCACCCTATTGATTTGCTTGTCCTCACTGCTTGCTGGAATATCACAAATTCTCCAGAGTGGAAAGTGGAATATTCCCCCCTTCTTCCCATTCCCCAAAGAGGACTTTGCAGACTTCTCTATTAATTGTCCATATCAATCTGGGATTTATTGGGGCATCACACTAACATAGACAAACCAAATCTCAAGCCCTATTCAAGATTCCACTTATGGGGTTCAACTAAACTGACCATAAAGTTAAATTAGTAAATATACTGCCCAATATATGAATTTTGCACCCAAATAAATATCTGTTCATTTAGTCTCACAGAGAAGTTGAAGTTTTAAAATATGGATGATATCATTCTTTACCCTATCTTTCAATATACCTTACTTCTGTCCAGATCAGCTTCATTCATACCTCTACTCAATGTCTAATCACTTTTCCAACTTTTTAAACTGTTCCTTTATGGGGTACTGCTGACTTTATAGCATCAGAGGTTTAACTGTGAATCTCAAGTGTCACATAGATACCTGAAGTTCCCTGGAAAACCCATGTTATTTAGAAATGACTCAGTATCTCAAAATTTAGAATTAACAGTTACACCTCCTGAATATATTGTGACTGCTATAAAAGATTACAATCTAGGACCCTTTGCAGTAAGTACCAACCTTATAACCTATGCTCTCAACTTTATTTCACCCAGTTTTTATATTATAGTCAGCCCATATGATTGAGGAATGATAATATTTGTCTTTTTGTTGCTGACATTTCATTCAACATACGGCGTTTAAGGTTCATTCCCCTAGCTGCATGCCTCACAACTTGATTCTTTCTTGCAGACACTCAATAGTCTAATTATGTATATACCACAGTTCTCCCTTCCATTCCTCAAGCTGCATGCCTCACAACTTGATTCTTTCTTGCGGACACTCAATAGTCTAATTATGTATAAACCGCAGTTCTCCCTTCCATTCCTCAATCATTATACCTTTAGGCCACCTTCATTCATTGTGGATCATGAACACTGTCACCAGAAACACCAGTATGCAAATGATCATTTGTGTCCTCACACTCAGTTGCTCCAGGTATACACTGAGCAACTAGGTTTCAGGATCATATGGCAACCCCACCCCTAGTCTGTGGAACTACCGCACTGCCCTCCAAGGGCAATTTCCTTACTAACAGCGAATAGGTTCATCTTTTTCTCCACATTTTATCCATCACTTGTTTTTCTCTGTTCAGTTTTAAATAGTTTTATTCACACATGATACAATCCAGCCTAAGTGTAAAGACATGCTTTCACCACCATACTCTTCTCTTCCTTCTCTTTCCTTCTCTTCCACAGAAAATCCATACCCCATTCCCAATCCCCCTGCCTGTTGAAATTTAGTTTCGGCATAATACCTTTGTTACATTCAGTAGAAGCATGTTACGGTATTACTGTTGACTATAGACCCTAGCTTACATTGATTGTACTTTTGCCCATATACCATCTAATTTCAACTCCCAATAATGACACTCCTTTTTTCTTCCTCATGCAAAAATATTTTTAATTTGTACATTTAATCACTAACAATATCCACTCTAGGCATTCATGAATTATGCCATCTTTATGCTTTATCTTTCCTTCTGATTTCATATGTGCCCACAGCCCTTCTCCATTTATCATATTCATAGTCAGCCTCATTCAGTGTACTTATATTATTGTGCTACAATCAGATTCTATTGTGTTATCCATTTCTGAATTTTTACAATCAGTCTTGTTCTACAATCTGTATTTCTTCTGCAGCAATTGTCCAATCTTTACCTTATTTCTATCTCCTGATAACCTCTGTTCTTAACTTAAATTCTCCAAGCTCACTCATTAATGTTCATATTCATGAGACCATGCAGTATTTCTCCTTTTTTATGGCTAATTCCAGTCAGCATAATGTCCTCAAAGTTCATCCAGGTTGTTGCATGCTTCCTGACTTTATTATGTCTTACAGCTGCATAATATTCCATGGTCTGTATATGCCATAGCTTGTTTAGCCATTCATCCACTGATGGACATTTGAGCTGTTTCATAATTCTGCAATTGTAAATAATGCTGTTATAAGCAATGGTGTGCAGATGTCCATTTGTGTCCTGGCCCTCATGCCCTTTGAATAGAGACCTAGGAATGGGATTGCTGGTTCATATGGCAAATCTATACTTGGTTTATATTCACAGAAGTTGTGCCATTTTACATTCTCACCAACAGTGGATAAATCTGCCTTTTTCTCCACATCCACTCTAGCACATGTCATTTTCTGTTTTGTTTTGTTTTGTTAATGGCCGTTATGGTGGGTGTGGGATATTTCATTGTGGTTTTGAATTGCATTTCCTTAATAGTCAGGGATTTTGAGCATCATTTCATGTGCCTTTTAGTCATTTGTATTTCCTCTTCTGAGGAGTGTCTTTGCCCATTTTTTAGTTGGAATGTTTGTTTTTTTGCTGTTGAGTTGAAACATATTTTCATATATTCTAGATACTAAACTCTTATCTGATATGTGGTTTCCAAATATTGTTTCCCATTGTGTAGGCTGCCTTGACAAAGAACTTGACAGAGTTCTTTGATGCACAAAAGTGTTGAATTTTGAGGAGTTCTCATTTGTCTATTTCTTTCTTCAATGCTCATGCTTTCAGTGAAAGATCTAGGACACCGCCTCCTCTTGCAAGTTGTATAAGATATTTCCCTATATCTTTCCTCTAAAACTTTTCCTCCAAAAGGAAAACTTTTCCTTTTAACTTTTCCTCTAAAACTTAGGTCTTTAATCCATTTTTAGTTAATTTTCATATAAGGTGTGAGATATGGCTCCTCTTTCATTCCTTTGCATATGAATATCCACTTCTCCAAGCACCATTTATTGAAGAGGCTGCTCTGTTCCAGGTGAGTTGTCTTGGTTGCCTTATCAAATACAAATTGTCCATAGATTAGTGGGTCTATATCTGAGCACTCTATTGGACTTCATTGGTCAGTATATCTATCTTTGTGTGAGTACCATGCTATTTTAACCACTGTAGTTTCATAATACGCTTTAAAGTCAAGTAGTGTGAGGCCTCCCGCTTCATTTTTCTCTCCCAAGCTATTTTTAGCTATATGGAGCACCCTGCCCTTCCAAGTAAATTTGGTTATTTGTTTTTCTATTTCTGCAAAGTAAGATTTTGTTATTTTAATTGGTATTATATTGAATCTATATATCAATTTGGTACAACTGATATCTTAACTATATTCAGTCTTTCAATCCATGAACACAGTATGCACTTCCATTTATTAAGGTCTTCCGTGATTTCTCTTAGCAATTTCTTGTAGTTTTTGTATATAGGTCTTTTGTATACTTCATTAAATTTATTCACAAATATTTGATTATTTTGGTTGCTGTTATAAATCAAATTTTTTTCTTGATTTTCTCAAGATTGTTCTTTTTTTCTCAGCCCTGCCCCTCTCTGCCCTGGTAAAAATTCCTAGTTTCTTTAGCTCTTATTCCAGGTTTATCTGAGCTAGGGGCCTATTTTTTTATTCAGAATTTGTTAATTAAATCTGCAATTGGATCTTGGCTGAGCCCTTGCTGGTAATAAAGTCTGTTTCCTTTCCCCTTGAGGAACCAGCCTGCTGTGCCCATAGGGAAGGGGCATTGGCCTCCACAGTTTAGGGGACTTACAGTTCTTTATGATATCTCAGCCAGTCCAGCTTGTCCAGACTGGTGTATGTTGTTTGTCTGGTTCCTGGCTATTTACTAGTTGCCCTGGAGGATGAACTCAATTCCACACCTCTCTAAGCTGCCCTCTTGCCCTGCCATGACTCCATCCTTTCACTTTCAATGTATTTGTATCCTTGTGTCGAAGATAAGTCTCTTGTAAGCAGCATATAGCTAGATTATATTTCTTAACCAGTCTAGCAATCTGTATCTTTTAATTGGTAAGTTTAGTCCATTAACCTTCAAAGCTATTACTGTAATGACATTTCTTAAATCCATCATCTTAGCTTTTAGATTTCATTTGTCACATCTATATATGCTTTTCCCTCTTTCTTATTTATTATTTAAGTTACTCTTACTGGTACTTTTCAATTCTGGCCCTCCTGAAAACCTCCTTCTCTTTTCTTTCTTTGTCAGCCAGTAGAACTTCCTTTAGTATTTCTTGTAGGGCCCGTCTCTTATTGCAAATTCTTCCAGCATTTGTTAGTCTGTGAAAATTTTAATCTTTCCCTCAGTTTTGAAGGACAATTTGGCTTAGTATGGAATTCTTGACATGAGGTCTTTCTATTACAGTATCTTAAATATATCATACCACTGCCTTCTTGCTTACATAGTGCAGTTAAGTAGTCTGAACTCAGTCTTAGGTGGTTTCCCTTGTATGCAGTAGATTGTTTTCTTTTGCTTCTTTCAGAATTTTCTGCTTCTCTTCAACACTTGACAGACTGATTCGTATGTGTCTTGTGGAAGGCCTATTTGGATTTATTCTATTTGGAGTTCATAGGGCTTCTTTGGTTTGCATAATTATATTCTTTATAAGGGTTGAAAAGTTTCCCCCATTATATTCTTAACTAATCTTCCTAACCCTTTACTCTTCTCTTTTCCTCCTGGGATACCAATGATTCTTATATTTGTGTGCTTTGTTTTGTCCATCATTTTCCTGATATCCAATTCAAAAATTTCCTTCTTTTACACCATTTGCCTTTTTGTGTGTTCAAAATCAGTTGCCCTGACAACTAATTCACTTATTCTTTCTCCTGCCTCTTCAAATCTGTTTTTGTGTGTCTCTAGTATATTTTTTATTTAGTCTACAGCCTCTTTAATTTCTGTGATATTTGCTATTTTTCTGTTTATATTTTCAAATTTCTCTTTATGTTCTTCTAGTGTCATCATGATCTCCTTTATGTTGTTAGTCACCCCATTGGTTTTATTAGTAGAGTTATGTAAGCATCTTTGATTAGTTGTTCCAAAGTCTGTTTCTCTCCCAGGGTTTTAATTTCATTAGGCTGGCCTCTATTTGTCTACATCTTGATATGCTTAGTGATCTTCTATTGCTTTCAAGGCATATAAATATTTTGATAGAATTACTTTGAAATTTGATTTCCTTTAGTAGTCTAAAGCTCTGTACTTGCAGGATAGATGTAGAGGAGGATGTGAGGCATGGGGCAGGGCATAAAAGTGTGGTGATTGGTTGCAACACAGGTAGGCACAGTTTGAGGGTGCTACACTGGTGCCTATGAGCATGGAATGTGGGGCATGGGGTTGTGGAGGTGCAATGCAGGGTCTGTAGGGGTGGGGTGCAGTTCAAGTAGGCTTTGGGGCACAAGAGCAGGGTGTAGTGTGGGAAACACAGAGTGGAGTATGGTGGGAGCTGGATGGGAGGGACTGTGAGGATGCATGTGGTCTGGTGTATAGTCAGGAAGTGGGTGCACGCGTGGAGCATAGGGGTTGTGTTTATCAGGGTGTAAGGTGACACAGAGGTATGAGGAACAGGGAGGGCAGGGTGAGAGTGTATCCTTGCATGGGGGAGAGGTCCATATTGCCCTGGATGCAGGTGTGGGAGTGTGTAGGGGCAAAGCATGGGGTCACAGGTTATAGGGATTGTGGGACTTGGGACAGGGACAGGTGATGTCAGGTGGTTTGGGTCCGTTGTGGGAGCACAGGCTCAGGGACAGTTGGAGCATGGGTGCATATGTGTTCAAGTTAGTGTCTATGTAGCACAAATGCACATGTGAACATCTGCCAGATGTGGGAGCAGGGTCCTTGTTCTTGGGGTAGGGAAAGGCTGCACACATTTGGGGCAGGGGGCTAGGTTGCAAGGATCAGGTCAGTGCATGAATGTGTGGATGCCTGGTGGTAGGGAAGATGTGGCTGTGTGCATGTATGGATGTGAGGAATGGGGCTTGGTGTGGGCTGGTCTGGGTGTGGGGTTGTGGTTCTGCATCCACAGTGCTCAGGGATAGTGGCCAGGGTTGCACCTTCATGGGCTGGGGGTGAGTGTTGCCTGGATGTGCTGGAGCTTGGCCATAGTTGGGGGACATGATGGGAGTGCCTATGTTCACATGAGTGGGTCTAGGAGATCTGTAAACTGATGTACACATGCAAGGAGCTCATGGGTTGCAGGGTAGTTTGTGTGACTGTATGGGCTGGAGGCAGGTGTAGTTTGGGTATGAAAGTAAGTGCCCACAGCCTTGATGCACTGATAACTGCCTGCAGGGGGCAGGGAGCAGGAGGTGGGTGTCACAGGAGAGGGCATACGTTGGTGGGTCTCAGGAGGTATGGGGTGAGACTGTGCACTTTCATGAGAGGTGGGTTGATCTGGGGTAGGCTTGCTTATGCTCAGGATGAGGGTATGGGGCAGGATGCACAGTGGGAGGTCAGGGTGGGGGTGCTTGGAGCATGCATCATGCAACATCAGAGGATGTTGATGGGGTTCAGGGGTGTGGAGTGAGTCATGGGGCAGGAATGGGGGTGGCATGCTTGAGTGTAGCCATTCAAGGAATGCAACTTGGCTTACTTCCTCATCCCTGTCTCCATGTCTGTGTACGCCTGAAGGCTCATGACTTCCATTTGAAAAGAGTCAAGTTGGGCTGCTTGCACTAGCTCGTGGTCTTTGGTTTTCTGCATCTCAGTTATTCCACTTTTGCAACCAGAGCCTCTCTATGTGGTTTAAAAGACACTCCCCAGTCACTTACACCATGGAACCACCATCCCAATTGCCTTCCCATCCCTTCTCTAGCTTTTCTTTGGAGCAGGGGTGAACTGAACCTATCTTATTCTGAAATCTTTCCAGAACTCTCTAGTATGTTTTTTTGAAAGTTAGATTAAATTTTATTTCACATTGATAGAAACCATGAAAAAGATTTACAATTTCCCACACTACAGTAAAACTCTTCAATGGAATAAGATATCTTACCATAAATAAAATGTTAATATATATAACTGAATATAACTGTCTATATTCTTCAAAGTAGAAGACAATGCATTTGTAAATGATTGTTTATTAATTTTAAACCCAGACATAAGCATATGGCTTAATTATTAACATTCTATACTGTATACTACCAAATTATTTCCATTATCAATCAGTACCCATTTATATAGATACAATCCCTTCATTGTTTTGATTAGCTGGAATACACCACCAAAATTAAAAATTCAAAAATACCAAGCATACACTTCAATTAAATATTAACTGTGTATCAAGTTTTGACTAACCTTTATTATCCAGAAATTTGTTTTCAAATAATTTTTACCAGTAATCTGAAAATACTGACCATATAAAATCAAAAGATTGCTATTTTTATGCTTGCACAAAAACTAATTTAAAAATTCATTTGACTAAAGTCAAAATTTCAAAGTTCATTGGTATATAAAATAAAGCAAAGTTTTCTTAAAGATTCTAATTTTCCTTTGTAGTTGGTTTCAAACATGTACAAAATAAGAAAACTGTATGCTACAAGAAGAATCATCTTAGACCAAATCATCTTAGAAATTACAATTTTTAAGCTCAAGTCTTAAATATTTCAGAACATACTAAAGTATGATCTAATCATCCTTCCAATTGATTACAGAAAGTTAAAATCACAGAAATATTCCTGTCTCTTGAACTAATGATTCTAATAAAATGAGTATAAATTTGGACTAAAATACAAGTTGAAGAAATAAGCAGTGCCGAAGTCTTTTTTTTTTTTTAACATGGGCAGGCACTGAACCCGGGTCCTCTGGCATGGCAGGCGAGCATTCAGTGCTGAAGTCTTAAGTGATACCTGCTTTCTTTAAGTATAAATACATAATACATACCATATGTCTGTGATTCGAATATCAAAGTACCGCATTTATTAGCACCAGATGTCTATGGCAGGGAAGCAATATTTGGTCTCCTCTTTAGGATAATAAAAGAAGAACACATCTTTTCTAGAGAAGAGAAAGAAATATTAAATGGAAATGATAGGAAAAAAAAGTCTGGTCCCGCAAATAAAAGGGCCATTAGTTGAGGGGAGCAATAATATTACTTTCATTAACACTTCAAAGTATTATCCCTATTAGGAATAATATATCATCTCATCATTTTGTATTGTAATTATTATGTATAATGAATACATATATAAAAATATGGCCATTATATAGTGACTAGGTAATTTTGGAATAAATCCATAGTCTAAATCACAGCACACTTAAATCATTTATATCTTAGCTGCTCATTTATACCAAAACAAATTTTCATTAAGCATACTAATAATTTCCAAATCATGTAATAAATATTCTGGTTACAGTATTTTATTTTTCCGAATTACATTTGGGAAAAAGCCAGCTACTTCACTTATTTTATTATTAGTATTACTCTGGGATCACATTATACAAATAAATATATAGAAACTTAAAAGAATATCATTACCCAAGAGGAGACATTATTTAGTCTGTATCATTGGTATGTATTTGCAAAACATTCTAACACTGCAAACAATAAGTTTCAGGATTGGGCACATTTAAAAGTTTTTACTATACTACAAGGATGCTGGTGTCCTTCTACCCAAGGCCTCTTAGTGATGTCAATCAACTGATGGTAGGACTTTGTCAGCGAATTGCTTGATATCCACCATTTCCTGGTGACATGAACTGTGCATCAGGCCCTCATAGCTTCTGAAGGTTACATTGGCTGAATTTACCAATGTTTTTAACTTTTCAACAGTAAGAGAACCAAACATTAGCAGAACTAAAGGGTCGCAATCTCCATGACATTGGAGGATAGACATATCTCTATTAGCACCACTGATAAGACGTGGAAATGAAGCCCGAAGTGGGAGCCAGCAACTGAGTGCAACAATACCTGCCAATTACTGTTGCATAGTAACAGCAGTATATAAAGATAAAGCTCCTCCCTGGGAAAATCCTCCCAAAATAATCCTGTTAGAAAGAATTCCATTCTTCACCTCTTGGTCTGTCAAAGTTTTGACGTTGTCTTCTGCCTGCTTGATTCCAGGTTCTTCCTCCTGTGAATCAGGCAAAAGACCAATAATATCAAACCAAGAAGGCATACTCATATTCTTATTTAAATGTAACAGGCATAATGGGCTCATCAGGGATATATACATGATATTTGAACTTATGATACCTGCCAAGGCTTCTGCCCATCCATGCCCTGTGCCTCCCAGTCCGTGAAGAAAAATAACTGCCGCTGTGGCTTTGAGGTGGGCATGATGGCGGGCAACGGGGCTGCCAAGTTGTTGCCGCACGTGCACGGCTTGGCGGCCACAGGTCAGAAGCAGAATGGAGAAGAGATATATTAGGTTTTTTTTACATATGCTATATTATCTTTAGAGCATATCTTCAAGGGAATACTTTCCTCATTTTCAAAGGCAAGTTTGATTTCCAGAGAAAACAGTAATTTTGTATATTCTGATAACAGTTAAAGAACCAACACCTTAACAACATTGAACGGTTTCCAGGTTTCTGTTTCTTTGCCTCAGGATATTACCTAATTATGTCCTCTTAAAGGAAAATCTTGTTCAAGAGCTTTTTATTTTGAAATCAAGATGGGTAAATTTGTCTTTTTTTTTTCTGTTATTTGATAGCTGAAAACATGAGAACATCCAATATAAGCCCAGAAACACTGTATCAAACCAAACACCTACTAAGATTCATTAATTTGACTCTGCATTCACAAAAGACTGTTGATATGACAAAATAAAAAAACGAAAACAAGTGAAAGCTGCTATCGATGATGTAACTTGGTTGGAAGGATTGGTGATGCTCCTCTTCAGTGATTCATTGAGGGAGTTCACGGTGAAGGAAAATTAAAGGTCCATGGTCCTAGCTGGGACTGTATGAAAACATCTCACTCACTAAATTTATTTTTCAGAAATCTAAAAACGCCAGATTGTTCCTATACCAGATAAGCCCTGAAACCAAAAGTACTATTCTCTCCAACAACATCGACCAGTTGCATCCCTCTACCTTATGATGTCAATTCCTCTTTTCAACATGAAGAAGTCAGAATGGTCATTTCCCAAATATCCATAAAGAGCAGGAGAGGGACCACATGAGAGGGAGAAGTTACAACATCCAGGAAAATTGGAGTTAGCAAATGAGTAGGACTACTGAATCATTACATTGATATTTCTTTTTGGTCTCTAGTGTATTAGAAGAGCTAGAAGGAAATACCTGAAATAGTGGAACTGTAACTCACACCATACTTTGAAATTTGTTCTATAGATGCTTGTTAAAAAGTACATTGAAATTTATCACTTTTCTAAAGTACATGGTCCAAATGGTCTATAACCTAGTCTAAAGGGAGTAAATGGAGAGAACCTCAATTGACTCATATTTTTTTGACTCATGAGCTTTTTGTGGAAATGAGAATGAAGTGAGTAGTTTGGCTAAATTTGTTACATTTTTTTCAAGAAGTTCATCAAATTTTGGTCATATAAATGCAACATTTATGTCAACATCAAAATATAAATTTCACTGAACACAACAAGAGAAGACTAGCTTCTTTCTGGGAAAAGTGTACTCAGAATCATTGATTGTCACAGTATAGTGACTTGATTCTTAGAGTAGGAAGCATCTCGTCAATTATGATGCTCTATCTGTGATATTCCGTAAAATTCAGCATAATTGACATTGACCCCTTAGTGAGTACTAATTTTTGTTATAAGAGACCAGCATTACACTTATTATGTTTATTTTATGGGGTGCAATCCTATATGTCAGTTATTAGTTCTCTAATAAATTTTCTTTGTAATACAAATAACTGAATAGTAGAAAGTCATTCAAAACATTATGGAATCGTTAATTTGCTTATTATACTCAGGGAAGGTCTTCACTGTTGAAAGTATACTTAGCGTATTTGTACTGAGTTATGTTTCAGGAATATAAGTTTTTACTTCAAAATTGTCTTTTATAAATTCATTTTAAAGACCTCTAAAATAAATGAAATTAAAACAAATTATATGCCATTTTAAAAATGATATGAATTTGTTTCAGTTATTTTTTCTATTGAATGTTTTCCTATGAAGTACTTATTTAACCTATTGATGCATTTTCTTTGAACAAGTCAATTCAATTAAAGAAAAGGACCCTAGACTCAGGATTCATTTGTAATTTTTTTATTTCTAATTTGAAATAAAAATTAGAAATAAAAATTTCTAATTTGAATCCAGAAAGGCAAGTAAACTAATTAATTATGAGTCTTTTCATCTCTTCAATTAAAAGGTACTCAATGATTATATATTAATGAAATATTTTTTGTTATTCAGATATTGTTTGAGACAATATTTCATCCCTTGTTATTGTAAAATCTATGAAGGATGTATGGCATACACAAGAGGTATATATAAAAAACTGGCATGCTAGAGGGACCAGCATTTCCAGACCATCAGCTAGTTCCATCTCCTTACCCCTTATTATTGACATCCTTTTCAACATGAAAAAGTTAGAAAGGACATAGCCCAAATACCCCTAAAGAGTTGGAGAAAGATCCAAGGTGGTGATGGAGTTATACAGAGAACATAAGGTTTACCAAATGAGGATGATTGCTGAATAATTATATTGATATTTCTTTTATTCTCCAGTATCTTAGAGCAGTTAGAAGTAGAAACCTAAAATTGTGGAGTTGGAACCCATTCCAATCTCTGAAATCTGGCCTATAACTAATTGTTGTGCTATGCCTTGAAATTTATTGCTGTTTTTGCATGTGTATTATTTTTCACAAAAAAAGAACTATTGCTTTTTTATTTCTTTCCTTTGTATATATGTTATATTAAAAAGTTAAAAAAAATAAAATTCCCATACTGAGTAACTTAAGAGATGCATGCAAACTTTGCAAGCCTTGCTTGTGGTGATTTAATGCTGTATATACCCCAGAAAAACATGTTCTTAAATCTAACCCTTTCCTGTGTGCATGAACCCCGTTGAAGCAGGACCTATTGATGAAGTTACTTTGGTTAAGTTGTAGCCCACCTCAATCAGGATGGATCTTAATCCTACCACAGGGGTCCTTTATAAGCAGAGTAAATTTTAAACACAGAAAACTACAAGAAGCAATGGGCTAGAAATTGGCAGAACATGGAAGAGAAGGGAGAGACCAGGAGATGCAACCATGTGCCTTGCTATATGACAGAGGAGCCAAGAAGACAAGGATGATCATGAGACAACCCCAGAATTCAGGTCTTTTGGAAGAAAATATTGCCTCAATGATGCTTTGATTTGGACTTTCTTTTAGCCTCAAAATCAATAGGAAATAAATACCCACTGTTTAACCTGAAAAAAAATTGGTATATAAGAGCTGCTCAATTTCACTCATATTTATAACTAGCTAGGAGATTAAAATTCAGTGTTATATAAAATTATCAAAGCAAAACTTTATTGATGTGTGGATGTATGTTGATTTGTTTTTGTAAAATCTAAATCCTTATTACAAATACTAGCTAAAGACTAACATGCCTTCTATATTTTCACTCAAGTTATCACCAGTACTATATTTATGTAAAAGGAAGACTTGCACAGAAAAGTATCCAGAGAGATTCATTTTCCTCTGTTGCCATGGTCACATATCACACCTCTGTTACCATGGTCATATATCACAAATGAACTACAGAGATTTGCTAGAACAAGAAATTCTCTACTACAAATATTTGGGTGAATTTACAATTCTATGTGAACTGTCCTCAGGGAAAATGTCCCTAGTCTGCCCCTCTGTTAACTTAGGACAAATAAAACTCCCATTGTCCTTCAAATGACCACATTAAAGAAGTCTGTTTTCTTGTAAACATGTAAACAAAAATATCAGTAGGTCACCAAAGCATTAATTTACCAGCCCCAGCTAACTCAATTTGAGTACTCAAAAGTTGGAGTGGTGAAATCCCAGTGCAGAATTCAATAGGTGCTGCCTTAGATCCAGAGGGACTGTGTTTCCTTCCTGATTCACCACTTATTCATGAGTTCATAAATGATACTTAACTTTTCTTTCCTGTGAGTCTTCATCTGCACAATGATGATAAGAGTATATGAGGCCTCTCATGTAAAATTAACAAATACATAGCATATATATTTTGTGATTTATATAAAGAAATAACATGATTTTTAATATGGATAGATGATTTAGAGTGAAAAGTTTCTTTGATCTATTTCATTTGAATTATTTACACTATTTTCACTGTATATTGTATAATTCTACATATTTAATTGAATTATCTGAACATTTCAATCCCCAAGTAATTCCTAAATAGTTTTTTACTATATATGGGGGGTCAGGGAGAAATGTATAACAATCCTTTGAATTGAGTTTGTTTTCAAATGAAATCTCTGGCTGCATATGGAATAATGAGTAGATTACTATAGGCCAAACTGATTATAAGGTCCTGCTGAGTGTTTGATATACTAATTTAACTTTCATTGAGTGTTTCATATGCTCTAGGTAGAGATACAAGTGCTTTATTTATATACTAAATACTAAGTGATTGCAATGCCCATCTTAGGAAAGCAGTCCAAATAATACTTGTATTTCTCAGATATGAAAGTTATTTAATTTCCTCAAGAGAGCAAGAAGTAGAGCCAAACATTGATCATATAAAGTAATACAGTGCCTGTGTTCTTGTAGGTCTTGATTTAGAGCCACACCACATTTAATACATCACCAAAGGTTTGAGTTTAGCTTTTTTTGTACTCTACTAAGAACATTTTATAATAAATGTTTAAACATAAATAAACAAGAATTAGCAATTGAAAGGTGCTTACGCATAACCCAAGTTCATTGCAACAATCATACAGTTAGAAACCAGTCCATTTTTTTCTCACTGTATTTGTTGTTATAAGAACTACTAAAAAGCAAAGCAAAAACATCAGCACTGTAGTTACTAAAGCAATCTGAGTTTGAAAACAATTTTTGGTTTGATTTGTCCTTCTTTCAGTTAAACCCAAGCATCATTTATTTTATTAGGCACCAATAGGTGTTAAAATAGAATTAGTGCAAAAATGATTTAGAATTTTAGTGAAGAAAACTCAAGGTTTTATCTGTTTTCATGTTCCAGGGAAATACAGGGGAGAAGAATTTTCCACTGAAGAATATTTTCCATTAAATGAGCATAAATTCTTCTATAGATAGCACCAATTTTAATATAACAGACATTCTTCATTTTCTAGGTTATTTGTTGTCAGTTCCAATCACTCAGTCCATTCTCATTTCATGAAATTCCTGGAAGATGAAAACTGAAAACTACATTTCATAGAATCCCATTCTCTGTAGTTGATATTTATCACCTATTGTTCTAGTTTGCGAGCTGCCAGAATGCAAGATACCAGAAACAGAATGGCTTTTTAAAAGGGGAATATAATAAGTTACTAGTTTACAGTTCTGAGGTCAAGAAAATGTCCCAATAAAAACAAGTCTAGGGGACTTCCGGAGAAGATGGCGGCTTAGTAAGGTGCGTGCGTTTTAGTTCCTCCTCCAGAACAACTACTAAAGAACTAGAAACAGTACAGAACAGCTACCGGAGACACGACAGAGACCAGACACACAGTGTACCCCATTCTGGAACGACTGGACAGGCTAAGAGACTCCACTGTGGTGAGGTCCCCAAGAGGCGCACGCTTCCCTGGGCCGCGGCGGCTGGCAGCCAGAGCCCCTCCCTCCCTCCTTCCCAGGCCGGCGGGGAGCTTCGGATTGGCGGTTCCCCAAGCCGTGGCGGCCAGCACCCCTCCCCCACGCGTGGCTTCCCGGGCCGGCTGGGAGCTTCGGATCGGCGGTTCCCCAAGTCGCGGCAGCCCTCCCACATGTGGCTTCCCGGGCCAGCTGGGAACCTCGGATCAGCAGTTCCCCAAGCCGCGGGGCCGGCGACCGGAGCCCCTCCCACACATGCGACTTCCTGGGCCGGCTGGGAACCTCGGATTGGCGGTTCCCCAAGCCGCGGCAGCTGGCAACCGGAGCCCCTTCCACACACGCGGCTACCCGGGCCGGCTGGGAGCCTCGGATCAGCAGTCCCCCAAGCTGCGGTGGCCGGCGCCCCTCCCCCACAGGCGACTTCCCGGAGGGAAAGGAAAGAGTCTCCAACAGTAGTAGAGACTAAGCCCAACCTAACACCAATAGTGGCATTAATGAACAACTTCTGACTACTAAAAATACGCCCTCAGCTCAGGCGAAACTGATCAAGGCGGAAGTCACTGATTGGGCTAACTGAAAAAGAAGAAAGGGGGGCGAAACAGAGCCTTCTGTGGAGGCTTGGTTGCCTCTGGGCTCAGCGCTGGGATTACACAGGTTGCAACTGCCCTGAACACAGAAACAGGCTGCTTTCAGGGCTCTCTACCTCCTGAACCTTCCCCGCGGGAGGGGTGAAACACAACTCAGGTGGATCCCTCTGTCAAGGAATTCAGATCCCAGGACTTCACAATTTGAAGCCATTAAAACCAACCTACAAGCTTTCCTCTGTCTCCACCACACACCCAGCAGCGAGAGTCTTCCAAAGTTAAAGGAGCCACAACATCTTTTGCTGGTGGGACCCGCAGACAGACAAGCACCACATATTGGGCAGGATAAGAAAAACAGAGCCCAGAGACTTCACAGGAAAGTCTTTCAACCTGCTGGGTCCCACACTCAGGGAAATCTGATTAAATGCCCAGACGCCAGCAAAAAATACTAAATCACACCAGGAAAATTGAAGATATGGCCCAGTCAAAGGAACAAACCAATAGTTCAAATGAGATACAGGAGCTGAGACAACTAATTATGAATATACGAACAGAAATGGAAAACCTCTTCAAAAACCAAATCAATAAATTGAAGGAGGACATGAAGAAGGCAATGGATGAACAAAAAGAAGAAATGGAAAGTCTGAAAAAACAAATCACAGAACTCATGGGAATGAAAGATACAGTAGAAGAGATGAAAAACACAATGGAAACCTACAATGGTAGATTTAAAGAGACAGAGGCTAGAATTAGCGAACTGGAGGATGAAACATCTGAAATCCAAAAAGAAACAGAAACTATAGGGAAAAGAATGGAAAAATTTGAGCAGGGGCTCAGGGAATTGAATGATAATATGAAGCGCACAAACATACATGCTGTGGGTGTCCCAGAAGGAGAAGAGAAGGGAAAAGGAGGAGAAAAACTAATGGAAGAAATTATCACTGAAAATTTCCCAACTCTTATGAAAGACCTAAAATTACAGATCCAAGAAGTGCAGCGCACCCCAAAGAGAATAGATCCAAATAGCTGTTCTCCAAGACACTTACTAGTTAGAATGTCAGAGGTCAAAGAGAAAGAGAGGATCTTGAAAGCAGCAAGAGAAAAACAATCCATCACATACAAGGGAAACCCAATAAGACTATGTGTAGATTTCTCAGCAGAAACCATGGAAGCTAGAAGACAGTGGATGCTATATTTAAATTACTAAAAGAGAAAAACTGCCAACCAAGACTTCTATATACAGCAAAATTGTCCTTCAAAAATGAGGGAGAAATTAAAACATTTTCAGACAAAAAGTCACTGAGAGAATTTGTGACCAAGAGACCAGCTCTGTAAGAAATACTAAAGGGAGCACTAGACTCAGATACGAAAAGACAGAAGAGAGAGACTAATATCCAACAAATTAGACTTCAAATGTAAAACAGTTAAAAGAGACAAAGAAGGATTCTATCTACTAATAAAAGGAACAATTAAACAAGAAGACATAACAATCATAAATATTTATGCACCGAATCAGAATGCCCCAAAATACGTGAGGAATACACTGCAATCACTGAAAAGGGAAATAGACACATCTACCATAATAGTTGGAGACTTCAATTCCCCACTCTCATCAATGGACAGAACATCTAGACAGAGGATCAATAAAGAAACAGAGAATTTGAATATTACAATAAATGAGCTAGACTTAACAGACATTTACAGGACATTACACCCCACAACAGCAGGATACACTTTTTTCTCAAGTCCTCATGGATCATTCTCAAAGATAGACTATATGCTGGGTCACAAAGCAAATCTCAACAAATTTTAAAAGATTGAAATCATACACAACACTTCCTCAGATCATAAAGGAATGAAGTTGGAAATCAATAATAGGCGGAGTGCCAGAAAATCCACAGATACGTGGAGGCTCAACAACACACTCTTAAACAACGAGTGGGTCAAGGAAGAAATTACAAGAGAAATTAGTAAATATCTCGAGGTGAATGAAAATGAAAACACAACATATCAAAACCTATGGGATGCAGCAAAGGCAGTGCTAAGAGGGAAATTTATTGCCCTAAATGCCTATATCAGAAATGAAGAAAGGGCAAAAATTCGGGAATTAACTGTCCACTTGGAAGAACTGGAGAAAGAACAGCAAACTAACCCCAAAGCAAGCAAAAGGAAAGAAATAACAAAGATTAGAGCAGAAATAAATGAAATTGAGAACATGAAAACAATAGGGAAAATCAATAAGACCAGAAGTTGGTTCTATGAGAAAATCAACAAGATTGATGGGCCCTTAGCAAGATTGACAAAAAGAAGAAGAGAGAGGATGCAAATAAATAAGATCAGAAATGGAAGAGGAGACATAACCACTGACCTCACAGAAATAAAGGAGGTAATAACAGGATACTATGAACAACTTTATGCTAATAAATACAACAATGTAGATGAAATGGACAAGTTCCTAGAAAGGCATGAACAACCAACTTTGACTCAAGAAGAAATAGATGACCTCAACAAACCAATCACAAGTAAAGAAATTGAATCAGTCATTCAAAAGCTTCCCAAAAAGAAAAGTCCAGGACCAGATGGCTTCACATGTGAATTCTACCAAACATTCCAGAAAGAATTAGTACCAACTCTGCTCAAACTATTCAAAAAAGTTGAAGTGGAGGGAAAGCTACCTAATTCATTCTATGAAGCCAACATCACCCTCATACCAAAACCAGGCAAAGATATTACAAAAAAAGAAAACTACAAACCAATCTCTCTAATGAATATAGATGCAAAAATCCTCAACAAAAAAAAATTCTAGAAAATCAAATCCAGCAACACATTAAAAGAATTATACATCATGACCAAGTAGGATTCATCCCAGGTATGCAAGGATGGTTCAACATAAGAAAATCAATTAATGTAATACACCATATCAACAAATCAAAGCAGAAAAATCACATGATCATCTCAATTGATGCAGAGAAGGCATTTGACAAGATTCAACATCCTTTCCTGTTGAAAACACTTCAAAGGATAGGAATACAAGGGAACTTCCTTAAAATGATAGAGGGAATATATGAAAAACCCACAGCTAATATCATCCTCAATGGGGAAAAATTGAAAACTTTCCCCCTAAGATCAGGAACAAGACAAGGATGTCCATTATCACCACTATTATTCAACATCAAGTTGGAGGTTCTAGCCAGAGCAATTAGACAAGAAAAAGAAATACAAGGCATCAAAATTGGAAAGGAAGAAGTAAAACTATCACTGTTTGCAGATGATATGATACTATACATCGAAAACCCGGAAAAATCCACAACAAAACTACTAGAGCTAATAAATGAGTACAGCAAAGTAGCAGGTTAAAAGATCAACATTCAAAAATCTGTAGCATTTCTATACACTAGTAATGAACAAGCTGAGGGGGAAATCAAGAAACGAATCCCATTTACAATTGCAACTAAAAGAATAAAATACTTAGGAATAAATTTAACTAAAGAGACAAAAGACCTATACATAGAAAACTACAAAAAACTGTTAAAAGAAATCACAGAAGACCTAAATAGATGGAAGGGCATACCGTGTTCATGGATTGGAAGACTAAATATAGTTAAGATGTCAATCCTACCTAAATTGATTTACAGATTCAATGCAATACCAATCAAAATCCCAACAACTTATTTTTCAGAAATAGAAAAACCAATAAGCAAATTTATCTGGAAGGGCAGGGTGCCCCAAACTGCTAAAAGTATCTTGAGGAAAAAAAACAAAGCTGGAGGCCTCACGCTGCCGGACTTTAAGGCATATTATGAAGCCACAGTGGTCAAAACAGCATGGTATTGGCATAAAGATAGATATATCGACCAATGGAATCAAATAGAGTGCTCAGATATAGACCCTCTCATCTATGGACATTTGATCTTTGATAAGGCAATCAAGCCAACTCACCTGGAACAGAACAGTCTCTTCAATAAATAGTGCGTAGAGAACTGGATATCCATATGCAAAAGAATGAAAGAGGACCGTATCTCACACCCTATACAAAAGTTAACTCAAAATGGATCAAAGATCTAAACATTAGGTCTAAGACCATAAAACAGTTAGAGGAAAATGTAGGGAGATATCTTATGGAACTTACGATTGGAGGCGGTTTTATGGACCTTAAACCTAAAGCAAGAGCACTGAAGAAGGAAATAAATAAATGGGAGCTCCTCAAAATTAAACACTTTTGTGCATCAAAGAACTTCATCAAGAAAGTAGACAGACAGCCTACACAATGGGAGACAATATTTGGAAATGACATATCAGATAAAGGTCTAGTATCCAGAATTTATAAAGAGATTGTCCAACTCAACAACAAAA
The DNA here is from genome assembly GCF_023851605.1 of Tamandua tetradactyla. Taxonomy (NCBI): domain Eukaryota; kingdom Metazoa; phylum Chordata; class Mammalia; order Pilosa; family Myrmecophagidae; genus Tamandua; species Tamandua tetradactyla. The sequence continues at coordinate 193,034,629 of NC_135331.1, forward strand.
AGACAGCCAACCCAATTACAAAATGGGAAAAAGACTAGAATAGACACCTCTCAGAGGAGGAAATACAAATGGCCAAAAGGCACATGAAGAGATGCTCAATGTCCCTGGCCATTAGAGAAATGCAAATCAAAACCACAATGAGATATCATCTCACACCCACCAGAATGGCCATTATCAACAAAACAGAAAATGACAAGTGCTGGAGAGGATGCGGAGAAAGAGGCACACTTATCCACTGTTGGTGGGAATGTCAAATGGTGCAACCACTGTGGAAGGCAGTTTGGCGGTTCCTCAAAAAACTGAGTATAGAATTGCCATATGACCCAGCAATACCATTGCTATGTATCTACTCAAAGGACTTAAGGGCAAAGACACCAACGGACATTTGCACACCAATGTTTATAGCAGCATTATTTACAATTGCAAAGAGATTTAAACAGCCAAAATGTCCATCAACAGACGAGTGGCTAAACAAACTGTGGTATATACATACGATGGAACTTTAAGACAGAATAAACTTATGAAGCATGTAATAACATGGATGGACCTAGAGAACATTATGCTGAGTGAGACTAGCCAAAAACTAAAGGACAAATACTGTATGGTCCCACTGATGTGAACCAACATTAGAGAATAAACTTGGAATATGTCATTGGTAACAGAGACCATCAGGAGTTAGAAATAGGGTAAGATAATGGGTAATTGGAGCTGAAGGGATACAGACTGTGCAACAGGACTGGATACAAAAACTCAGAAATGGACAGCACAATACTACCTAATTGTAATGTAATTATGTTAAAACACTGAATGAAGCTGCATCTGAGCTATAGTTTTTTTTGTTTGTTTGTTTTGTTTTTATATATATTTTTTGTACTTTTTATTTTTATTTTTTCTCTATAATATCATTTTACTTCTTTTTCTGTTGTCTTGCTATTTCTTTTTCTAAATCGATGCAAATGTACTAAGAAATGGTGATCATACATGTATGTGATGATATTAAGAATTACTGATTGCATATGTAGAATGGAATGATTTCTAAATGTTGTGTTAGTTAATTTTTTTTAATTAATAATAATAAAATACAAGTCTACAGAAACGTCCAATTTAAGGTATCTGGGGAAAGATACCTTGGTTCAAGAAGGCCGATAATGTTCAATGTTTCTCTCTCAGCTGGAAGGGCACATGGTGAACACGGCAGTGTCTGCTGGCTTTCTCGTGGCTCTACCAAAAAGGGACTCTCTCCAAAATGTTTCCTCTTTTAAAGGAATCCAGTAAGCAACTCCACCTTCAGTAGGTGGAGACACACCTCTATGGAAATCATCTAATCAAAAGTTACCACCCACAATTGGGTGGGTCACATCTTCATGAAAGCAATCAAAATGCTCCCACCCAGCAATATTGAATGAGGATTAAAAGGCATGGCTTTTCTGGCTGGGGTCCACCATAGATTCAGACCGGCACATTCCACCCTTTGGACCCCAAAAAGACACGCTGTTTCCAAATGCAAAATATGTTCATTCCATAACAATATCGGAAAACCTTAAACCTTTCAGTAGCAATACAAATGAAGTACAAAATTAGAGACAGTATAAAATCTCATCAAGTCAGTTACAGGCATGGTCTGTCCTAAGGCAAAATTCTCTCCATTTGTTCTGGACCTTTGAAAACTCATAACAAGTTATTTGCTGCCAACATACAAAGGAGGAATATTCATATGATATATATATATACACATTTTCATAGGGAGGAAAGAACACAGGGGTCACCAGACTCATATGGTTTTAAAAACCCACAGGGCAAAGTCGATTAGATTTCAAGTCTGGGAATCATTTATCTCCGGGGCTTCCAAAAGTGGCAGTCTCACCCTTTGCAAGGGCCTATGCAGAGGCCTGCCTCTCTCCAAATGCAATCTTGGGGAATATTGGGGAGACCACCTTTTTCTTGGCTCCACCCTCTCCAAGCATCGGGGCCACACCTGGACTCTCTGCCATATCTGGGGCACACACTCAACCCCACCATGTGGTAGCAGCCAGGCTCTCCCCAAACCCCAAGGAATGTGCTGCACCTTCTCCAAGACCTGAGACGGCATGACTCTTCCATTGCAATGAGGTGGAAGGCCCATCCTCTGCCTTTGGGGCAAATTCACCCTCTCCATGTGCTTGGGTGGGTCTGCTCTTCTGGCCTGAGGCTTCTTGACTCCAGACCCCAGCCTCAATGGCTTTGCCTCTGAAGTTATTTTTCCTCCAATGTGTCCCTTCTCTAACCACCCCCCCCCCCCAGTCCAGACTGGCAGTGGCTCTGTTTATACAGGTCCCACAGCACTCTCATTGGCTTTCTATGCATTAGCCTCAGACCATGCCCATCAGACATAAGTAGTTTCCACAAATCCTTCCTGGGTAATTCCATGTCCAATCCTGACTTTCTCTGAAATGGCTGACAGGTTTCACATTTGGTCAAGTCATCACATGGAGCACTATTCTGTGGGGTCTCCCTTCCTGGAAGCCCAGAATTTTCCAGAACATCAAGTTCTGGTTTCTTTGTACCCAAGAGTTCAGTTTTCAGCTTATCTCTTTCCTGTCACATTTCACTATAAGCTGTGGGGAGAAACCAGGCTGCACTTTTGACATTTAACTTGGAGATCTCTTCTGCTAAATATCCAAGCTCGTGGATTTTAAAACCTTTCTTCCATCCAATGCCACTAGTCAATTTTGCCACATTATCTGCTACTTTTAAACAAGGATTGGCTTCCCTCCAGTCTGTAATGACACACATCTCATTTCTATCTAAGACTTTATCAGAAGTATCTTTAGAGTCCATGTTTCTACCAAGAGTCTCTTCAAAGCATTCTAGGCCTTCTCTGTCAAGTTTCTCACAACTCTTCCAGAACCTTCCCCTTATCCAGTTAAAAAACATTTCAACATGTTTGGTATTTGCAAACTGCAGCAGCACCCCACTCTCCAGTACCAAAATCTGTTCTAGTTTGCTAGCTGCCAGAATGTAATATACCAGAAACGGAATGACTTTTAAAAAGGGGGATTTAATAAGTTACCAGTTTATAGTTCTAAGGCCAAGAAAATGTCCCAATAAAAATAAGTCTACAGAAATGTCCAACTTAAGGCATCTGGGGAAAGATACCTTGGTTCAAGAAGGCCAACGATGTTCAATGTTTTCTCTCAGCTGGAAGGGCACATGATGAACATGGCAGCATCTGCTGGTTTTCTTGTGGCTCTACCAAAAAGGGACTCTCCAAAATATTTCCTCTTTTTAAGGATTCCAGTAAGCAACTCCACCTTCAGTAGGTGGAGACACACCTCTATGGAAATTATCTAATCAAAAGTTACCACCCACAATTGGGTGGGTCACATCTTCATGGAAACAATCGAATGCTCGAATGCTCCCAGCAAGCAATATTGAATGAGGATTAAAAGGCATGGCTTTTCTGGGGTCTACCACGGATTCAGACTGGCACACCTATCAACTTGTGGAATTTAAGTGCTATTTGAGAGATTGGAAGAGAAGTAAATTAGCTATTCTTTGAAGGAAGCAGATGTCTGGACAGTATCAATACCATGGTATTGATGTTTTTGCTCTATTTATTGTGACTGTTTACAAACCACTTCATATCTGTAGGCTTCAGAATCCTAGTGAACCAATCCAAATTTGTTCCAAAATTATTTCCATCTATTGAAATCATGTTGATCTCCATTTTTTAGTTTGCTAAACTGCCCAGAATGCAATACATCAGAACCAGAATGGCTTTTAAAAAGGGAATTTATTAAGTTGCAAGTTCACAGTTCTAAGGCTAAGATAATATCCAATCTAAGGCATCCAGGAAAAGATATCTTGGCTCAAGGCATGCCAAAAGGTCCAGAACATCTCTGCAAACTGGAAAGGCATCTGGCTTGCATCCGCTGGAGTCCTTGGCTTCTGGTTTCAAGCATCTTCCCCAGGGGCATTTTCTTTCTTCATGTCCAAATATCTGGGACTTATGTGGCTCTAAAGATTTTTCTAAAATCATTTCCTCTTAAAGGACTCCAGTAAGTGACCCCACCTTGAATGGGTGGAGAAATCATCTCCTTTGAAACCATGTAAACAAAAGTTCCCACCCACAATTGGGTACATGACATCTCCATGGAAACAACTTAATCAAAAGATCCCACCCAGCAGTATTGATACAGGATTAAAGTACATGGCTTTTCTAGGGTACATAACAATTTCAATCCAGCACACTACTTATCTTTCTGCTTTCTCAGGTATCCACAACTAGCTAACTGATCATATTTTCAGTCAACTTCAGGCATTAGGGAAATAAATCGAATGTTAAAATGTGTTCCAAGTACTGTCTGAATATTCTTTGCAAGTTTCCAGTCTCAGCCTATCCTGTTGTGGTCAATGTGAATCTCTATTTCTAAGGGTTAATTTGTGAAAGTTCATCAGTGGCATCCATTCCCTCTTCCCATAAGTAACTTCCCTGGATTTAATTCCAGAAATCACACATTTGGTCAGATTTTTTTTAAGTACAATATATACCAGCAAAAAGTGGAGTGTGTTTTTACAAAAAAAAGTATAATTTATGTAGTATAAAAACTGAGAATTCCCTTACTCATCAAATTCTTCTCCTCTTACCATTGCTTACCTAATGCAACTCAATTCCTCAGCATTTTGACATTAAGTGTAGCCATGTGAATGAATCCTTGCCCATTAAGTATGTTTGGAAATGAATTCTGCCCTGTACAGACCTGGCCCATGAAAATAAATGCATGCAATCCACCATGCTTTTTCCCTTTACTATGAATGTGTAGAACCCACAAGCACAATTACAATGTGAGACCTGCTTTGACAAAGTTTCAAGAAAGAAAGCATCTGGTGTCTGGTATCACTGTTTGCAGCATCACCAACCACGGCTATCACTAATCAGGAATACTTTCTCTGAGGTGTAATATCAAAGAAAAATATTTTTATGGATGAAATTGATGTTTTATTTCTCATTATCCTTTACAGATGGTAAAATTAACTGACAGAATTCTATAATCCTATGGCATTTTTCATGAAAAAGTTTATCTCAAATGTACAACAGAAAATATTGCTAAAATAACATGAAATAGAAAGACAAAAATTGTCATTCTTAAAATTATTCATTTAGGGAAATTTGACCATATTTTTCCCTCTTAACCTTTATTGCAAGTTATGATATCAATGTAGTGCTCAAATAATCTTCTCAATTTTGCTTTAGATGTCTCTGAGCTAATGCAAAATTAAAAAAGCAATTAATTGATTACAGACTAGATTATGTAACATAACTTCTTCTGATTTCCTTATTTTTTGTGGGGGATTTTTTAACTAGAGAAAGCACACTTCAGTTTCAGTCCTGGCAATGTTTAAATATTGCATTAATGTTATTAATTTGCATGAGAAGTAGCAGATTGTATCTGATCTTTATGTCCATTGGGTACTTTGTATGTGTTTATGGGATCAAAGGGTATCCTTATATGTTTTGAAGATCAGAGATCCACAACCTAAATTTGGTGATGATGATAATGATGATAGACAGCGATGATGACAGTGATCTTAATTGAGGTGAAATTCACAGTAATCTAAAATTAACTATTGTAAAGGGGACAATTCAGTGACAATTTTTACATTCAGGATGTTCTGCTAACACCATGTCTAACAAGTTCCAAAATAGTTTCACCACTCCAAAAGTAAACCCCAAACCTATAAAGCGTTCCGTTCTCAATTTCCTGCTATAGCCCCTGGAAACTATTGATCTGCTTTCTGGTCTCTATGGATTTATCTATTCTGAATATGTGACATAAAAGGACTCATACTATCTGTAAACATTTGTTTCTGGGGACTTTCACTTAATATAAAGTTATCATGGCTAATCCATATTGTAGCATGAATGAGTACTTCATTCCTTTTTTTAATTTTCTTTTCATTCCTTTTTATGTATGAATGATTTCTTAATATATGAATACATTGCATTTTGTTTATGAATTTATTCATTAGTAAATATTTTGGGTTTCCATATTTTGCCATCGTGAATCATGTTGATATGAACATCCATGTATACATATTTGAGTATGTTTTCCTCAAATCTTATTTTAGGAGTGGATTGCTATATCATACATTAATAGTTGGTTTAAATTTTTAAGTAACTGTCAAATTGTTTTCCATGGCAGCTGTACAATTTTAATTTCCATCAGAAGTGTATAAAGGTTAAATTTTCTCCAAATTCTTTTCCATACATTTTATTTTCCATTTTAAAAAATAACACTAACACTAGTGGCTATGAAGTGGCATATCATTGTAGTTTTGAGTTGAATTTAACTAATGACTACTGAATTTTCTGTGCACCTTCTTGAGTGCTACTTAGTCATATGTATTTTGTTTGAAAGAAGTTATATCCAAGTATGTTGCCTCTTTTATTATTGGCTCATTTGTCATTTTGTTTGCTGAATTGTATGAGTTCCTTTCACATTCTTCGTATTAATCCCTTATCAAATATAAGATTTGAAATGACCTTCTCCTGTAGGTTGCTTTTTACTGACTTGATAGTATCCTTGATTGATGAAAGTTTTCAATTTTGAATTATGTCCAGATATCTGTGTTTTATTTCATTGCTATTGCAAAGCTAAGATCATCAAGATTTACCCCTATTATCTTCTACTAAGAGGGTTTTATTTTGGCTTATAATGGTCGGCCATTTATCTATTTTTGAGTTTAATTTTTGCATGGTATGTATAAGGAGTCCAACTTCATTCACTTGCCTGCTGATATCCAGTTTTACAGTATCATTTGTTGGAGAGATTGCTCTTTCCATATTGAGTAGTCCTGGCAGGCTTATGAAAATTCAACTAGCCTTGATGTGATGATTTATTTCTAGGAACTCAATTTCTAATTCATTGGTTCATATAGCTATGCTTAGGCAAATATAAAATGGTCTGATTACTGTAATTTTGTAGAAAGCATTGAAATCAGTCCTGGTGAATAATCTCACTTTATTTTTATATCAAAGTGGATTTGGCTATTCACATGAATTTACTGATGACATCTTATGATGGGCTTTTCTATTAATGCTAAGAGGCCATTGGCTTTTAAATTATTTTTATTACAGCAGTTGCGGGTTTACGGAAAAAACTTCTGCAGAAAGTAAATAATTCACATATACCATCCCACAGTTTTCCCTGTTATTAGCATTTTGCCTTAGTATGAGAATTTGTTACAATGGTGAACATTATTATTAAAATTATACTATATTGGCTTCAGTTCATAGTTTACCTTAACTTTCACTCCTGGGGTCATACAGTTCTATGTTTGTTTTTCAACTTTAATCTGGTAATACTTATACAACCTAAAATTAATCATTTTAAACACTTTTAGGTTCACAATTCATTGGTATGAAATACATTCAAAGTGTTGTGCTACCATCATGACCATCCATGAGCAAAGCTTTTCCAACACCCCTAACAGAAACACTGTACCAATTAACATTAACTCTCCATTCTTCACAACCACTACTGCCCTTAGTCTCCTGTATTCCAATTCTGACTTTATGAATTTACATATTCTGATTAGGTGAATATATATGAAACCATACAATATTTAAAGATTTGTGTCTACCTTATTTCCCACAACATGATGTCAACAAGGTGCACCCATGTTGTAGCATGTATCTGATTTTCCTTCTGATTTATGGCTGAATAATATTCTTTGTGTACACTATATTTTGTGTATCCATTCTTCTTTGGTGGATGGTTGGCTTGTTTCCAGTTTTGGGGTTTTGGATACTGTGAATTGACATTTTCTTTTGGCATAACTTTTTGCAAATATATAGATGAGACTACAAGTTTGCATTGATTTTGTGCTGTTTGCTGAAGTAGTTTTATTAGAATAACAGATTTGATAGCTTACAAGAGTTTTCTAGATATAAGACTGCATGAGTGCAGCTAGTTTGACTTCACACTTTACAATGTGGATGCCATTCATTTCTTTTTTATGCCTAATTTCTCCTTGCTAGAACTTTTGTTAATATGATGAATACAAGTTGTGAAACCTGGTCTCCTCATCATTTTCTTGATTTTAGAGGAAAAGCTTTCAGACTTTCACCATTGAGTACAATGTTAGCTGTGGACTTTACATTTATGGCCTTTCTCAGACCAAGGAGTAACAATGGTGTTCCTATATTATAAAGAGTTTTTATTATAAAAGCAGTTGGATTTTTCCCAAATGCCTTTCTGCTACAATTGTATTGATCATTTGTTTTTAGTATTTCCCCCTTCTATTAATGTGATGAATTACATTATCTTCTTATATGGAATCATCCTCAAATGCCTGGGATAGATACCATTTAATCATGCTATACAGTCTTTTCTGTATGCTGCTTAATTTAACTTGTAAGTAGTTTTGAATATTTTTGCATCTATATTCACAAGAGATATTGGTCTGTACTTTTGTTTTCTTATACCACATTGTTCCACTTTGGTATCAATGCAATAATAGACTCACAGAATTAATTAGGATGAGTTTCCTACTACTCAGATTATTGCAACAGTTTGATAATAATGGTGTTATTTCTTTTTGTATGAATTCAACATCTAAGTCATCTAGTTCTGGATTTTTGCTTGTTGGAATGTTTTTAATGTGATTTTATTGATATATATTATATATTCACAACTATATAATCATCCACAGTGTACAATCAGTGGTTCACAGTATCGTCATATAGCTGTGCTTTCATTATTACAATCAAGTTTTGAACACTTTTATTACTCCAAAAACATAAAAATAAAAGCAAAAGAGAGCACACAAACATCCCACACCCCCATGCCCCTGATTCTTCATTTATTTTTTCTCTTTATTTCCTTATACATCTGTCTATACATTGGATAAACTGAGAGTCAGTCACAATGTTTGAAATTTTATTTTGGTTAAATTTTTTCCACTTTCATCAAGAAGGCTTTCTCAGTCCCATGATGCCAGGGACAGGCTAATTTCCATCATGTTCCACATTGCCATGGATATTTACACTCTTGGGAGTCATGTCCTCCATTGGGGAGTGTAAGGAGTTCACCTGCAGTGTTGGAGTTCTGTGCCATGATCTCGGCTCTTCCAGCCATTCCAGACTGTTGTACGATGTGTGTCCAGTTGTGGCTGTCCCCCAAACAGTTTTTACAGACAGTTACTGGCTATTTGTTAGGTGCTGTAGAGGATAAAATAACCTCCACACCTCCCTATGCCATCTTGCTCTGACCCTCTTGAAATATTTTTGATTACTGATAAAAATCTGCTTACTTGTTAGAAGTCTTTTCAGATTTTCTCTTTATTATTAGATCATTTTTAGCAGTTTATATGTTTCTAGGAATTTATCTATCTCATCTAGATTATCCAATTTTTTGATCTATGATTGTGCATAGACTTCTCTTATATTCCAACTTATTTCAGTTAAATCATAAGTTATATCTCCTCTTTCATGTTTGATACATGTAATTGAGGGTTTTTATTTCTTATTCCTCACAGCTAAGCATATGTAAATTTTTAAGTTTTCAAGGAAACAGCTTGGTTTGGTTGATTTCCTTTATTAATTTTTATTATATATTTCATTTAACTCAACTGTAATTTATTATACGCTCTATTCTGTGAGTTTTGTGTTTAGTTTGCTCTTCTATTGTACTTCCTAAGTATATAGCTAGTATATTAATTTTATATATTTTTCTAAAATGTAGGCATTTAGAACCATACAAATATATGTGAGAACAGCTTTCAATTCATCCCATTAATTTTGGTATATTGTATTTTAATTTTCATTTCCATCAAAATATTTCCTAAATTCTCTTATATATTCCTGTTTGACTATTGATTCAAAATATATGTGAGTTTTCTAATTTTTATAATGGTATCAATGTAATTTTCATTTCATTGTGTTATAAATAATACTTTTGTGAGTGGATATTTTTAAATGTAGGGACAATTTTGGCCTAACAAATGGTGTATCCTAGATAATATTTTGCATGCATATGTGAAGAATGTGTACTCTTCTGTTGCTGGGTGGATTGTCCTGTTATTCTACTTAGTTTATAGTGTGTACTTTATTTACCTTTTGATATTTTATATAGTTCTATGCAATGATGAATGTATAAAATTGAATTCTCCAGATTTTATTATAGACATGTATTTTTGCCTTGAGTATGAACTGATTTTTTTCTTTTTTCATATATTTTAATTTCATGGCTTTGTTTTTGGGGTATGTATATTTCTAATTATTACGTCTTCTTGATGGCTTTGCCCTTTGATAATAAACAATGTACTTCCTTTTTTCCCATAACAGGCAGTTTTTGATGTATCATCTATTTTTTCTTATATAAGTGCAGCCTTGTCAGTTCACTTTGATTCCTTTTAATGTTATTCTATGAGATATATATACACACCATAATATCCATGAAAAGTATACAATCAGTGGTCTACAGAACCATCACGTTGTTGTTCATTCATCACCATGATCACTTTTAGGACATTTTCATTATTCCAGAAAAGGAAATAAAAAGAAAAAAGAAACACCAAAGACCCCATTCCTCTTAACGCTACCCCCATATTGACCACTAGTATTGCACCTACCAAATTTGAAGACTTACAATAAAGGTAAGTTAACTAAGAAAGTGTAGTATTTTAGAGACAGATAAATAGATCAATTGAACAAGACAAACTATCCAGAAGTAGATCCATACAAACAGGGGCAACTGATTTTGTTTTGTTTTATGCTATATCATTGCACAGTCATCAACAAAGATCAGGGCTAACACATTACAGTTCAGCAACTTCTGATATTATCTTCTGGCTCTTCTAAAACAGCAGGCACTAAAAATAAGTATCCATATAAAGAGTCAGTAGTCACAGTTATTTGTTAAATCATAATTTCTCAGTTGCACCTCCTCCCTATCATTTCAATATTCAGGGATATTTGGAAAATGACCACATTAACTGGTTCATGTGGCAAAGGGTGTTGACCTTATGTGGTAGAGTAATGAAACTGTTTGATGCTCTGGGAGCAATTGGTCTCTCTAGGTTTCAGGGCTTATCTGGCATAGGAAAAATTGGAGACCTTAATTTTCTGGAAAAAAAAAGAGCTTACCATGAAACCTTTTATAGAGACGTAGATAGAGCCCAGGATACCATTTAGAATTTTCAGGAATACTCTGGCTTGAGGCTTGGCATATTGTTGTTGTTTACAATATCTTGCTAAAGCTTGCATAAGAATAACCTCCAGAATGTCTCTTTAGCTCGATTTGTTGAAATTTTTTAGCTACTGAAATTTAATTTTGTTCCATTTCTTTTCCTCCTTTTGGTCAAGAACACATTCTCAATCCCATGTTGCCTGTGCCAGGCTCATTCCTGGAAGTCTTGGTCCACATTGCCAGGGAGTCTTACATACCTGGGAGTCATATTCCATGTGCAGGAAGGGTATTATTTTTATTTACAGATTTGGCTGAAATAGAGGCCACATCTGAGTAACAAAATGCTGTCTGGGGTGATTTATAGGCATAATCACGAGCAGGTCTAGTTTCACCATTATGGAAATAAAATTCATAAGGCAGAGCCTCAAGATCAAGTTCTTGGCTGATTAAATTTGGAGTCACTAATGTTTAAGAGAATATTAGGAATTCCTCAAGTGGGAGTTGTATAGTTCCAATTTTTTCTTCAGTCCTTCAAGGGACTTTGTAAATATTTTTTTATTTTCTGCCAACAATTCTCTGGAATATATCCAATTATTACATTAACCTGTAGAAGATAACATGACCTCATTCCCTATTCTAGGTTCCATGCAATCACGTTGTTTAAGCAAACAGGCCAGAAAGATTAAATAAGATAGTGTGTGTGCTAGTTTGAAAGGATGCATGGACCCTAGAAAAGCCATGTTTTAATCTAAATCCCATTTCATAAAGGCAGAATAATCCTTATTCAGTACTGTATGTTTGAAACTGTAATCAGATCATCTCCCTGGAGATGTGATTTAATCAAGAGTGGTTGTTAAGCTGGATTAGGTGATGACATGTCTCCACCCATTTGGGTGGGTTTTGATAAGTTTCTGGAGTCCTATAAAAGAAGAAAAATTTTGGAGAAAAAGAGATTCGGAGAGATCAGAGCATAATGATATAGCCACAAGAAGCAGAGTCCACCAGCCAGTGGCCTTTGGAGATGAAGAAGGAACATGCCTCCTGGGGAGCTTCATGAAACAGGAAGCCAGGAGAAGAAGCTAACAGATGACGCTGTGCTTGCCACGTGCCCTTCCAGATGAGAGAGGAACCCTGACCATGTTCGCTATGTGCCCTTCCACTTGAGAAAAAAACCCAGAACTTCATCGGCCTTCTTGAACCAAAGTATCTTTCCCTGGATGCCTTTGATTGGACATTTCAATAGACTTGTTTTAATTGGAACATTTTCTCGGCCTTAGAACTGTAAACTAGCAACTTATTAGATTCCCCTTTTAAAAAGCCATTCCATTTCTGGTATATTGCATTCTGGCAGCTAACTAGAACAGTGCGCTATAGAAAATTTAAATTTTAAACTAAATAAACATCTTTTCCTTTGGTCTCACACAGATATCAAAATTTTTAAATGCAGACAATAACATTTTGATTCCTTTTAACATACAATGACATTTTCCGTCCTTTCATTTTCAAAGTTTTTATGTGTTTAGATTTAAAGTGAATATGTTGTAGACAGAATATTGTTGGATTAGCTTTAATATCCCTACTTCCAATCTCTACATTTTAATTTGAGAAGCAATTCATTTCTAGGTAAAATTATTGCTTCCATGGTATGAAGGACCTGCCATTTTAATATATTTTTCACACCATATTTCTCCTTTAATTCCTCCATTACTCCCCTATCTTTTTTTTTCTTTTTTGCTGCATGGTCTGGGAATTAAATCCCCTAATTTTAATTTATGCTTTGCATTGTGTCATTTTGACTCTTTTCTTACTTCCTTGCTATATACTCTTAGATTAATTTTATTAGTGCTTTTCCTGGGCATTATTAATCTCTTAGGCTTATAATAATCTCACTTAAATTAATATCAACTTAGGTTCAATAATATTGTGTATAAAAATGTCTCTCCTGTTGAGTTGTGTACTTGCCCTTTCTGCTGTTTTTGTCACAAACTATATTATATACATTGTGTTCTCATTAACATAAGTGTATAATTATTTTTTAGGATGTAAATTCAACTTATAGAGAAAATAAAAGAGGATTTAAAAAATATGTGTAATAATGCTAACTTGTATACTTACCCATGTAGTTATTTTTACCAATTTTCTTTACTTTCTCATATGCCTTCAAGTTACACTTTAGTGTCTGCTCATTTCTACCTAAAGGATGATCATTTCAGTTTCTTTTTAAAACTATTTTTATTGATAAAACAACATGCAAATAAAATATTTTTAACATACAAACATTCCATTCATGGTTTACAGTCAGTGGCTCACAATGTCATCAGGTAGTGGTATATTCATCACCATGATCATTTTTAGAACACTTGCATTCCTTCAGAAAATGAAATACAAAAAAAGAAAAAACTCATAGATACCATACTCCTTTCCCTTTCCTCTCATTGACCACCAGTACTTCCAACTACCCAATATATTTTAACCTTTGTTCCCCTATTATGTGTTTATTTTATCCATATTTTACTGCTCATGCCCTAGATAAAGGGAACATCAGACATAAGGTTTTTCACAATCTTGCAGTCACATTCTAAATGTTATATCTTCATACAATCTTCTTCAAGAGACATGGAAATAGAATTAGAGTTTCTATAATTGTCTCAAGGAAACAGAACTAGAATTCAATAATTGATTCCTTATGACTGCTATAAATTTTATTAAGGCTTCATTATTTCCAATATTGTTATTCTAACTATCTGATATATTAACTGGCAGCTTTCATTCTGGGTCTGATTTTTTTCCTAGATGTTTATGGAAGTCTATCATTGTTGCTGCCTACTTGGAATTGCTTTATTTGCCATTTACATCTGGAGCACTGTCCTTTCTGGAGAATATTCAAGTAACTTGTAGGAGTACTCTGACTTTTACATAAGCAGGTCATTTATTAATTACTGTCCATTTAAGTTGTGTCCCTTCAGATTGATGAAACATGAGCAGAAATTAATGTTTGAAATGGAAATTAACCTTGTAAAATCATCTAATATTTAAATTGAGATTTCAGTTAACAAGAGAACTATATAATTTTGTTGTAAATAATTCAATATATAAATCCTGTCTAACAAAACTAAATATCAAATATTAAGAATTTTATGGCTTTTTCATATATGTACTTGAATTGAGAATTCTCCTGAAAAAATAATAGTTCAATAGGATTTATTTGATTCTTTTAAAATGTTCTTATTCTATTCAATCTCTCTTATTTCCTCTCCTGGTTATCTGTCCTAATACTATAACATAAATGTTTTCAAAGTCCTTGCTTAAGGTTTCCTGTGAAATAGTATTAATTATAGAAAAAATGTGACAATTAATAAATAAAATCAACAGTGTGGGGAAAATTACTGCATATCCTTATAATGAAATATTACAAAGATCTTAAAATACACTGCTTCAATGTCATTTCAAGACAGAGCTAATTCTCTTGATCTAATGTCATGTAGTAAAAACTGAAAGTCTTATTGTAATTCAGTTAGAAATATATACAGCTTTACACACAAATAGAGTGAAAGAATGCTGCATTAAAATACCATAAAGTACTTTAAAAATACTAGTATTAGGTGATGATGTAATTTTATTCCTATTCCTAATAAACTTTTATTTCCAAAATTTTCTAACTTAATTATGAACTATTGTACCCAGAAAATATATTTTTGTTTGAAAATATATATGTGATGCCTAAATTCTAAAATGTGTTTCTTTTGAGTACTTTTCTTTTCTGCAGTTTATCTTGTACATAGTTGTGATAACATATTCATAAGTTCTTGGAGGTTTTAAAATGAAATTTAGGTTTTCTTATTATATCCATATTATCTATTATCATATACAAAATATGGTGCAGTCTCAATGCCCACAAATAAGTCTTTTTGTAGTCTTCTCCACAATCCCACCCCAGCCCAAGCAACTGCTGATCTGCTCTGTCATTGTGCATTTTATTTTATTTTTTGCCTGTGAAAGAATTTCACATACATGGAATTAATTACAAAGTGTATACCTCTTCTGTCCCTGACTTCTCCTACCTGGCACTCAGATTTTGAGTTTCATACATGTGATTTCATGTATCAGGTTGTTTCTTTTACTGGTAAAAGTATAATTTATCTACTCATTTATTTGAAATTTTTGTTGAATTCCATGAACTAGCAACAGGAGTCACCCCTAAAGAAGGAATGGGGCGAGATTCAGCTTGGCTTTTCCCAATCCACCCCACAATGAGGCCTGCTGAGATTCTGAGAAAAAGGCACTAAATTCTGGGGTGTTCAGTTCTGAAGAATGTATTAGGGGAACTTACAGAGAACTAGCTATCTGAAAATGGACAGCAAGATGGCAGGAAGTTTACTTGGAGATGTCCACACCTATAGCATTAGCTTCTTAGATTATATAGGGCTAGGGACAAAGGTGTGTATATTTTTGGAAAGCATCTGGGTATGAGCTCTTTTCTCAAAACGACCTGCATTCAGTGCCAGAGCACTCAAGGTTATAGCAGTTAAAATTTGGCAAGTTTCCTGGGAGCTATGGGGAGAGATATCTATGGGTATGGAGTTGACATGGGCATGGTCAATCTTCATTGAGGTAGTGGATGCTATATGTTTCATACAAATAGTGTGTGAAGCTTTTGCCTTCATATTTTACTTAAAAGTAATTTTCTGCTTCTTGCAAACTCATATATGTTTTTCCCTAAATTTAAATACTTTTATTTGACACTACTTCCATTTTTACATGCTCAGGTTTCCTTCCTGCAGCAAAATTTGGCATCCCGAATACAATGATGTAATATGCAAACTCAATTCTGATTTTCCTTTCCTTTTTCAGAGCAATGAGAAGATTTTCCCTTTGATGCTGATTTTCAAAAATGTTTACAAGAAGACAGCCATCAGGGGATTAGTTTTGTGTGAATTGACTCTTAATTCTACCTAAACTTTTCTCGCAAAAATAGTGGCTCACATGATTTATATCCCACTATGTCAGTTGTTCATATTTTCAATTAAATAGGTTGGTGAGTATAATCCCTGCTATTGTTCTATGAGAGAATCGTGTGTATTTAGGATCATAAACAAAAGAAACCTCTGGTAATACTTAAAGCCTTGACCATTTCATTTATTTAAGCACAGCATGCATCTCTCTATCGCTGTCTGACCATCTAAGACAGATTTCATGGCTGCATTGGGAGGGCAAAGGAAGTACTTACTTGTTCAGTGCTATTCACATAAGATGATAGAGCATAATTTTCCTACTCAGATAAGATGATAGTGTGTAATTTCCTTAAGGGCCCATCAAAGGGGGCCACATTTTTCCCATCTGCATTTTCAAACAGCTGAGGAGAATTGACTAAATTTGCCATGTCCTTGCTACTTCATTTACTCTCTCACTTCCGAAATATGTTCTTGAGAAAGATGCCTGATTACCATTTGCTTTCACAGTCCATTGACAGCATTCAGTGCTCCATACAATTCTCATTTATTAAAGTAAATGCTATTTTGTACCAGTGAGTTAGATGATACACTTCCAATTAAAATGCATTTGGTACACTTGATTTGATGTATTTGATACACTGACTACAGAAATGATGCAATGTCACTTTTAGAGTAAAATTGCCATTCAACCTGAACCTGTTTGTTTTTGAAAAGAGTTTGGTTCACATAGCAGATGATCATCATTCATGATTTCATCAGATGCTAGTTGGTGTTCCCCTCAGAGGTTTCCCCTTAGGCAATGCACCCAAAGGCGTTATTAACAGCATGAATCAATCCCAGGAGATCATATCATCCTGGTGTAGTTTCCATTGAGAATCTAGCACTTGAGATCAAGACTTCCATGGTTAGTCTTTGTGATGTCAAGTTCATTTGTCAACTTGGCCAGGTGGTGGTGCCCAGTCCTCTGGCTGGGCAAGCACTGGCCTGTCTGTTGCTATGAGGACCTTTTATGGACTTAAATCATGACCATGTTGGCTGCATCCACAACTGATTGCATTTACAATCAGCTAAGGGGAGTGTCTTTGCAATGAGTGATACTTAATCTAATCACCAGAAGGTTTTTAAGGAGGATTCAGAAGAGACAGCCTCTCTTCCTGCTTCAGCCAGCCAGCCTCTCCTGAGAGTTCACCGAGGACCTTCATTGAAGCTGCCAGCTCATAGCCTGCCCTACAGGGCTTGGAATCCTACACCCCCATGGTTATAGAGACACTTTTATAAATTTTACACTTACAGATATCTCCTGCTGATTCTGCTTTTCTAGAGAACCCTAGCTAATACAGTATTCATAATCATTTGGGATCCACCAATCCAGGCTTTGAAATGGTGGTTATGTTGCCCTAACTAGCACTTTTCCATGGGGGTGGGTGGGGTGGGCTGCAGCTCTTCAGTACCTCGATTTGTTTCTAGAAGGGAATTATAGATGCCCAGCCAAACAACCTGCTTATGAAACCTCCTTATCAAAAAATGATGAATGATTTAATAGCATTAAGACTAGGTTTTTGAGTATGTAGAGGAATTTCACAGAGACAGAAGCAATATAAGATGCACCTTTCCTCTCTTGACCATCATATGGTAACCTGGCATAGCTGGGCACTATTATTTAGGATAAGGACATTCATCTCTGAACTGAGTCTTTTAAGTTATATGATTAGAGAAGCTCAAGTCCCTCCCTCATGGACAATGGGATTAGACACAATAGGAGTATGCTCTAGAGGAAATTTGTCTATAGCATTCTTTTTTCACGTTAAAATTTATCAGTTGAAAAGTACTAGACTCACCCTGATCAAGAGAGAAGCTGTGGTCCAAGCCTCATTGAAGCAAATATATGACCTTGTGCAGGGGTCTGATCAGGAGTCTAATTGATAAGATTGAGACTTTATGACATCAGGACCTGCAGTCTGACTGATCCCCTCGGCATTTAACCAGGGCTTCTTGCCTTTGGCATTGAGCACTACCTGGTTTCCACACAGTTTCTCAAGAAGGCAGACTATAGGAATTGACGTTGGCTAAATTAATCCTTACTTCTCCAACATTTCTCAGGAAAAGCCAATCTCTCTTGGCTTTCGATATTAACAACTATTCACATATCATTAGTGAATATATTTTCACAGAAATTAGGTAGCCCACCATCTGGTCTACCCTGGCGTTCTGGTGTCAGAAGCTGGCATACATGTACAGGATACTGTTGACTATTCTGTTGTCTTGCAGATTTTGTCTTGATTTTTTTCTGGAATTCAAATCAATTATTTATATATATTCATAATCTTCAATTATTCACACATACACAAATAACATATCCTTTTATACTTTTATAATTGCTATGACCATTATTTATTTCTACCTAAAACTGTAAAATTATTGGGCAGAATAATATAAAAAATTATGTTCACTTGTTCAACAAATAGTTACCATACAGCTCAATACACCTGGCATTCTGCTAAGCACTACTATGGAAAGGCATAGCAAGAACCTGACTAAGGAAGGCTGGTAACAGGATTGTACAATCAGGTAGACTGTGACCAGCATCTATTAGAAAAGGTTAAAGAAGGTGTGTGGCCTTCTGTGGGAATGGCTAGGTAGTGGAGCTTACCAGGCAGTGGTCCAGAAGTCAGAAAATGCAAGGCATATTCAAAGAATGGAGCACTGATAAGCCCACACACAGTTGTCAACTTTCAGTCTGCACTGAATCACAGATCATTCTTCACATGATTAAAATGTATGCAGCCTAAAAGGAAATTTTTTAAAAATCTCCATTTTAAAATTATGAGTAAGGTATAGAAAAATCTAGCATGTAATTTACCAAATTCTCTCATACATCTCAAGTGTTTTATGAGTTTGTTAAGTCTGGTTTTTCTATTTAATTCTAATCTCCTTGGGGTAAAACATAATTATTTAGGAAACAATTATGCCATCTCAAAAAGGTCAGTAATTGCATCTCATGAGATTAAGTTCTGTATCATCCATGAGATATTTTGCTAGAATATACTATTTTCTTCATGCCTGAAACTGACCCCTTTTAGTTGTTACAACAGTGTTCTAATTTGCTAGCTGCCAGGATGCAACACCCTAGAGACAAATTGGCTTTTAATAAAAGGGGATTTATTTCATTCATTCTTCAGAAGAAAGGCAGCTAACTTTCAACTGAGGTTCTTTCTTATGTGGGAAGGCACAGGGCGATCTCTGCTGGCTGGTCTTCTCTCCAGGCCTCTGGGTTCCAACAACTTTCCCCAGGGTGATTTCTTTCTGCATCTCCAAAGGCCTGGGCTGAGCTGCGAATGCTGAGATGAGGTTTGCTGAGCTGCTTGGGCTGTGCTACATTGTGCTCCCTCATTTAAACACCATCCAATTAAATCAAACATCATTTATTGCAGCAGGCACGCCTCCTAGCTGACTGCAGATGTAATCAGGAACATATGAGGTTCACATACCATTGGCTCATGTCCACAGCAACAGAACTAGGCACCTGACCAAGCTGACAACTTAATCTAACTACCACAAATGGTGACTTCATAAATTATGAAGGGGTCAGTTTACAGTATTTGAAATTGATTAGGATTGCATTTAATCAATTTTCTTTCTGCCATGAATCTGCAGCTCTCCTCTCATGTTGTAGATAATTCCATTCATTCACAGTTTGCCTTACTGGGTTTTTAATTTCTTTGCTTTTCTTATCACATGGTTTTGTTCCCTTATTACATTGTAATATCTTCCATTTTGTATATAAAGACATACTAATGTTGTGCTATTGGGACCTTCACAACTTCATGAAATGTTTTCATAACTCTTCAATGTTTAATACAATTTGGAATAACAGATTTTATTATTTTCTTTCCATATATTAGAATTTGATCTGTTTTACATAAAATACCTAAAATAGACTAAATAGTTAACTCCTGAACTTAACAAAGCCATCAGATAGTCATTTGCAAATCACATTAATAATGGGTACATTGTTGGAATGTTTGAAGAGAGCTTTACATCAAGGTTTGTATAAAAAAGCTTTATGGACTAAATTCAAACTCTCTACATTGTATTATGATTCACTACTGCTTTGGTAGAATAGAAGCTACCAAATAATTATAAGACATGATCCACAGCTATGGTACTCATTGAAGGAAATGAGTACGGTACTGATATAGAGTACTCAGTATGGTACTGAGATAGAAGGAAAGCATACATTCTTTTTAATATAAATAGGGCATAAAGAGAGCATCATAAAATCAGTTTAATATATACATATTAAATGTATAATCTCTCAGAACTTTAAAGTGAGAGATTGTTAAAGTCTCCAAGGTATGCTGCCATACATTACTGTACATACATTTCATAATGACACAGTGATGTAAGTAGAGTATGTTTGTTTCAATTTCTCAAGAAGGAAAAGGAGTCAGCTGTTTCACAATAGAATATTTGGTTACCTGTCTGAAAAGTAAATATGAGATTAGAGCACATTTCTTTGGCTCCTGCAGTTGCATTTATCCTCACTATTGTGCCTTTACCCTATCTTGTTGATGTGATAAAGAACATAAAATTTTTAAATAGTTTGATTTGTAAAGGGTGCACTTTAACAAAGAGGAAAGCGGAGGTATCTATTAAGCAATGATCCAAAGGACTTGCAGCTCTATGATTAATTCCACCCCAAAGTGGCCAGAAAGAACAGCAATCATCGCACCTGTGGGCACCTGAGGTTCATGCACACATGGTGTGCACAGCATGAGTCCCACATGGAAAGGGACCAAATGTAAAATCCTCTTCTCACAACAAGAAGGGTCATCAAGATGTGCTTCTTCATCAGAAGTAGTACTTATTTTGGATTTTGCTGGCTGTGAATTTGTTTAAGAAAGTAGAAATGTGAGGTTGTTTGTAAATTTTGGATATTTTCTGGAATCTTTCACTCTAAAATACATGATTTTAGTTGTATCATTTTAGTATTGGCTGTAAACCATCAGAAACTACAACTTCTTTCCCAGTGGTGCATTTATCCTTCAAAGGTGCTCTTCTCATTTTGGGTGGAAGGTTGATATTTACATAATGCCTAGATCTAATGTTTTCTTTTGTGTGTGTCCATTTCATTGAATTTAGTAGTTAGATTAGATAGCAACTTAAAACTACTTGCACATTTACAGAAAATTCTTTAAAATTGAATATATGACCATTGTAATGTTTTTTATACTATATTGTAAGGAAAATCTTCCTTCCCATTCTTACATAGTAATAGTCTTTGACAATCATTAAGGCCTAATTTTATTTTGTGATTTCAATAATAATAGTTTTAAGAATCATTCTCTATTTTTCTTGGATTTGTCACTCTATCCTGTCTGTAATAAAACCAAGGTATGGCTGTTGACTCATGATTTCTAGAATTCAGGATATTTTATTTGATAGAAGATGCTACTTCTTCCTTCCATGGATGCTCTGTGCCTGAATAAAATATCCTTCACATTAATGTATATTGTATTTAATTACACTATTTAAGCTCAAGTTTTGCCTCTTTCAGTATGCCAGAGGTTTTATTGTTCATAGAGATTGTTTCACTGTTTTATTTTTTTGTGATTGTTAAATTTTATGGGTTTTGTATGTTTTTAATTTTTTTACAGTTTATTCCTAATAAGAGTTTTTAATCATAAACCATTCAGCATATACTTTTTTAAAGTGGAAGTGCATGTATATACTTATGGAATCTTATAGCTATACATTTATATATGGAATATAATATTCCAAATAATATTTATCAGTTATACATATATATAATATTTTATCATAGCATGACTCAATGCATGAAACATATTTACAGATACTATTTTATAATAGATTAATTTATGAATATTATGTCAGCATAGTATAATTTTGTGGGCAAAGATCCAAGCTATTTCAGTTTTGGTTAACAATCATGGTCCTTCATTATGAAGAAATCATAATTTTAATAATCATTAACTCTTCTGATAAACATTTAGCTGAGTTCCCTATTTCACTACAATGTAAATCTTAATTTTCTGACTTCCCTCATCAATATCCTCATTTTTAATCTGTTTATCACTGATGATTTTATTTTTGTCATGTTACTTTGGAATTATAAGTTAAAAAATTTACTGAGAAGAAATTTCATTTTTTTAAAACACCTTTATTTTGGCATATCTTGATGAGTTCAGCAGACAAACATAGTCACTAGAAATATTACTGCTCTCTGTATCCCATGAAATTCTTAAATCAGTTGGAAAAAAAACTATTCTTTGATTATAGCCAAAATTCATAAGAATTCAGAAAATCTAAGAAGTTGTCAATATGACAAATAAGCAAAATAAGATAAAATTTTCCTGAACTACCTTTCTGAAAAACCACCTTCCATTCCTATCTTAGCATGCATAGAAGGAAATAATTGGTAGGGGCAGAAGGTGGGTTTTTAATAAGTAAAAATGATGGTATTCAACACACACCAGTGATTAGCATTGTCAGGGTCTGGTGAAGGAGTTGTGCACTCATTCCCTACAGCTATGACTAATGTTCTGAAATTGGAAAACATGCTCATGTTGTTGATACCAAATGAACTTTTAGCATTCTAAATTGTTTGGAACCATGAGCTCTAGTTAATACATATCTTTTTATCTTTCATCTAGATTATTAAAATTTGCTCTTACATTTATGACTTTAATTTATTCCTTGGGTTCCAACCAAAGCATATTATGCCCCTGAGAAGCAGACATGTCCCATTGCTTCAACATTCTGAACTTGCACCCTTTTCCTGTGTACTTGGTTTGCTCCTGTTCTAGTTTGCTAGCTGCCAGAATGTGATATACCAGAAATGGAAGGGCTTTTAAAATGAGAAATTTAATAAGTTGCTAGTTTACAGTTCTAAGCACAAAAATGTCCAAATTAAAGCAGGGCTACAGAAATGTCCAATCTAAAGCATCAGGGAAAGATGTCTTGGTTCAAGAAGGCCGATGATGTTCAGGGTTTCTCTCTAACTGGAAAGGTACAATAACTTCAAGTTTGCACCCCAGGCTTGCCCATATTCTAAGTACAGTAGACATCAATTCCATAATAGCACAGCTCACAGATTCTCTTGAGATTCCTGTAATGCCTGACACTGCCTCACCAGAGGACATGTCCACTGAATTTATAAACAGATATGCAGTATGTTCTTTTATGAGATAGATATAAAAAAGGATATGAGGAAGGTAGAGAAGATGGAAACTTGATGCATGCATAGAATAAAATCCAGAGGGGTTTTGCATGACCAGTACAAATTACATAAGGCAAGAATGAGAATTTGTGGCAATTTATACCCATAACATTTCTTAATAGCATCCACAGAACTGGGGAAAGTATACATAGAGGATATTATCCTTCTCTGGATTTTAATGAGACAGATTGTTGCATCCTCTGAAATGTAGGAGAGAATCAGCAATTGACATTATCAAATTATTAAGGGAAACAAAACATTTTCATAAATTTTACTTTCATTAAATACCCTATTAGATAATTTCAGTTTGTATAAACATGCATTTGTTAAATGATTGAAAATACACATCAGTGAATTGATTTGTAATGTATTTTTTCTTTTTTAACATGTTTTTATTGTGAAAAATAACATATATACAAAAAAGCAACAAATTTCCAAGTACATTTTAACAAGTAGTTATACAACAGATTTTGTAGTTTGGTATGGGTCACAGTTCCACGATTTTCAAAGACCTATGCATGTGGCTCAGACCACCTCCCTCCAAAGCACCACAGAGGGGATCAGAAGGGGTGCCAAGAGCTTTTCTAATGGCTCCCCAAAGCTAAGCTTTCCTGGTATGTCAAGTAAATGCAGCCCTCCAGCTAGCCACCCCCTAGAGCGCTGAGGATGTGCTGCCTTTTTAAACCTCCACCGCCAGTGCCCCATCCAGGGAGGGTTGAAACACCACTGTTTCTGCCTTTGTCCTGGGCAGAGTTGAAACAACAGCTGCCCTCAGAGCCCAGCCCCTCATGATTCAAATCCACTAAAAATGCCTTGGCCTGTAACCAGGTGGGCCCGCCCATTTTGGGGCAGAAGGGTCTTATGTCTCTTTCAGTCACAAGTGAGCTGGACAGGAACTGAACCCAAGACTGCCTGCACTAGGAACATAAATAGTGAAAGGTTTGATTTCATTTCTCATTGCAGAGAAGAAGAACACATGGCATCTCAAATAGAAGGTTTTTAGAAAGAGCCTATTATAGTATTTAGGCTTTGGTTAGGTAACTAGGAAGAGGGTATAAGGAAGTGAAGATTTAATTTTAGTTTTGATGCTTTCAGAGAGCAAGAACTAGTCTGTGATATGTATCTCAATAATTGTTATTTATTGATGGGTGCAGACTAAAGTAAGGATAAATCTGCAGTTTGTGAAATAGTATCAGTTCCTCATTTAGTAAGAGAGGAGGAGAACACTTTGTAGGTTATACCCTGACTTTGACTGAAGTACTTCCTTGTCTTTTTTATGAGCACTTGGTAGAGGTCTGAGGATATTATAGTGGGAATGAATACAAATCTCCTGATTCTAGGGCTATCTGCCCTTTGAAACTGACATTCTAGGCCATACTTGGTTTAAATATTCTTTAAAATGTATTCTTCCTATATGTTTGTAAGGTTCCCACATTTTCTTCCACCTTCTGCTCAAGGTGAGACAGTTCATTTGTCCCATATCATCTTTGATAGGCTTGTTTCTCATTGGCACTCTGATTTCTTGGATGTTTCCAATATCATCTTTCTTGTGTGTTCATAGAAAGTTTGATTTTGTAGATAATATGGTTTTTGAAAATTGTTAGGGTTAAGGAAATATACTTTGCAGATTTCTACATTCTAAATGGAAGGGTAAGTTTTATAGAGCTTCTCCTTAGCATGAATACATTTCAAAAGGGCAGACCTCAAGATTGAGGATTTGGCCCATCAATTTGGCAGTCCCCATGACTGCAAGTATAATATCAGGTCTTCCCCAGCTGGGAAGATTAATATTTCCACCTTTGCTCCCGTTCCTTAAGGGGATTTTGTAAATACTTTTTAATCTTCTACCCAGATTACTCAGGGATTTATTGGGCATCACACTACTCTGTACAAACCAACAAGACATCACTCTTCTTTTCAAGGTTCCACATAATTATGGTGTTTGGATGAACTGACCATACAAGTTGAATTAGTGTGCTAGTTTGAATTTGTTTTGTACCCCAGGAAAGCCAGGTTCTTTAATCCTCATTCAATAATGCTGGGTAAGATCATTTATATTGTTTCCATGGAGCTGTGTCCCACTTAGTTGTGAGTGGCTGCTTTTGATTAGGTGGTTTTTGTGGAGATGTGACTCTACCCATTCAAGGTACAGTTGCTTACTGGAGTGCTTTAAGGGGGAATCATTTTGGAAAAAACTTTAATGCTAACAGAGGCCACACAGCCAGAGATATTTGGAGATGCAGAAGGAAAGCCCCCATGGTAACCTTAAGAAATGAGGGGGGAAAACTAACAGATGTCATTATGTGCCTCTCCAGCTGAGAAAGAAACCCCAAACATTGTTGGCCTTCTTGAGCCAAGGTGTCTTTCCCTGCATGCTTTGGTTGGACATTTTTATAGCTGTAGAACTATAAACTTGCTACTTAATAAATTTCCTTTCAGAAAGCCATCTAATTTATGGAATTTTGTATTCTGGCAGTTTTACCAAGTTAAAAAAGATTTTAGTACTGGAGAGGTGGGGTGCTGTTGCAGTTTGCAAATACCAAACATGTTCAAATGGCTTTTTAAATAGATCAGGGGAAGATTCTGGAAAGAGGTGAGGAGCCTGATAGAGAAAGCTGAGAATGCTGTGAAGAGACTGTTGGTAGAAATTTGAACTCTAAAGATGCCTCTGATGAGCCTTTTGACCGAAATGATGTACATGCTATTGAAAACTGGAACCGAAGGTGACCCTTATTTTAAAATGGCAGATAATCTGGTAAAATTGATTACTTGTTTTAGATGGAAGGCAGATTTTGAAAGCCATGGAATTGAATATTTAGCAGAAGAGATTCAAAAATTAAATGTGGAAGTTGTGCCCTTATTTCTTCTCACAACTTATAGTATAAATGTAGCAGGAAAGATATAAGCCAGAAACTGAACTCTTGGGTGTAAAGAAACCAGAAGTTGGTGTGCTGGAAAATTCTGGGTGACTCCAGAAAATAGAGCCCCACATGAGGATTTGACCAAACATGGGACGAGTCAGCTAGTTCAGAAAAAGCCAGGATTGGAGATGGAGTTACCCAGGAAGGACATGTGCAAAGTCTTATTGTCCGATGGTTATGGCCCAGTTACTGCATGGAAAACCAATAAGCGTGTCGCAGGATCTGTATAAATGGAAACACTGCCAGTCTGGACTAAAAGGGACAGAAAAGGGAAAAAAAGAAAGAAAAATAACTTCAGAGTCAGAACCATGGAAGCTAAGGTCTGAAGCCTATAAATTCCCTTTTTAAAAGCTGCTCCATTTCTGGTATATTGCATTTTGTCATATTTTTCAAACAAAACAGATAGTACACTGCAGAAAATTTAAATTTTGCACCAAATAAACATCTCTTCCTCTTGTCTCACACAGACGTTGAAGTTTTAAAACACAGGCAATATCATCCTTCACCCTTTAGTCTTATTTACATTTGTCTGTAGGGCAGGAATCTTGCTGAGGAACTCTCTTAGTTTCTGTCTATTTAAGTATTTTAAACACACCCTCATTTTCAAAGGGAAGTTTTACCTGGTAAAGAATTCTTTTTTTTTTTTTTTTGGGTAAAGAATTCTTGAGTGGAAGTTTTTCTCTTTCTGTATCTTAAAGATATCATACAACTCTTTTCTTACCTCCATGTTTCTGATGAGAAATCAGTATTTAATCTTATTGCTGTTCTCTTGTATGTGATGAATCTCTTTTCTCTGGCTGCTTTCAGGATACTCTCTTTAGCATTAGATGTTATGGTTGTTGTATGTGTCAGAGTAGGTCTATGTATACTCCAAAAAATGTATTGTTTGGAGTATGTTGCACTTCACAGACATGTGCATTTATGTCTGTCATAAGAGTTAAGAAACTTCCTGCCATTATGTCCTCAAATATTCTTTCTGCTCTTCTTCTCTTTTCTTCTGGATTACCCAGGATGCATATGTCAATTCATTTTATGATGTTATCCCTGATACTATGCTCAAAAGTTTTTCTACTTTTTTCTCAATATGTTCCCTCTCTGTCCATAAAGTTTTCATTATCACATCTTCTAGTTTCCTAATTCTTTCTTTGCCTGTTCAAATCTGCTCTGCTGTTGTATTCCTTTGGTGTCTTTTTCATCTCTTCCATTTTGCCTTTCATTCTGATAATTTCTGAATATGCTTTTTATACTTTCAAATTATTCTTTATGCTCACCCAATATACTCTTAATACCCTTTATCTCTTTAGCTATATTTCCTTTCATCTCCTTTAATTGATTTATGAGATATGTAAGAACACTTTTGATTAGTTGTTTCAAATTCTGTGTTTCTTCCAAAGTTTTAATTTGTTCCTCTGTCTGGGTATATCTTTTTGTTTCATAGTATGGTTTGCAATTATTTGCTGATATCTAGGCATCTGATTATCATGACGAATTTACAATGAAGGTCTGCTTCTCTTTTTTGCCTCAGGTCTTATTTTGATTGGCTTTGTGTTATGATTCTTCTTTGACATTTGTGCCACATTTTCTAGGCTTTTAGAATTTCCCATGTTTAACTGATCAGCTTTTTCAGCTTTTCTTCATCTGATTTTAACTTGGGTATGTGCAATTGTATCACACTCAGGAGAAAGTGTCCTCTCCTCTCTGTTGCTGTCCCAGAATCTTTTTTCTGTTCTCTTTATTTTTGCTTTACCTCTATAGTTCTCTCTTTTTTTTTTTACTCTTCTGTGGTTGCCTCTATGTGCTTTTGACTGGAGGGCAAGTTATGGGAGAAGGAGGATTGCTCTGGAAATAATTTCCCCCATTCTGTAACTCCTGTAAATTGGGGCCAGGTAACCATGAAGGGCATTACAGACACCTCCAGAGAGCCCTTCTGATGCCACCTATGGGTTCGCTTCCATGGCCTGCCCAGCAGGTAGCTCTGTTCAGCAAACTGTCCTTCCCAGCCCTAAAGGGGCACGTTGCCTTTACGTTTCCACTGTCTTGACCTCTGTCAGGGGTGGGGCTGAAAGTGGCTTCAGCTCACTGTGTCCAGGGTTGGATAGTAGCTCAGGGCCAGGACCTAGTGATCTGAATTCACCAATCGAAAGCTGTTATTGGTGCGCAGTCATCCAACCCCAATTCTTGGGGAAGATTTGTGTATCCCTTTCTGTCTGCAGCAGAAAGACAGGGGCTGGGATCCCAGGTCTGCCTGAAGAGAGAGGGATGGGTGCCAGCAGCTCATGCAGAGCAAGCTACTCAGTCATTTCCCAGAGCTTCTCAGCCTTTACTCAGACCCTTCCTTGGGTGCTGCACAGTATTCTTCCAGCCTCCAGGGCTCCAGAGCAGTTGTTTCAGACAGTTGGCTTGCAAGCCAACGTGACCTAGACTATCATCCAGCAGTTATTTTAATAGATCCCACAAAATAGAAGAATAGAATCTGTTGTGATCTGAGGGTGAGAACAAGAAATAACAAGGAGTGGAGGGATTTCAAGAGCATATATGTCTAATTTCACTGGAAACACAGAAGATAGGTTAACGGTGGCCACTAGGTGTGAAGTAGCACACAGAATAACACTAGCACTGGAAGCAGTGATGACGGACGCATGGACACCGCATGGCACGTTAACCGAATGCAGCCCTGGGTTGTAGACACCACAGCAATCACAGGCCATTTCAGCCTGGAGAATGTAGACTGTGGTCCCAAAGGGAACAAAAATAAATGTCTGCATGGCACATCCAGGAAACGAAATGACTCCATTCACAGAAATTCAATGATCCATTTATAGGTGCTCCAGGCAATACCTGCAAAAACTGAGTTTTCACAATTATATTGCCATGTTTGCTTCTTATAAAGACATAATGACATGCTAGGCAGTGATAAGTTAGGAAATGATAATGGCATTGGTCCCAAGTGGATGCACTTTTCTGTATAATAAAAATACAGAAAATAAAAGAAGAAATTGTCATTCAAATTTGTCTAAATGGGTCATGTAAGACCAACAGACAAGAGAAAAAAGCCCTGCCCTTTACACAGTTTATTTTCCAGTTAATTTAATGCTAAATTTCCTATTATCTCTTTTCATCTTAATCCATATTAAAAGTCACGAAAATGAATAAATGTGATTTTTACATTCAGAAATGTTAAATTGGAAAGTACATACCTCTGTACTAGTCCTAAATTTGCTATAATGTCCATGAAATGCTTTTCTTTAATAATTATAAATATAAAATGGGAGCAATCACATTTCAGACACAAGATTATATTATATATAAATAGGATTTAATGCAAAAATATTTAATTTTAATTTTTTCCAATTGACTTAAATATGGTTATATCAGACTTACAGTTCTAACATGTCTCGTAGGGCTTTCTTTTCACACCCATTTATTTCATGCTCTTTTCTGGCAAGGATCCCATTCCAGCACTCCTTTGGGAACAGTGATCAACAGCACAGTAGAAGGTACTCTGGAAGTGGATGCAGGTGTGTCTCACCAAAAGCAGCCCTGCTCTGCAATGGCTTGGAAGGCTTGGGGCTGCCACTCCATCAGATCCTGAGAATGTCAATTCCTAAGTGACTCTCTGAACTGAAATCTAATGAAGTCTGCCTTGCCTGGTTTCAGAATTGACCTCTCTTTTCTGTCCCTGTTCTCATTATCTAAATGGTAATCATCCTACGGGAATTTAATGGCTCAGAGTTTTGAGGTTGCCTCAAGCCAGCAAGGTGATTCTCTGAACCTGTGGCATTCTGGGGCTGGCTGCTGGCGTCTTGGATCCTTGGCTGCTGCTCCCTCTGAGCACTTCCTGGGTGGCTCTGTTTCTTCTTGAAATAAAACCTTTGCCTGAATTCCTTCATTCTTGCCTCATTCTTGGTGAGTTTGCCTTTCAGCTGGGGCTGAAAGCTGGGGCCCAAAGTAAGGCAGAAAGAAGTGGGCAGTGGCTGCTTGCCCAGGCCTACTCCAGGATCCTGGCTGGTGGGCCCTGGTGTGGTGCCCTCTGGGTCTCCCCAGAAGCCCGTGAGGTGAGGGACCACAGGACTAACTCTGCCTTGAACCTCAGGAAGCAGGAGGCAGCGGCAACTCATCCTGGACCTACTTCCTAGGGCTGGTTGTCCAGCTGGGGCATGGCTCAGTGCCTTAGATCCCCTCTGGACTCATCCTGCAAACTCCACCTCCACCAACAGCCACGCTGCACATGAGGGAACTGGAAACTTCACCCCATCCCTCCAGAATCAAAGTGTGAGCCCACCTCACCTACCCCTGTCATCATAAAACCTCCATCTGCTTGTCAGAGTCTCGTCTGTCTCCAAAATCACAGTCCCAGCTCCAATGCAGCGCCCACAGCCCCTTCAGATGCGGGGGTGCCCAGTGCCCACAGGGACCAGAATGCTGGCTTCCCCTGGGAAACCACTCTAATTTGCAGTTTCCCCTTGACTTTGGGGATTCTCAGCTCTGAGGGCACCTCCTCTTCTTACTCTGGCAGCATGGGCAAGGGGCAATCCCTCCTCTCTACGCCACAGCCCTGGGGGGTCTCCTGAGGCCCTACAAGACATGAGGCTGCCAGGATCCCATTGGACCTAAGCATCTCATGCTCTACTATAATACTGACCTGCCTCAAAATAAGTTACACAATGACTCAAATGGCTGGAAAATGGAGCCTTTGATTACAAAATACTCTGAAATTTTAACAACTTCATACAACATACCGGAAAATGGGGTAAAGTTCCATATATTCAGGCTTTCTTTTCTCTTCAGTTTCGACCCTTTCCGTACTTCCTGCTCAACCCATCACATCCTTATAGGTTGCACCCCACCCCCACAGCTGCACCTCCCACACGTTTAAACCCCCTTTCTCTATCTGTCCAATGATCTTGACCTCGCCGATCAGGCCCCTTTCTCAAACAGGGAACCAGCTCAGAAGACAACCAACCTCCTCTAATCCCAGATTCTGAATCCCCACCCTTCCTGACCCCATCTGAAACCTGCTCCTGCACATGCTGCTGCACATCTGCCACCTGGTCCCGCCTCCACACCCCCAACAGCCCCTCCTACCTTTACACAAGGTAGCCAGTACCAAAGCCATAGTTCGTGTACATGTTCCATTCTCCCTGGGCACCATGTCTCAGGAAAAAAGGCAAGAGTCTTTCTCCACCAATCCCACTCAATTTATCTAGGAATTTATATCCATTTTGCAATCTTATAACCTTACACTTAAGACCTCTACATGGTGCTCAACTCTACCTTACCTCCAGAGGGGAGGGAGAGAGTCTGCAGGTGGGACCACAACATGCACACGCTTGACACACCACAAACAACACTAACCCCCTGGGAAGCAAGCAGGACCCCAAATGGACCCCAATTGGCCATACCAAATAAACCACCTTGACATATAAAAATGCAACCACTTCTAAACCTGCATCCTTAAAGGACTTGAAAAAGCCTCCCTAAAAACAGTGAACTTTGATAAACTCAAAGAAACCTTCCAGGGACTCGACGAGAACCCAGCCCAATGGATGGCCAGGCTCACTGAAGCGCCAATGGATGGCCAGGCTCACTGAAGCGCCAATGGATGGCCAGGCTCACTGATGCGCCAATGGATGGCCAGGCTCACTGAAGCGCCAATGGATGGCCAGGCTCACTGATGCGCCAATGGATGGCCAGGCTCACTGAAGCGCCAATGGATGGCCAGGCTCACTGAAGCGTCAATGGATGGCCAGGCTCACTGAAGCTCTGCTTGCACACACGCTTCACTCCTGAAAGCCTTGAAGGGCCCCTTTGGCTAAAGTCCTGCTTCATTTCCCTTGCAACCTCAGATATAAGACACAAACTAGAAACACTCGAGAGGGGTCCCCTTACCCCACAACAAGACCTATTAGCTGCCACCTTTAAAGTTTATAAAACCAGGCAGAAACTATAGAAGAAGGGCAGAGAGCTAATCTTTAAAAGATAGCTATGGCCCTTTCAGGCCACCAACACACAAAAAAACTTAGCAAATCAGGCCCTCTGTCTGTCCCGTGCCCCTGTTTCTGATATAATGCTACAGGACACTGGGAAAGCATTTCCCAATCCCAAACCTCCCACCAGGTGCTACCCACCATGCCATCAAGCAGGCTGCTGGGAAATGGGCTGTCCCCAAACCCCTCTGGGTTCACAGACATCTTCCCAAGCTGCAGTTGCTCTGGCCAGGCATCCTCAAGGAGGGCTGACAGGCCCGGGGCCTCTATCTGTCCCCATCACCACTGACAACCGGGAGTCTCCAGTAACTCTTCTCCCACAAGGTGAGCCTCTACCTTCCTCCTGGACACAGGGCCACACATTCAACTCTCAATGCCATTCCAGCCAAACTAACACATCAGCCATCTGGGTCATGGGGGTAGAAGGACCCCTTCACCCCCTCCACCCCTAGCTTGCCAATTTGAAAGCCACCTGTGCATGCACTTTTCTTAGTCATACCACAGTGTCCTGCACCCTTCCATGGCAGAGACACTCTCACCACCCTACTGGACACCATCACCTTACCCAAGCACACACCCAGCCAGCAGCAGTTCTCCTTCTCCCCCTAGCTCTCCTAGCCCGGGCCTTCCCCAAACAGTGTATCCTCACTCCTGGCAGCTCTCCCCATCAAACAGGGTACCAACAGCCCTGCTGTTGCCCACCACCATGCCCCATTCCAATTGCACTAAAGACAAAATCCTCTTTCCCTTCAATTCCCCAATGTCCCATTCTCCCACACACACACACACTTGTGAGGTTTAAAACCAAGCACTGCCAGGCTTCTGTCAAGAGGTCTATCCAGCCAACCCTCTCCCCCTCCTCCCCCATTCCCCAGTGAAAGAACTGGATGGCTCCTACCTAGTCCAAGACCTCCAGGGCATCAACCAAGGCAAATTCCCTGACACCTACGCTCTCTTATCCAAAATCCCAGCCTGCACAGCCTACTTCTGAGTCCTGGATCTCAAAGACTCCTTCTCTAAGATTCCCTTACACCCCACATCCTAGAAACTTTTCGCCTGGGCTTCTGGGAATATGGCAGACCAGAGTGAGTTCACTCCTGCTCCTGGAAACAAGATAGAAGATGAGAAAATGCCCAGGACTGCAGGTCCCTGGCTGTGGGTAGTCTAGGTGGGTCTCTAGGCAGTATTTTGGGGGAGGACGACTGGGGGGAGAGCAGTGGGTCCAGTGACCAGGAGCCTGAGACCAGTGATTGTCCACCACAGGGCAGGGCTCAGAATGGGGGAAGTGATTACCCCGTCGGGTGCGGGAAAAACCAGGTCCACCGTCGCGGTATCCGGCAGGCCCACCAGTGCTGTGGATCAGCTGGCCAGGAGCAGAGAAGCCCCCCTGGTGGAAAAGCCCCCAGGCAGAGCAACTAGGCAGCCCCCCTGGCGGAGCATCCCCCTGGTGGAACAGCCTCCAGGCGGAGCATTCCCCTGGTGGAGCAGCCCCTGGAGGAGCAGCCCCCCTGGCGGAGCAGCCCCCCTGGTGGAGCAGCCCCCCTGGAGGAGCAGCCCCCTGGTGGAACACCCCCCTGGAGGAGCAGCCCCCCTGGAGGAGCAGCCCCCCTAGCGGAACAGCACCCAGACTGAGCAGCACCTCTGGCAGAGCAGTCCCCCCTGCTGAGCAGATCCCCTGCTGAGCGCCTTCAGTTGCTCCAGCCAGATGGGGTGGGGCTGAGGGCGGGGGATATTCACATGCGCCATCTGCTGAACAGATGCGGTAAGTGCAGGTCAGCTGCACCAGAAATGGAGGAAAAAGCTTGAGGGACGATTTAGCCTCACCATTGCCACCAGCTGGGGAGAAAGGGTAAGTGCATGCAAGCTAACCGCCTAGATCTTTATTTCTATTTTTAAATTTTATTTATTTTCTTCTTAACATCTCTTTTATTTCCCCCCTTTAAAACACAGTCTTTCTATACATATTTATTGATAATATAATTTTCCTTTTCATTATTTTTAATTTTTATAGATATTTTATATTATTATGTTTTACACATTTTCCATATTTTATTTCACATATATTTTTATTAATCCACTTCATTTATTTTTATTATTATTATTTTTTTTTCTCTTAAATTTTATTTCCCTATGGCGGGCACCAGCCTGACTTCACTCCCAGTATGCCCTGAGGTGTCTCCTTTTGATTCTGGGCCTATTATTGTCAAGGTGTATTTTGTTGTGGTTCTTGTTTCTGTGTTTCATATTTTTATTATATCATAATTTTATTTGCTATTGTTATTTCTTTTTCTTTTCTTTTTTCATTCTTTTTTGTATGTGTACATAGGCTAGGAGTTCACCTGGATTTCCTGCATGGTGGATGACTTATAACAGACCCTTCAATTGAATTGCACCCCTTTTACATGAGATCTTGACCTTGATTTGTCAGAGAATAACCGGCAAAGTGCAAAAAGAAGCACTCAGCAACAACTAAGTAAATACAAAACCTTAGAAGAGTGAAGTAAACCAACTTGCATAATAACCTTATCAAGATGATCAAATGCCCCAACACAACCAAAAATCACAAAGCACAAAGACTCAAGCAGAAACGGCCCAGCCAAATGACCAGATCAAAATTCCAGAGGGGAGACAGAATGTGGACCAACTACTCAAGGATATTTATAAAGAAATAATATCTTCCACTAGAAGAGCACAGAGAAGAACTCAGGAGGTTAAATAGAAAACTGGCAGATCTAACAGAAATGAATGATACAGTAGGCCAAATAAAAAATATACTGGCAACAAAATATAGCAGATTTGAAGAAGTAGAAGGAAGAATAAGTGAGCTAGAAGATGGAACAATAGAAGGAGATTGCACAAAAAAAATGGCAAGAAAGATGGAAAAAATCCAACCAGATCTTAGTGAAATGATGAACAGCAAGAGGGACACAAATACAAGAAACACTGGTGTCCCAGGAGGAGAACAGAAAAGGAAAGGGTTGGGAAAGTTAGTTGAAGATATAATTGGAGAAAACTTCCCAACCCTTATAAAAGACATGAATTGGCACATCAGAGAGGCCCAGCAAACATCAAATAGAATAAATCCAAACAAGCCCACTACACAACACATATTAATCGCACTGTCAGTTGTGAAGAGAAACAGAAATTTCTGAAAGTAGCACAAGAAAAGCAATCTACTACAAAGGAAAAACATTTAAGTCTGACTTCAGACTACTCAACAGACACCATGAAAGCAAGAAGGCAGTGGTATGATACTGGCTTTCAATGAAGAATTCTTTACCCTGCCAAGTTATCCTTCAAAATTTAGGGAGAGATTAAGATCTTCAAAGATAAAGAAAGATTGAGAGAACTAGTCAATAAGAGACCAGCCCTACAAGAAATGCTAAAGGGAGCCCTGTCAGCTGATAAAAAGAAGACAAGAGAGGGAGGTCTGGAGAGGGGCACAGAATTGAAGAATATGAGTAAGGGTAATTCAAAGGAAAAGAGAGAGAGAGAAGGAAAATAATATGCAGATCTGACAAATGAAAACTAAAGGACAAGATGGTAGAATCAAGAACTGCTTTTACAGTAATTAATTTGAATGTCAGTGGGCTAAATTCACCAGTTAAAAGATACAGACTGACCGAATGGATGAAAAAACATAATCCATCTATACTCTATTTACAAGAGATGCATCTTAGACTCAAGGGCACATTTAGATTGTAAATTAACAGATGGAAAAACATCTATGCAAGCTGTAACCAAAAGAAAGTAGGAGTAGCTATACTAATATCAGACAAAATAGACTTTAAATATAAAGACATCATAACAGTCAGTCATCAGAAATCTTCCTACCAAAAAAAGCCCACAGGACCTGATGCCTTCACAGGAGAATTCTATCAAACTTTTTGAGAAGAACTGACACCAATCCTGCTCAAAATGTTCCAAAAAATTGAAGAGAAAGGAATGCTACCTTACTCATTTTATGAAATCAGCAGCACTCTAAAACCAAAATCAGATAAAGATGATACAAGAAAAGAAAACTACAGACCAATCTCCCTAAGAATATAGCACAAAACTTCTTAACAAAATTCTAGCAAATCATATCCAATGCCACATTAAAAGAATTATACATCATGATCAAGTGGGATTCATACCAGAAATGCAAGGGTGGTTCAACATAAGAAAATCAATCAACATAATACAGCACATTAACAAACTGAAAGGGAAAAATCACATGATCATATCAATTAATGCTGAAAAATCATTTGACAAAATCCAGCATCCTTTCCTGATAAAACCACTTCAAAAGTTAGGCATTGAAGAAAAGTTTCTCCATATCATAAAGGGCATATATGAAAAACTCCTCATACTTAATGGTGAGAAATTGAAGCCATTCCCCTTGAGATTGGGGATGATCAAAGATACCCACTGTCACCAGTTACTCCACATCGTATTAGAAGTACTCACTGGAGCAATTAGCCAGGAGAAAGAAATAAAAGACATTCAAATAAGTAAGGAAGAAGTAAAATTTTCGTTATTTGCAGATGACATGATTCTGTACTTAGAAAAGCCACAGAAATCTACAGTAGGACTACTTGAGCTAATAAACAAATTCAGCAAAGTGGTGGGATGCAAGGTTAATGTATAAAAATTATAATATTTCTAAATACAAGCAATGACCTAACTGAGATGAAAACTAAGGGAAAAAAAATCAATTCACAATAGTGACCAGAAGAATCAGGTATCTAGGAATAAGCCCAACCAGATGTGCCAGTTTGAAAGGATGTATGTCCCCTAGAAAAGCTATATTTTAATCTAAATCCTAATTCATAAAGGCAGAATAATCCCTATTCAATACTGTATGTTTGAATCTGTAATTAGATCATCTCTCCCTGGAGATGTAATACAATCAAGAGTTGTTGTTAAGCTGGATTGGGAGAAATGTGTCTCGACCCATTTGGGTGGGTCTTGATTGGTTTTCTGAACTCCTATAAAAGAAGAAACATTTTGGAGAATGAGAGATTCTGAGAGAACAGAACAACACAGCCACAAGAAGCAGAGTCCACCAGCCACCAACCTTTGGAGATGAAGAAGGAAAACACCCCCCAGGGAGCTTCATGAAACAGGAAGCCAGGAGAAGAAGCTAGCAGGTGATGTCATGTTCATCACATGCCATTCCCATATGACAGAGAAACCCTGACTGTGTTCACCATGTGCCTATCCACTTGAAAGAGAAATGCTGAACTTCATTGGCCTTCTTGAACCAAGGTATCTTCCCCTGGATGCCTTTGATTGGACATTTCTATAGGCTTGTTTTAATTGGGACATTTTCTCGGCCTTAGAACTGTAAACTAGCAACTTACCAAATTCCCCTTTTTAAAAGCCATTCCATCTCTGGTATATTGCATTCCAGCAGCTAGCAAACTAGAACAGCAAGATTTTAGTTGCTAGCTATTTTCCCTTATTTTGTTATGAATGCTTATATATTTTATATATACATAAACAGATACGTATGAAGTAACTATCCTTGTTTCTTCCGTCTCTTATTTCCTCATCATAAAACATAAGGTGTATTAATTTTATGTAATAATAAAAATTTACAGGGCAAGACCAAATGTCACTGTAGAACTTGCATCCTCTTCTGGAGAAAGGATTAGTGAATTTTTTGTTGTATCGTGTTAGGCAGAAACATGATTACACTATTGTCACTATTTGTGGAGTAAGTATGGTTTAAGTTGATCTGTATGAGTGCAAAGTTATTAAGCAGTGGATTGTGATGGCTAAATTCATGTTTTAACTTGGGTACATTATGTTGTCCAAGTTTGTTCAAGCTAGCACTGGCCTCTATATCATTGTAAGTGTAGTTCATTGATGGATATTCATCTATAATCAATTCATTTATTCATTGTGTCTGCAATCAACAAAGGAGACTGCCCAAAGTAATGTGGGGAATCTCCCCATCCAACTAGTTGAATGTTCTAAAGTCATATTTGAGGATTCCAGAAGTCAGATAGAAGAATTTCTGATTCTACTTCAGCCAGACTGCATCTACTAGGAAATTCAACTTCACCTTCAATTCATAACTTCCCTAGATGATCAGACTCATAATCCCCACAGTCACATTGTGAGCCAATTTCTATAACTTATCTCTTAATATATATGGTATGTCAGTTCTGTCAAAAAGCCTCTAAGTTTGCCATACTTCTATGACAAATACCACACAATGGGTTGGCTTAAATGGGAATTTTTTGAATCAAAGTTTTGAACATGAGAGGTCAAATTAAAGATATCAGTAAGGTTTGCTTTCTCCCTGAAGTATAATGTATTCTGGTCTTGTCTTGTTACAAACTCTTATGTTCTTGGGCTTATATTCCTGCTTCCTGCCACAGCAATATCTCTCTCCTTATGTCTGCTCTTCTTGTTTCCACTAACCTTTGGTTTCTTGCTATGAGGCTTTTTTAACCTCTGACTTCTAGTGTCTTCTCTTCACAAGGTCCCCATTAGTATTATTATAACCTGCCCTCATTCATGTAGGCCATACCTTAAATGAAAATAATATATTCAATAAGTCCTATATACAAAAGTGCTTACACCCACAATAATGAGCATTAGGATTAGGAACATGTCTGAATTACACGTTCAATAAAATTCAATCTACCACAGTCTACCCCTAGACTACAAAAGGACATGCTCCTCTCATTTTAAAAATATATTCATCCATCCCTCTCTCCCAAAATTCTAAGTCTTTTTCCTAACAACTTTAAATCAAACTCTAATTGAAACCAGTGATAGGTATGTCCATTCTAGGACAAAATTCCTCCCTTCGCTGTAGAGCTGTGAATCCTAGAAAGCAATTTACCTGAATCCAACATACAAAAATAGGGCAGGCATTGGATTGACATTTCCACTCCAGCAGAAAGAAATTGGAAAATAGGGCAGGCCACAGTGGCTCAGCAGGCAAGAATGCTTGCCTGCCATGCCAGAGGACCTGGGTTCGATTCCTGGTGCCCGCCCATGTAAAAAAAAAAAAAAGAAAGAAAGAAAGAAATTGGAAAATAAATGGAATCAAGTTTCCCAAGCAAGTTTGAAATGGCATCTCCTGCTTTCCAAGCAGCTGGCCCTGATGTCTGCTAACAACAAGGTATAGATCCCACTGTTTCTAAGAATTTAAATGTGGCCAGGCTCCCTGTGAGGGCTGGAGTATAGAATATACACTTTTGTATGAGGGTGGCTATCCTTAGTTCCCTGAATTTTAGGAAAGAAAGCTGGACCTATCCAAGAATTGATGAAAAAGGCTCTCTCCCAACAAGTCCTGAGTAAAAACCCCTGCCCTACCTAGTTCTTGGCCTGGTGAGATGTCTTCATTCAACTTCTAAATCCATGGTTCTTCCTTGAAGTCATTTTTTCTTCATTTTGTGCTATTTCTGCTCCCTTCCATCCAGCCTGGTAGTATAACTGCTCATACAAACTTCTCAAAAACCTTGTCAGGATTTTGTGTGACCTTCATGGTGGTCCAAGCCATCGAAGTAAAGGTTCTCCATACATTGTCCCTAGACAAGTACTTTGCCAACCCTGACATAAGGCAGGATAAAGGAGTCTCTGGAATGATGCCAATATTATGGTCTTTTGTTTTGGTCCTCTTTAGAGGAATGTTTTCAGTTCATGAAAATTCATTTACGCTTGTATGTTCTTATCCATATACATATAATTCTCAATAAAATTTAAAAGAAAATAATTTGTTTTATCTCTTTAAATAAGCTACCATCACTTGTCTTACTGATCTCCTACAAATGAAGTTCTAAGTAAATTCTTGCCATGTATTCATTTTATTCTTGTATAAATCAAATTTTTTAACCTTTTGAAAATTAAGGTTCAGTATTTTAGTTCTGTCATCTTTTCTAAAATTTTTAATTATTTTTCTCATTTCAATTGATTTTTTCATATATCCATTTCACATTTTTCTTTCTTTAACTGTACTTTCTCTGTAGACTAAACACTCTCATATTTTAATAATTTATTCTAGATTTGTTTGTTTTGTGTCTACTTTATTTCTGAGTTCTATAACTCATGTTTTCATATCCTTTAATTTCTATCCATCTAATTTCTGGTGTATATGATTTTCTTGAAGCTTTAGTTATTTTATTTTGTATTATAAAATATTAAATTATTATTTTGCTTGCTCTATTGCATTTCGTTCCTTGTTATTCAATTTTGGAATATTATTTGATTTAATTTGACCTTTTGCTCTTCAAGTATGAGTATATGAAATTTAATTCTAAATATTTAATTCCTCCATCTTTTGATGTGCTAGATATTCAGCCTATCAGAAGTGATACTGTAAAATCACAGCTTTCAATAGTTAGACTCATGCTATCTAGCAGTAAAAAGACAAATGAATCTCTTGGTGATAAGGTGAGTTTTATTGCAGGTGCACATGCAAGGACCTGGAGGAAATCTGTCCAAGACCAGTTTGATGCAATGAAGGGGACTCAAGATTTCATAGTATAAGAAGGTAGATAAAGGGCAAGATTCAAGAGAAAACCAGACAAGAGGAAAGAAGAAGAAAAAACGGAGAAATGGATTCGTTAAAATTGAGTAATGGTCAATTCTTGCTTGGAAAGCACATCCAGCTTGAGTCAAGTCTTCTGATTTTCCAGCTACTGTGATCTATCAGCTGTGACCTTAACCATAGTGCAAGTTCTGACATTGATGTAGAGCTCCTACAGGCATAGAGCAAATCCTCTTTCCCTGCATCTCAGACCTTTGTCCTTCAAGGTAAGAAGATACTGATTTACTGGGCCATGTGGCACTTCTGATGCCAATTCACCCTGCTTTAGGATGTTTTCTCATTCATGCACAAAAAGCTGAGAACATCTGGTTAATGTAACTAGAGACAGGGGGTAAACTTTTGAGATTAGATCAACAGCAAGCTATTTCAGCAAGATTTAGGCTCCAATGAATCATATCTGCTTGGGTAAAGAGAATATAATAAATATTTTCTAGCTACTAAGGGCTTTACTAGACATTTTCCAGCTAATGGATTATATTGAGCATCTTTCCAATTATCCAGCTATCAGGTGCCCCTTTATATTACCTCTTATTCCTACGAAGTGCCATCTCATGAGCATTCCTCATAAGGGAAATTGGATGAAAGTCTCATCTTCTGCAGTTCTTCCTGCTAAGAATGGGTGAGAAATTTTTATATTACTCTACAGGATGCTCTAGACGTAAGCCTGCAGGTACACACTGTAAGCATCAAGCCAAGCATATGGAAAGCAGAATGAAAGCTGTGCTCATAAGGACTATTGTCCATTTCAGAGGTAAGCTCATTAGCTACTCAGAAAAGGAGTCTAGATTGCTATAACCTTTAACATGAGCAATGTTATCTTGCATATGATCTAATCTTGAAGAGATATTGTCATATTCACCTGGTATATATGTGTAGCACTTAATGTTAATCAGAGCACAGGTCCCTTCTTGAGCTGCAGTCAATGTGTCTAAAGTTATTCTATTTTGGAGTACAAATTTTCTAATTTGGGCTACTTCTTTATTTAACAAACAAAGCCCTTGATTTCTATCTTGGATAAATTGGGCTGTGACATTAAATAAGGCAGCAACTTGAGTCAGGGGATCTAATGCTCCCATTCTTGGGAGTAAGCTAGCTAAAGACTATTCTCACCATTATAAGGCTCCTGTAGCCCTGCTTAAGTGCAACCTAAATAGGTTTCTAAGGCTTTTATATCGCTTGGCATTTCCAGTGAAGTTTTAAACACTAGCCTATGTAGAAAGGGGTACCTAATAGTGCATTTCCCCATCCAATTGTATATGGCAAATATGGCCAAAGGTTACTTTGATAAAGCCAATCAGTGGCTGCAGCAGGCAGATAAGCTGGTAACTCTAAATCATTACATTGGCCATTAATTTAATGAAGGTGAGATTATCTTATCATGATAGGGGAAGCCATATCTCCCATGTGACTTGGCTGGGCAGAGGCATTTTGCTGTTCAATACAGATAGGAGCTTTTCCATTTAAGCTTCCACCACTCATTTACAGTCAGCTTTTTCCATCTTGGCTTGAGATATACATTAATGGAACATTTTGTGAGTAGTCTTCTAGTTTTGAAGTTTGGTATTTCTCCTGTGCAGCCATATAATTAAATTTGGGCAAATATGGAGCAGAGAAATACCACCAATGGAAAATGTATGGTTATTTGCAATAAATTATACTCAACCAGCCAACCCATTTTGTGGAGTAAAGGACAGTACAAGCCATAGCAATCCAGAGGACAGATAGGTACATACCTAGCAGCCATTTCACTGGTGAACTGCTGCTACTACTGTGGCTCATTTTAAAATATGTTATTTAGTACAAATCATAGTAAGAAGGGAAGGTAAAGCATGTATAACCTAATAATCCTATGGGTTTGGGAAATTTGAAAAAAGCAGTTTTAAATCAGCAGTGGAGTTACCTGAGTAGGAGGCATCATTTTCTGCTTCTCTTTCCTCTGAAGAAAGTTAAACTGACAAATAGTGAGTCAAAGGCTTAATACCCTGCAGTTTTATAGAAGAGTGAGTAGTTAGTAACACAATATAAGGTTCCTCCCACTTAGGGGTGAGCTGATCTTTGGGGTGCTTATTATTCCACGTTTTCAGTAACACCCCATCTCCCAGCTTGTAAGAGTGCAATGAAAGTGTAGGGAAAGAAAGTCAATTATCAGAAAATTAGGGAATCATCTTATAATACTCCCCAGGGAGATGACTGCATCTCTTCATAGTTTATCATACATATTTTGTGTAGACATTCTCAATTGCATTTTCAAGGAATAGCCTCCTGTAAATCATTTCCAAAGAATTCAAACCTAGCCCAACTCTAGGGGCAACCCAGATTTTGAGGAGGGCAATAAGAAATACTTTGTTCTAGATGAGATTAGTTTCTTGACAAATCTTAGCCATAGTCGTTTTCAGAATATAATCCATTTTCTCAGTCCACTGAAGTCTCCAAGAGGCATGCAGATTCCATTATATTCCAAGTTCCTGAAAAATTTCTTGAGTTGTTTTTGAAACAAAGGCACTGCCATTATCACTCTGAACAGTGAACAGCATCCCAAATCTAGGCATTATTTCTTTTAACAATAGTTTTGTGACTCGGTTGCTCTTTTGGTGAGAGTGGGGAAGGAGTCTACCCACCCAGAAAATGTGTCTAATAGCACTAGGAGATACGAAGCCTCCAACTACTCACAGCTTCAGCTGTCTATTTGCCAACATTCTGCGGGTGAAAGCCCACGTTTCCACCCCACCATCAAAGGGGGTCTGCTCATTTTTGGGCTATTTAAATTACACAGAACATATTTGTCCATCACTTTATGGATTATTGCCTTAGTTTGGGTCCTGCAATGTGCGCTCTGACCCATGCTGCAAAGGCGTCTTCTCCTTAGTGAGTCCCCTGGTGCAAATATGACCTCACTCGTTCTACTCATTTTTCTAGCAGCAAAGGTTGGCTTAATTTTCATTGCAACTGTCTTTCCTCTGACTTAGCATTAAGTCCCCATTCTTTAGCTCTCTTTAAGTCACCCCAATAAAATG
Source organism: Tamandua tetradactyla (assembly GCF_023851605.1). Taxonomy (NCBI): domain Eukaryota; kingdom Metazoa; phylum Chordata; class Mammalia; order Pilosa; family Myrmecophagidae; genus Tamandua; species Tamandua tetradactyla. The sequence goes on from NC_135331.1 coordinate 193,078,465, forward strand.
GGGTGAATGATAAGAGGTCTACAGCCACGATGAGGGCTAATTCTTTGGTACTTTGGGGGTTCAAATAGTGTCCTAGCAGCTTCCTTTGCTGCAAAATATGCCGTATGATTCCTGTTTGCTAGGTAGCTGTTTGACCTCTGATACCCCAAACCATGCATTACAGCAACTTCTGATGGTGGCAGTAGAGGTCCTAATAAATTTAATATGGTCTCTAGATGTTTAGTCTCTTTATTATTGGTGGTTAAAAATTCTCTCTCCTTCCAGGTTGCACCATAAACATGCACAACACAAAAAGCATTATAAGAGCCCATATAAATATTTATCTTCTTACTTCACCCAATGATCAAGACTTGGGTCCGGACAATGAGTTTGGCCTTCTGGTCTGATGTACCTGATGGGCAGGGACTTGTCTTCTGGAACCTCTGTCAGGATTGCTACAGCATATCCTGATCGTGAATGTCCATGGCCTATGAAGCTACTCCTATCCACGAGCATTTTCAGGGGAGATTCCTTTAGATGGGTGTCTTCCAAATCTGGCTCACTACAGGGCACTTCCTTGGTCACCCCCTCTGACTCAGGTAACAGTGTAGCTGGATTTAAAACCACAGAACTCAAGTGGTGCATGTTAGGGTTAGCTGATAATATGGCATGATACCCAGCCTGCTGGTAGTTCAGCCAGAAGACTCCTTTCTCCTCAGAGATAGAATGCTGTGTGGAATGTGCTCTATAACTTCCTGATCTAAGGTAAATTCTGTAGCTTCTTGTAAAATATCACAAGTGGCAGCCACAGCCCAAAGTCAAGGTGGCCATTCTTGTGTCACTAAGTCTAGTTTCTTTGTGCTACAGGTCATGGACACCCTACATAATTTAAAAGTGACAAAACTAAACACTATTCCCTGCCTTTCATGCACAAACTGATCAAAAGGATTGTGCACATCAGGCAGTTCTAAGACTGGAGCTTTGGCCAGCTATTCCTTAATTTGATGAAAAGTCTGCTTATATTCTGCAGTCCATTCTAGGTCTTTGAGCCCTGCACAGCACAATACAAAGGTTTGACAATGAATCCAAAATTGGGGATCCAGATGTGGCAGAAACCAGTCATTCTTGGAAGTCCCCATAGTTGCCTTTTTCTCTTAAGGACTGAAATATTTATCAGACCTCAGCATCTATCAGGCAGGAGGGCCCTCTGACTTTGGAAGTGCAAATAACCTAAATACTTGACATAGGGCTTAATGAATTGAGTGTCTTTTAGAGACACTTTATATCACCTAGAATTTAGAAAGTTCAGAGTCTTAGTAGTATTCACATCCAAATCTTCCACAGTCTCACTGGCTGCTAACACATCATCTACATATTGGAAAAGGACACCTCAATGAAGTTGCAAATCATTCAAATCTTTTGCTAAGAATTACCCAAAGAGAGTGGGATAATTCTTAAATCCATGCGGTAAAACAGTCTTTGTAAGCTGTTCTCTAACTTCAGTGTCTGGGTCTTCCCATTCAAAGGCACATATTTCCTGGGATTCAAAAGCCACTTGTATGCAAAAGAAACCATCCTTTAAGTCTAATATAGTCAGTCCCCAGTCACATTTGTTTATAGAGTGTAAGTAATAGGCATAACTGAATAAGTGTGTTTCAAAATCTTGCTTTTAGGCCTTAAATCTTGGTCAAACCTCTATTTCTCTTTAGTGCGAGGTTTCAAACTGAGAGCATAAGCATGTTCTGTGGGGACTAGTAAGGCCAAAGGAGACACCATCTTCTAAAGCTCCATTATTGGTTTAATGCCTTTTCTTGCAATTACAAAGGATATTGACATATTTGGGTTGATTTGTTCCTGCCTTAAGCTCAATCTTTACTGGATAGGAAGTTATGGCTTTTCCAAGGATAACACATAACAATACCTCAGATGTGACATGTCCCAGTAAACGAGCTACTACAGGTTCCTTTTCAGTTTCTTCAGCTTGTAGAAGGGCAATCTGCAGATGCAGGCCTTTATCTGGGGGGCTTGGATCTTTATTTATCCTTTGAAAATGCAACCTGAGCATTTAATTAGGTTAACAAGTTCTTCCCTGCAAGGGTATATGGCGTCACATACAGACATCGATATTGCAAATTCTCTTTCCCACTTTTGCAATCAAGGTTGTAGAAGCACCCTAGATGTATATTGTCCATTCATTTCATCTATCATTGCTTGTGCATTTGTTTCAGCATCCAATCACTGGTTTAACACAGAATAAGTAGCTCCTGTAGCATAAGAAAGTCACTAATTTCCTTCCCACCTTTACCTTGACCTGAGGTTCATGATGGAAATAGGTATGGCCAAAGAAAATGCCGATGTTCAGGCACCCCTAATCAGACACCTCTATTTCTGGTCCATGGACCACTAATGAAATTTCGTTCTTCTCTTTATCTTCTTATTTGTCAGCTTGGAGCAAATAAAGTTTATCCCTCCTATTTCCTCCACTATGCCCTCCTCATGCCTGGTTCCCACTTAGAACAGCTGTCACTTCATCTTTTTTTTTTTGCTGAGCTTCTTCCCAAATGTTGAATGCTTTGAAAGCAACATCTATGAGAATTTTCAGGGACGTTCCAAGCCCACACTCTAACTTCTGAAATTTTTGCCTAATGTCCAGATCACTCTAATAAAAGTCATGTTAATTGTTCTAGTGTTCTTCAGACTTCCTGGATATACATCAGAATCCCTATGGTGTGTGTTAAATACTCTTTCTAGGGAAGCAGAGGGATTCTCATTGGGCTCTTGTTTCACCTCCTATATCTTATTCCAAGACTTTTGTTTTAGGACCCTGTTCTTAAAGACAGCCAAAATGAATGTTTTTTAATGCTCCAAATGAGTCTGTTCCCAGGTTTATTACAATGCCAACATAGGCCTGCCTCAGGGTCAGTGGTACTCAGAACAGCATAAATAGAGTTTCATGGAGGCAACTCTCATAAGCTTTCCACTTCCTGTTTAGCTTTATCTTACACAATCTATCTTTCCTTTGAAGTTAACAACATATTCTATTGGGGTACAGGTCAGGTGTTTGATGAAGCAGTCCTCTGACTGTTGGCAAGGCCACATCAGAGTAACCTTGGAGGCATGGCTCCTTGGTCTCCTCTGGGGTGAGGTCTGGTCTGGGCTGTGCCTTATCTAATCTGAACTTACTGTGGGAAAGTTCTGCCTCTGCAGCGTGAAGCAGGCTAATTAACATTCACTCTGTTCTCAAGAAAGTTCTTTGTCCTTATTCATTACATCAAGTATCTCCTTATGTACTGCACTGCCTTATAGAGATTTATATTATTAAACAATATAAAATGAACTTGTGCTGGCTTCTTGGGATCAGTCAACACCAGTCAGGCAATGAACTACCTAGCCCTCACTTTCTCTTAACTCTGTGTTGTGTTTTTTTCTCAAGCTCCCACTGCCCCATCTGAACCTGTTTAAACCATTGCTCAAGCTGGACTTGGCAATATTCAATAACGGTTGAATACCAGCCCAATTTGGGAGTGTGTGTGGGTTGGGTTAGTGTAGTCCCAAGTCCAAAGAACATGATAGACACAGATTCACACGTGAGTTTTATTAGGACCTACAAACAGGAGAGTATCTCTCATGGTGGCCATCCAGAAAATGAAGATAGTGCCCCACAAAGTTGTGAGTGCAAGGAGCAGCTTATAAGGATTTAGGACAAAGACATCTGATAAGGTATGAGAAAAGAGTTTCAGAGTTTCATGACACAGCAGTTTAGAGATTTGTTATCTCTAACAAATGATCAGATGAGAGGAATAGTAATTGCAAAATAAGTAGTTTACAATACCATCTGCACATTCTTTCCTTCCTGAGGAAAATTTTTGTCCCAGTCATGCATATGGCTATGTGCAGCAACTTACTATCAATAAGGGAAGGGAGACCAGGCCCTGGTTCTCCACAATCCACCCGAACACAGCAGACATGTTGACTGAAGGACAGATAGTGCATTGATATTCCCTAATAACAGTATAAGAGAAAGCAGAATACTAGGAGTCCCCTACACAGAAATAACAACCCTATAAAAAAGATGCCACCATGGCCAAGAAATGGAATTAATCTATTCAGACAAGGAGTTTACTGATAATTAAGGTTATGTATGTGTTTTTGCATTTGATTTAAAACTTGTGAAACACTGTGCAAATTATTAAGAATATATACACAGCACTACACATTAATCAAGGCACAGGCACTGACACACTGTAGTGAGGATATTTTATTTTGTAGAACTACTTGTCTAAGTCATGTTGTTTTGTCATTTAACAAGGATATGGCTATTTTGTAATTATTAAGTTCTTGGGTAGTGTGGTTGGTTGAAGCTGCCACATGTCTTTTAGTAACAATTGCAGCTCCACTGGTGTAGAAAATGGATAAAAAAATAATACCACTGGGGGGTGTTTCATTTCATATTTAGTTCTAACCATTTTTCAGTTATAAAGAGTATGGGGTAGAGTTATATAAGGTAGCAGGGACATAAGGCTGCCCCCATGTACAATGTCTTGTCTAGTTATAGGGTAAATAGGGCTAACTATATTGTCTACAGATTCATAGCCATCCCTTAGGGAAAGAATTTGCTTCATGTTGCTTGGAGATATTTTGCTAGTGGGAAAGACTATTGTTTTGTAGCTTAATGGTAAAATTACACAATTTGAGGGGTAGCCATCCCACATTAAAAATTCCAGAAAGTTATTCTATACAGAGAGGAGCAAAATAGTCCACTGTTATATCTTCTGCCATTAGCTACTTTAAGCCATTATATATGGCATGCTCCAATACAAGTCAGGGCTTGTTCACTTGTTCCTGTAGAAGAGAGAAGATGCAAGCCCTGGCCTCATTATAGGATGGCAGTTGGATTTCAATCTTAAATAAGAAGATTCATTTTTATATTTTCTGATGCACTGAATTTTTCTAGGCCAGCAGATTATTCCATACAATCTAGTTTGCACAGTTCAGAGGCTAAGAAAGGCCAGCAGCACCTGAAGATGGCAAGTCCATGTAAACCCAGCATCAGATTCAATTGTGTGCATGAGTTACCACTTAAGCCCACTTTAAGAAGGCATTTGCTAGGGCTGTATGGGTGAAAAGAAAGATGTCTATGGGGAACAGTAGGGGGTAATTCCTGCTGCTTAATAAAATAAATTCTGGAGGTCCATTGACCAGTGTAATCTACTTGCCACCCAGTCACTGAGATTTGTGACCAGCTGATGTGCCCCATCTGGGTGTGGCACCCTATATGGTTTTTTTGGTTTGCTAAAGCTGCCAAAATGCAACCTACCAAAAACAGATCAGCTTTTTTTTTTTTTTTTTTTAAGATATATAACCATTATTTTTTTTTATTAATTAAAAAAAGAATTAACAAAACAATTAGAAATCATTCCAATCTACATGTACAATCAGTAATTCTTAATAACATCACATAGTTGCATATTCATCATTTCTTAGTACATTTGCATCGATTTAGAAAAAGAAATAAAAAGACAACAGAATAAGAATTAAAACAATAATAGAAAGAAAAAAAAAAAACAAAAAAAACAAAAACAAAAAACCTATACCTCACATGCAGCTTCATTCAGTGTTTTAACATAATTGCATTACAATTGGGTAGTATTGTGCTGTCCATTTCTGAGTTTTTATATCCAGTCCCGTTGTACAGTCTGTATCCTTTCATCTCCGATTATCCCTTCTCTTTTTTTTTTTTTTTTAATTAACGGAAAAAAAGAAATTAACCCAACATTTAGAGATCATACCATTCTACACATGCAATCATTAATTCTTAACATCATCACATAGATGCATGATCATCATTTCTTAGTACATTTGCATTGGTTTAGAAGAACTAGCAACATAACCGAAAAAGATATAGAATGTTAATATAGAGAAAAAAATAAAAGTAATAATAGTAAAATCAAAACAAAACAAAACAAAACAAAACAAAAACCTATAGCTCAGATGCAGCTTCATTCAGTGTTTTAACATGATTACTTTACAATTAGGTATTATTGTGCTGTCCATTTTTGAGTTTTTGTATCTAGTCCTGTTGCACAGTCTGTATCCCTTCAGCTTCAATTACCCATTGTCTTACCCTGTTTCTAACTCCTGCTGAACTCTGTTACCAATGACATATTTCAAGTTTATTCTCGAATGTCCGTTCACATCAGTGGGACCATACAGTATTTGTCCTTTAGTTTTTGGCTGGATTCACTCAGCATAATATTCTCTAGGTCCATCCATGTTATTACATGGTTCATAAGTTTATCTTGTCTTAAAGCTGCATAATATTCCATCGTATGTATATACCACAGTTTGTTTAGCCACTCTTCTGTTGATGGAGATTTTGGCTGTTTCCATCTCTTTGCAATTGTAAATAATGCTGCTATAAACATTGGTGTGCAAATGTCCGTTTGTGTCTTTGCCCTTAAGTCCTTTGAGTAGATACCTAGCAATGGTATTGCTGGGTCGTATGGCAATTCTATATTCAGCTTTTTGAGGAACCGCCAAACTGCCTTCCACAGTGGTTGCACCCTTTGACATTCCCACCAACAGTGGATAAGTGTGCCTCTTTCTCCGCATCCTCTCCAGCACTTGTCATTTTCCGTTTTGTTGATAATGGCCATTCTGGTGGGTGTGAGATGATATCTCATTGTGGTTTTGATTTGCATTTCTCTAATGGCCAGGGACATTGAGCATCTCTTCATGTGCCTCTTGGCCATCCGTATTTCCTCTTCTGAGAGGTGTCTGTTCAAGTCTTTTTCCCATTTTGTAATTGGGTTGGCTGTCTTTTTGTTGTTGAGATGAACAATCTCTTTATAAATTCTGGATACTAGACCTTTATCTGATATATCATTTCCAAATATTGTCTCCCATTGTGAAGGCTGTCTTTCTACTTTCTTGATGAAGTTCTTTGATGCACAAAAGTGTTTAATTTTGAGGAGTTCCCATTTATTTATTTCCTTCTTCAGTGCTCTTGCTTTAGGTTTAAGGTCCATAAAACCGCCTCCAGTTGTAAGATCCATAAGATATCTCCCAACATTTTCCTCTAACTGTTTTATGGTCTTAGACCTAATGTTTAGATCTTTGATCCATTTTGAGTTAACTTTTGTATAGGGTGTGAGAGATGGGTCTTCTTTCATTCTTTTGCATATGGATATCCAGTTCTCTAGACACAATTTATTGAAGAGACTGTTCTGTCCCAGGTGAGTTGGCTTGACTGCCTTATCAAAGATCAAATGTCCATAGATGAGAGGGTCTATATCTGAGCACTCTATTCGATTCCATTGGTCGATATATCTATCTTTATGCCAATACCATGCTGTTTTGACCACTGTGGCTTCATAATATGCCTTAAAGTCAGGCAGCGTGAGACCTCCAGCTTCGTTTTTTTTTCCTCAAGATGTTTTTAGCAATTCGGGGCACCCTGCCCTTCCAGATAAATTTGCTTATTGGTTTTTCTATTTCTGAAAAATAAGTTGTTGGGATTTTGATTGGTATTGCATTGAATCTGTAAATCAATTTAGGTAGGATTGACATCTTAACTATATTTAGTCTTCCAATCCATGAACACGGTATGCCCTTCCATCTATTTAGGTCTTCTGTGATTTCTTTTAGCAGTTTTTTGTAGTTTTCTTTATATAGGTTTTTTGTCTCTTTAGTTAAATTTATTCCTAGGTATTTTATTCTTTTAGTTGCAATTGTAAATGGGATTCGTTTCTTGATTTCCCCTCAGCTTGTTCATTACTAGTGTATAGAAATGCTACAGATTTTTGAATGTTGATCTTGTAACCTGCTACTTTGCTGTACTCATTTATTAGCTCTAGTAGTTTTGTTGTGGATTTTTCCGGGTTTTCGACGTATAGTATCATATCGTCTGCAAACAGTGATAGTTTTACTTCTTCCTTTCCATTTTGATGCCTTGTATTTCTTTTTCTTGTCTAATTGCTCTGGCTAGAACCTCCAACACAATGTTGAATAATAGTGGTGATAGTGGACATCCTTGTCTTGTTCCTGATCTTTGGGGAAAGTTTTCAATTTTTCCCCATTGAGGATGATATTAGCTGTGGGTTTTTCATATATTCCCTCTATCATTTTAAGGAAGTTCCCTTGTATTCCTATCTTTTGAAGTGTTTTCAACAGGAAAGGATGTTGAATCTTGTCGAATGCCTTCTCTGCATCAATTGAGATGATCATGTGATTTTTCTGCTTTGATTTGTTGATATGGTGTATTACATTAATTGATTTTCTTATGTTGAACCATCCTTGCATACCTGGGATGAATCCTACTTGGTCATGATGTATAATTCTTTTAATGTGTTGTTGGATACGATTTGCTAGAATTTTATTGAGGATTTTTGCATCTGTATTCATTAGAGAGATTGGTCTGTAGTTTTCTTTTTTTGTAATATCTTTGCCTGGTTTTGGTATGAGGGTGATGTTGGCTTCATAGAATGAATTAGGTAGTTTTCCCTCCACTTCAATTTTTTTGAAGAGTTTGAAAAGAATTGGTACTAATTCTTTCTGGAACGTTTGGTAGAATTCACATGTGAAGCCATCTGGTCCTGGACTTTTCTTTTTAGGAAGCTTTTGAATGACTAATTCAATTTCTTTACTTGTGATTGGTTTGTTGAGGTCATCTATGTCTTCTTGAGTCAAAGTTGGTTGTTCATGTCTTTCCAGGAACCCGTCCATTTCCTCTAAATTGTTGTATTTATTAGCGTAAAGTTGTTCATAGTATCCTGTTATTACCTCCTTTATTTCTGTGAGGTCAGTAGTTATGTCTCCTCTTCCATTTCTGATCTTATTTATTTGCATCCTCTCTCTTCTTCTTTTTGTCAATCTTGCTAAGGGCCCATCAATCTTATTGATTTTCTCATAGAACCAACTTCTGGCCTTATTGATATTCTCTATTGTTTTCATGTTTTCAATTTCATTTATTTGTGCTCTAATCTTTGTTATTTCTTTCCTTTTGCTTGCTTTGGGGTTAGCTTGCTGTTCTTTCTCCAGTTCTTCCAAATGGATAGTTAATTCCTGCATTTTTGCCTTTTCTTCTTTTCTGATATAGGCATTTAGAGCAATAAATTTCCCTCTTAGCACTGCCTTTGCTGTGTCCCATAAGTTTTGATATGTTGTGTTTTCATTTTCATTCGCCTCGAGGTATTTGCTAATTTCCCTTGCAATTTCTTCTTTGACCCAGTCGTTGTTTAGGAGTGTGTTGTTGAGCCTCCACGTATTTGTGAATTTTCTGGCACTCTGCCTATTATTGATTTCCAACATCATTCCTTTATGATCCGAGAAAGTGTTGTGTAAGATTTCAATCTTTTTAAATTTGTTGAGACTTGCTTTGTGACCCAGCATATGGTCTATCTTTGAGAATGATCCATGAGCACTTGAGAAAAAGGTGTATCCTGCTGTTGTGGGATGTAATGTCCTATAAATGTCTATTAAGTCTAGTTCATTTATAGTAATATTCAGATTCTCTATTTCTTTGTTGATCCTCTGTCTAGATGTTCTGTCCCTTGATGAGAGTGGTGAGTTGAAGTCTCCAACTATTATGGTATATGAGTCTATTTCCCTTTTCAGTGTTTGCAGTATATTCCTCACGTATTTTGGGGCATTCTGATTCGGTGCGTAAATATTTATGATTGTTATGTCTTCTTGTTTAATTGTTCCTTTTATTATATATAGTGTCCTTCTTTGTCTCTTTTAACTGTTTTACATTTGAAGTCTAATTTGTTGGATATTAGTATAGCCACTCCTGCTCTTTTCTGGTTGTTATTTGCATGAAATCTTTTCCCAACCTTTCACTTTCAACCTATGTTTATCTTTGGGTCTAAGATGTGTTTCCTGTAGACAGCATATCGAAGGATCCTGTTTTTTAATCCATTCTGCCAATCTATGTCTTTTGATTGGGGAATTCAGTCCATTGACATTTAGTGTATTACTGTTTGGATAATATTTTCCCTAACATTTTGCCTTTTGTATTATATATATCATATCTGGTTTTCCTTCTTTCTACACTCTTTTCCATATCTCTCTCTTCTGTCTTTTTGTATCTGACTCTAGTGCTCCCTTTAGTATTTCTTGCAGAGCTGGTCTCTTGGTCACAAATTCTTTCAGTGACTTTTTGTCTGAGAATGTTTTAATTTCTCCCTCATTTTTGAAGGATAATTTTGCTGGATATAGGAGTCTTGGTTGGCAGTTTTTCTCTTTTAGTATTTTAAATATATCCCACTGTCTTCTAGCTTCCATGGTTTCTGCTGAGAAATCTACACAAAGTCTTATTGGGTTTCCCTTGTATGTAATGGATTGTTTTTCTCTTGCTGCTTTCAAGATCTTCTCTTTCTCTTTGACCTGACATTCTAACTAGTAAGTGTCTTGGAGAACGCCTATTTGGGTCTAATCTCTTTGGGTGCGCTGCACTTCTTGGATCTGTAATTTTAGGTCTTTCATAAGAGTTGGGAAATTTTCAGTGATAATTCTTCCATTAGTTTTTCTCCTCCTTTTCCCTTCTCTTCTCCTTCTGGGACACCCACAACACGTATATTTGTGCGGTTCATATTGTCCTTGAGTTCCCTGATACCCTGTTCAAATTTTTCCATTCTTTTCATAGTTTCTGTTTCTTTTTGGAATTCAGATGTTCCATCCTCCAAATCACTAATTCTATCTTCTGTCTCTTTAAATCTATCATTGTAGCTATCCATTATTTTTTCTATGTTTGCTACTTTATCCTTCACTTCCATAAGTTCTGCGATTTGTTTTTTCAGTTTTTCTATTTCTTCTTTATGTTCAGCCCATGTCCTCTTCATGTCCTCCCCAATTTATCGATTTCATTTTTGAAGAGGTTTTCCATTTCTGTTCGTATATTCAGCATTAGTTGTCTCAGCTCTTGTGTCTCATTTGAGCTATTGGTTTGTTCCTTTGACTGAGCCATATTCTCAATCTTTTGAGCGTGGACAGTTATCTTCTGCTGCTGGCGTCTGGGCATTTATTCAGATTTCTCTTGGTGTTGGACCCAGCAAGGTTGTAATATTTTTCTGTGAAATCTCTGGGTTCTGTTTTTCTTATCCTGCCAGTAGGTGGCGCTCGTGGCACACGTTTGTCTGCGGGTCCCACCAGTAAAAGGTGCTGTGGGACCTTAAACTTTGGAAAACTCTCGCCATCCTGGGGGTTCGCTAGCCGAAGCGGCTTGAGCCGGCCCGGGGTCCGAATGCAGGGAGGGTTGCTGGTCGCCGCAGCCAGGGAAAGAGCCCGTCCGAATTTCCTAGTCGGCCCTGGGCAACAAGCGTGGTGGGAGGGCGCCAGCGGCAGCGGCCCGCCCAAGAGAGTGCACGTTCCCCGGGAGTCACGGGTTTGGATGGGCCTCCCCCACCCGTCACTGTTCTCCGTGGCCTGGGGATTTCCGATCCAATTCTCTCAGTTGGTCCTGGGGGCCGCGCGTGGTGTGGGTGCCAGCCGCCGCAGTTTCAGGGGACCGCCTCTCCAATTCTCCCAGCCGGCCCGGGAAGGGGGAAGGGAGTTACTCCGGCCGCTTGCCGCCCCGCCCGGTGAAGCCTGCGCGCCTCGGCGATCTCACCCGAGCGGCTTCTCTCAGCCAGCCAGCCGTTCCAGGATGGGGTACGCTGTCTTTTTTATCTCTGTTGTGGCTTTGGGCGCTTTCTGTATCGTTTCTACTCCCCTAGTAGGTGTCCTGGAGAAGAAACTAAGATCCGCGCGTCTTACTAAGCCGCCATCTTCCAGGAAGTCCCAACAGATCAGCTTTTAATAAGGGAATTTATTAACTTAAAAATGAATAGTTCTTCAGAGAAAAGACTGCTTGCTTTCAGCTGAGGTTCTCTGTTACATGGCAAGACACATGGCAATATCTGCTGGCCTTCTCTCCTGGCTTCTGGGTTCCAACAGCTTTCCCCAGGGTGATTCCTTTCTGCATCTCCAAATATCTGGGCTGAGCTATGAGAGCTGAGATGAGGTATGCTGTGCTGTGTTGAGCTCCCTTTTGACCTCTCTCTTTTAAGCCTCCACCTAATTAAATTAAACATCACTCATCACAGAAGCCACCCCCCTTAGCCAACTGCAGATGTAATCAGCCATAGATGAATTCCATATGCTGATGGTTGAAGTCCACAGAAACAGAACAATGGGGGGTTGGGCAACAGTGGCTCAGTGGCAGAGTTCTCGCCTGCTTTGCCACAGACCCGGGTTTGCTTCCCAGTGCCTGCCCATGTAACAAAAAACAGGACAATGTGACATCATCACCTGGCCAAGTGGACACTTGAACCTAACTACTACAGTGGTGAATGCAGGGAGCAAGAAGTGCACTCTTTATGATATTCACTGGCTGCTAGTGCATCATTGACAGCTGGAACTGCTGGGCCAGATGCCACAGGGTTTGATACCTTTGGTTTCCACTTTTCCAATGAAGCCATGCTGCCACTTCTTTGGTTTCAGCTCTGCTATTCTGAACCCATGTGAGTGCATCTGTTTCCACATTCCCAAGTAATGTGTTCGAAGTGCAGGCAGGCACATGATAGAAAGTTACCTTTTATCATTGGCAGGCAACCCAGACATATTTCCACAATTTTTGTCCCCAGAAGGGGTGACTTACAATTGTTCATTGTTCCTACTTTTAGGTGGCCATCTAGGTCTTAAGGCTTTTATAAGTAACCCAACTGTTGGTACAGACAATTAACACATTTCCTGCTTTTTGCACTATTACCATCTATACTGCTTTTAACTCAGCCAAATGACTACTCTCCATAGCACCAAGTTTTCTACCATATGTGTCAGTACTGGGTTGTACTGTCACAGCTGTCCATGTGGGAGGCCGCCTGATATTGACTCATTAGTGCACTAAGCTGACTCAGGAATTGTGTCTGTGTCTTCTACAGTGGACATTTCAACCAGCTATTTCAAGTATAGAAACTTTAGCTGTTTATATTCTATATAGACACTGGTCTGAGAATTTCATGCATTTTTGCACTCTGAGGGTTGGTATTAAAAATGCTGCACTGTGGAAGATACCCATTTCATTTGGTCAGTGTGCTCAGTTGGGCACTGACAGATAGTGGCTTAGAAGCCATGTTGGTTACTCGTCTCTGAATAGGGATGGCTGTTTTCAAGGTGACTGGGCACCCCACTTGCAATAAGGCATTACGTGCAGCACACAGTTACTTTTCCAGGAGGCTACATTTCAGTTCTGCCCCTTTTTATAAGTCTGACTTTTTATAAGGGGCATTCATTTAGTGTGTTGATTCTGTCACAGACCCCACAAAACAGCTAATATTGGTGCTGGCCATATTTAATTTACAGGACAGGTCTAGATTTATGCCCTCCAGTGCTTGTTCTTGTGCTATTGCCTTTTTGGCCTTCCTATAAGCAGCCAGTTGGAGGTCTCCCATTCCCAGTTATGGCCTTTTCTAATGAAGCATACAAAGGATTTAACATTTGGGTTAAGTGAGGAACAAAAGGTTTTTAATGCCATAACAACTTCAAGAACTCTTAGTTGTTTTGGCATGTGTGGCAAGAGGAAAAATTCTACCTTTTTAGTTACAGCAGAAGGTATGATTTTTGTTTTACTCAAATGTACAACACACAAGAATTTGACAGAGCACAGGGCTTTGCAGCTTGTCATAAATGCCTGTCAATTCTCAACTTTTAAGGTAGAGAGCAATGAGCCTGAGGCTTCTATTAATTCTGAAGGAGAGTTGAGGGTTAGCATGATATTATTAATATAGTGAAACAGTTACAGTTGTGGGATATTTCCACTCAGCCAAATTCTTTGCTTCCAGGTTGTGGTAGGTGACCAGGGCACATAGCATGAGGAAGATCAGTAAAAGTTCATTACACATGCAGATTGACTTTATTTTTCTAGGGAGATACCAAAGAAAACATTAACAAGATTTAATGCAAGAATATACTGACACAATTGGATATTAATCTTTTGTAATTAACAATGTTTTGCTCTGCAGCATACCATAGTGGCGCTACTTTGTTCAACTTATGATAGCCTGCTATCATATGCCACATTCCATGAGGTTTTCATACTGGCTACACAGGATTACTGAGAGGGCTATAGGTTGATATTCCAACTCTTTGATGGTGGTTGAGATTTTTTGGTGTCCCTCAAGAAGTTTATATTGTTTTGCAGTCATAATCTTCCAAGGCAGGGATATCTTACAAGGGGATGAGTTTGTTTTTTCAGTGCTATTTTGATTACTTTACATCAGATGCAGTATTCCATAGTAGTTTGCAATTTGGCATTTGTAGATGATTACTTTTTAAATGCATTCCAGTACAGGGGAAATGCATACGAGATACACTTTGTGGTGGTGGAAATCTCCCAATTTGTAAAGTTAAGCTGTGCCAATTTGGATCATTTCCCCCCACATAGCTGTCTATAGCTACTACTGGCTTAGGGAATCTGGCTACATTCTCTTGGATGAAGGTATGTTCAGCTCTCATATCTACTAGTGCTAACACTTGCTATTGGTTAGTAGAGGGCCAGTAGATGGTTAATTTTTCATGTTGCCTTCAATCCCCAGGGTTCCTGGTTATTGTTCACACCTGGGGATCTGAACCTCTCCATCTAGAGGAGTAGAAGACTTGCCAAGCCTTTCCTAGGGGGAGTAGAGGGTCCTGGGCACAGGCTCTGAATGATGGTTTCTTTTTTATTTTCTTTATCCTTTGGAAGCTTGGGAGCTCACTTCAGTAAGACATTGGCTCTTAGCTTGCTCATGGCTCTACAAAGACTGCACTAAGTTGCCTATCTGCAGCCTCTATTGCTGTGCCTGCAGCAATGAGACTCACCCACATCTGCTTGCAGAACACCCAGTTAGGCCTTCATGCTCACAGGGAGCCCTTCCTCATTGCCTTACTCCTGCCTTCTTTTTCCACAGCCTCTCCAACTGTGAGATTAGCCTGAGTGGCAAACGGAATGGGTTTTCCTACCTGTGAGCTTAAAATAGAAATGAGAAGTCAACTGTAAAGGTTGGGGGCAGTATGTAATATCATTTCTTTACTTCTGCAATTAAAGCTTCAGTGTTAGGACATATGAAAGTCACAGCATAAATGGCATGTTTCATTCTTAGCCCCCTTAAAATATCTTGAAGCTCTTTCATATTTTGCCATGGGGTTATTGTGGAATCTCCTCTCACCCCCCCCCCCCCCCCCCCGAAATTCTCATTACGTTGTATAGCCTTACATTTATTAGTTAATCAGCCATACTAAAAAGGAGATGGTTTTTGCATCAGCTGAGGTATCACACAAGGGTTACTTTAGTAAATGCCAATTAATTTATTTCCATGGTAGAAAGCTCAGCTTCCTCTGTTTTCATGTCCCATAAACTTAGAAACCAATGGGGTAAGGACTTCTCAACTTCTTGTCTGTACTGCTGCCCTAAATCCCCCTATTTGGTAGGGGTATAAATTTTTATGGTAATTGTAATTTTTGTTTAGAAGGTTGGAATTGCTGAACCCCAGGGGGTTGATCTTGATCTTGTGATGCTTTTCATCTTTGTTGGATTATGGGAGACACTCATCATAACTTTTCATTCTCTTATACTTCCCATTTTTCCTTCCCTTCTTTTTCTGAGGAGGGGTTTATGGGATTCTATACTTTGAGGTCTGTCTTGGAGTACGTAGTATTATCTGGACTCAAACTTGGAATAATTTCCTACTATGAGCTTAAGTATATCTATAGGTTAATATTTTTAATTGATTATCCACATGACATAGCCCTTGATTGAGACTACTTTCATGTCCACTTGAATGAGCTGTGTGTCCTTGTGTAATTTTATTTTTTTCTTTAGATAGCCACCTGTTTTTTGCCACCTGTTTTGCTTCTGTGGTCAAACGGAAGGTTCTTAAAAGGAGTCATGCTGTGGCTGCCACTACTTGGTGTTTGTGTTCTAGTTTTATTACTAAAATTTAGCTGTTTTGATATGTGTTGGAAAACATTTAGCAACCCTGATGGACTTTTCAGGGCATCCTTCTATTCTTACAGTGGTCCCCATACTTTCAGGGCCGTCCCATTTGTCCAGGAGAGCAGGCATACTTCTCCACAGGTATAATAGGATCAATTTTGAATTTCCTCCATGGATGCTCCATTTCTGTCACTCATGCCTATTATTGCCAGTGGCTCACCTATTGTTCCAATCCAGCTTTTGAAGCACTTTGGTTGGCACAGCCCCAATACCAAAGAACATGCTAGGTACAGAGTCAGACATGAGTTTTATTAGGACTTAGGAACAGGAGATGGTCTCTGGCAGTGGCCATCCAAAAAAATGAAGGTAACACACTGCAAAGGCTGGAGTGCAAGAGGCAGCTTACAAAGGTTTCGGACAAAGACATTCCATAGGGTGTGAGAACAGATTTTTAGCAGGGTCTTATGACACGAATGTTTGGAGATTTGTTATCAACAATGATTAGGGAAAAGGAGTTTTAATGTTTTACCAGATAAGTAGTTTAAGATCCCATCTGCATATTCTTTCCTCCTTAAAGAGATCTGTTGGCCTTTAACTTTTGTCCTGGTCATGTGTGTGACTACATGGAGCAACTTGCTGTCAGTATGGACAGGGAACCTGGGCCCTGGGTCTCCACAAATGGTTTGTGTACTAATGTAGTTGCTCTACAGTTTCCTTCTTCATTAACTGCTAAATACATTTGAATTGCCCTAACCCAGAAGCACCCTGTCCATGTTGCATGCTACAGATATGAGATGGGGAGGTCATTCTCCAAAGGCTCACATGGGGGTGCTAGAGGAGTACTATGGAGCTCAGTCATGCATACAGGTGGCAGAGGGGTCAGAAATGGCATTACCACCAGACCTGCATTGGAAGGTGTTTCCCCCACAGATGCTGGGGACAGTGAGTAGGACACGGTCTCCATACCAACAGGAAGAGGAAGTGGAAGGAATGGGGAGGAAAGAAGGTTGTCCAATGGATCATTCTTAAAAGTAAAGATTTCATGTAAGGCTTTTAATAAGTTTCTTTTCCCCCAGACCTCATCTAAGGGCTTCTTAAATAACTCATGATGTTTTAAGTCCTTCTTTATAGGTTCCTTCACTGTTGCAACGGGCTCTTCCCTTATAACTGTCTCCAAATCCTCAAAAAACAGTAAATTAAATATTTCATAATGTCTTTATCTTTACACAATCCCACAAATGGTTGAATATTGGGGATTTTGTTCTAATCAATTGTTTTTTCTTGCAATACAACTTTAATTGGATAATCACCCAGAGGTCAGGAGTCCCATTCTGTGGTCATTCTGCCCCATTTCCTATCTTACTTTGTGGCTGCACAGAGTTGCAGTAATGTACTAACAGTTCTTTCTTTAAGTAGCACTCTTCAAATTTAAATCAATCATTAAGAGTATTTCCCAAGGGAGATGTAGCCAGTACATTTTGGGTGTCCCATGACTGAGCAATGTCAAAAGTAATCACAAAGACAGCTCAACTGGTTCCCCACACAACTGCAAACTGCATAAATTGCAACTGCACAAAATCAACAGGAGAACCACAAACTCACCAAGCACAATGTCTTGCACAGCAGGTATTTGGTAAAAACTAGGTGAAATATGAATAAGCTGTTTTAATTTTCTGGATACCAAAGTGAAGATCATGCAGTGGTTTGGCTTAAATGGGAATTCACTGGTTCATGTTTTTGAGACTAGAAGAAGTCCAGAAATCACGGCATGACCAAAGTGAAGCTCTCTTCCTGAAGGCTGGTGTTGTGGGGTTGACTGCTGGAAAGGCTCCTCTTCTACATCCTAATGCACATGGATGTCTCTCCTGGTCTCTCCTCGCTCTTCAAGGTTCAGGTGAGTGCATGCAAGATTCTTGCTTCCCATGGCTTTCTCTCCACTGTCAGAATTTCATTCTCCTTATAAAGGATTCCAGCAATGGGATTAAAACCCACCCTGATTGAGTGGGTCACACCTTAACTGAAGTAACCTCATCTAAAGATCTTTCAAAAGATTCACATCCACAGGAATGGATTAAGAACGTGTTGTTCTAGGGGACATAAGGCTTCAAACCACTACATACCATCCTCTGGACCACAGAAAACCATATTCTTTCTAAGTGCAAAATACATTCACTGTATCACAACAATCTCTAGTCAAACTCAATAGTCTTTTCACACAATTGGCTAATTAAAATAAAAGGAACAAAGTAGGTACAAAAATAAAAGACGTATACTTTCACAGCACAGGAAAAATCTCAATAGCAAAGTTACCTTCACAGAGATGCTCCTGGTGCCCTTCCACAGCAGACACCTCCACCTGGACCCTCCAGTCCCTGTACTTTAGGGAAAATTCCCAGGCAATGCTAGGCACAGAGCTGAAGCATCCTGGAGAACCCTGCAGCCAATGGGACACAGATCAGGGCTGCATTTAAAGAAGGGGGATCCCTTCCTGGGTGACAGTTGATACTGTTAAATAACAGTGTTCAAAAGTCAGGTCTGCCCTAACTGATGCTAAGCAGAGAAATTAGTCTGTTTGGTAAGAAGGTGAGTTTTATTGCAGGTGTGCATGCAAGGAACTGGAGGAAATCTTTCCAAGGCCAGTTTGAAGTGAGAAAAGGACTCAAGCTAGTACAGCCCAAAGAAACAAAGAAATGGCACTGGCCCAGAGTCAATCAGAAAATAAGAAAGAAAAAATGAGAAATAGTCACCAGATTCATTAAAATTGAAAAAGGTCACTTGTTTTGTTGTATTTCAGTTAGTGTGGCCTGTTGTTTGTACATCCTCACTCTTTGCTGGTGATCCAGGCATCTCAGAACTTAGCCATTCAAGGTAGGAAGGTGCTAATTTACTAGTCCATGTGCTGTTTCTGGTGCCATTCCACACTGCTTTATGGTGTCATCTCATTCTTGCAAGTGCAGCTGAGGCGGTCTGGCTAATGTAACTAGGAACAGAGTAAACTTTCAGGATTAGATCAATGGTAAGCTATTCCAGCAAGGATTTTTAGGCTTTAGATGAATAACAGCTGCTTGAGTGAAGAGATTATCATAATCATTTCCTAGCTACCACAGGCTATTCTAAGTGTTTGTGTTTAGCATTGTTACTGAAATGACTTAAGGCTTTTAGGATGTTGTGATACAGTGAATGTATTTTGCACTTAGAAAGAATATGGTTTTCTGTGGTCCAGGGGTTGGAACGTAGTGGTTGGAAGCCTTATGTCCTCTAGATCAACACGTTCTAAATCCATTCCTGTGGATGTGAATCTTTTGAAAGACCTTTAGCTGAAGTTACTTCAGTTAAGGTGTGACCCACTCAATCAGGGTGGGTTTTAATCCCATTGCTGGAATCCTTTATAAGGAGAATGAAATTCTGACAGTGGAGAGAAAACCATGGGAAGCAAGAACCTTGCATGCACTCACCTGGACCTTGAAGAGCGAGGAGAGACCAGGAGAGACATCCATGTGCATCAAGATATGGAAGAGGAGCCTTTCCAACAGTCAGCCCCACAACACCAGCCTTCAGGAAGAGAGCTTCACTTTGGTCATGCCGTGATTTCTGGACTTCTTCTAGTCTCAAAAACATGAACCAGTGAATTCCCATTTAAGCCAAACCACTGCATGATCTTCGCTTTGGTATCCAGAAAATTAAAACAGTGTTAAATTCATATTTCACCTAATTTTTACCAAATACCTGCTGTGCAAGACATTGTGCTTAGTGCCGGAGTAGAACGATAAATTAATAGTATAGTCTGCAGCCCTCTGCCACTAGTACAAATAACATGTTTGCATAGCGATCCTCAAGTAAGTTTTCTATCTTATTTTTGACATATTTCATTAGATGGATGTTTCTTTAAATAAAAAAAAGCTCATCTAATTTTATTTACTCTCATCTTTAAAGAATTTTAAATAAGATCCAAGTTCCCTATCAATAATTTCCTCGTATGTGATTCTTGTTCATGTTTCCACCCTCATTTTTTTTTCCTATTTGCTCTCTTTCTTGTTTACACTCCAGATCCAGTGATTTTTCGGTATCTTGAACTTGCCAAATTTTTCTCAATGTTCAGCATTCCCCATCACAACAACTTCTAATTGTTTGACTCTCAGCTTCAATATTGACTTTCGAATGGTTTTCTCTCACTACCTCATACACAGTAGGATTTGTCCTCCTATTTTCTGTCATGGCACTCTGTTGACTTTATCGAACTTATCACACAGACTATGTTAGATTTATGTTATTAATTTATTTGATGCCTGACTCTATTACAAGAATGTAAGGTCAATCTAAACAGAATTAATTTCCTGATTTTTTTCTGTTCCTAGAAATGGATATAATTTGGGGGGTCAAATTTTACATTTATTTTAAATGTTGATGTTGTAAGTTACTGCCAATATGCCGTCCATAGGATTGTACCAACTACACTCTTCATGCACTCTGTGAAATAAATATGTTTATCCACTTTCTCAACAACCAGTGCTTGATAAACATTTGTGGTATTTGCTAATCTGATTAAAGAAATTGTTTAAAAATTTAGTAATTTGTTATTCTTAAAAATGATTATTTCAGCATTTTTTCACATTTAAAATACTTGTATTTCTTTATCTGTGGGTTGTCTATAATGCCTTTTACCATTTTTTTCCAATAGTTGATATTTCCTGTATAACACATGATTTTTATGAGTTAATTATATACTGAATAATTTAAACTTTTTACCACTATTTATGTAATTACTATATTCTCAGTTTTGATTTGTTTTAATTTTATATGTTCTGCAGAAGAATTTTGATGGTATAGAATATTTTTATATTTACATATCTGATTTATCAACATTGTATATTTTTACATATATTTCCTAGATAGACTTTCCACATTTTTCTTTTACCAAAATATTCTTCCACAATATTTTTTAGTATTTCATTTTTAAGAATATTTTGTCATTTTATTTTACATTTAAATGTTTGATCTACCTTGTTTGTTGTATTGTTATAAGGAGTTAGGGATTGCATTTTAGCTGTTTTTCAGGGTGGCTTTTTAAATAGTTACATAATTACCTTTTGCCCACTGACTTGAAATCCCAGGACTCTATTCTGTTCCATTTATCTGATTTTTAGTGTGTCATTTCATATGTGTTATAATTTCATTTGATGTATAATACAGTTTTACATCTGATAAGCCTAGGACTCTCTCATTATTATTCTTTTCCAGAATTAGTAAATAAAAAGTCAGGTTACAAAACAAAGCACAGCTTGCATTCTCAATGATTTTGTTTAGGAAGAGTTTATATCTTTAGAAAATTGAGTATTCTTATCCATGCTCAGGATTTATATTTGATTTAATTATGTTTTCCTTTAATGTCTTTATTAGTCATTAAAATTTTCTTTCTATCTTATACATGTCCTAAATAGGTTTTTATTTTTAAGTTTCTATGAAATTCAAAATGATGTCCTTGTTATTGTTTACCTTATGCATAGGAGAAAAATAGGCATAAAGGCCTCTAAGGAAGTTGGAGAGCAGGAAAATCATCTTAGTTGATTCCACAGAGAGTTATCTTCATATATTAATCTGTTTTGGTTTGCTAAAGCTGCCAGAATGCAATTAACCAGAAATGGATTGGCTTTTTCAATGGGAATTTATTAGGTTACAAGTTTATAGTTCTAAAACCATGGACTGTCCAAATCAAGGCACCAAGAGGAAGATACCTCCTCTAAGGAAAGGTAGTGTCATCCAGAGTTCCCCTGCTCTGTGGAAAGGGACATGATGATGTTTGCATTCTCCAAATGTGGTACTTAGCATTAACTATTGTGGTGTGAAAGAATAAAAGGTCCACTATTCATTAGCCTGATCATGGAGAAAACACTACTTTTTTCAAAACTGAAATAACTATTTTGGGTGATGCTTTGCTATGTTTAAAGCATAATATAAAATAGGCATAATAAGACACAAAAATTGTCACTTTATAACAGTTTGGTCATATCAACTCAGTACAATGAGAAGGGATAAAACCTTGATAGGAAGTTTTATTTCTCAAATTACTAGAAAAGAAGTATCCAGGAAGAAATTTTCCCATGTAATTTGCTAGTTAATTTTTATGAAGATATAGAATTTTCATTTTATTAAATTATAAGAAATGAAAAGTTTTGATTTTCTGTTTGCATCGTGGAATTTATTTTAAATAGTTCTATGGTGCAGGTGATATTATTCTCAAAATTCAGAATAACCTGTGGATAACATGGACTGACATATCCATATGAAATCAAATCCCAAAGAGAGAATGTAGCTTTTTGCCATCTTTGGTCATACTAGGGTGGGATTTCTTGGTTCTTGTGAGTGAACTAAAAAAAAGTGCTCCTTGAAGTAAAACTTTACCTATTTGCAGATGACATGATCCTATATACAGAAAATCCTTACCACACAAAGCTACTAGAGCCAACAAACAAATTCAGTAGAGACAGGGTATAAGATCAGTGCAAAAAAAGCAGTAATGTTTCTATAACAAACAATTAGCAGAAAAAATCAGGAAAATTCCATTTACAATAGCAACTAAAAGAGTCAAATACCTAGGAATAAAACTAACCAAGATCATAAAGGATTTGTGCAAAGAAAACTACAAAACATTGATAAAAAGAAATCAAAGAAGACCTAAACAAGTAGGAGGAAATTCCATATCAATGGATTGGAAGACTAAACATTGTTAAGAAATCAATTCTACCCAAAGTGATTTACAGATTCAGTGTAACTACAATAAAAACTTCAAGAATCTTCTTTGCAGAAATGAAAGAGCTTATTATAAGATTTACATGGAAGGGTAAGGGGCCTCAAAAGTCCAAAGCCTTCTTGAAAAAGAAGAATGAATCTGGAGGACTCAGATTTCCTGATCATTAAACATATTACAAATCCACAGTGATCAAAACAGCATGGGCTGGCACAAAGATGGCCATACTGGTCAATGGAAATGAAGTAAGAGTTCAGAAATCAACTCATACTCTCATAGCCAAACATTTTTTGACAAGAGTGAAATATCCTTAAATTCACTCAATTGGGAAAGGATAGTCTCTTTAAGAAATGGTGCTGGGGAAACTGGATGTCCATGTGCAAAAAAGTGAAGGTGGGCCCCTATCTCACATCACACACAAAAATCCACCCAAAGTGGATCAAAGATCTATATATAAGAGCTCGGGGCGGGCCGCGGTGGCTCAGCGGGCAAGAGTGCTTGCCTGCTATGCCGGAGGACCTCGGTTCGATTCCCGGCCCCAGCCCATGTAAAAAACAAACAAACAAACAAAATATAATAAAACAAGAACATGTTTAAAGATGTTTCTCTTCCTTCCTTCCTTCTCTCTGTCTTTCCTTCCCTTCCTCCCTTTCTCTTTGAAAAAAAAAAAAAAAAAAAAAAAAAGATCTATATATAAGAGCCAAAACTATAGAACTCCTGTAAGAAAATAAAGGGTAGCATCTTCAGGACCTTGTGTAGACAATGATTTCTTAGACTTTATACCAAAAGCACTAGTAATAGAGAGATAAGTGGGTTCAGCAAAATTTAAAACTTTTGTGCATAAAATGAACTTATCATGAAAGTAAAAAGACCATATATTCAATGGGATAAAATATTTGGAAGCCTAATTCCAGAAATGTTTTAATATTAAGAACATATTAACAAATCTTAGAACTGAACAATGAAGAGACAAGCAATGAAATTTTAAAAATGGGCAAGGGTGGTATAATGGTGGCTCAGTGGAAGAATTCTCACCTGCCATGCCAGAGACCTGGGTTCAATTCCTGGTGCCTGCCCATGCAAAAAAAAATGGGCAAGGTAGTGCAGGGATAGTTCAGTGGTAGAATTCTCACCTGCCATGCAGGAGACCTAAGTTTGATTCCCAGCCCATACATTTCTCAAACAAATAAACAAACAAGCAAACAAACAAATGAAAAACCAAATAAACAAAAATTCAACAAATTTTGCTGCAATAAGGGATATGTGCGTGGAAAAAAATGAAAGGTGACACCTGCCATGCTGCATGAAAAAAAATTCAAAATAAAAATAAATGCACAAAAAGCTTGAATAGACATCCCACCAATAAACAAATGACCAAAAGTCACAAAGAGGAGGCTCATCATCATTAGCCATTAGGGAAATACAAATCAATACCAAGGGTTTTGAGCAAAAAAAAAAAAAAAAATGACATTACTGAATCCAATTTCAAAATGATCATTTGGGTTGACTTAGGACCACAGATTGTTGGAGACAAGAGGGAAAGCAAAGATACCAGCAAGCTATTGCAGTAGTCTAGGGAAGTGCCAGAAGGTAGTGGGAATGTCTAAAACTGCCATAGACTGAAGGCAGAGCCAATATGATTTGTTATAGGTTTCAGTACATAATGTAAGGAGAATAAAGGAATGAAAGATACTGTGAGTTATTTGGTCTGAACAATAACAAGGAAGGTGACACCGTATAAAGGTGAAAAATAGATTTGGGATGGGATATTAAACATTTAGTTTTATGAGTACTACTTTGATATCCAATCAATGATGTTCATTACATAGTTGCATATATAATTTTGAAAATTAGATGAGAGTTAAGGCTTGGTGATAAAAAATTGTATTAATTGTTGTGCCTGTCTGAAACTGTTGTGTACTCAAGAAAAGCCATGTTCTTTAATCCCAAGTCAAATTTGTTGGTTGAGATATTTTGTATTGTTTCCATAGAGATGTGTCTCCCCCCATTCAAGGTGGGTCACTTTCTGGAGTTCTTTAAGAAGAAATCTTTTCATAAAAAGCTTTAGAGCTAATAAAGAGATGTTTGGAAATGCACCTGGGGAAACCATTTTGAAAGGAGAAGCCAGAAGAGAAAGCAAGCAGATATCATTAGCCTTTCCAGCTGACAGAGAAACCTTGAGTGTCATTGGCCCATCTTTTTCTGGATGCCTTAGTTTGAACATTTTTATGGCTTAGAACTGTAAACATGTAACTAAATACATTCCCTTTATAAAAGCCAACCCATTCCTAATAAATTGCATTTCTGGCAGCAGTAACAAACCAAAACATTTGTCTTTAAGGCATATGTCTTACCAACCCAGAAGTCATATTATATCTGATTAATTCTTCCCTGTCCTTCACAGCACTTATCATAATTATGAAGAATTCAATATAACTGAGTTATTGGTAACAGTTCTGCTAGAATGAAAGCTCTGTGATAACTTGCTTATCACTGCATGTAGAAAGGTGTTGTGCATATATAGTAGGGATTGAATAAATAATATATAACAAATTACTGAAATAAATTCTGGAGAATTATACTATTTATCTGTATTAATCAGCATTATTTATATTAATTTCTTGGTCAGCTTTAGTTTTTTTTGTAATTCTGCCATTGTATGCTTGTTTATTTCATCATATGAGTTAAAATCATGTAACTAATTCTGGGCAGGAGAACATGGAAGGTGTTTTGACAATAACTATGAATATTAACAGGATGAAATACTTCTCAAATCAATTTATGAAGCTAATATTCCTTCATTCCAACATCAGATGAGAAATCACTGCAAAACTACAAACTCACATTCTTTATAAAAACAGGTGCAAAAGTCCCCAAAATATACTAACAAATAAACATCATAATAAAGTAGAAATTTTCCTGGGAATATGAGGATAATGCAAAAAAAGTGCTTTGGCAAAATTCAGTTTCTGTCATGACAAAAATTCTAAAAGACTAAAAATAGAAGTTCAATTCCTCAATATGATGCAAACCATCTCTAAAATCTGAATTAATCATAAAACATCAGGCAAAATCATGAAAACTGTGTACTTTCTTCCTAATACCATAAATAAGCCAAATAGGCCTACTCTCACCGATCCTATTCTACAGCAGCTAGAGGGCCTAACTAGTGCCATAAAGCAAAAAAAAGGAACAAAATGTATCATATTGGAAAGGATAAAATTAAACTTTCCCTGTAAAGAGAAATGGAATAATTATTTACAGAGAAAATTTCAGAGAATATGTAAAAACAGCTATGAGAACCAATTTTAATAAGGTCCCATGATACATGGTAAAAATTAATCATTTATCTAAATTATAGTAGTAGGATTAAAATTAAATTGAAGTTTTTCAAAAGCAGCTTTTGAAAATGGCACTGTAAATCATGAAATCCGTAGATATACATCTTGCAAATAGGAACTGTAGTGTGCTGAAAAATGCTAAATATTGAAAAGAAATCCAAGATCCTAAATAAATGAAGAATATATAAAATATTCATGTGTTAACATTATTGATAAGATCTTAAATCTCTCTATTTATCTACAGATTTAATGAAATTCTTAACAAAATCCAGGTTGTTTTTGTAGAAATTGACAAGCTGATTCCAGAATTTGTATGAAAAAGCACAAGAAGTAGAAGAGCCAAATAACTTTGAAAAAGAGCAAAGTTGAAGGACTCATAGTACATAAGTTTTATATTTAACATTCAGTGTGATATTAGAGAAAGGATACAGATACAGATCAGTGAAAAACTAAATAGTTCACAAATAAATTCACACATAAATGGTCAATTGATTTGACAAATATGCAGAGACCAATTCAATGGAAAATAGTCTTTTCAGCAGGTGTTGCTGCTGGACTTGGAACAGCATTTGAAAAAAAATGTAATTTGGTCACAACCTTGTGTCATAACCCAGTTCAACCCAAGGGATAATAGCCATGAATGTTAACTTAAGCTTATAGAATTTCTCAAGGAAACAGCAGAGAAACAATTGTGACCTTCAGTTAGGCTAAGATTTCCTAGAAATGACAATAAAAGTAAACAAGAGGACAAACAAGAGACAAGGAGAAAATATTTGCAAATCACATATCCAATAAGGGATTTATTTCCACTACAGATAACTTTCAAGAAAATAACAATATAAAATGGACAAAAAGTTGAATAGAAATTTCACTTAAGGAGATACATAAGTGAAATATAATAAACTTTGTATTTTAATGTATTTAATGATGGTCACCATCATTAGCCATTAAGGAAATGCTAATTAAAATAAAACAAGATACTCCTGTACCCAATTCACTCTGGATATCAACTCCCTGAGGTCCCTGGCATAAAGTACCCATCATGCCTAGCACTGTACCTGACACAGAAATGTTTCTCAAATATTTGTCAAGAGAATAAAGAGATGCAAATGTAAAAAATCAAGAATGTCTTTCTTAACTTTCAAAATGCTATTTTATCAGTCATTGAGATGGTTATAGTATTTTATCCTTAGATACATTAATATGATTCATTATATTACAAGATTTTATGTTATTTGACATTTCCTGAATATGTGGAATAAGCTTGGTTGGGTCAATATTATGTTATTTTTTATTGCTGGATTCTGTTTGATTTTTTAAAATAATTTCTTTATTGATTTTACAAGTTAGAATGGTCTATAGATTCAATTTTATGATATATTTTCTGGGTTTTGATATCAGCACTATATGCCAAGCTTTCTATACCACTCTTTAAACCTGCGTCCTCCCCCAGACTCCCTTATCCCTCTTTCACATAGTGTTGGCACTTTTGACATATGCTTTATGCATTTTATTTAACATTTTGTTTATTATCTAGTCTCCCTATAGATTTTGAGTTCACAAGAGCAGGGCTTTTTGTCTGCTTTGTTCACTATTGGATTCTCTATACTTATGGGCAGTTCTGTGCACAATAAATAATCACTGAATAAATATGAGGTAGTTTGAGGCTGTTATGTAACCCAGATTAGGACATGATCCTTTAATCCACTCTTATGGGTGCGGACCTGTTGTGGGTGGGACCTTTTGATTAGGTTATTTCAATTGATATGTGACCCTCCTCATTCAAGGACATCCTTAATCCCCTTACTGGAGCTATTTATAAGAGGATAAAACACATACAGACATTGAGAGATGAAATTAAGAGAGGCTTATAGAAAAAGTCCCAGAGAAGCTGAGAAGGAAGCCACTGAAGCCAGAAGATGAAAGCAACAAAACCTGGAGGAGAAAGACCAGCAGACACTGGCCATGTGTCTTCCCATGTGACAGAGGTGTCCCAGACACCAGTAGCCTGTCTTCAGAGTCCAGGTATCATCCTGTTGATTTCTTGAGTTGGACATTTTCATGGCCTAAGTACTATAACTTGTAAGTTAATAAAACTGCATTTGTATATTGAGTTCTGTCAGTTTTAGCAAACCAAAACAAGATAACTGATAGAACTAGCAGAATTCTTTTTAAAAAATCTACTATCTAAAATAGTTTAACTAGCATTCAAATAAAATGTTCTTTAAAATGTCATTCATATAATACCAGTAAATATTTATTTAATGCTTATCATTTGTCAGGGTTTGTTGTAAGCACTTTGTGTGTGATAGCTCATTCATTCCTTACAATGACACCATGAGGCAGGCACTATTATTGGAGCCATTTAATAGTTGAACATATGGCAGCTCATGAAGGCCCAGTAATTTTCTTAAAGTCACACCCTGAGAATGTTCGAGTTGGAAAACATTTCCAGAAGTGCGGCCTGTGCTCTTAATCCCAATACTGCAGCTGTCCCTTTGGTGGGGTTCACCTGTGAAACCATCCGAGCCCATGCTTTCGTGGTGATCGATGTGTGCCCACTTTATCTATGTGTCCTTACTCGTAAGGAAGTCAACCCAGTAAGCTTTCTTCTCTGACACTGTTAACTTCTGTAAATTAAAATTACTGAGAAAATTGTCCACTTTTTACAGACTTTCAAATTTATTTGCAAAAACTGAACAAGATAGAATTTATTGAGTCTTCCATTTTGCTGTGTTTGTAGTTCTATACTGTATGTATTTTTAGGTTAAAAGTGTTTTATTATGGTATAACATCTTATTTAGTTCTTTAAGAAGGAAACAGAGTCAAGAGGTAAAATATGGGCCTACAAAAGGGAGTGAGCATCATCAGAAAAGTAACTACATGAGCAAATATGTAAGCTAATTCTCATATGATTTGAATCTATTTTAAATATTATTTACAGTTAAAACAAAATATGCATAATCCTCTAAAACCAGCACAATCAGTATTCTCTAGAGAAACAGAACAGGAAATATCTGTAAATATGAGATTTATAAGGGTGTCGCTGGCAACCTTGGGAATGGAAAAGTCCAAAATCCATAGGGCAGGCTGTGAAGCTAGCAGCTACAATGAAGGATCTGAATGAATTCCACAGGATAGTCTCACTGGCTGAAGAAGCAGTATAAAAGTTTCTCTTCTTCCTTAAAATTCTTCAACTAACTGTATTATCTCATTGGTGGAAGGCATGCCTTCACTGATAGCAGATGTAGTCAGCCACAGATGCAATCAACTGACTGATGATTTAAAACACCAACCTTCTGATTTATCAAGCAACTACAAAATATTCTTGCAGTAATTGTCATGCCAGTGCTTGATTGACCAGACAACTGAGCATCATCAATTGGCCAAGTTGATACCAGAACCTAACCATCACACCAACATAGATAAAGTTAAATTAAAAAACAAAGATTGGTTGACAACTATGCAGCAAAAGATAGAATGTCAACTAATGACTGAAGTGAAAAGTAATCAACAAATTCATTCATTTTTCCTGCTTACATTTCATATATTAAAGATAATTATAAAATTTAATTTTAAATGTATTTAAGTTTGTTATGGAGTCAGTAAAGAAGAGATAAATCTGTTGAGTTGCCAACTATGCTTGAATTATCTATATTTTATTGGCTTTGGCTAGAAGTTCCACATTTTTAAATACAATTTAAACAATGAAAGTCAATAAAAGGCAATGGAATAGAATATAACTCAAAGACAAACTTTGATGAAAATTTTTACTCACTGGCTATTTGCTGAATTAATAAACTGATGAAAGATTCACAAATTTGCCTCTTGTTGCATCTTTCGTACAATCTTGAAACATCATTTAAACAGAGGAAAAGGGAATGCCAAATAGGAAAAATGACTTGCAGGAGATATTTTACTCACTGCTAAGGAATTATTGGGCACTTATTGGGTTGCAAAAGCACATCTACCTTAGCCTAGATCCAATGTGGCAGTCCTGTATGGATCCATTGAATATCTATTTTAAAACATGGAATGCTTTTTAGCAAAGTTATTTAGAAATTATCAACCCCAATGGTATACAAATTCAGCATTTTTGTCTGTAAGATGATTTTACATGTAAATATGTTTTATAAACAGTGAAATCACTGCACACAAATAATGTGAATGTGCATTGTTTATTATCCACTTATACAACTAACTCTCCTTAGAAAGGATGTATTCTGCTTAGTGTTCATTGAAGTATCATCAATTTCAAATTAATAAAGCTTCACTGTGTTTGAGAGAACTCTGGTTCAAGTATTGCTTCCTTCAGTCATTTGTTTCCTACATATGTGTACATGAGTAAAACATATGTATGCATGTTTTTTAATTTTTGTGAAATCTATCTATAGCAATCTACTGCTAGTAACAGACATAGAAAGTTGCAGTGTAAATTATTCCTCTGTTCCATTCTAAACTCATAATGCACTTGATTTTAATGTCCTCACCCTGTCATACATGGGAGAAAAAATTGGAACATTAAAACTAAATTCCACTTGCCTAAAGATTTAAGGTTTCATTATTCACACTGTTTTGCTGAAGACTCTGAAACTGTAAATCAAGAAGTTAATCTACACCATTTAAGAGCTATTCTGGTATCCTGTGACCTTGAAGGAAAGTGATGCATGATTTCTGGATAACTTACAGAGATACTGCCTGCCCAGCTATTTTTAAAATGAACAAGTCTTTTGTTTATCGAATTTCTGAATCTATCTTTCTGAATTCACTGGTTCCTAAAATTAGCTTTAAGAAAATTTCTGACACTGAGACAACTAACAGAGACTGTGTAACCCAGCCCAGGAAGGTACTTCAAAATGCCTGAAATTCCTTCTTACTTAACATAAACAATTTCCACTAAATCCTGAAAGTGTATATAAGGTTGGACCCCCCCAGAACAACTCCACATTCTACTGTGGAGCTTTAAAAAAGTTGTCTTTGGGTGAAATGTGGCTGTTTGCAAAGACTTCTCAGTTTAAACATTATTACCACCCATCTTTCACTATTCCAAGGAGGCTGGAGAATAAAATGCGTATTTTGACTTACACAGCACCATATAAATACCAATTCCCTTTCATCTACTTTAAGAGGCTCTAAAAGAGCAGAGACAATAATGATCAGAAGGTTTAAGAATATCTAAAATTTAAATATTAAATATTTCACACAAAATTTACCTCCTTACATGAAAGGAATTGAATAAGTTACATTTAAATGTTTTTTATATGAAAAAATAAGACACTTCCTACTTAAGAGAAAATGAAACTGATTTAAAATATAAGGGGAAGGATTAAATAATGGTCTATATATTTAATTTCGAATTGCATTAGAAGCCAAGTATGAAATAAAAGCTGAAGTGAAGTTTTCCTAAAAGGAAATGATATTCACTAATTTCCCAGATTTGATTTACTAATGTTGCTGGAATGCAATATACCAGAAATAGGTTGGCTTTTACAAAGGGGATTTATTAGATTACAAATTCACAGTTCTGAGGCCATGAAAGTGTGCAAATTAAGACATCAATATTCCTCACTCAAGAGTAGCTACCATTTCCTGGGCTCTGCTCTGAGAAGGCACACGGCAATGTCTGTTGGCTTTTCTCTCCTGGGCTGATTTCAAAATGGCTCTCTCAGTTCCTGTGGGTCCACAGGTTTCAAGCATCCTTCACTTGGTTTTATCTTTGTGCTCTCTGTGTCAACTCTCCAAGCACCTGTGCTTTCTCCAAAATGTCTCCAAAATGTAGCAGCGAGGGAAACAGTGTGAATCTTCAGCTCAGTAGCAAAGTGACAGATTACCAGAGCACTCAGTCGCCTTTCTGGATACTTATGCATATCCTGCTGTTAATATAAATATGGTCCAGCAATCTCAATTTCAGTACCTTTTGTACTTTCAACAAAATGTACATTCCTTAAGTCAAGCTTCTTGCTTGTTCTCTGGATTATGGTTGGTATTGAATCCACAATAACTTTTAAACCCATCCTGCATTCTGAAGGAACATGCTGTTTTGATCACTGCTTTTAGCAGAAATAAAGAGGAAACATGAGAAGAATTATAAATTCAAGTGAGAATGTTTATAATTAAAACAAATATTTCCAAGGCCATATTTTCTCAATTTTTCAAATAATTTAAGTCATAAATGATGAAAGGAAGACAGTATAGGTACCTATACAGAAATCATCTGGGAACTGTGGCAAAAATAAAGAAGTAAAAATATGAAGGAGTGAAAAATAAAGTGAATGGTATCGTGGTTCTATAGCAATTACCCTCTCAATATAAGAAGAAAACCAATTACCTAAAAATGTATAACTTTCAAATATCTGATATTAAGTGAAACAATGCATCCTTATACTTGCCTGATTTTAAAATTCTACTTATTTATAGTTGACGTAGTAGTTCAAATATAAGAAAGTGCACCAATGTTCTCTGATAAATCAGTTACCCAGTGTAAGTATAGACACTAAAACCTATTCAATACAATTGTATCAAACTTTTTCTTTCCTATTTATCAAAAACTTTTAACATAAAACTCAGTAGAAGGAATTATCTTTCTTTCATTCTATAACATTTATGAAACTTGAACTTGGTCATGCCTCCTTAAACCTCATATTTCTCATCAATGCAATTCAGATATCATTATATAATTCAGATATATGATGAGTAATACAAGAAGTAATATAAAATAACTCTCTGTTGTATGTGATTCATAACCACACATTAACTTTCTTTCACTTTCTGTCTTATTTGAATAAGGGGTTTAGTAGTTTCTCTACTTACCATACACATATAAACAAAGTCCTAGGAAAACATAATGAAAAAACAATTTTATCACAACATAGATTTAATGAGAGTGATTGGGATAAATGCTAATTCTGAGAAACCCTTAGTAAAAATAAATAAAGCTACCATGATGATAGTTTGATTATCTTAAGGCACTTATAAACTCCAAATGCTGGTCTGAATTTTTTTCCTTGCACTAGGAAAATATAGTCATATGACTATTCCTTTAGTAATGCATACAAATTATGTTGGCCCTTTGAGTTGTGATATCAAAAAAGAGAATAATAAGGATAATTGCTCTTATATTTAATGTAACATTTCCACTGACATTAAAATTTTCTCCTAGTGGTAACACAAAGTGGCATGCTAAACATTTACTTAATTGACTCAGATGACTGTAGCTCATTACTGGATGGTAGGTTTCTTAAAAATTAGGACATTTTCATCATTGGAGACTTAAGAGCTTCAATTGGGCTACTCTAATATAGGAATACAGAGGAAAATATTTAAGCAGCAGAATGGAACTCAAAGTTCACTACAACTTGAAAATTGCTTAAAGGTTAGGGTAAATGCTCACAAAATTTGTTTTGTGAATAATAAACAATAAAACTAAAGTGTTAAAAGAATTTTATAAAAATCAAATTATTTCATGCTATAAGAGAAGCTATAGTCTTAACAAGAAAATTAGATGGAATAAATATAAATAGCATGAGCCCACCCTAATACATGGTTAGTGGGACTCTCTCCAAACCAAGATGGCATGGATAATTCACTGGCCATGAAGTCTGAGTGGCCTTCAGAATTGATTTAGGCTGCCTGAGGTAAAATTCCTCCTGAGAACTCTCTCAATTGGTCTCCATATCTAAATATAAAATAAATGCAAGGAATTACAAAGCAATAACTAAAACACAAATCATTTTCAAGAGCTGTCGATATGTGTAGATGTAGATAGACAAAATCAGTAACCTGCACAATAAATTGAAAACTGATTCTTTATTTCCAGGGATAACATTACTATAACAGGTGGTCGGAAATGGAAAAAAAAAGAAGAGAAAAGTATAAACATTCCTCCATATGCATATTAGGATGGAAAACAATATATCATTAGGTGAAAAATAGGGGCACTCTCAGAGGAAATCAACACTCAAAGTATAGCAAAGCTTTTATTCTCTTTACCATCAGGTTCTTTCTGCCATCACTCTACCGTCACAGTTATAGAGCCTCAGCTCAAAATGCACACACTGAAGTTTATCAACATCTCTCTATCATACACAAATCTGCACATTTAAGTTCTCTTCACACAGGTAAACCTTTAGGAAAACAATTTATTGTTGTATCTTAACTGGTTCAAAAGAACAATAATAATGATTTATGGAGATGTAATTATTTAATATCTAGCATTTGATTTAATATCTTCACACCATCTCAGACTAAAAATTGCTCAAAGTTCATTACATCACTTAATCATGACCATAATGCATATTTTGAAATGTGTTCTTCTATTATGCTGATAAGAACACTGAAGCTTATAGAGGTTAGAAACCATCTTAAACAGCTAATAAGAACAGAAGCAGGATCCTGTGTATTCTGTAACTGATTAAAAATAGATATTTCCAAATTTAGTACTTGCTTCAAGGCTTTGAAAGTAAAAAGTGAGTAAATGAAGGATTTGAGCACTTCAGAACAAAGGGTGTCACATCATAACAATGAAGAAATGAATACATCTATCACCCCCTCACTCAAAGTTTCTTGCTTCTGCCTCTATCTTCCTGTCTGCATTGGTTTTCACGCTGCTAAAACGAATGCTGTGAAATGGGTTGGGTCAGCAACAGGAATTTACTGGCTCATGTTTCAGAGGTTGGAAGGCTGGCTTCCTCCAGAGATGAGTATCTCTTGGCTGGCCAGCCATCTTTGGTGCTTATGCAGCCATTCACATGCAGCATATTCTCCTGTCTCCTCCTGGTTCCATTGATTCCAACTTCTTGCTTCTACTGTGGCTTCTCTTTCTGTGGCAATTTCCCTTGCTTATAAGGACTTCAGCTATATTATATTAGGGCCAGCCATCATTCAGTTTGGGCACATCTTAAATAATAATGTTTTGAAAGGTCCCATTTATAAATGGGTTCACACCCACAGGACCAGAGGTTGGTATCTGAAAATGCCTTTTTCAATGGACATGATCTGATCCCCAATACTGTCCCTCTACCAATGCCCAGGAAAATATTGATCTACTTTCTAGTAGTATGGATTAATTTTTATTTTCTAGAATTCTGTAAGATGGAAGATTATAGTATGAAATATTGCACAGGGGAAAGATTTGGATTCTTTCACTCAGATTACTTATTCTGAGATTCATCTATACTATCCCTATATAAATACTTCTTTTTGTTGTAATTATTCTGAGATTCATTTATACTATCCCTATATAAATATTTCTTTTTGTTACTGAGGAATATTCTAATATATGAAAACTCCACATTTTTTTACCCATTCCTCCGCGATGGACATTTTCTGATGTTTGTATTTTGGCCATTACTAATAAAGCTGTTCTAATCATTCATGCACAGATCTTTACATGAAAAAATGCTTTCCTCTTGGGTAAATGCACAGCAGGGCAATGTCTGGTCAGACAAGAAGCTTTATTTAATATTTTTAAGAAATTTCCAAGCTTTTTTTTTCAAAAGTGGCTGTGCCATTTTATATGCCCACTAGCAATATAAGAGAGTTCAGTTGCTCCACATACTGTCAGCACTTGATGTGGTCAGTCTTTAATTTTAGTCATTCTGGTGAATACATGGAAATACCATTGAAACTTTCATTTGCATTCACCTAATATTTAACGTTGTCTAGCATCTTTTCACGTACTTATTTTAAATTCTGTTTCATACTTGATAAAATATTTGTTCATTTTTATTGGATTGTTTATTTTGTTCTTTGTGAGGTTTTTGAAAGACTTTTATAAGTTCTGAATAGTAGTTTTTAAATAACTATATAATTTAAAAATATTTTCTCTCTGGGTGTTCATTATATTAACAATCTCAATCTTATAGCAAAAGTTTTCATTTTGACCAAGTTCAGTTTATCATTCTATTTTATTTGTTTAAGAATTAGACCTTCATATCATATCCAACAACTCTTTATTAATCCAAGGCCATGGAGATTTTCCTTTATGTTTTATTATAAATAATAAGTGTCTGATCTATTTTGAATGAATTTTTGTATAAAATGTGACGTATAAATATTTTCTGTGCATATGAATGTCCAGTTGTTCCACAACCATTTGTTGAAAAGACTATCTCTTCTCCACTGAAATGCCTACAGCTCTTTGCATGTAATTCTGGACTTTCTAGGCTGTGCCATTGACCTAATTGTCCATCTTTATTAAAATACTTTGATAAGAATTTGGTTTGATTGCTGTAGCTTTATAACATACTTGAAATCAGGGAGTGTAATTTTACCAAATTTGTTCTTTTATAAATCTGTGTGGATTGATCTATATCCTTTGCATCTCCACATAAGTAGTAGAATTGGGTTTAGATTTTTGAAGAAAAAAGCTTGCTCAGATGTTGGAGTGATTGCATTAAATCTAGGGATTAATTTGGAGGGAGTGTTAGCATCTTAATAAAGTTGATGTTTTTGATCTTTAAACACAGAGTTTCACTCCATATTTTAAGATGTTCTTTAATTTCTTTTGAAAAAGTTCTGTAGTTTTTTTAAGAGTATTGGTGCTGCACATACTTGGTCACAGTTAACTTTGAGTATTTCATATATATCAATGGTTTAAGAATAACATTGAAAAATTCAATTTCTGATTTTGTTACTAGTACAAAAATTACATATTTTGAATATTGATCTTCTGTTGAAAGCTCTGCTAATTCCCTTATGTAAAAAAAATAAAAGAGTCATTCAGACTGTGTAGGAAGAAATAAAACCATACCTGTATTTACAGGTGATGTGATTGTCTATAGAAAATCCTAACAGATGTAAGGAAAAGCTACAATATTTGGTAAGTATTAGAGAACTGCTGGCCTAATAAAATGAATTATTTTCTGATCTTTTTTCTATACTTGTGTAGAATTGGTATTATTTTTTCTTTAACGATTAGTAGAATTCACAAGTGAAGCTATATGCACAGCAGTTTCCTGTTGGGAAGAATTGAAGCTACAAATCAAACTTTTTAAGATGTATAGAGAGCTGTGTATCTGTATATCTACCTATCTGTATCTACATCTGCCCACGAAACCGTTTCTCCTCTGCAAATGAAACTTCACTAGCGGGGCAGGAGTGCTCCAGCTGTCCAGCCTCTAGAGGCATCTCAAGGCCGGACCTGAAAACTCCACCCACAGGGGCCGCAGGTCCTCAAGCGAGTGGTGCTAAGGCCCTTATGTCCCTCCGCAGCCGCCAAGTGGTTGCCCCGCAAGCGGGCTTGTGCGCGATGTGCACAGAAGCCAATGCTGTGACTCCAGGATCTTGAGAAAAGAGTTTGTTGGGAGGCAGCCCAGCAAGGAGCCAGGGGCTTGGGCTGTTTCCTGTGGTTTGGAGGGGTCGGCTCAGGGGTGCGGGGGAAGCTGCAGGGAGACAGCATAGCTCGGGGTGGGGGAGGGGAGACTAAGGGGAAGGTGAACTGTTACAAACCACGTCAGCTCGCGCAGTGCGTGTCCAAAACGCAGCTCAGTGTGCTGCGTGGGCAGGGTTTGTGCTGCTGTGGTTAAGAGCAGCAACCTTAGGGGGCCTTCCCCTGCCAGATCGGGCCCCAGGGCTAGGGCTGGTCTCAGCTGTGGTGGGGGACGAAGAGATCA
Organism: Tamandua tetradactyla; assembly: GCF_023851605.1. NCBI lineage: Eukaryota > Metazoa > Chordata > Mammalia > Pilosa > Myrmecophagidae > Tamandua > Tamandua tetradactyla. The sequence continues at coordinate 193,116,094 of NC_135331.1, forward strand.
GGAACTTTCCTCCAAGTGAAGTTAGTCTCTCTTTAATAAACCTAAGGAGGTGGGTTTTCCAGGAAAGGGGAAGTGGAAAGTGTTGCAGACAAGTAAGGGAGGGACTCTGAAAGGGGGCTCAGGAGCGGGAGCGGTGGTTTCAAATCTGTCTTACCTAACAACTCTACTCAATCCAAGGGAATTGTCCTCTGTGTTTCGTTCCAAGTATTTTGTACTTTTTAAAATTATGTCTAGACATCCATGATCCCTTTTTAATTAATGTGTGTATAATGTCTGAGATATAGGTCAAGGTTAATTTTCTGTGTACAGATGTGCGATCAGACTACCAAATTTGCTGAAAACACTATCCTGTCTCCACAGAATTCCCTGCAGTCCTGTTAGATTTAGTTGACCGTAAATGCATGGATTGAAATCTGGACACGGATTCTGAAAGCCATTCAATTGTTCTGACTATCCATCTATATGGAAGTGCCACACTGATTTGATTACTGTGGTTTTATAATATGCCTTGAAATCAGAAAGTGTAATTTCTCAGAATTTGGTTTTTTTGTAAATTTGGGTAGGCTAGTCTAGATGCATTGCATTTCCATATATATGCTGGAATTAGGTTTTAAAATTTAAAAAAAGAAGCCAATTTGGATTTCTTTGGGAAGATAGCACTGAATCTAGGAATTAATTTTGCTGTGCAAAGGTATTTTTAAAATGTGGAACTGCCTCACTTATGAATACAGAGTGTTGCTCCATTTATTTTTATGGTAATCTTTAATTTTCCTCTTCAAAGTCATGTATTTCTCAGTGTAGATACTTTGCACATATTTTTGTCATATTTAATTAACTATCATTAAATATTAATTTTTATAATAACACTTTAAAAATCAACTTCTGATAACATGTTAAAAGTAAAATATTTGCAATCAGTTTTTGATTTGCAATCAGTACATTGATCTCACATCCCAAAAACCTCCGATCTCACTTATTCTTTAAAATGCATCTCCTAGATTGGATAGAGAAGTAAAACTGTCTGTGTTTACTGGTGATATGATTTCTAAGAAGTGAATCCTAACTAATGTAAATAAAAGGCATTATATTTTATGAATTTTAAAGAAATATTGACCTAATAGAATGAGTTGTTATATTTTATTCTGTTCCCTTTGCTGGAATTTTTTGCTATATTTGGCATTATTTCTGTTTTAATGTTTGATGGAATTTACAAATGTAGCTGTATGGATGTGGGGAGCCTTATGGAAACACTTGAAACACATTCAATGTCTTTGAGAAATATAGGACTATTGAAATTATCTACTATTCATTTTAATGTGCTTTATAATTTATATCATTAGAGCAATTTTCCAAATCTAAGCTTTTGAATTTGTTAGACTTAACATATTTAGAATATTCCCTTATTTTCCTTTTAAAATCTGTACAGTGTGTAACGATATCACTTCTGTCATAAGAAACACAATGTTTGGCAATTGGTGATCTAAGTGTCCAGATATCAAGATTCATGAAAATCAAATCAAATTAAATCCAAACAATATAAAGATAAGGATATAATAAAAATAAGAAATTCAATGACATCAATAACAGTTCTAAATACAGAATATCAACAAAGGCAAAAGTTGTTTCTATGAAAGGATTTACAAAATTCAGAAGTCTTTAGCATGATCAAGCCAAAGAAAAGAAGGAAAAATAGCACAAATTACTGTGATGGAACTCTTATGTGTTGCTGTTAGTAATATATAATTTTGCAAAATTGCAAAAATACCTTGAAGTACTCTTTGAGAACATCTACTGAATTTATCATAAATCATGATCCATCTATTCTACTTCTGGGTACTTATTTACAGAACTATCAGTTTGAATGACTATCAACAAAGTTTCATCAGTAAGTTGTTAGAGGTTCATACCTGGTCTTAGTAGGGAAAATTAACCTCATGAGCACATAGCCACACTTCTAGGATGTCTGCTCTTCCTTACAAACAATTGTAAAGAGCAGATGAGTAAGCTAATCTCAAAGAGGTGCAAATAAATTACCCTTGGACTTAAATGAAAGTACATATCCACTTCAGGTTAAGACATTCTTCTGAGTAGCAACCTCTTTGATAGTAAGGGTCTTCTCTTTGATCCTCACCAAGAAATGCTAGCCCACCCATACCCTACTCACACAGACACACTCAGCATGAACAGCAAGGCACACATATACCTAGACACTTTTCTTCATTTAAAAAATCCACATATTCATTGGATAAGTGGTACATCAGACCAGGTCAAAATAACAGTGAATATCCAGCTAGTCGGAGCTAATATCCTTTGGAGTAGAAGTAAAACATAAAATTTTTTTTTTTCCAAACTGCAAATAGCCCCAAGTTTTATTTGTAGTCCATACAAAAGGGAAAAAAAATTAAGGTTTTCTAACACCACCTACTTGGGGACATGGGTAAGTGGGACTGTTGGACATATACCAACTGACTGCCCCAACAGGAACCCAGCCTCACACAGAGTCTACAGAGGGACAAAGTCAGGGCCCCTGGACTGCTGGCACAGCTTGGAGCATAGGAAAAGGTTAAGCTAACCCTTTCCTAGCCTCCCTCACATCTAAAATGAAAAAGGCTGCGCCGACCTCAGCTGCAGGTTGCTTCCCCATCCAGACGACCTTAAATATCGCGCACAAAAACAAAAGGGAGCCAGGAAAAAATAAAAACATAAAAGAAATTCCCATTCTGGGGAAATGGGAGGCAGGGGAAAGGGGAAACCGCAGATCTAGAGCCAGTGGCAAGATCCTGGCACTAAATGCAAACCACCGCCAGTGTGGGTTTCCCTGGATTTCCCTTTGGCCATGGGCAGGAGAAACTCACTCAGGAGAGTGCTGTGTGGAAGTAATGCGAGCATTCTGTTGAGACATAGCAAGTGTCTGGACAGGGAGAAAAGGCTGGGGAAATGGGAACCAAGGCATAGAGCAAGTCTGGTTCATGTGCTTTATGAAATGCGGGGGTTAGGATTAATTGGGAAAGTAGTGTTTCCTTGATGCAGAAAATAAATAACAAAAAGGATATTATAGAACGCTGGTAGTCTGCTAGATTCCCTCCCCTCCTTGCTTTACCTTTGGGGATATATGTTGAAGTGTGTTCCTTCTGGATGTGATGTGCAAAGCAAATCATCTTGTAAGTACCCTGTAGAGCAGACTTTAGGGAAAGATTTTCTGAACAAACCAAAAGAAAATCTGACAGAATGCCATTCCTAGAAAATTATCTCTTAGGACACAGAGCACTTATAAGGGAAAAGAGCATAGGAAAGAGGATTATATGAAAAGGAAAGTAATTAAAACACAGGAAGTGTTTTAGCATATCTATATACACTAATTTTAGAAGTATTACATGAAGAAGAATAAATGATCAGAAGAAAAATCATGGAGATAAAATTAAGTAAAGCTTTTATAATAGAAAGCAACTGGAAAATTATTATTTTGTCAGGCTACTAATAAAGGAGAAAAACTATTGCCAGATTTAACTTCTCTTTGGAAAACTCATCACAAGAAAATATGGTGAAGTCTAAAGATTTAAGGGAAAGGTTTGGATCATGAAACACTTCATTATCAAATTATTGTATCACAACACTTTCTGCTCTTGGGTTTCTGTTTATTTTTAAACCATATCTTTTCTTTAATTTTTTTGCTTATTATTTTTCATGTTAATATGAAATGTCTTTGTTTCTGAAACCCATGGCTAACAATTTCCTTTCCAATTTTGAGAGGGTTGGGGTGGGCCAACACTTGTATTATATAATTCAATTCCCTAAGCTATACTGGAAATAATTTTCAATTCTGGTCAATAGGTGGAACACAGTGATTTTGTAATCATCATTATGAATTACTGAGTTTCAAAATATCTCTCTAGTTTAGTTTTGTTTTGATAGGAATGTAGGAGAGTTGACTCCCAGAAAACACTTTAACTCGGATGTATCATACTTGTTTCCTTATTGCTCAAATTTGAATGCTACTAAAGGATGTATAGATAAATATCAAATATAAATTAAAAATTATTTCTTAAACTTTAGATTTAACTTCTCCATTAAAACAGAAATGTGGTAACATGCCACCTTGTGGACTTCCTAGAAGCCTGAATTTTTAAATAAAATTGTCTGTAATCTTTTTTACTAAAATCCACTCCTCAATATAGTATTGCCTTAATTGTTTAGACCCAGATGATTTTTACAGCTGTCCTATCAGCACCGTCTCACTACTCCACAAAATAAATACCATTTCTGAATCATTTTTGTACAGTAGAATTAGTATTTAATTTGCAATTACAGGAAATTTCTAAGTCCTAGGAGCCTCATCTATTGCATTCATAACAGCAATAACATAATTAATCTTTGTGATAGTTTCTAGCTTTCTGATTCTACGTTAATTGTGTGCTTCCTTTGAATATAATACTTGACACCAAACCTTTCTCATGGCACTTTTCATCTCTATATTTCTCAGAGTATAGATTAGGAGATTGAACATATGAGCAATAATAGCGTAAAACAGTGCAAATATTTTATCCTCAGGGTGTTAGGTGGCCTAAGGTAAGCAAAGATTGAAGGCCCAAAGAATAAGATGACCACTGTGATATAAGACCCACAGGTAGACAGGGTTTTGTGAATTCCCTCAGCGGAGTAATTTCTTAAACTGAATAATATAATAACATCAGAAACAAATAAGACTACAAAGGTTACTAAGGCAGCCAGACCTGAATTGACGACCACAAGGATACCTGTGATACAGGTGTCAGTGCAGGCGACTTTCAGCAGCTGGAAAATGCCACAGAAATAGTGATCAAGCACATTTGGACCACAGAAGGGCAACCGGATTGCCATAGACAATTGAGGAAAGGAATGGACAGCCCCTCCAGCCCAAGCAGCTAGGACTAGGAGATTGCATCTCGCCCTGCTCATGACAATCATGTAATGCAGAGGTCTGCAGATGGCAACATAGGGATCGAACGCCATGGCAGTAAGAATGAAAATCTCAGTACCTCCAAAGGAGTGCATAGCATAGACTTGTAACATGCAGTTACTGTAAAAGATGGTTTTTCTTCCCACAAGAAGGTCCCTGATCAGTTTGGGTGTAACAGTAGCGATGGAGCAGATGTCCATACAGGATAAATGGGTGAGGAAATAGTACATGGTTTGGTGTAGAAGGGAGCTGCAGTGAATGGAGACAAGGATCACGAAGTTTCCTACCAAAATGGAAACATAACAGAATAAAAAGAGCACAAAGCAAAATATCTGTATGTCCTGGTCATAAGAAAGTCCTAAGAGAATGAATTCTGAGATGTTACTGTGACTTTCCATGTATTTCACTTTGTTCATATTTTGCACAAATGAGTTGAATGTCTGAAAGGGAAAAAACAAATGTGAATTTGAATTAAAACTTTACAGCATGATCACAATAATATAAAATTTACCATAATAATTGACAGACACACATAGAATGTTAATATTAGTTATTCTTTATTTATGGAATTATGTTGCTTCTTTTTATCATGTCTCATTTTACAAAAATATTCTGGAATAATCTTATAATGAGAATAATTTTATATTTTATATAATTTGACAGATAGAGTTTAAAGTTTGAGTCTTAGTTCAGTCATCAAGAATAAAACTGTTCTGCATATTTGAAATGTATTATTTTCCTTCTTCCAGCATGAACTATAAAATACAAATGTTTAAATAACCCAGTTTACATTGGTAAACTTTAATTTGGTAAAGCTACCAAGAAAATTATTATCAGGCATACAGTATTTAGCAGTTAACTATAACTAATTAATATTGAATAATTAAGGAATGGTTCATTGACATATCTTTTATTTATTATGACCGATATCAATTGCTTGTTAATGAAATGATACATTGCTAATTGTCGAATGCACTTATTTACTTAAAATAAATTGATGTAAAGATAACTGTTATAAATTACATTGTTGAAGTACTTGAATAAATCACTCAATTAATCCAAATACAATAAAATCTAGTAAAAATGAGTCAGATTCCAGGACCCTCAGGGATTTTTCAGAATCTATATGTTATGCACTGTGGATACCAGAGGACAGATCTCTTCACTTTCACTGGGTTCAGTGCTGTGTCTTCTGCACGGGAGAGGGTGTCCTGGGGTGCAGCTCTGGAGGAACTGCTGGGAACCCTCACCTAGCAGAAATGATCTTGGAATTCTACACATTATTGGACAGTTTTCCTGAATATTTATGTAAAGCTGTAACAGGCAGCCAATTTAAAGTAGAATTCTCAGGTTCTAAATCATTTTGAAATAATTGTACTTCATTTCCAAAATGCACATTCCTTAGGCCAAAATTCTTGCTTGTTCAATAGATCATGATGAGTGTTTAATCCACAATAACTCCTAAAATCTCATCCTGCAATCTGAGAGAGCTGATTAAGGTCACTGCTGTAAGCAGAGGTTAAGGGGAAATGTGAGCAGTCTCAGGTAAGAACAGTAGTTGTCATTAAAATGTACAATAATTTTGACCATATAATAAGAGAGCAAATTGCCTAGTAAAGAATTGAAGACATGAGTGAAGAAAGGAACAACATATTAAAGAACCTCTGTATGACGGGTTAAAGCAGTGGCAACAAAGACAGAAGTAGAAAGGTAGAGAAATGTAAAATAAACTGAGAAGCAGTGAACACTGAACTCATTGTTTAATCTCCTTAAACCTCACTTTCCTTAATTACACAATTAAGAAATGATTACATAATTCAGATATATAAGGAATAAGTGAAGTAAAATGAAATACCTTACTGACATATGTGGTTCATGTCACAAGTCTCTTTTTTTTTTTACTTTTTTTCCTTTGATCAAGCAGTTTAGCAACTACTGAGATTCTCCTATAAATATATACAATTCCAATCAGGAAATATTCAGGAAAAAAGCACAAAGTAGAATTAATCGATGACCAAGTGAATTTCAATTTCTACAATCCATAAGCGAATAAAAAATTGTCTATCTTAAGCAATTCCTAACATTAATCAGTAGTCTGATTTTTGCCCTATCACATAAAAATATAGGAAATTATTATTTTATTTCTTAGATAGATTGAATAAATATTCTACAGGTCTTTTTGCATATGGTATAGCATAATGCAACCCAATGTTTTCAATATTAAGGTAGAAGTTCCATCATAGGTTCATGTTTTCTCCTAGAGATATCAGAATGTGCCATTGTAAACCTGCCTTAGTTGACACAGATTAATGTAGTCTATTTTAGGAAGGTAATTTGTTTGAAGTAAACATAAATGGAGACACACCTTAATAGGAACATTGAGGAAGATTTATGAATACCCAAGTGGGACTCTGAAATTCACTGCCTACCTGGAAATTGCACTAAGTTTAATTCTGGACTTGTAAATAGCCCATAACCATCCTAAAACATGGCTAGTGGGATTCTCTGCAAACAAGTGGCATGGGTAATTCACTGATGGAGAAGTCTGAGTGGCCTTCAGGTCAGATTTCAGCTGCATTAAGAATTTCCCCAGAGATACTCACTCTGCTAGTTCTTCTCCATTATCTGAATCTGAAATAAAGGCAGAAAATTACAAATCAGTAATTCAAACAAAACTAGATTAATTCTCAAAAATACTTTTGAAATCTCAAAATGCCTTAGAACTTCCTACAAGTTTTCAAGGAGAAATAGATCTTTATTCCATGGAAAAACAACCCCCAACTTTTGAATGCAGATTTAACATCTTCACAGTAGTTCAAACTAAAATGAAAGTAATTTGAAAGACCTGCAAAAACTAAGACAGGTATTTAAGTCCTAGGAGTCATCTGTTTGAGAGAAATTTGGTCTGGAAGAGCAGAATATAAACCTCTGTGGCAATGCAAAAATTAATAGGTATTTAAAGGCTCTTAGCAATTATATTCCCAGAGGCATATCCACTAGATCTTCCCCAAATGTCCCTAAACCTCTGTCCGCAGCAAGTTTCCTTGTGAGGCTGGGCATTTCCTTTACCCCTTTGACTTGGTGTGGTTCAGGTGCTGATTCTCTGGAGGACCCATGATGCTCCAGTCAGAGCCAGAGCAGCTCAGGGAACTCTACGAGCTCTGTTCTAAGCTGGCTTACCCAAGAAAGGGAGAAAGATAATGAAGCCCGGATTGGTGTTAGATAAACTGCCAGGAATATCTGACATGAGGCAGGACAAAGGGAACTAAGACAGGCACCACAATCCAAACATGGATCACTATCAAGAATAGTCTTGATGTGTAGAAGTAGAGAGATGAATAAAATCAGTGCCCAACCCGATCATGGATCAGGCCAGGTTATATGTGGACCAGGGGCTAACGTTGCTGATATAGATTGTTGGGGGATGGAAGAGAAAAGAAAATTTTAAAAAATAATAAAATTCTTCTTTCATATGTGTATGACAGTAGAAATTAAATTAGAACATAATGAAATTAAATATCATTAAATTAGAACATAATGAAAATGTCAGAATAAACCAATACTCAAAATACAGCAAGGCTTTTATTCTGTTTACTATGTGGTTCTTTCTCCTCTATCATTGCATTGGCACGGGTTGTAGAGGTTCAGCCCTAAATGCACATACCAAAGTTCATTAGCCTTTTTCTCTCTTCCATATAAAAATCCATACATTAGGGTTTTTGCATACAGGTAAACTTCAGGAAATCAGTACTTTATGTAATTTATCTGGTTCAGATCAACATTCTAAAAAAAGATGATAATAATAACAATTTATTGAGAAAATATTGGACACATTAAGTTCATTATGTCAATTAATTTTCCCCATAATGCATATTTTGAGATAAGTATTATGAGTTCTTCTGGAGTTTATAAAGTACCTCAAACAGCTAAAAAGCAGCAGTGGCCTTCTTTCAGTGAAATAAGTTGGCATTTATTAGTTTAATTTTTGCTTCCAGGATTTGAAAAGTAAACATTCTAGCACTTCAGAATGAAGGATGCAAGAGCCCAGAGTTTGGCTGCCACTTCAATGTAATGCCTGATGTTCACCACACTTCAATTAAGCTGAACAGAATTAATATGCAGAAGGTAGCTGTCCATACCTTAGCCATCCTTCCTGGACAAAGATGCACATCTTGAGAATCCCTAGAAATGTTTGCAGGTGCTTCATGTGCAATGTGGTAAATTACAAACTCAACTTTCAATTCATCTCTGGTCATCTCAACTTTTGTGGCTTCATAAGTTTTGAATTTGATGAAGTCAAATGTATCTCTATTTTTCTTTAAATGGGCCAATCTTTTGGTATCATATAAAGGACTTTTCATCTAATCCAAGTTTAGAAAAATTGTATCCTCTGTTTATTGTAAACATTTTGTTATTTTGCAGTTTAAATATAGGTTTAAATCCATTCTGAATTAATTTTGTATAATGAGTGAGCTTTAGATAATGATGTCCAATTGTTTCATGGTTGAAAAGACTATTATTTTTCCACTGGTTATCCCAGTGGAACGTATGTGCAGAGAATATACGTGCACGACTACAACTATACTTTTTAGTCTAGTCTATTGAAAAATGATCTAACTTTTGGAATACTGTGTGGTTTTGATCATTACAGCTTTCTAACACACCTTGACGTCAGGCATTATGAGTTCTTTAAGTTTTTTCTTTTTAAGGTCTGGGGAACATTTTAGATCTTTTGCATTTCTGTATAAATAATAAAAGAAGTTTGTTAATTTGTGAAAATAATAATTAGATTTTGTTGGGATTGCATTGACCTAGAGAAGAGTTGAAATCACAATAAGGTTGAGACATCCAATCCATAAAAAACAGTGTTTCCATCTATTATTTCTATCTTATTTCTTTGATTAGTTTTTCACGGAGGTTATTCTCTCTTTTACCTAGGGTTTTCTTGTTGGTTGTGTTTGTTCACTATCTGCTTTGGTTTGCTAAGGCTGTTGGAATGTAATATACCAGAAATAGGTTGACTTTTCTAAAGGGAATTTATTACATTGCAAGTTTACAGTTCTAAAGCTATAAAAATATTCAAACTAAGGTATCCAGAGACAGATACTTGGCTCAAGAAAAGTTGATGTGTCCAGAAGTCAGCTGGGAAGATGCATGGTCTGCTGGAATCTTTGGCTTCTGGTTTCAAACAGCTTCCCTGGGGTGTCTTGTAGGTGTCTGTTCTCTTTGTCAACACTCCAAGCATCTTCAAATGTCTGCATCTCTGTGAGCTCTGAAGAAACTGTCTTTCTCCAAAATGTTTTTCTCCAAATGTCTCCAAACATTTCTCCAAAATGTTTCCTCTTTTATAGGACTCCAGTAAACTAGTCAAGATCCACCTTGAATGGGCAGAGTCACATTTTCATCTAATCCAAAGACCACACCCACAAATGAGTGGGTCAATCTCCATGGAAAAAAATCTTATCATAGGTTTCCAGCCTACAATACGGAATCAGGATTAAAGAACGTGGCTGTGCTGGTATACACAATCCTTTCAAAACAGTACACTGTTCTTTAGCATTCAGTTCCACTTATTCCAGATCTATAACATAGCTTCTGTTTAATTGATCAGAATTTTTCAGCTTTTGTTTTCTGGTTCTCACCCTGACCATATGGAACTTTTATTTTGAAGAGGGCTGCCCTGATATGATCAAACCTGTTAGGTTCTGGTGTCAACTTGGCCAAATGATCATGTCCTGTTCTCTGGTCAGGCAAGCACTGCCTGACCATTGCTGCAAAGATAGCTCATAGCTTGTTGATTAAATCATCACTCAGTTGATTGCATCTGTGGTTGACTACGTCTGAGATTAACTAAGACATGTCTCCCACAACGATGTAATTGAATTAGTTGAAGGCTTTTAAGGAAGAAGTGAGACTTTTTCACTGCTCCTTCAGCCAGCGAACCTCTCCTTTGGAGTTCATCCAGACCCTTCATCTGAGCCGTCAGCCTCACAGCCTGCCCTATAGATTTTGGACTCTATGTTCCCATGGTTACTTGAGACACTTTTATGAATTTTATGTTTATGAACATTTCCTGTTGATTCTGCTTCTCTAGAAAGCCCTAACTAATACACAATGATAGAAGTTTTCTTCCCAGTGCAAGTTCTCACAGGTCCCTTGAGTGATGAGAAACGAATCTTCTCATTATAAAAATTGGGTTTCTCCCAAGTTATATCTATTCTTTTGTGCACACTACAGTGAGAGCTCATGAGGACTTTCTTACCTTCCTTACATCTATGAGTCTGAGCTTATTTCTTTTAAAGATGCCATGTTCACTGTAGCCTTTTCCACAATGATGACACAAAGAGCTTCTCTCCCCAGTAAAATTCACATGACTACTAAGAAATGACCACTGAAGGCTTTCCCACAGAAAAGGCATTCATAAGGTTTCCACCCAGCATGTATTCTTCTCTGCACATTAAGATTAGAGCCTCTGCTGAAAGCTTTCCCACAATGATCCCATTCATAAGGTTACTCTCCTGTGTGAGTGCTCATGCAGATCTTAAGGGTTGACTGGTTTCTGCAGCTTTTTCCACATTGTTTATCTTCAACATATTTCTTTACAAGATGAATGATCATAAGTCTTCTCCATGATAAATAATCACTGAAGACTTTCTCACACAGAGTGAATTCAGTGTCTCTCTTGACTATGTATTTTTCTGTGTGCAGTTAGATTCAAGCTTGTGCTGAGGCTTTCCCACATAGTAAAACCATACAGTTTCTCTCCAGCGTGAAAATCCATGTGTGTCTTAAGGATTGACTAGTTTTGAAGACTTTTCCACACAGTCTACATTCAATGGGTTTCTTTAGGCTGTGAATTTCATGTTTCCTTCTTGATACAAGATCACCAAAGATTGTCCCACATTCTTTACATTCATATGTTTTCTCTATCAGGTGGTTTTTCTGTGCAAATTAAAGTTAGATGTCCATTGGCAGGCTTTTCCACACTATGTGCACTCATGAGGTTTCTCTCTAGTGTGACTCCAGACATATTCTTAAGATGTGAAGGATGCTGGAAAGATTTTCCACTATTGTGACATTCATAGGACTGCTGTCCAGTGTGAATCAAACTCATAAAGTCTTTCTCCAGTGTGAATTCTCAAGTACATGTATCTTCAGGAAGGAGACAGTTCATAATGTATTTCCACACTTACCTCTTTCAATGGGCTTCTCTTTGGTATGAGTCCTGACATGACCTGTAAGGGCTGAAGGATTATTGAAAGCTTTACCACAGGCATTGCACTTACAGTGTGTATTCCCTTGTGACATGTAAGGGAAGATTTCATAGTAAAGGTCTTTTGGCACTGATGACATTCATATAGTTTTCTTCCACCACAAATGCTCATGCAATGTGAGCTGTCTTTGAAAGTTACCCATAATCCTGGTGATAATAGGGACTCTTCTCATCGTGCCTTCCTATTTGCTGAGTATGATGAGTACCTATGCTGAAGATGTCAAACAAGTGAGCGTACTTGGGAGGCTTCTCTCTAAGATGAATTACTTCCATTTTCATACCATTGAAGGCTTCCTTCCCAAAAATATCATCCATAATAATTGAGCATTTGGTTTTAGATGAAGTCTCCCAATATGAACAAGTACCTTGGTGCATTTTTGTCTCCTTTGTCCTTGGCTCCTCTTCTTGCTTTAAGTGAGAGACGAGACCCACTTTGCCATGCTGATACTGCACTGAAGCTGGGTTGTTCCAACATTACACATTTGTATAGTTTTCTCTGAATAGAATCCAACAAGGGCCTCTCCTCAGTGAAGTTCTCATCGACATCCTGGAAAGTCACTGGTTCTTGGGTGTTGATTCCTTGTTGGTGTTTGAGGCTCCAAGCCATTGCAAGGAAACAGATCCACACTCTGAAAATAGGAAAAGCCTTTTGAAGAAAGTGGAATTTCTGGTTCCTGGAGCAGGCAGCATCCTCAGTAGACACAGAAAATGTAGGAGACAGATCAAGAGCTCCCATTGTGTGAGAGCGACAGTAAATATGTCTGAACAAGCGACAGTAAATATGTATTGGGATAACCAGCTAAGAACTCTTACTTTTGCAGTGCTTTTGAAGAATGCATCATCCCTCTGTCCACGTGTCTTGCTGCCACTGCCTCTGGGAAGTAATGGCCTTCATTGCTTTTTATTGGGTCAATAAAATGAGGAGATAAATGGTTAGGATGTCCTTACACAAATAACTTTATAGTTGATATATGTGATCAGGGAGAAGTAGGTTTTAGGCAAGTTTCCTAGATATTGTGGCTGCTCCAAGAACAGAGTATCTTTTAGACTAAAGGGAACACAGTTTTCCCAATTATATGCATTGTGGTAAGACATACCAGATGGTGAAAGTAAAAGCATGTAAAAAATATATAAAATGTAAACACCAACTTCAAGAAAGCTGGAGTGAATATATTAATATCAGATAGATACACTGTAAAATAAAATATAGACATAAAGAAGACTATTTCATAATGATAAAAAGGAAGATATAACAATTAAAATCAATAAGTAGACATAAGGCATGAACAGCACTATAAACCAACTAGACTTAACAGTCATCTATAGAAAACTCTACCCAACAACAGCAGAATATACTTTATTCTCAAGCACTAATAGAACATTCTCCAGGGCAGACCATATGCTAAACATTAAACAAACCTCAAAAAATTTCAAAGGATGTTTCCATTTGCAATGGAACGAAATTCAAAAACAAAAACAGAAGAAAATGTGGTGATCTCACAGTTATGTGGAAATTAAACAACACACTCCTAAATAACCAAAGAATAAAAAAAGATATTAGAAAACAATTTGAAATGAATGGAGTGAAAATGAAACATCCCCAAACTTATGGAATACCTATAAAACAGTGCTTAAAAGGAAATTTGCAGCTATAATTGCCTATATTAAGACAGGAGAAAGATCTTGACCCAATAACCTAGGCTTCCACGCTGAGAATTTGGAAAAAGAAGGGAGTTAAACATAAAGCAAGCAGAAAGAAAGCAATAAGAAATGTTAGAGCAGAAATAAATGAAATATGGAACAGGAAAATAGTGGAGACAATCAATGAAAATCAAAGCTGCTTTCTCGAAAATATCAACAAAATTGGCAAACCTTTGGGTAGCTTGACAATGAATAAAAGAGAAGAACCAGAAATGAATGGGGTAACATTATTACCAAATGCACAGAAATAAAAATGATTATAAAGGAATACTATCAACAATTGTATGCAATACATTATGTTACCAAGCTGAAATGGACAAATTTCTGGAAAGAAATAAAGTATTGGAACTGATGAGAAAAAACAGGTGTTCGGAACTTTTGTTGTTGTTTTTAACAACCATTATCCCATGCTTCTGAAGACCACATTTCATCTTTTGTTGATCACTACACTGAAGTATTACAGTTGTACGGCGCCCAGTCTGGCCTTGGCTTGATTGGATGAAACTTTATATGTATTTTGTATGGCATAAATTCTATATTGTAATAATGTCCTATGCAAAAAAGGAAAAGATTAACAAAATTGTTAATTTTATTGTTTTAACGTGTATGCATGTTTAGTGATGTTTACATTTTGAAATAAAATCTATGACTCTTTAAAAAAAAAAAAAAAAACAGGTGTTCGGGCTCAAACTGAGTTCATGCAAAACATGGGCTTGTGCTGCCAAAAAAGAAAGCATGCCAGGCACAGTAGACAGAGATTTATGAAGCAAGAGAGATTCTGTGGTGGCAGCCAGTCTGGAGAATTAGTGCCCCACACAGAACTGGACTGCAGTGGGCAACATGTGTACGATTTTGGAAGAAAGACATTCCATATAATTTGAGCACATCAGGTCTCCAGTGCCATCATTAAAAGGGCCTAAGAACTGATGCTTTACTAAGGTGAATGTTTCAGACTAAGATACAATCAATGCCATTTTATATCTGTGATTACAGTTTTTCCCTTGCAGGGAGATATTTTTCACTTTCTCCAACATTGTTCTTGCTAGGCAGTCTTCCTACATGCCCAGGGACTTATTTCCATTTAGTTGCCACAATCCACTCCTACATAAGAGTTTGCACTGCCCATAGGACAGACATCACATCCATACACTAAAGAAACAGTAAGAAATACAACAGAATAATAACAATGTAATACATAAGGCACATATTCCTACAAAGAAATACAAAAACAGTAAGAGAAGTAAACCAAGTAGAAAGGGAGTCAGTTGACAACTGATCAATACTGTGTATGTGCTCTTGCATATGATGTAAAGATGTGAAATACTGTGAGTGACCAGGAATATACACACAACTCTGCATGTTTACAAGGGCACAGGTCCTGCCTTGTGCTGCAGTTAAAGAGTCTTAAGCCATTCTGTTCTTTAAGACTACCTTCTTTAATTGGGTGGCTCATCATTTAAGAATGACATTGCTAATTTGGTTAGTTTAAGCTGTTAAATGCTTCTCAGTTACCTTTACTTCCATGGGGGGGGGGGGTTCCTGTGAGGTCCCCTGGGGGTCCTGGGCAGTCCCTTGGGGGATGCGGCAGGACCCTCACCCCTCCCGCCCCGGGACCCTCACTACACAGGACCCTCACCCCTCCCGCCCTGGGACCCTGACCCCACAGGATCCTCACCCCCTCCCGCCCTGGGACCCTGACCCCACAGGATCCTCACCCCCTCCCGCCCTGGGACCCTGACCCCACAGGATCCTCACCCCTCCCGCCCCGGGACCCTCACTACACAGGACCTTCACTCCTCCCGTCCTGGGACCCTAACCCCACAGGACCCTCAACCCGTCCCGCCCCGGGACCCTCACTACACAGGACCCTCACCCCCTCCCGCCCTGGGACCCTGACCCCACAGGACCCTCAACCCGTCCCGCCCCGGGACCCTCACTACACAGGACCCTCACCCCCTCCCGCCCTGGGACCCTGACCCCACAGGACCCTCACCCCCTCACGCCCCGGGACCCTCACTACACAGGACCTTCACTCCTCCCGTCCTGGGACCCTGACCCCACAGGACCCTCAACCCCTCCCGCCCCGGGACCCTCACTACACAGGACCCTCACCCCCTCCCGCCCTGGGACCCTGACCCCACAGGACCCTCAACCCCTCCCGCCCTGGGACCCTGACTCCACAGGACCCTCAACCCCTCGCGCCCCGGGACCCTCACTACACAGGACCTTCACTCCTCCCGTCCCCCGATCCTCACCCCTCAGAACGCTCACCTCTCCCACCCGGGCCCTCCCGTTCGGCCACCTGTGCTCTGGTCTCACCTGGTGGCGGCCAGGCGGATGGCTCAGTGCAGGGCCCAAGCAAGTGGTCCGCGTCCCATGTCAAGTCAGGACGAGGGTGACAATGAGGGAGGGGGTGGGAGAATTTGGGGGGACACAGTCGGGTGGCAGCTAACGCTATTGCGAGGGTGACCGTGAGCTGGACCCAGGCGCCCTGCCTCGGGGCCTCCAGGCACAAGGGGTCCGGGGCGGGTCTTGGCAGGTCCTGGCGGGTGGGTGCCGTGTCACAGCTCAGGACGTGTTCTGGAGGCTGGAATGTGGCCCTGCAAAGCCCCGGGTCGCCCTGGGGTCAGCACAGCTGCCCTGGGGTCAGCACAGCCATCCTCCGCCTGACCGGGAAAGCGCCTTCCTTCCCGCGGAACAGCTGTTCTCCGGCCCCGTCTGGCGGACGCAATGCACATTGTCTCCGAGTCCACCCGGATCTTCCACGGACACCGCTGCCCTGTCACAGGGAAGGACGCGGGCCAATGGCCAGATGCAGCGGAGACCGGCAGAGTGAGGTGGGGGCTCGGACGGGAGAGAGGGTCAGGTTAGAATGACAGAGACTGAAGGGCAGGGCAAGCCGAGGTTGGAAAGCAGTTCCCTCGAGCACGTGTAGACTCGGGTCCCTGGGGCCCGGAGGAGGCCATCCAGTGGGGTGGGGAAGGGATCCGGCTCCGACTTAGGTCGCTGCACCTGGACCGACAGGTGAGCTCTAGAAGGTCCAGCGCACCTGAGGCTGGGCAGCCCTGCAGCTCTCAGGGCACCAGTGCCGCTTTCTAGTTTTCACATCACCCGTGGGAACTGCTGGGAGGCCCGAGGTTTGCTCTGCAGTTGCAGGAACAGGAAAGACTTTCCACGGTCAGGGCTGTGCAGATACCTGGGGGCTTAGGGGAGGGATCCATTGTTGCCTAGGGGCACTCAGCGTCCGGTAGGCAGGACGTCCGCGGAAAACAGTCATGTTCCCACCCAGAGTCCGGGGTTCTGGTTCGGGGTTCGGGATTCGGTGCGGGCTCGGGGGTTAAATAGTAAATAGTAAACAGTAAATTAAGAAACCAAGAAAAAATCAGTAAAGATATGAAAACATAACACTTCGATAAAAAATATAAATAAATTTTCAAAAAATGAAAATATAATTATAAAACAACTAAAAAATATATTTCAAAAAAGGGGGAAAAGAAAATTGAATGTTAGGAAAATAAACAAATAAAAACAGGCAGATAGGGAGTTATATCTGCACGTACCATTTTGACCCAGCAGGTGGCGATACTGAGCACTTCCTCACCTCAGGCTCCCCCTCCCGGACTGTTGCAACCGGCCTGCACGACCCTCGTTCAACCAGCAGGTGGCAAGCATAAGGACGCGGGAGAAAGAGATAATGGGGCAAGGGGGGTGGTATATAAAAATAGGGGAGAAAAAGAGACCTTCCCACTTCCCCGCCTTCTCGCACAGTTCGGGGTTTCGCTCGCCGTCATTTGGCCCGCCCTCCTTTGGGAAGCTGTCCATCAGTCTCCGATTAGGCTGCTGCCTCGGCTATTCCCCATCCACTTTGTTCACTGCCCGACCATCTCCGTCATTCTCCGTCTCCATTCGTTATTCTTCGACAATCCCCCTTTCCCATTCGTTATTCTCCGACAATCTCCGCCTAATTTCGTCATTATCGGACATTCTCCGCTGAGTTTCGTCCGTCTCCGATATCATTCGCCATTGCTTGTTGCCTTTCTCAATGTCCGACAATCTCCGCCACTCTTCGGCACCATTCGTAACTGTCCGACAATCTCCGCCATATTTCGGTAACTTTGATCAATGTCCGACAATATTCGTCTTTCTCCGACAATCCGCCCTGGGTTTCGTCCTTTTCCGACAATCTCCGCCACTCTTCGGCATCTTTCTTCAGTGTCCGACAGTCTCCGCCATATTTCGGTGACTTTCGTCAATGTCCGACAATTTCCGCCGTTCACTCGTAGTTCTTACGACAATCTCCGTCGTTTTCCTACAGTCATCGTAGCCGAGAAGTTTCCGACATTTGCCGTCGGGATTTCAGGTTGCCCGAAAATGTCCGACATTTGTCATCGCGTTTTGCCATTGTCCGAAAATTTCCACCGTTCCCCAAAGCCTTTCGTCTGTGTCCGAAAATCTCCGAAACACCCTGTCGCCTCTCGTCGAAAGTCCGACAATTTCCGCCATGCTTCGTTGCTTTTCGTCACTGTTCGACAATCCCCGTCACTAAACGTCGTCCTTTATCCTTATCCGACAATCTTCGCCGACTTTCCTTGTTCTCCGACAATCTCAGCTGGGTCTCGAGGTTGCCTGACAATCTATGCCGTTTTCGTTGCCTTTCGTCTCTGTACGACAATCTCTGCCATTTTTCGTCACCTCTCGTCATTGTTCGACCGTCATTCCCTGCCGCCATTCGTCGCTCTCCGAGATTGTCTGCTATATTTTGTCGTTGCCCCACAACCTCAGCAATTCCTCGTCCTATTTCGTTATTCTCAGAATATCTACACTATTCATCATGGGATTTAATATGCCAGCCAATTTGCACTTACCCTCGTTTCTTCCTCGCTGTCACACTACATCCAAAGTCCTTTCTTTCGTCACGCTTTAACACTCATCGGCACTGTGGGAAAGTTTAGGGTTCAGGTGTAGATAGAGGCAAAGGGTTAGGGGTTAGGGGTTAGGAGTGAGGATATGCTGCATTTTCACTAGTCTGTAAACTTTGACTTGAAAGCAGCTTCAGTGTTTGCAGGAAGGTAGAGTTAAATTCTCAGGTTAGGGTTGTGGTTCTTCGAGTTGGGAGTTGACAGATGTCTCCCGACTGCCCTCTCCTCTGGTAGATAGGCAGGAGTGCACAAGACTGCATACCTCTCGGGGCCTTGCGCTAAGAACCAGGGTGTCCTGCTGAGGTTTGGGGAGGTCATGGGATCTGCTGGAACGCCCGCTGAGCGCTTCCTGCTGCCCACGCAGCTGCCCCTGAACCTTTGTGATTTCCAGCAATGTGAGATGAGTAGTTTTAGTAAGATCAACTTGAAACAAAAAAGCATAAAGGCATACTAAAAGATTGTGATTCAGGGAAATGAAAGAAATTTCTCCTCTCACCTCTTCCCCTTCTTTAACTGATAGAATCAGAAAGCTCCCAGGTGAATTATATAATGTGGAATCATCCGCGGAGTTCTCTTTTTCATCACATTTTCTTCTGTCCTCTCTCTCAAACCCTCGTGAGCTACAAGAAGGATTTTTAACAGTGTAGAGCCTCCCTGAGCCCTGGTGTCCTTGAGTGTGAAACGGGTGAACCTGTGCCCAGCGCACCAGGGCTGGGCGAGGGAACGGGGCCCCCGTGCCTTTGCTGGCCTCGGAGATGACCCTGTTGGATCCAGTGTGAATTCAACCACTCCCTTCACACACCGTTTAAAAAGTTCCTTGTGTTGTAGTTACCACTTTTAGGCTTTTCCTTGACTATTTCATTCAGGTGATCTAGTGTCACCTGCGCCAAAACACAGATGTCTTCAAAGCAGGGCCCAGGCATCTCCTAACTGTCCTGGTTCATGGGTCCTGCAGGTGTGCACTCAACAAACACTTCCAGATGAACAAAGACGACGTGTATTTTACTGCTGCTGCATGCATAGTGTAAAAGTGTCATGGAAAACTTTGTAAGCGTTTTGCACTTTGTGATTTTGCTCCTCTGCTGTAATTCCATTTCTAAAGCTTGGCCTTTATTTAACAATCTGTCCCCGTGTCTGTCTGTGTAGGCATTGCGGTCAGTGCGCCCTTCTCAGGTAAGGACCAGAGAGGGCAGGTGCTCATTTACAACGGGAAGGAGCAGGGGCTGGCCGCCAGGCCCTCCCAGATGCTGCAAGGGGCCTGGGCCTCGGAGGCCGTCCCCTCAGGCTCCGGCTTCACGCTCAGAGGAGACTCAGACATAGACGACAACGACTACCCAGGTAAGGCCCCGTCTGCCCAAGACCCACTTCCAGCCTCGGGAAAGCGCACGGAGTGTAAGTCGTTCCCTTGTAAAAGCCGAGGCCAGCCTTGAACATGGCTCATGGTTTCTGTGTGGGGTTCCAGCATAGCATTTTTAAGAATTTGAAGCAGACAAGCCGAACACTCCCTTTCCTGTTTACAGACACTATTGGAAGGCAAGATGGTGCAAGAAGCCACATGAATTTAAACTCACCAGTCTTGCAACAAAAGTTTTCCTTTGAAAGCCATCATAATTGTGGTCCCATCCACAAAGGCTGTTTACACCAGACACTTTTCTAGAAACTTTTCAGCCTGTAACTCCCGTTTGACCCCACAGTTCCTCTTAATATGAACCTCAGTGTTTCCATCATAAATCTCATTATTTAAGAGCATAAATATTTCTCAGATATTTTACAAAATTTTTCCAAATATATGTTGAATACTTTAAAATGGAGCAGGAAGAACTGGCTTGTGACATGAATCCTAAGCTACACTTAATTGCCCAATTCCTATTCGAGGACTTAGGAAGCTCATAAAACATGGACGGTTTCAATACATACTCAGAAATCGTCAATAGTTAACTGACAGCTTCAACTATTTATGAAAAACGTGTCTCTCTCTCCCGCCCCCTCTCCTAACTGGGTGTTTTCCGTGAAGTTTTCTGGTTTGGGGCAGCATTCCAGTGGCAGCCTGAATCCTCCGGGATGAGGCGGGCGGGCGGCTGCCGCGTATTCTGTGACGCTGCCGGGGACTTAGGGACTCGGGCTGCCGTGGGCGCAGGAGCAGGTGGCTTTGCGCGCGCTGAGGCTTTCTCCCGGCGGTCATTTCCAGAGTGTGCAGTTCCATTGTTTTCTTAGGTTATATTGCAATCGTCTAAGGAAGGATGGTTGGCGGGGGGAGGGGCTCTTATGCATGATGTACCCCAATTCTAAGTGATTCGGAAGTCGCAGTGCATGTTTGATCCTCCCCGGTGCACGTCCGAGCCGCAACGCAGCCAAAGCCCTGGGCCAGCGTGGAAAGCCCTGGGCTCGGCACGCGTGTCCCACTTCTCTCCCCTCCCTCGCACCAGGCAGGGGTGGAAGGCTGCCCAGGGCCCACGTAAAGGGGAGAAGCAGCAAACCGCTTTGCTCCCCGGAATGTTCCCCTCAGGGGAAAAGAGGGGACGCGGCGGGGAGAGGAAAGCTGTAGTAAGGGCAGGTTAGTCATTGGTCGCCTCGTAATTGTGTCGTTCTCACTGCTTCTTAATCAAAGCAGCTCTCTGCTTGGGAGTATTTACTCTTCAGTTTGTTGGCTGAGGCCGATCCAATGCATAGTAGCAAGGGAGGTTATCGCAGGGTCTGTCTGTCTGTCTGTCTCTGTCACGCCGGTAACCAAGGCAGGACCGACCATGAGCGCAGCTTAGTGGACTCTTGTCCTCGGTTTCAGTTTTCTGGATGCTAAAGGAAACACCACCCAGTGTACGGGCCTAACAGGACTCATGGGCTGGGTTTCGGGGCGGGACGCACGCCTCCCCTAGTGGCGGCATCCTCTGGCTGCCTGGCAGTCTCGGGGTTCCTCAGCGGCTGCCACCGCGGCACACATGTGTCTCCCTTTTGTTCTTCCGCGGCCAGCGCGGCCTCCCCGTGAGGCCCCAGGGAGAAGGACTAAGACCCGCTGTGGCTTGGCTGGACCGGACCTGAACTGAAGTCTCCTTGTCCCAAGGTCGTTTTCAGGAGCACAATATCCGGAATGCAGGGGGTCACTGATGTGTTTCCCTGGGGTTCATGTGATCCGGCCTCCCAGGGGCTCTGCAGACGTCCAAAAGTCACCCCCGCCCCAGGCTGAGCCCATGTGCCCCATCTTTGGCTCAGGGCCCCTTCTCCGTCCTGCAGACCCCATGCTTTCTTCTCCCACCTGCCAGGAAGGGGCCTGGGCTGCCTTAGCCAGTGCCAGGACCTTGGAACCTACAGGCAGAACTCAGAGGAATGAGCCCAACTTAGAGCCCAGCCTCTGAGACCGGCTGCAGGACCTGCATCCTGCCGTCACTCCTGCACTCACACAGTCCTGTTCTGACACCTCAGGGCCCTCCATTCCCCCTGGGGCACCCCAGGGATGAGCAGAAGGGGGTGTAGTTGCAGGAAAGATGGGCATAGGCACCAGCCCAGGCCAGCTCAGCCTCATGGTGGAACGCTGCCCCTGGGCTGAGTGTCTGCATGGGCATCTCACCAGGGCCCTCCGGCCCACCTTGGCCCCTCCTGGTCCCGCCTGCCCTTGAAGTGGGGCGACCTGTGAACTGCTGCCCCTTGGATGGCTACTGGGGAGAGGGATGGGCTCTTGCTCAGGAGGTGGGCTCTGCCCTGATGCGGGGCTGATGCTGAGGGTGCCTCACCCTGCATTCCAGGCTGGGGGTGGGGGTCCTGGAAGTGGGTGACCTGGGAATGGGGGCCTGGGGGGTGGGGGCCCTGGGTGTGGGCGTCCTGGGGGTGGGGGCCATGGGGGTGGGGGCCTGGCAGTTGGGGGCCCGGGGATGGGCATCCTGGGGGTGGGGGTGTTGGGGTGGGGGCCCTGGGGGTGGGTGACCTGGGGGTGGGTGCCCTGCGAGTGGGTGACCTGGGGGTGGGCATCCTGGGAGTGCCTTGGGGATGAGCGTCCTGTGGGTGCCCTGATCCAGGGATCCAGGGTGGGACCAGGAGAAAGGCTGTGGGAGCATAAGCTGTGGGCGATTCCAGCTGGAAGGGTGGGAGGAAAGGGCAGTGAGAACTGGAGGACATGACTGCCACTGTGCTATGCCAGCCCTAACCCTCACAGCCACATGCAGTGCACCAAAGGGCCATCATCTGATTTAAAGGACATGGGGGGATGTGAGCTCATGTGTGCATGAGTGCATGCGTGGGTGCGTGTGTGTGCATGTGTGCTCACGTGTGCATGCATGCATGTGTGTGCATGTGTATGCTCGTGTGCATATGCACCTGTGCATGTGTGTGTGCACATGTGTGTTCATGTGTGTGCAAGCCACCAAGAGGAAGGGAGGGATGGAGAGAGGCAGATAAAGGGTAGCCTTTAACCAAAAGGAATAATGCATTTTAATAAAACTTTGAGCTTGTAAAATTGTTTATTTCAAATTTAATTGAAGTTCAAGTCTTATAGTCAACATTTATTTTTACTTCTCAAGTGGCTACTCAAATTTATATGAAAAGCAAAATATGTCCTTTTTGAACCAGATTTTCATAATTTCGTTATAAACCATTAGAAATTAGAATATTACGTTTCTTACAAAAATACTTCATGAATTTATATTAAGTTGAATTAAGTCACTGGAAGAGTTCCAGGCTTGAGTTTAGCAGGGCCACAGAGGAAGCACAAATGAACGGAGAGTTCTGGAACCAGTATTACCAAGACTGTGAGATGTTAACCCCTCACATCATGTCTCTGGAAATTTTTTCTCACTTGCAAGTGGCTATTTTGGATGTGTTAGTTTGCTAGCTGCTGGAATGTGATATACCAGAACTGGAACAGCTTTTAAAAAGGGGGGATTTAATAAGTTACAAGTTTACAGTTCTAAGGAAGTGAAAGCATCCAAATTGAGGCACCAACAAGAGATTACCTTCACTCAAGAAAGGCCGATGGGTCAGGAACCCCTCTGTCAGCTGGTGGTCACATGGCTGGCATCTGCTGGTCCCTTGCTCCTGGCTCTTTTGCTTTCAGCCTCTGTTCCTCTGGGGGTTCCTCACTTTGCTTCTCCAGGGCTGGCTTTCATCTCATAGCTTCCCTTGGCTCTCTTCAGGTTCTGTCTTGCCAATCATCTCGTGGTGATGTCTGCTGGGCTTCCAGCATCTCCAGACACCCATGTCTCTGTTCTCCCTGCATCAGCATCTGTGTCAGCTCTGCTATGAAGTTTCTGTTGGCTCTTAGGCTTCTGTCTCCATAGGTTCTGTCATTTCTGTCAGTTCAGAGGTTTCTCCAAAATGTTTCTGCTTTTAAAGGATTCCAATAAACTAATCAAGACCCACCTGGAATGGGTGGAATCACATCTGCATCTAATCAAAAATTAATACCCATGATTGGGGGAGTCACATCTCCATGGAGATAATCTAATCAAAAGATTCAAACCTACATTACTGAATAAGGATTAAAAGAAAGGACTGTTTCCACAAGATTGGATCAGGATTAAAACATGACTTTTCTAGGGTACATAGTAATACTTTCAAACCAGCATGGGTTACTTTTCCAGGAGTCTTTTTACCTCTTAACTTCTGATTCTATAATTCTACATCTAGATTTCCTGCCACCTCAGTAAGGGAGATTATTAAGGTTCTATCTTTTTAAAAAAATAGTGAAGACAACTTCCGGAGAAGATGGCGGCTTAGTAAGGCACGCGGGTCTTAGTTCCTCCTCCAGAAAAACTACTAAAGAACAAGAAACAGTACAGAACAACTCCCGGAGCCACGACAGAGACCAGACACACAGCATACCCCATTCTGGAACGGCTGGACCAGCTAAGAGACTCCGCTGCGGTGAGGTCCCCGAGAGGCGCGTACTTCCCCGGGCCATGGCGGCTGGCAGCCGGAGCCCCTCCCTCCCTCCTTCCTGGGCCAGCTGGGAGCTTCGGATCAGTGGTTCCCCAAGCCACGGTGGCCAGCGCCCCTCCCCCACGTGTGGCTTCCCGGGCCAGCTGGGAGCCTCGAATCGGCGGTTCCCCAAGCCGCGGTGGGCGGGGACCGGAGCCCCCCCCACATGCGCGGCTTCCTGGCCGGCTGGGAGCCTAGGATCAGCGGTTTCTCAAGCGGCGGTGGCCGGCGACCGGAGCCCCTTCCGCACATGCGGAGTCCCGGGCCGGCTGGGAGCCTCGGATAGGCAGTTCCCCAAGCCACGGCGGCCCTACCACATGCGGCTTCCCCGGGCAGCTGGGAGCCTCGGATCGGCGGTTCCCCAAGCCGCGGCAGCCGGAGACCGGAGCCCCTCCCCCACGCACAGCTTCCTGGGCCAGCTGGGAGCCTCGGATCTGCAGTTCCCCAAGCCGCGGCGGCCAGCAAACAGAGCCCCTCCCACACACGTGGCTTCCCGGGCTGGCTGGGAGCCTCGGATCGGCGGTTACCCAAGCCGCAATGGCCAGTGACCACAGCCCCTCCCACACACGTGGCTTCCTGGGCCAACTGGGAGCCTCGGATCAGCGGTCCCCCAAGCCGAGGTGGCCAGTGCCCCTCCCCCACAGGCGACTTACCAGAGGGAAAGGAAAGAGCCTCCAACAGTAGTAGAGACTGAGCCCAACCTAACACCAATAGTGGCCTTAATGAACAACTTCTGACTACTAAAAATAGGCCCTCAGCTCAGGCGAAACTGATCAAGGCGGAAGTCACTGATTGGGCTAACTGAAAAAGAGGAAAGGGGGTGAAACAGAACCTTTTGCGGCTGTTTCTACCGAGGCTTGGTTGCCTCTGGGCTCAGCACTGGGATTACACAGGTTGCAACTGCCCCGAACGCAGAAACAGACTGCTTTCAGGGCTCTCTACCACCTGAACCTTCCCCGCGGGAGGGGTGAAACGCAACTCAGGTGGATCCCTCTCTCAAGGAATTCAGATCCCAGGACTTCACAATTTGAAGCCATTAAAACCAACCTACAACCTTTCCTCTGTCTCAACCACACATCCAGCTGCAAGAGTCTTCCAAAGTTAAAGGAGCCACAACATCTTTTGCTGGTGGGACCGCAGAAAGACAAGCACCACATACTGGGCAGGATAAGAAAAACAGAGCCCAGAGACTTCACAGGAAAGTCTTTCAACCTGCTGGGTCCCACACTCAGGGAAATCTGATTAAATGCCCAGACGCCAGCAAAAAAATAACAAATCACACCAGGAAAATTGAAGATATGGCCCAGTAAAAGGAACAAACCAATAGCTCAAATGAGATACAGGAGCTGACACAACTAATTCTGAATGTACGAACAGAAATGGAAAACTTCTTCAAAAACCAAATCAATAAATTGAGGGAGGACATGAAGAAGGCATGGGATCAACAAAAAGAAGAAATGGAAAGTCTGAAAAAACAAATCACAGAACTTATGGGAATGAAAGATACAGTAGAAGAGATGAAAAAAAAAACAATGGAAACCTACAATGGTAGATTTAAAGAGACAGAGGCTAGAATTAGTGAACTGGAGGATGGAACATCTGAAATCCAAAAAGAAACAGAAACTATAGGGAAAAGAATGGGAAAATTTGAGCAAGGGCTCAGGGAATTGAATGATAATATGAAGCACATAAATATACGTGTTGTGGGTGTCCCAGAAGGAGAAGAGAAGGGAAAAGGAGGAGAAAAACTAATGGAAGAAATTATCACTGAAAATTTCCCAACTCTTATGAAAGACCTAAAATTACAGATCCAAGAAGTGCAGCGCATCCCAAAGAGATTAGACACAAATAGGCGTTCTCCAAGACACTTACTAGTTAGAATGTCAGAGGTCAAAGAGAAAGAGAGGATCTTGAAAGCAGCAAGAGAAAAACAATCCATCACATACAAGGGAAACCCAATAAGACTATGTGTAAACTTCTCAGCAGAAACCATGGAAGCTAGAAGACAGTGGGATGATATATTTGAATTACTAAAAGAGAAAAACTGCCAACCAAGACTTCTATATCCAGCAAAATTGTCCTTCAAAAATGAGGGAGAAATTAAAACATTTTCAGACAAAAAGTCACTGAGATAATTTGTGACCAAGAGACCAGCTCTGCAAGAAATACTAAAGGGAGCACTAGAGTCAGATATGAAAAGACAGAAGAGAGAGGTATGGAGAAGAGTGTAGAAAGAATGAAAATCAGATATGATATATATAATACAAAAGGCAAAATGGTAGAGGAAAGTATTACCTAAACAGTAATAACACTAAATGTTAATGGACTGAATTCCCCAATCAAAAGACATAGACTGGCAGAATGGATTAAAAAACAGGATCCTTCCATATGCTGTCTACAGGAAACACATCTTAGGCCCAAAGATAAACATAGGTTGAAAGTGAAAGGTTGGGAAAAGATATTTCATGCAAATAACAACCAGAAAAGAGCAGGAGTAGCTATACTAATATCCAACAAATTAGACTTCAAATGTAAAACAGTTAAAAGACACAAAGAAGGATACTATCTACTAATAAAAGGAACAATTAACCAAGAAGACATAATCATAAATATTTACGCACCAAATCAGAATGCCCCAAAATACATGAGGAATACACTGCAATCACTGAAAAGGGAAATAGACACATCTACCATAATAGTTGGAGACTTCAATTCCCCACTCTCATCAATGGACAGAACATCTAGACAGAGGATCAATAAAGAAACAGAGAATTTGAATATTACAATAAATGAGCTAGACTTAACAGACATTTATAGGACATTACACCCCACAGCAGCAGGATATACCTTTTTCTCAAGTGCTCATGGATCATTCTCAAAGATAGACCATATGCTGGGTCACAAAGCAAGTCTCAACAAATTTAAAAAGATTGAAATCATACACAACACTTTCTCGGATCATAAAGGAATGAAGTTGGAAATCAATGATAGGCAGAGTGCCAGAAAATTCACAAATACGTGGAGGCTCAACAACACACTCTTAAACAACCAGTGGGTCAAGGAAGAAATTATAAGAGAAATTAGTAAATATCTCGAGGCGAATGAAAATGAAAACACAGCATATCAAAACCTATGGGATGCAGCAAAGGCAGTGCTAACAGGGAAATTTATTGCCCTAAATGCCTATATCAGAAAAGAAGAAAAGGCAAAAATCGAGGAATTAACTGTCTGCTTGGAAGAACTGGAGAAAGAATAGCAAACTAACCCCAAAGCAAACAAAAGGAAAGAAATAACAAAGATCAGAGCAGAAATAAATGAAATTGAGAACATGAAAACAATAGAGAAAATCAATAAGACCAGAAGTTGGTTCTGTGAGAAAATCAATAAGATTGATGGGCCCTTAGCAAGATTGACAAAAAGAAGAAGAGAGAGGACGCAAATAAATAAGATCAGAAATGGAAGAGAAGACATAACCACTGACCTCACAGAAATAAAGGAGGTAATAACAGGATACTATGAACAACTTTATGCTAATAAATACAACAATGTAGATGAAATGGACAAGTTCCTAGAAAGGCATGAACAACTAACTTTGACTCAAGAAGAAATAGATGACCTCAACAAACCAATCACAAGTAAAGAAATTGAATCAGTCATTCAAAAGCTTCCCAAAAAGAAAAGTCCAGGACCAGACAGCATCACATGTGAATTCTACCAAACATTCCAGAAAGAATTAGTGCCAACTCTGCTCAAACTCTTCAAAAAAATTGAAGTGGAGGGAAAGCTACCTAATTCATTCTATGAAGCCAACATCACCCTCATACCAAAACCAGGCAAAGATATTATAAAAAAAGAAAACTACAGACCAATCTCTCTAATGAATATAGATGCAAAAATCCTCAACAAAATTCGAGCAAATCAAATCCAGCAACACATTAAAAGAATTATACATCATGACCAAGTAGGATTCATCCCAGGTATGCAAGGATGGTTCAACATAAGAAAATCAATTAATATAATACACCATATCAACAAATCAAAACAGAAAAATCACATGATCATCTCAATTGATGCAGAGAAGGCATTTGACAAGATTCAACATCCTTTCCTGTTGAAAACACTTCAAAGGATAGGAATACAAGGGAACTTCCTTAAAATGATAGAAGGAATATATGAAAAACCTACAGCTAATATCATCCTCAATGGGGAAAAATTGAAAACTTTCCCCCTAAGATCAGGAACAAGACAAGGATGTCCATTATCACCACTATTATTCAACATCGTGTTTGAGGTTCTAGCCAGAGCAATTAGACAAGAAAAAGAAATACAAGGCATCAAAATTGGAAAGGAAGAAGTAAAACTATCACTGTTTGCAGACAATATGATACTATACGTCGAAAACCCGGAAAAATCCACAACAAAACTACTAGAGCTAATAAATGAGTACAGCAAAGTAGCAGGTTACAAGACCAACATTCAAAAATCTGTAGTGTTTCTATACACTAGCAATGAACAAGCTGAGGGGGAAATCAAGAAATGAATTCCATTTACAATTGCAACTAAAAGAATAAAATACTTAGGAATAAATTTAACTAAAGAGACAAAAGACCTATACAAAGAAAATTACAAAAAACTGTTAAAAGAAATCACAGAAGACCTAAATAGATGGAAGGGCATACCGTGTTCATGGATTGGAAGACTAAATATAGTTAAGATGTCAATCCTACCTAAATTGATTTACAGATTCAATGCAATACCAATCAAAATCCCAACAATTTATTTTTCGGAAATAGAAAAACCAATAAGGAAATTTATCTGGAAGGGCAGGGTGCACTGAATTGCTAAGTGTATCTTGAGGAAAAAACACGAAGCTGGAGGTCTCACGCTGCTGGACTTTAAGGCATATTATGAAGCCACAGTGGTCAAAACAGCATGGTATTGGCATAAAGATAGATATATCGACCAATGGAATCGAATAGAGTGCTCAGATATAGACCTTCTCATCTATGGACATTTGATCTTTGATAAGGCAGTCAAGCCAACTCACCTGGGACAGAACAGTCTCTTCAATAAATGGTGCCTAGAGAACTGGATATCCATATGCAAAAGAATGAAAGAGGACCCGTATTTCACACCCTATACAAAAGTTAACTCAAAATGGATCAAAGATCTAAACATTAGGTCTAAGACCATAAAACAGTTAGAGGAAAATGTATGGAGATATCTTATGAATCTTACAATTGGAGGCGGTTTTATGGACCTTAAACCTAAAGCAAGAGCACTGAAGAAAGAAAGAAAGAAATGGGAGCTCCTCAAAATTAAACACTTTTGTGCATCAAAGAACTTCATCAAGAAAGTAGAAAGACAGCCTACACAATGGGAGACAATATTTGGAAATGACATATCAGATAAAGGTCTAGTATCCAGAATTTATAAAGAGATTGTCCAACTCAACGACAAAAAGACAGCCAACCCAATTACAAAATGGGAAAAAGACTTGAACAGACACCTCTCAGAAGAGGAAATACAAATGGCCAAAAGGCACATGAAGAGATGCTCAATGTCCCTGACCATTAGAGAAATGCAAATCAAAACCACAATGAGATATCATCTCACACCCACCAGAATGGCCATTATCAACAAAACAGAAAATGACAAGTGCTGGAGAGGATGCGGAGAAAGAGGCACACTTATCCACTGTTGGTGGGAATGTCAAAGGGTGCAACCACTGTGGAAGGCAGTTTGGCAGTTCCTCAAAAAGCTGAATATTGAATTGCCATACAACCCAGCAATACCATTGCTAGGTATCTACTCAAAGGACTTAAGGGCAAAGACACCAACGGACATTTGCACACCAATGTTTATAGCAGGGTTATTTACAATTGCAAAGAGATTTAAACAGCCAAAATGTCCATCAACAGACGAGTGGCTAAACAAACTGTGGTATATACATATGATTGAATACTATGCAGCTTTAAGACAGAATAAACTTATGAAGCATGTAATAACATGGATGGACCTAGAGAACATTATGCTGAGTGAGACTAGCCAAAAACTAAAGGACAAATACTGTATGGTCCCACTGATGTGAACCGACATTAGAGAATAAACTTGGAATATTGCATTGGTAACAGAGACCATCGGGAGATAGAAATAGGGTAAGATAATGGGTAATTGGAGCTGAATGGATACAGACTGTGCAACAGGACTAGATACAAAAACTCAAAAATGGACAGCACAATACTACCTAATTGTAATGTAATTATGTTAAAACACTGAATGAAGCTGCATCTGAGCTATAATTTTTTGTTTTTTTGTTTGTTTTGTTTTTATATATATTTTTTGTATTTTTTATTTTTATTTTTTTCTCTATATTATCATTTTATTTCTTTTTCTGTTGTCTTGCTATTTCTTTTTCTAAATCGATGCAAATGTACTAAGAAATGATGATCATACATCTATGTGATGATATTAAGAATTACTGATTGCATATGAAGAATGAAATGATTTCTAAATGTTGTGTTAGTTAATTTTTTTTAATTAATAAAAACAATAGTGAAGTTATCAGGATAAGACTTGTCTTGAAACTTGAAAGTAATTTCAGACTTACAAAACAGTCGCAAAATAGCACAGAGGCCCATACATAACCCTTCACCAGTTCCTCTAATAGTAACATCTTATATGACCATAGTTTGGGGAACATTAACTAAAATGCAGGGCCCATACTCCACCCCACCACCAACCCCTTGCTAATTGATTTTAGCACTTTGTAATAATTGTTTTTGTTTTTGTTTCTAACAGTAAATAGCCAGCATTAGTGAGAGATACTATGTTCTAGGCACTGATTTTTAAAAACCCTGTTTTTAATTTTGTGAATGATAAATGATTTTTATACTATTAATTCTAATCTGTCAATTAAAGTTAAGAGATGAAACAATTTAGACATACTTGTGATCTTTCTAGAAATACTCCTGTACTGAGTTTTGGAGATTTTCATTTAAAAACAGTTTTCACAAGTTGTGGGAAGAAAGACTGATGCTTTTCCTCACAGGTATTTCCTCTCTGCCTTCCCCAGGCCCCCCTTTTCCTCTCTGCCCCCACCCCGAGATTCCCCCTTTCCCCTCTGCCCTGAGGCTCCCCCTTTCCCCTCTGCCCTGAGGCTCTCCTTTTCCTCTCTTCTAAGGTGCCCCCTTTCTAACTTCCCCTTCCACTCGGTCATGTTCCACCTGACATAAATGCTGCATTTCAAAAGGGCTTCAAAGATTTCAGAGAGATTCAAGGAGAGATGATTTATTAATGAAAAATGACCTGTTGGTGCCTAAAACCTTAGTGTGCCATGTTTATGATGACTTTCCAATAACTGGAGGAACTGAAATATCCCTTGCTGGAGATGGGGGCCAGCGCAGACGGCCTCCTTAGCAGTGGACAGGGCAGCAGGTGGGCCATCCGGACTCATCCCAGCAGCTTGTCTCTGGCCTTGGGGTGCAGTCAGTGCTTGGGGGCTGGGGAAGGGTGGTTCTGAGGTTCTGACTGCAGGGCTGGCAGAGGCTTTGGGGTGCAGTCCCTCCCACATGCATGTGTCAGAGCTCACTGAGTTGTGCAGCACAGCAGATGAGACCCGGGTGCTTTAGGGACAGAACAAGCATCTGCAGGTGGTCACGGCAGGTGAAGGGCGGGGGCAGCCTGGGCAGTGGCGGGCTAGCGTGTGGCCTGGGCTCAGTGGCCTCCTGACAGGAGGGGCGAGTTGACAGCCCTCATGGGGACGGCCACGCTGAAGGGTGTTGGGTAAACCCTCCTTTCTAGGCTAAGTTCCTGGGAATGGAAGGGTGTCAAAGGGCATCCCTCCTCCCCACAGACTTCCCAGAAACTGCCCTGATGTACACCCCCAGAGCTGGGCCCAGCCGACCCTACCCAGGAAAGCCCTCTCCTCTTCTCCCACTGAAAAGTCAAAAGGCCCTCCGAATTCCTTGTGTTTGTATCTTAACTTGTGAGGCTGAGCAGCTTTTCACAGGTATTTCTGTTGATGACAATTGGTTTATTACCTTGCCTTTTTATTGGAATGTTTGTGTTTTTATTATTAATTGTGTTGTTACCTATTAAAGATAATAATTATAATAAATAGTAATTTTTTACTAGGTGCCAGGCATTCTTCTAAGTATTGAAAAATATTAACATTTGGTCAGCCATAAATATTGTTAACATTTCTCTCTCTGTCTCTCTTGGTTCTCTTCAGACCTTGCTTAGATTTTTTGCTAAGGAAGTTGTTCGAGTTTGCTAGCTGCTGGAATGCAATATACCAGAAGCAGAATGGCTTTTTAACAAGGGGAATTTAATGAGTTGCTAGTTTATAGTTCTAAGGCCGAGAAAATGTCCCAATTAAAACAAGTCTAAAGAAATGTCCAATCAAAGGCATCCAGGGAAAGATACCTTGGTTCAAGAAGGCCGATGAAGTTCAGGGTTTCTCTCTCAAGTGAGAAGGCACATGGTGAACACAGTCAGGGCTTCTGTGTCAGCTGGAAGGGCACATGGCGAACATGGCATCATCTGCTAGCTTTCTCTCCTGGCTTCCTATTTCATGAAGCTCCCCGGGAGGCATCTTCCTTCTTCATCTCCAACGGTCACTGGTTGGTGGACTCTCTGTTTCGTGGTGCTGCAGCATTCTCTGCTCTCTCTGAATCTCTCTGAATCTATTTCTCCAAAATGTTTCCTCTTTTATAGGACTCCAGTAAACCAACCAATACCCACCGAAATGGGTGGAGACATGTCGTCCCTTAATCCAGTTTAACAACCATTCTTGACTAAACCACATCAACCAGGGAGATGATCTCATTACAGTTTCAAATATACAGTATTGAATAGGGATGATTCTACCTTTATGAAATGGGACTTATATTAAAACATGGCTATTCTTAGGGGGCATACTTCCTTTCAAACCAGCACAGAAGTTTAAAGTTGAAATTCCTTTCAGGTTTCTGCAGTTTTTGTTATGTGTTGGGAGAGAGACTGCCCTTCCCCTTTGAGTAATCGTGGTCTGTATATAACCATCCGTTTGCTTTCCTGCCCTCCTCATTTGTTTGGAAGCTCTTTATAGCAATTACCATTAGCCAGAATTATTCTGAAATAGTTCATGTTTCGTATTCTAAAATAAAAAGAAGGTTTTGATGGCACTCCAGTAACACACCTCAGTGTTGGGAGGTTTCTCTGTGGGACAAGGGGTGAGAGGTGAGCAGTAGGAGAGGAGCTGGGCAGAGGCCCACTGAACTTGTAAATCAATTTGGGGTGACTCTTCAGGCTGCTCATGTCCCCTTCCCCCACTCCTGAAACCTCCCTTCTCTGTCCCCCTTCTCCTGGAAGTTTCTACTGCACTGTGCCCACCTACCACAAACCTCAAATCCACACTCAAAACAAAGCTCAGGTTTTCAACAGAATTTCCAGCCCTAAAATTTCTTTCAGGGGTAGTGAAATCAGACTACAGTCCAGGCCCCACTTTAAAGGCCTGGCTATTTTCTTCTTCCCAATTTAAAAATAACATTTTTGGATGAATAAAAACACAAAACATAGGTATAATACACCTGCTGTGGCCTCACATTTTGATTTATTTTTTCCCTTCCAACCGATACTGTTTTCCTGCTAATGTCCCCTTTTTGTTTCTTAAAAAGTTCCCCTTTTTGTTTCCTAAAAAGTGCTCAGTTCCACTAAAGGCAGAAAGGAAAATGAATAGCACTCCTTAGCCAAGATGAGGCAATAAAAAAGGTCTCCAAGAAATGGAGAGCAATTTTTGATTGAAAGGAAAGAACTGATTTTAATTGCCAGACAGCTGTTTCTTTCAGAAAAGAAACAGCTAGGTGTCTTTGTATAGGAGTTTTCTGTTTGTTTGTAAGAATCTGCCTTCAGGAAGTTTCTGTAAGAACAGAAAGTAAACATTAAGCAGTGAGCTGAGACCTGTTATCTCAAAGAGTGAAAAAGAAAGTTCCTATAGTTATGAACCCAAACATCAACACCAAAATTACCTCATCTCCAGATTAGCATTTAAACTTGTAACCACTGAAGTATGTGAGATTGAATAGATATTGTGTGTATATAAATGGATGTATATATGTGCATGTAGGAGCCAAGGGTTAAAACAAGACCTGCAGAATTTGTTGGAAGCAGCTGGCCTCAGGATGGTGGCAGTAAACTGTGGAGATTGTTATGTAGAGCAGTCTGGGAGGAAGAGAATGTTTACCCCAAATGGTTATGTTAAGTATGAAGAACACTGAAAGATAAGAACTTTGCTCCCTCAGGAAATGCCTGCATGTCTATTGACATCCTGTGGTATATAACCAGGATCTGGTTGAGAATAAAGTTGTCTGATGTCTGATGTAGAATTAAGTTTCAGACCCCCTGAGCCCATTTGTGTCTGTCTTTCTTTTCTTCCTTTCTTTCTCTCTTTCTCATCATTCCTTAATATCCTTCGAGTTCTGTTTCAACAGGAAGCAACATGTGCATACTTGCCAAAACCAATCATATATTTTGGAAAAATAAATTGGGCAGAAAAGCAAATTGGCAAATCAGTTCCCCTCCCCTTGAGACCTCAAACACATACAACTGGGACAGTAAATGCTTCTGGCTTTCTCCAGCACCAGGTGGTGTTCCAAAAGACAGGCCTGCTTTTGTGGCAGATAACTGTTCTCTTGGCTTCTGGATAACTGTGGCCACATTCTCATGAAGAAAATTGTGGACTATTTTGCCAGTTATTTCATTTTCCAAAGTAGGAAAATTCCTACCCTTAGGAAGAGGAACCCCTGTTCCCAAAGGAGAAGGCCTCTTCCCACGACTGCTGGGAGGCTAATTGAAATCTTACCTATAATGATAACCTTACCTGGATTGATCCAAAAGTCTACTGCCTTTATGAAAGGTTTCTAGAATCTGGAGCCTGTGAGTGTGAGTGTGCATGTGTGTGAAAGTGTGGGCATTGTGTGATCATTTGAGTGTGTGCAAGTGTGAGTGTTTTAGTATATGCATGTGTGTGAGCATGGTGTGTGTGAATATGCACATGTGGGTGAATATGTGTGGGGAAGTGAGTCTGAGTCTGCATGTGTGTGCCTAGGAGTGCGCATGTGTCCACACTCATGTGTGCCTGAAAGTATGTGTGCATGAATGTGTGTAGGTGTGTTATCTGTGTGTGCACATCTGTGTGCACAGGTGTGAGTGTATGAGTATGTTATCTGAGTGTGTGCACATGTGCGTGTGTGTTGGTGAGTGTGTGCACATGAATCTGAGTGTGTATGCCATGAGTTAGCACATGCAGACACATGCAAATGTGCACATACTCCCATACTCACAGAAACAGATACATGCACATATGCAGGTGTGTTATCTATGTGTGCACATGTGTGTATACATTGTGTGAGTGTATAAGTATGTTATCTGAGTGTGTGCACATGTGCATGTGTCTGGCCATGTGTGTTTCAGAACATGTGTGTGTGAATGTATGTGGGTTGTCTGTGAGCGTATGTGCATGAATGTGAGTGCATGTGTTGTGTGTGCCTGTGAGTGGGTGTGTGTGCCTCCCAAGACCTCTGAGAGCATATGCAAAATCTGGCAGGAACATCACCTGTGGCACAGGCCCCTGTGGGATGGGGTGAGGCAGAAAGGTCTCTGTTTTCCATGCCCCACCCCACCCTGCCCCCAGCTCTGCCAGCTGCATTTCTGCTCTGGCATTCCGGGTGTCTCCTACTCTTTCAATGGGTGGATGACCTCGGACAGTTCCCGGTCTCGAGCAGGGGGCCCCGCGTGTACACTGTTGCTGTATACGATGATAATGGTGGCAGGTCAGCAGTTCCCTCTGCAGGCCGGGAGCCAAAGGCTGCCGCCTGCCCCTCGTGAAGGGCTGCTGGACAAATGAGTACAGCAGAGCTTGTCCACAGTGGGCACTGGGCACATGTCCTTCCATTTTGCACCTTGAGTCTAGGTGGCACAGACAGCAATGCTCTGGCGAGTTCCTGAGCTTTCTAGGAGGCCCCTCAGGACCAGAAGTCCCAGGGTTACATTGGGGTATCAGAGTGCACTGGACTCGGCCCCGAATCTGACTGATCATGCTTCATGTGCCCCTGCCTGCACCCAGCAGTTCAGATGGTCTGGGTGCACTTGTGATTGCGCACCGTGTGGGTTATTTGCGCACTTGTGGTTGTGCATTGAGTGGGTTATTTGTGCACTTGTGGGTGTGTGCTGAGTAGGTTATTTGTGCAAAACCGTGCATGTGTTCTGTGTTTTTTTAGATTTACTTGTGGGCGCATTTGGAACAGGAAATGTTGTCGTTTACAAGTATGTGGTTGGCAACGCAAGCATTCTTCTAGTTGTTTTAATGCATTTCTCCTTCCTTTCCTCCCTCCTTCTTTCCTTCCTTCCTCCCTTCCTCCCCACCCCTTTCTTATTTTGCCTATAAGTGCAAATCCCATCTATTTATTTTGGAGATTATTTACATCCCCCTTTTTAAGTTTGTAGATGTGTTTGCACTCAATCTTTTATCCTTTTTTTCAACCCTCTTTGTTTTTGTTCTCATATTTCATGACCAAACTTACAGCCCCTACTTAACTTATTGTTAGCTAAAATATGAATCTTAGCAGACACTATAAAATGTGCACTTTTTCAGTTTACTCTTATTTGAATACTTCTCTTTGCTTTGGAAGTGCATTACAATGTGAGGGGAGCACGCCTTTTACCCCGGTCTCTCTGGGCGAGTCTGGGCCTGGGATTAGGGACAGACCCAGCCAGGGGCCTCTGAGAGCAAGAATTGAGGGCAGTCCCCGCAGGACAGACCTGCGCTCTGAGTGGCCCTTCTTCAACTCAAAATTAGCAACCTTGAAAGTTCCTATAACTTTCTGGCCTCTGTTTTTTCATCTGTAAAGTGGGGATAATGAAACCACTTTTACAAGATTATTTTTGTTGTGATGATTAAGGGAAAATCTGTATGCAAAGTGAACAGAATAGTAACAGGTAGATGGTACTCAAAAATTTTAGTTCCTTTCTCTCCTTTTATGTCTTCCTTCTCACTTTTTCATGGGCTTTCCAGCCCTTAGCTCAGGGCGGGTCGGGGGGTGGGGTCTGTGGGAGAGTGCTTGGCCGGGAGCCCTCTCAGCTCCATGGCACCGGGGTGCCTCAATGGGAGGGAATTTCTTCTTACCAGCAGCGCAGGGAGGGCTGGCCAAGCAGTGGAAGTTCTCAAAGGGGCTCCCTGTGGTGGCTGCAGGAGAGGGCAGCAGACTCCGGAGTGAGGTGGACGCAATGCCAGGTGCCCACCAGGACATCAGGTGTCCACTCCAGTCAGGATGCCAGGCGCCCACTGCAGGTGGGACGCCAGGTACCCGCTTGGCCTGGACACCCTGTGCCTGCTCCAGTCAGGACACCAGGGGCCCACTCCCCCACTTGGTCCTCCAGGTGCGGGCTTATCCAGGACACCGGTGCCTGCTCCATTGAGGAATTCACCCCTTGTTGGACCCATGAGCTCCCTGACATGCTCTGAGTTGAGTCTGGTGCCCACCTGCTCACGCAGGGAGGGGCACTCCTGGCAGAGTCTGGGAAGGTTGGCACCTGTTTTCCGAGCCATTCTGCCTCTCCCTGGAGTGGCCATTGAAACCTGCGCTTTCCCTGCAGAGCAAGGCCGGTTGTGACCATGGATGCCCAGCTCCTGCTGCAGCCGACAGTTGTCAATCTGGAAAATAAAATGTGCCAGATTCCCGACTCTCTTGTGCCAGTGGCCTGATGAGTGAGCCCTGCACTTCTCAAACCCTCTCAGGCTGGCAAGGTTGGCCCCCGGGCTAGGGCGGGAGGAGGGGGGAGCTCCCGGCGGGAGCAGGGAGAGCCCTGTGGGAAGGGGCAAGCGCCCTAGAACTCTGCGAGGGAGGGGGCGCCTGCGGGACGCCGCAATAGGAAGGGAGCCTCCGGCGGGAGGAGGGGGGTGCCCGGCGGGCGGGAGAGGGGGGCCCACGGGACGCCACGATTGGAGGGTGGTGCCCGGCGGGAAGGGGTGCCCGGCGAGAGGAGGGGGCCCCCCCGCGGGACGCAGCGGAAACCTGGGCGGTGCCTCTGGTGCCGGAGGCGCGTCATCTCTGCGGCTTCTGAGAGTTGCTGGGAAATGCCCCAAGGCAGTGAGAGGGGCTTGGGACAGAGGGGCTGCGGGGGCCGATCTGCGGGGAGGTCCCGCGCCCCTCCCAGCCCTGGCATGGCGAGGGGGGCGTGCACAGCCCCCAGAACTCCTTCAAGGAGAGGTTGAGGGCAGCAGTGTCCCCCAGGCACGTGGCACACAGTGACAGCAGAGTAGACTGACTTTTCCTTGTAGCAAAGTAGTTTATTTCTTTGCGTGAAAAAACTTTCAGATCAAACTCGTTTTTTATGAAGCCGAAGACTCAGAATTTTTGCAGTCAAATCAGGACACTTAAAATTTACAAAACTGAATATTAAACTCAATGATTTTTTGAAGGCTGTCTGTGTTATCTATCAACTTAAAGTCTTCCCTGTGTTTTCCCCTACCCTATAATAAATTAATCTTTAATGGTTTAAAATATGTATAACAAAAATAATTTTAATTATTTTAAGTGAACAATTCTTTAACATTAAGTGCATTGACAATACTATGCAACTTCCAAACTCGTCATTTAGCAGAAATTCCCCATTCCCCTTCCTGCAACCCTGAAACCGTTATTCTGCTTTATGTTTCTATGAATTTGCTGATTTTAAGTATTTAATATTAATTCCTCTTAAGGAATCATACAATATATGTCCTTTTGTATCTGGCTTATTTCACTCAACAAATGTCTTCAAGACACATTCACCTTGTAGTACTTCTTTTTATGGCTGAAATATTTCATTGTATGGATATATGTATGTAGCACATCTCCTTTATCCAGTCATGCTCGTGGACACTTGGGCACCTTCTGGCAGTCGTGAATAAAACTGCAGTGGACATTGGTGTACAAATATTTGCCTAAATCCCTGCTTATGTTCTTTTTGGTACATGCCTAGGAGTGGAATTGCCAGAGCATACGGCAATTCTATGTTTAACTTTCTGAGGAACCACCAAACCGTTTTCCACAGAAACTGCACCATTTTCAATTCCCACCAACAATGCATGAGGGTTCCTGTTTCTCCAGATCCTTGCCAACAGTTTTATTTTGAATCATAGCCATGGTAGTTTATGTGAAATGGTATCTTGTAACTTTGATTTTCATTTCCCTAGTGGCTAATGATGTTGAGCATCTTTTCATGTGCTTATTGACCATTTGTATGTCTTCTTTGCAGAAATGTCTATTCAAGTCCTTGGACCATTTTTTACTTGGTTTTTTTGCATTTTTTGTGGAGTTTTGGAGTTCCTTATATATTATGAATATTAAACCTTTATCAGGTTTAATATTGGAAATGGTTTCCAATTATTTTCCCCATTTGGCAGGTTGCCCTTTCACTTTATTAATAATGTCATTTGATGCACCAAAGTTTTAAATTATGATGAGTCTATTTTGTCTATTATTTCTGTTATTCCTTGTGTTTTTGATGTAAAGTTTTAAAATCCAGTGCCTACTACCAGGAGTTGAAAATATTTCCATATGTCTTTTTGTAAGAGTTTTATAGTATTAGCTCTTATATTTAGGTCCTTGATCAATTTGGAGATGATTTTCATATGTGGTGAGAAGTAGAGGTCCACATTCATTATTTTGTATGTGGATTTCCAGTTGTCCCAGAGCTGATGTTGAAGAGAAACCTCTTTTCCCACTGAATGCTCTTGGCAGCTTTGTCAAAAATCTACTGGTGTATAATTTGATTAATTTTCTTATGTTGAACCATCTTTGTATTCCTGGAATAAATCCCATTTGCACATGGTGTTTATTCCTTTTAATATACTGTTAGATTCAGTTTGCCAGTATTTTCTTGAGGATTTTTGCTTCTGTAGTCATGAGGGATATTGATTTGTAGTTTTCTTTTCTTGTGCTGTCTTGATCTGTCTCTGAAATTGGTGTAATTCTGAACTCATAGAGTGACTTAGGAAATATTACCCCTTCTATTTTTGGAAGAGTTTGAGAAGAGTTGGTGTTAGAACTCCATTAAATGTTTAGTAGAATTTAGCAGTGAAACCATCTGGTCCTGAAATTTTCTTTGATGGACACTTTTTTTTAACTTTTTAAATTGTACAGTATAGCATATATACAAAGCAAAACAATAAAAAAGCAACAGTTTTCAAAGCACTCTTCAACAAGTAGGTACAGGACAGATCCCAGAGTTTGTCATCGGCTACCATATGATCCTCTCATAATTTTCCTTCTAGTTGCTCCAGAATATAGGAGGCTAGAGGGCTTAAATATTTTTTATCATCACAATCAATTTTTTAACTTCTTTTTTGTGAAAAATAACATATATACAAAAAAGCTATACATTTCAAAGCACAACACCACAATTAGTTGTAGAACATACTTCAGACTTTGACATGGGTTACAATTCCACAATTTTAGGTTTTTACTTCTAGCTGTTCTAAAATACTGAAGACTAAAAGAGATATCAATTTAATGATTCAGCATTCATATTCATTTGTTAAATCCTATCTTCTATGTATAACTCCACCATCACCTTTCATCTTTCCATCCCTCTCTTTAGGGGTGTTTGGGCTATGGCAGCTCTAAATTTTTTATATTGGAAGGG
The DNA here is from genome assembly GCF_023851605.1 of Tamandua tetradactyla. Lineage (NCBI taxonomy): Eukaryota > Metazoa > Chordata > Mammalia > Pilosa > Myrmecophagidae > Tamandua > Tamandua tetradactyla. The sequence goes on from NC_135331.1 coordinate 193,157,495, forward strand.
TCTGTCACTAATATGGGGTAGGGAGATGGACCTATCTGATCTTCTGGAGAGGCTTTGCTATGTTTCAGGACTTATCTGAACCAGGGATCCATCTAGAGGATGTAGGTTTCTGGAAAGTTCCTCTAGTGCTTGTACCCTTGTGGAATCTTATAAATTGCCCTAGGTGTTCTTTAGGATTGGTTGGAATGGTTCTGGTTGGAGGTTGGCAGGTTATGATGGGTAGCAAGGTCTACCTGAAGCTTGCATAAGAACAACCTCCAGAGTAGCCTCTAGACTCTATTTGAACCCTCTCTGCCACTGATACTGTATTAACGACACTTCTTTTCCCCCTTTTGATCAGGATGGAATTGTTGACCCAACTGTGCCATGTCTGGATCCATCCCTGGGAGTCATCTCCCATGTTGCCAGGGAGACTTTCACCCCTGCATGTCATGTCCCATGTAGGGGGGAGGACAGTGATTTCACTTGCAGAGTTGGGCTTAGAGAGACTGAGCCCATATCTAAGCAACAACAGAGGTCCTGCAGAAGTAACTCTTAGGCATGCCTATAGGTAGTCTAAGCTTTTCTGCTTCCTACATAAGCTTCACAAGAGTAAACCTCATGATTGAGGGCATGGCCTATTGATTTGGGCATCCCGAATGTTTGACACATGATCAGGGGGTTCCCTGATGGTCAGGTTCAATTGTTCTATATTCTTTCTCCCATCCCTCAGGGGACTTTGCCAATACTTTTTTATTTATCCGTGTAATATACTCTAAGATATATCTAGGCATTACAACAATCTATACAGGATTAAAGGACCTCTTTCTTATTCAGGGCTCCCTGTGTTTCAGTTGTTCAAATGAGCTATACAGATAGGTTGAATTAGATTATGCAGTACAGAAAATTTCAGTTCCAGACCAAATAAACCTTTCTTTCATTGGTCTCAAAGAGTATGTGTGGTTCTAAAATACGAACACTGTCTTCCTTACCCCTGTGTTCTGAATTACTTTAACCCCATCCTGTTTGGCTTTGTTCTTATCTCTCAGTGTCAGCTTATATATATAAAACAGCCTTTCAAAATCCGGAAATAATAATTACCACTCTGGACTTAATGTGCCGCTCTAAAAGCTTACAATCTAGACCCCTGTTTTCTTAAAAGCACCCTCTAAAGGTGACCATACCATTCTTTTTCTTTTGTTTCTGGCTTATTTTGTCTCACCAAATATCCCACATGTTCATTCACACATTTCATGCCTCATGACTTGTTCCTTTTTGTAGCAGCACAACTTTCACTCATAAGTATATACCATCACTTGCCAATCTACTTCTCCGTCCGTGCATCCTTCAGCTACCTGCATTCATCAGGCATCATATATAGGGCCAAAACTCCATAGGCCATGAACATTCTCAATTTTAGATAATTTCACTGTTCCCAAGAGAAAGAAAACCAATAAAGACACCCTTGCCAAATAAGAAATCTAAACCTCCTCTTAACTCTTGTCCCTCCCCCCATTATTTACCTCTGCTGTTTCTGTGGTAGTAAGATAGGGACCCTCTGTCATACTTTTGGCTATTGATATCCAGTTCTTCCATACCCAATTACTGAAAAGACTGTTTTGTCCCAGTTCAGAGGATTTGGAAGACTTGTCAAAAATCAGTTGACTATTTTTGGTGGTCTATTTCTGTACTCTCAATTTGATTCCATTGGTCAATATTCCTGTCTTTGAGCCAGTACTGTGCTGTTTTCACCACTGTGGCTTTATAATAGGTTTTAAAGTCAGAGAGTGTTACTCCTCCCATTCATTCTTCATTTTTAGGATGCTTTTAGCTATTTGGGGTCTCTTTCCCTTCCAGATGAATTTGGTAATTAGCTTTTCCAAATCTTCAAAGTAGGTTGTTGGAATTTTGGTTGCTACTGTGTTGAATCTGTAGATGGATTTGGGGAGAATTGACATCTTAACTATAGTTAGCCTTCTTATCCATGAGCAGGGAATGTCTTTCCACCTATTTAGATCTCCTTTGATTTTCTTTTAGCAATTTAATTATTTAGTTTTCTGTGTACAATTCCTTTGTGTCCCTAGTTAAGTTCATTCCTAAGTACTTGATTCTTTTAGTTGCTATTTTGAATGGAACTTTTTCCTTAATTGACTCTTCAGCTAGGTCATTGCTTGTATATAGAAATGTTACTGATTTATGCACATTAATTTTATATCCTGCCACCTTGCTGAATTTGTTTAATCAGCTCAAGTAACTTTGCGGTAGATTTCCCAGGATTTTCAAGTATAGTATCATATCATCTGCAAATAATGAGTGTTTTACTTCTTCCTTTCAATTTGGATGCCTTTTATTTCTTTGTTCTGTCTGATTGCTCTAGCTAAAACTTCTAGCACAATGTTAAATAATAATGGTGACAGTGGGAGTCCTTGTCTTTTTTTTTTTATTTTTTAATTTTTTTTATTAATTAAGAAAAAATTAACTAACACAACATTAGAAATCAATCCATTCTACATATGCAATCAGTAATTCTTAATATCATCACATAGGTGTATGGTCATCATTTCTCAGTACATATGCATCGATTTAGAGAAAGAAATAGCACGACAACAGAAAAAGAAATAGGGAGTCCTTGTCTTGTTCCTGATCTTTGGGGGGGAAGCTTTCAGTCTCTGTCCATTGAGTATGATGCTGGCTATTGGTTTTTCATATATTCCCTTTATCATATTGAGGTACTTACCTTTGATTCCTATCTTTTGGAGCATTTTTATCAGAAAAGGATGCTGAATTTCGTTGAATGCTTTTTAAGCATCAATCGAGATGGTCATGTGATTTTTCCCTTTTGATTTGTTAATGTGTTGTGTTACATTAATGGATTTTCTTGTGTTGAACCATCCTTGAATTCCTGGTATAAACCCCACTTGGTGTGTAATTCTTTTAATATGTTGTTGGATTCAACTTGTTAATATTTTGTTGAGAATTTTTGCATATATGTTCATTAGGGAGATTGGCCTGTGATTTTCCTTTCTTATACCATCTTTACCCAGTCTTGGTATTAAAATGATATTAGTGTTGTAAAATGAGTTAGAATTCCTTTTTCCTCAATTTTTTGGAAAAGTTTCAGCAGAATTTATTTCTTTTTGGAATGTTTGATAAAATTCCCTTGTGAAGCCATCTGGCCCTGGGATTTTCTTAGATGGCTTCAGTAAGAAGATTTTTGATGACTGTTTAATCTCTTTACTTGTGATTGGCTTGTTGAGATCTTTTATTTCTTCCTGAGTCAGTGTAACTTGTGTGTGTGACTCTTGGAACTTGTCCATATCATCTAAATTGTCTAGTTTGTTGGCATATAGTTGTTCATCATATCCTCTTATGATTTCTTTTATTTCTTCAGGGTTTGTGGTAATGCAGTCCTTCTCATTTCTGATTTTATTTATTTGCATCCTCTCTCTTTTTTTCTTTGTCAGTCTTGCTAGTGAACCACCAATTTTATTGATTTTCTCAAAGAACCAACTTTTGGTTTTATTGATTCTTTCTACTGTTCTTTTGTTCTCCCATTCATTTATCTGTGCTTTAATCTTTGTTGTTTCTCTTTTCTATTTGCTTTGGGGTTAGTTTGCTGTTATTTCTCAAGTTCCTCCAGGTGTGCTGTGAAGTCCTTGATTTTTGCTCTTTCTTGTTTTTTAATGGTATTTAGGGCAATAAATTTCCCTCTCAGCACAGTCTTTGCCACATCCCATAAGTTCTGATAAGTTGTATTCTCATTTTCATTCATCTCCAGATAGCTACTGATTTCTGTAGTAATTTCTTCTTTAACCCACTGATTGTTTAAGAGTGTGTTATTTAATCCCCATATATTTGTGAATGTTCTCATTCTTTGGTTGTGATCTGAGAAAGTGCTTTGAATAATTTCAATGTTTTTAAATTTATAAAGATCTGTTGCATGCCCCAGCATCTGATCTATCCTGGAGAATGTTCCATGAGCACTAGAGAAAAATGTATATCCTTGTGCTTTGGAGTGCAATGACCTATGTATGTCTGTTCAGTCTTATTCATTTATCAGGTTGCTTAACTTCTCTATTTCCTTGTTGATCTTCTATCTGGTTGTTCTGTCTATAGAGGAGAGTGGTGTATTGACGTCTCCTACTATTATTGTTGAAACATCTATCACTCCCTTCAGTTTAGCCAATGTGTGTCTCATGTATTTTGGAGCTCCTTGATTGGGAGCATAAACATTTATGATTGTTATGTCTTCTTGGTGAATTGACATTTTAACTAGTATATTGTGTCTTTCTTTGTCTCTTATGATGTCTTTACTTTTAAAGTCTATTTGTCTAATATCATTATAGCTGTTCCTGCTTTCTTTTGGTTACAACTTGCATAGAAAGTCTTTTTCCATCCTTTCACTTTCCATATATTTGCACCCTTGTGTCAACAATGAGTCTCTTGTAAGCAGCTTATAGCTGGATTATGTTTCTTAATCGATTCTGCCAATCTGTATCTTTTAATTTGTAAGTTTAGTCCATTAACATTCAAAGTTATTACTGAAAAGGCATTTCTTGAATCCACCATCTTATTTTTTTAATTTTATTTGTCAGATCTATATATTCTTTTCCCTTTTCCCTCTTTCTCTTTGTATTGTTTAAATTACCCTTAGTGTACTCTTCAATTCTGTACCCTCCTCCAGACTTCCCTCTCCTGTCTGTTTTTTTTTTTTTTTTTCTTTTTGCAGCCGGCAGAACTCCTTTTAGTATTTCTTGTAGGGCCAGTCTCTTGTTTACAGATTCTTTTCAGGATTTCTTTGTCTGTGAAAATTTTAACCTCTCCTTCAGTTTTGAAGGACAATTTGTCTGGGTACAGAATTCTTGGCTGGAAATCTTTCTCTTTCAGAATCTTGAATATATTGTACCACTGTCTTCTCACCTCCATGGTGCCAGTTGAGTAAGCTGAACTCAGTCTTATTTTATTTCCCTTGTGTGTAATAGATTGTTTTTCTCTTGCTGCTTTCAGGATTTTCTGCTTCTCTTCAACATTTGACAGACTGATTAGTATGTGCCTTGGGGAAGGCCTATTTGGATTTATTCTGTTTGGAATCCATTGGGTTTCTTTGACTTGTATATTTATGTCCTTTTATGAGGGTTGGGAAAATTTCCCCCATTATATCCTCAACTACTCTTCCTAGCCCGTTACTCTTCTCTTCTCCTTCTGGGATACCAATGATTCTTATATTTGTGTGCTTAGTTTTGTCTATCATTTCTCTGAGATCCAATTCAAGTTTTTCATCTTTATTGCCATTTGCTGTTTTGAGTCTTCAAAGTCAGTTATCCTGTCTTCTATATCACTTATTCTTTCTTCTAGCTCTTCAAATCTGGTGGGGTTTTTTTTTTTTTTTTGCCTTTAGTATGTTTTTTATTCGGTCATCAGAGTCTTTAATCTCTATGATATTCACTATTTTTCTATTTATTTCAAATTCCTCTCTATGCCCTTCTACTGTCTTCTTGATCTCCTTTATGTCATTTGTTATCCCACTTATTTTATTAAGTAGAGTTTATGAACATCTTTGGTTAGTTGTTCCAACATCTATGTCTACTCTGGTGTTTTAATTTGGTCATTAGGTAGGGCTATACCTGTCTGTAATGTGATATGCTTAGTGGTCTTCTGCTGTGTTTGTTGCCTGTAAATATATTGATTCATTTATTTTGGGAGTTGATTTTTTTCAGGAGTCTAAGGCCTTGTGATTGTGAGATGGCTGTACAGCTGGGAGCAGGGCACAGGGTGGGGCACTCAGTGCAGTGATTTGTTTCAGGGCAGGTGTAGGTGCAGGTTGGGGATGTTACACTGGTGCTTGTGAACGTGGGCACCCATCAGCCAGGGAGGATGTAGCTGTGTGGGTACACCTGTGTGGAGGACGTAATCCTGGTGTGCACTGGTCTAAGACACAGGGCACTTTGTATGCATGCATAGAGCTGTGGCAGCAGGTCAGCGTTATACCTTTGTGGATTGGGAACAGATGTGACCCGGCTGTGCAGGTCGGCACTTTCTCAGAGCTGGGAAGTGTGACTGAGGGCTGTGCACATGCCCAGTTCCAGGACTGCTGTAAAGTGCGGTCCCCAGAGTTGAATGACATGACTGGGGGCTGTGAGCAGGTAAGGGCCTGGGAGTGCTGTAAAGGGATGTGCAGAGCTTAGGGAGGGTGGGGTGAGGCTGCGCAACACTATGAGTAGGGGCAAGGGTAGCCTAGGTATGGAGGTTAGTGCCTGCAGACTTTATGTCCTGGCAACAGTCATTTCTGCAGGGAATAGGGAGGGGGAGGTGTGTTCAGGAGGGGTGCAGGAGAGGTGGGCTGGCTGCACTTGGGGTGGGAGTGGGAGGCACTGGGGACTGGTGAGGTGGGGGCACCTGGAGCATGGGGAATGGGAGCGGGTGATGGGATTCAGGTGCATTGGAAGTGGGGTGAGTCACCAGTCACGGGGCTGCACTGGTGAGGGTGGCACCCAAGGAACATGGCCTGGCTAACTTCCTAGTCCCGGCTCCTGTCCATGCACTCCCTGGGGCTCCGCGCCTCCATACCAGGCTCCAGCGTCCTGCTTCTTAGTTCCTCGGCCTCTGCAACCAGGGCTGCCGCATGTGGTGCAGAAGGCTCTCCCAGGTCAGCTGCACTCCTAAATCCCCGCCTCAGTCGCCCTCCTGTCTCTTCTCCAACTTTTCTGTGGAGCAGAGCTGATCTCGGGCTACTCTATTCGGCCATCTTCCCGGAATGATGGACACTTTTAAATTTCTGATTTAGTCTCTTTGTTACATCTGTTGAGATTTTCTATTTCTCCTTGCATCAGATTAGGTAATTTGTATTTTTCTAGGAATTTTTCCATTTCATCCAGGATTTTTAATTTGTTGTCATATAATTGTTCATAGGTACTGCCTTATAATCCTTTTAGTTCTGTAAGATTGGTAGTAATGTTGCCACTTTAATTCCTGATTTTGGTTATTTGTGTCCTCTCTTTTTTTCTCAGTTTGGCTAAAGGTTTGTCAATTTGATGCATCTTTACAAAAAGCCAGATTTTGGTTTTGATTATCTTGATTGTTTTTCTGTTCTCTATTTCATTTATCTCTGCTCTAATTTTTACTATTTCCTTCCTTCTACTAACTTTTTGTTTTGTTTGCTCTTGTTCTGGTTTCTCTAGATGTGACATTAGGTTATTGAGCAGTGATCTTTCTCCCTTTAAATGTAGATCTATAAATTTTCCTCCAAGCACTGCCTTCACTACATCCCATAACTTTTGGTAAGTTGTTGTGGTAGTTAGATTCAGTTGTCAACTTGGCCAGGTGAAGGCACCTAGTTCTGTTGCTGTGGACATGAGCCAATGGTATGTGAACCTCATTTGTTGCTGATTTACATCTGCAGTCTGCTAGGAGGTGTGCCTACTGCGATGAATGATGTTTGACTCAATTGGCTGGTGCTTAAATGAGAGAGCGCAATGTAGCACAGCCCAAGCATCTCAGCATTCCTGATCTCAGCCCTCACAGCTCAGCGCAAGCCTTTGTAGATGCAGAAAGAAATCACCCCAGGGAAAGTTGTGGGAACCCAGGGGCCTGGGAAGAAGGCCAGCAGAGACCATCCTGTGCCTTCCCACATAAGAAAGAACCTCAGTGGAAAGTTAGCTGCCTTTCCTCTGAAGGACTAACAAAATAAATCCCCTTTTATTAAAAGCCAATCCATCACTGGTGTGTTGCATTCCAACAGCTAGCAAACTAGAACGGTTGTGTTTTCATTTTTGTTCATTTCAGGTTATTTACCAATTTCCCTTGTGATTTATTCTCTCCATTGTTGTTTAATAGTGTGTTGTTTAATTTACAAATAGTTAAAAGTTTTCCAGTTGCCCCTTTGGTATTAATTTCTAGCTTCATTCCATTGTGGTATGAAAGAATGCATTGTATGATTTCAATTTTTAAAATTGTGTATTGGCTTACTTGATTTTTATTGTATTTAAGTAATAGGATATGGAGTTTAAGAGTGAATGTTACCTAAGGACTTATATCCTTTTTTGGAGAGATGTAGTGCATTTCTGGTTGTATACAGGACAGTTGAGTATTGTTAGGTGAAACATATATCTGTTATTGTGTTCTACTTGGAAATTAAGCATGTTTCAAGGTGATGTGTATAGCTGCCAAGTTGACAAGAGTGATGGTAGGTTCTGGTGTCAACTTGGCCAAGTGATGACACCCAGTTGTCTGATCAGGCAAATACTGGCCTAACCATTGCTGCAAGGATATTTTATGGCTGATTGATAAACAATAAAGCTGGTGTATTAAATCAGCAGTCAGTTGATTGCATCTGTGGCTGGTTACATCTGTGATCAACTAAGGCATTTCTCCCACAATAAGATAATCCAATGTGTTGATGGCTTTTAAGGAAGAAGAGAGACTCTTTCACTGCAAAGAAGCCTCTCCTGTGAAGTTCATCCAGACCCTTCATCAGAGCCGCTGGCTTAAATTCCATACCCTATTACTTAAATACTATTACATAAGCAATACAACTTATGTCATATGATAACAGGATTACAAGATATTTCCTTATGTACAAATGCAAGCATACCCATAACAAAACAGGGAGAGATATTCATACAATCAATCACAGCCCTCATTTCTGTAGCTGGTCACATGGTTGTAGTTCATATTTATCATTACCTTCTTCCATTACCCAGTCCATGTTCCCTTTTCCCTCAGCAAGCACTTCAGCTGGCTGTGGTCCTTGGCCAGGTGGGGTGACCCAGACCTTCATTCCTGATGTTTTTGGGCCATCAGTAATCCTGTCTGGATTGGGTTGTTGCAGTTTTCCATTACTTTAATCATAAAGCATGGTAGTACTAAGAGACACCCTAGGGTATCTCCTGTATTCCAGAAAAATTTTTCTTTACCTCCATTGTGTAGTTGTAGTCCTATTTCCCCTCGATATTCAGGATCAATCACCCAAGACAAAAGAGTAGTCCCCTTTCATGCCTGTTGATTCAGTGGCATGAGAAGTCCAAAGTGGCCAAGTGGCAATCCTAACTTCCAGTTCAATGGAATCATTGTTGCATCTCCTGGTAGGAGCACTCCTCTTTTTGAAACTAAGACCTGTAGACCAGCAGAGCTTAATGTTTCAGAGACAGGAAGCAAAAATTTTCTTTGTGAATCAATAGAGTTAATAGTGAGTAGTGCCCCCCCCCCCATTTCCACCCCTTGATTCCTGGACACATGAATCCTGGCTATGGAAGAAACAGCACCATAGAGTGGATGCTGATTCAGAGCATACACAGCGTCCTAGAGAACATTGTCCCAGCCCTACAAGGTATTGTCACCTAGTAATTGGGCCTTCCAAAGGCCATTCCACCATTCTATCAATCCATTCCCACACTTCATTTGCTGTGAAGTGGGTTCCTTGGTCAGAAGCAATGCTGTGTGGAATACCATGATGATAGATAAAGCATTCTATGTGTCTATGGATGATAGTTTTGGCAGAAGCACATGCAGGGAATGCAAACCCATATCCGGAATATGTATGTATTCCATTTAGAATAAATCATTGCCCCTTCCAACTGAAAGCAAACTGTTTCTGGTGGTCCTTACCAACAGCTATTGAGAAAAAGCATTTGCCAGATCAATAGCTGCATACCAGGTACCATGCAATGTTTGTTTGCTCAAGCAATGATACTACATCTAGAACAGCAGCTGCAATTGGAGTCACCACCTGGTTAAGTTTACTATAATCCACTGTCATCTTCCAAGACCCATATGTTTTCTGCACAGGCCAAATAGGAGAGTTGAATGGATGTGGTGGGAATCACCAACTATGCATCCCTCAAGTCCTTAAGAGTGGCATTAATTTCTCTAATCCTTCCAGGAATACCATGTTGCTTTTGATTTACTATTTTGCTAGGTAAGACCAGTTCTAGTGGCTTCCACTTGGCCTTTCCTACCATAATAGCCCTCACCCCATGAATTAGAGAGCTAATGTGAGGATTCTTCCAGTTGTTGAGTATGTTGATTCCAATTATGCATTCTGGAACTGGGGAAGTAACTACAGAATGGGTCTGGGGACCCACTGGACCACTGTGAGATGGATCTGAGCTAAAACTCCATCCATCACCTGAACTTCATAAGCCCCTACTCTGGCTGGTGAATCAGAGTGACATTTTGGGTCTCCTGGAATTAATGTCCCTTCTGAACCAGTGTTTAATAATCCCTGAATAATCTGATGATTTTCTTTTCCCCAGTGCACAGTCACTTTGGTAAAAGGCCATAGGTCTCCTTGGGGAAGACTGGGAAGAAGGTTAACAGTGTAAATTTTGGGCTATGTTAAAGGGTCCTTCCCTAAGGATACCCAGCCCTCCCCTCATTCAAGGGGCTCTGGGTCTGCAAACTTTCTCAAGTCTGGGAATTGATTAAGGAGCCATGACTCTGTTTTTGTAATTCAAATTAAACTTATGTTTCTTGACCTAAAATTCTTCTGCTTATACAGCTCAAACAAGAATTCAGTAGACTTCCCTTCTATTTTACTTCTAAGTACCCCATTATCTACTAGTTGACAATGCAAGTCTCTGCAAGTCAGATTATTTTAACTCCTGGTTTGAGTCTGCCATTCATTAAGGTGGCCATACCCACCTTGTCTGTGGTGATCAACTGTTGCCACATGGCTCCTGCCAATTTGGGGTCCATTCACCTCTATTGTGTTTAAGGATTCCAGCTCAGTGACAGCAGTTCTTCCAGTTATATCTGACATACAGAGAAGGGCAACTACAGAGCTCTTCATGGATGATGGAGCTAGTCTCACAAATTTATATCTCAAAGTTCTGGTGAAAGATGTGTCCTCTTGACATCCCTGGAGTGTATGAGCAGGTTTTCCATGATAAATCTGCTTGAATATTCCCACTTCTCTAAGCCTCTGGATCCTCTCATCTACATTATACCAGGGCAGTTCTGGTATTTCAACCTCAGATTGAAATGTCAGCCACCTGTTGATCCATATTTCAGCCAACCATCCAAAGAAACTGTTATCACCATTTCTAACCCCTAGAGCTACAAGATTGAATGTGGAATCTCTGCTTTGTGTGCCCATATAAATAAATTCAGCTTGATTGAACTTTATATTCCTTCCACCAGTATCCCACACCCTTAATATCCATTCCTAAACATATTCCCCTGATTTCTGTTAATTAGATCATATTATAAAGAATTCATGCAGTTCTTTTGGAGTATAGGATACCTCCTCATAGGTCACACTTTGTACCTCACCTTTCAAGTCCTGTTAGGACTTTAACCTAGTTATAGGTCTTGAAGAAAAGAGGGGTACTGGGGGTGGGTCATGAAAATAAATAGAAGTGTCTTTCAAGCCAATTACCTCAGGGCATTCTACTGCAGGTTCATCTGGTGAAACAGGATTAGTCACTCCAGACAGAGGAGTGAGGGCTTTTCCTCCAGGGGAGATGATTACAGGGTTAGAAGACACTGAATATTAATCTCATTAGGTGGAAGTTGAATGTCAGACTCCCATGAGGAGATTAGAGTCTGGGAATCTGCTTCCTCAAGGCAGGCTGGAGGTCAGGAATCTCTTTCCTCAGTGCAGTCCATTACATGTCTCTCTAGCATAGACTCAGCAGATTGCAGGTATCCCATCTCCCCATCACCATCCTTATCAAGCTATAGATCACCATCCCATGTTTCAGGATCCCATTTCTTTTCCAATCAAAGCCCTTACTCTAACAGCAGACACCCTGCAAGGTTGAGATTTTAGTGTATGTTACAAATCTGCTACTTGCACAATGAGACTTTTTTTGTCTAGTTTTCAGAGATCTCAATTCTGTGACCACAGGAAATAAGATTTTCTTTCAGGGAACACATGGAAACTTTTACATCATTAATATGGTGCCTACTCATCCTTTTCCCTCATCATTCTAGCCAGTGTATTTAACAACAACCAGCCAACATCATTATACCTATTAATTCTACAAATCTCCATAAAGGTCACAACATTCTCACCCAGAGCCTTGCCTCATAAAAGCATACAATTAGTAGAATCTAATGGTGATATTTTGAGTATGTCTTTTGCCAATTCACCCCATGGACTGTCAGTGCCATCTTGATTATTGGAAACAGAATCATTAGTGACTTTGAGCCTAGTCAGAGTAGAAAGCCAATGGCAAAAACCCACTTTTAAGATTCTGGTTCTCAAGAACTACTCTAAGTACAAAGCTGTGTAAGTCAGGGTTCCCTAAAGAAACAGAACCAACAGGAGAGATGTGTAAATATGAGATTTATTAGGGTGTCTCTCACAACCATAGGAATGGAAGAGCCCAAAATCTGTGGGGCAGGTTTTGAAGCTTGTAGCTCCAATGAGAGTCTGCATGAACTCCATAGGAGAGGTTCTCTGGCTGAAGAAGCAGTGAAAGAGTCTCCCTTCTTCCTTAAAAGCCTTCAACAGATTGGATTGTCTCATTGTGGGAGACATGCCTTAGTTTATTGTAGATGTAATCAGCCATAGATGCAATCAACTGACTGCTGATTTAATACACCAGCCTTGCCATTTATCAACTTCCATGAAATATCCTTGCAGCAAAGATTAGGCCAGTGCTTGCCTGACCAGGGCTTGCCTGAGCATAATCACTTGGCCAAATTGACACCAGAACCTAACCAACACAACACCTTAACTCAACTAGCTTCATCAGAAGGTCCTACATACAGTGGGTCCACACTCACAAAAATGGGTTAAACTTAAGAACATGCTTTTCTGGGATATACACAGTTTCAAGCCATCACAGTCTCTAATTTTCTTTTCTTGTGGTTTCTGTATCTAGCTTTGGTAGTAGGGTGATGTTGACATCTTAAAATGAGTTAGGAAATTTTCCCTTCTTTTCAATATTTTTTTTAGAGAATTTGAGTAGTTTGGGTTTTAATTCTTCTTGGAATGTTTGGTAAAATTCATCAGTGAAGCCAAATGGTCCTGGAGTTTCTTTATTGGGAAGTTTTTTTATGAACAGTTCAACCTCTTTGCTTATTATTGGTCTGCCGAGATTTTCTAATTGGTTTTAGAGTCAGTGTATGTAAATATGTGTCTCTAGGACTTCGTCCATTTCATGTGGGTTATCTAATTTGTTTGTGTACAGTGTTCACAGTATTCTTTTATAGTCCTTTTTCTTTCTGTGGGATCAGTAGTAATGTCCACTCACCCCCCCTTTCATTTCAGATTTTGGTTGTGTCCTTTCTCTCTCTCTTTCTTGCTCTGTCAGTCTGGTTAAAGGTTTATTGATTCTATTAATCTTTTAAAACAACTAACTTTTGATTTTGTTGATTCACTCTATTGCTTTTTTAATGTTTGTTTTTAGTTATTTTTTCACTGTATTCCTTTTTTATTCTGTAGTTTACTTATCTCCATGCTAATATTTAGTAGTGCCTTCCTTCTTCTTGCTTTGGGTTTGGTTCCCTCTTACTTTCCTATATTCCCTAGTTGTGAGCTTGGGTCTCTGATTTGGTATCTTTCTTGTTTTTTAAGTGTAAACATTTAGAGCTATAAATTTTCCTCTCCACACTGTCTTTGCAGAATTCCATAAGTTTTGGCATGTTTTGTTTTCATTTTCATTTGCCTCAAGATAGTTCTTAATTTCCCTTTTGATTTACTTTGTGGCCCATTGGTTGTTTATAGAGTATATTAATTTCCAGGTATTTGTGAATTTTCTAGTTTTTTGGTTTGGTATAGAATTCTAGCTTCATTCCATTGGTCAGAGAATATATATTGCACAATCTCAATATTTTTATTTATTGAGACTTTTTTTTACTTAATATATGGTTTATCCTGAAGAATACTGAAAAAAAAATTGAGTATAGTGTTATAAATATCTCTTAGGTCTAGTTGTCTTATAGTATCATTCAAGTCTTCTATTTCCTTGCTGATATTCTGTCTAGGTTTTATATTCATCACTGAAGGTGGTTTATGAAGTCTCCTAATATTAATGCAGAGCTATTTCTTCCTTCATACTTGTTAATATTTATTTCTTATATTTTGGGACTCTGACATTAGGGATATACATAGACACATATATGTGTGTGTATATATATATATATATATATATATAATTGTTATTATTCTTGCTTAGTTGACCCCTTTATCAGGATATAGTGACTTTCTCTGTACTTTGCAACAGTTTTTTATCTTATATTAGTATAGTAGTAGTTCTCTTTTGATTACTCTTTGCATGGTATAATTTCTCCATTCTTTCCTTTTCAACCCACTGTTTCTTTTTGTTTACGGTGAATCTTTTGTCAACAACATATAGTTGGGTCATGTTTTTTATCCATTTTGCCAATCTATAGCTTTTGACTGGAGAGTTAATCCATTCACATTTAAAGTAACTACTGATAATGCAGGGATTTCTTTGCCATTTTGTGGCTTGGTCTTTGTAAGTTATACTTTTTTGTACCTCAATTCTATTAATATCTACCTCATATTTATTTTATTTTTCCTGTGTTATGCCATTTTGATTAACTACTCATTTATTTCTGTATATATTTTTTGTATATTTTCTTCATTGTTACTGTGGTGGTGTGAAGCTGTTATGTACCCCAGAAAAGGCCATATTTTTAAAAATCCATTCCTGTGGGTGCAGACCAATTGCAGGTGACAACTTTTGGTTAGGTTATTTCAATTGCAACGTGGTCCACCCCATTCAAGGTGGGTCTTGATCTTCTTATGAAAGTATAAAAGGCAGGAAAAGCCCAGAGAGCTCAGAGAAGCTGAGAGACAAGGGCACAACCTCAATAAGCTGAGAGCAGAAGCCACTGAAGCCAGAAGCTGAAAATAAAGAAACCAAGAGAGAAGGTCCAACAGATGCTGGCCATATGCCTTCCCATGTGTCAGAGGCATCCCCGATGCTGGTAGCCTTCTTCAGAAAAGGCATCATCCTATGGATGCTTTAACTTGGACATTTCCATGGTCTTAGAACTGTAAATTTGTAAGCTAATAAATCCCCATTTAAAATCCAACTCATTTCTGTTATATTGCATTCTGACAGCTTTGCCAAACTGAAACAGGAACCATGGGGCTCCCTGTTTCATTTTAGATTTTAATATCCTAAATCTATAACAGTCACATTTGATTTTATAGCAATTTAACTTCAATAGCATACACATACCCTCATCCTAACCATTGCCCCACACCTCTCGTACTTGTTACAAATTATATTCTTATATATTGTTTGTCCAAAACTGTAGATTTATAATTATTTTTATGCATTTGCATTTTAAAAGCTTTCTTAGAAGTAAGAAAGTGGAGTTACATACCAAAAAACAAAACAATAGTGTTGGCATTTATAATTTCCCACATAGTTACCTTTGCTAGATGAAAGGTTTAGGAGGTGAAAGGGTGAGAAAGAAGGATGGTAGACCAGGAAATTTAAAGTGGGTGGGTTTATTTCTGCACTTCTGGGCTGAGCTCACTGAACCCAAGATAGAAGGAGGTGAGTCAGTGTCTGGGTGATGACGTGGGCAGTTTTTAAGCAAGGGGGTCATGTGATGTCTGGAAGGGGTGGTTCTCCAGAAGTCAGGTGGTCAGAAGGGGCGGTTCATCAGTTCCAGAAGTCAGGTGTCTGGAAGGGGCGGTTCCAGAAGCCATGTTGGGAAGGGTGACACAGCCTCCACAGCTCCAGTTGCAATGCCCTTCCCCATTCCCCCAACTTAACATTCCAGCCTTTTTGTGATAATAGGGCATTGAGGTTCTTCTGGCTACTTCCTGCTGTAATAGGGCCATGTGGGGTGATAGGCTGGGGTTGTCATGGTCAGGAGAGGGAGGAGGTTAGCTATAGGAATCTGGTGAGGAGGGTAGGCGGTGGTAATGAAGCAGGAGCATTTGATTGGCTGCTACCCATGACAGTTCCTTCATGCATCCTTGAAGGAAGTTGAGGAGGCAGGGAGCTAGGAAGAAAAAGAGACAGATTAGGATAACTGGTCCTAGTAGCATTAGGAGCCATGTCACCAGGGAGAAAGAAAACCAGTCTAAGGTAGGGTTGGTTCCTTGTTTTCTGTGGTAGAGATCCTCTTTTAGTTTGTTTAAGGTTTGAATATTTTGTTCCACCAGACCTGACTCATTGATGTAATAGCAGCATTCTTCTTGGAGGAATATGCACGTTCCTCCTTTTTCAGCTGTCAGCAAGTCTAAGGCCTGTCAATTTTGAAGAGTTACCTGGGCTAGTGAGGTGAGTTGATGTTGTAGAGAGGAAAGGGATTCTGATGTCGATTCCAGAGCTACCTGTAGTCAAGTCTCAAAGTTTTGAGAGGTTAAAATACCATGTCCCAGTGCTCCTCATGCTGTGGCTGAGGCCACAACTGAGGCAGTCAGGCTGATGCCTACCAGGATGGGAAGAAAGGCAGCCCTTTTGGAGCGAGGAGACGGCAGTAGCCAAGTTAGTTTGGACTCCTCATAAAGGGTTAATTGAGGAATAATAGTTACCAGGAAGTATGGTCCTGGGGCAGTGGAGTTAAGGCACTTGGTAAGAGTTCCATTACACCAGAAATATTGTCCTTTGGGGGCATAGGTGGTGTTGTGGATAGTGACATTAGTTTGGCATCTATTATGAAGTTGTGTCTGATTCACAGTTGTGTGCATGAGGTAGCAGATTTTAAGGGGGTAGGGAAGGTTTTCAGGCTCTGGTTCCCATAGGGGGATGTTCTTTAGAGTGGTATGACAGGAATCAGGGCTATGACTATGTATTTGGGTTAGATTTATAGGGACAGCTGCCAATAGTGGCCTATTTAATGATGCACATAGGAAACAGCAGGTTATTTTAGCGAGTATTTTTGTTTGGTTGAGGAAAACTAAGGTTTGTTGGAGGATTTGGAGCCACATAGGAGAGGCTGGTGAGGCAGAGGTTTGGGTGAGGTGGCTGGAGAGGTTCTGCTCAGCTCGCAAAATGTCAACAGATACCTGGGTAAGAATAGTATTAATGAGGGCATAGGCAGGGTCTAGAGGGATCATGAAGAAGGTGTCTTTAAGGTCCAGGACAGAATAATAAGTAATGTGGGAGGTATGTGTGAGAGAAGAGTATATGGATTGGGAACTACTGGGTGGATGGGGATGACAGCCTCATTAATTAATCGGAGGTCTTGGACTAAATGGTAAGAACCATCAGGTTTCTTGACAGGCAAGACTGGGGTGTTATAAGGTGAGTTAGTGGATATGAGGAGTCCCTTTCCCTTGAGCCAGTTAATGATGGGTTGGAGTCCTTTCTGATGGGTTATGGAGATAGGAAACTGAAGCCTAGATGGGAATGAGGATGGATCTTTTAGTCAGATAAGAACTGGTTTATGATGGGAAGCTATTAGGGGAGTTGAGGTATTACATACTTCTGGGTGTACTAGATGAGGTGGTAGGGGAAGGGTGGGAGGGGTGGAAACCTGAGTGGAGGTGGAGGCCACACATAAGGGTAGTATTAAATTTATTTGGGGTTTTTATATCCAGTGAAGTGAGGTCCCTAACTTGGTGAGAAGGTCCCTCCCCATTAGTGGGCTGGGGCAAGAAGGCATCACCAAGAAAGAGTGTATAATGGAGTAGCCTTCTATTAAACATGTAAGTGGTCCAGTAGTTAAGGGGCATGAAGGATGGCCATCTATGCCCATAACCATGACCTGGGAAGGAAGGAGTTGACCTGAGTAGGAGGGGAGGATGGAGAAGGTAGCCCCTGTGTCCACTAAAAAGGAGGTGGACTTACCCACTACCTTGATTGTTACTCTGGGCTCAACAAGGGTGATCAATGTCACTGAGGCCAGGAGTCATCAGTCGTCAGTGGCCAGGCCCAGGACTGCCAGTGGTGGGTCAAGGGTTGGAAAGATGGCCCCTCTACGGCCGGGTGCTGAGGGGCAGTCAGTTTTCCAATGTCCCTTTTTCCTGCAGAGAGGGCGTGGTCCCTTGGGCAGTCGAGGATTGGGGCACTGGCGGGATCAGTGTCTGTCGAGGCCACATTTGAAGCACTTTCCTGGCGGTGGATTAGTCGTAGCCGGCATCTTGTCAGTTGAAGTGGGCTGCAGGGCCACAATCAGGGATTGGGTTTGTAAATTCACCCTTCAGCGGTCCTGGGATTCCTTTTCCACCCTCTCCAAATCATCACAAGTATTAAAAATTTTAAAGGTCATATTTACCATGTCACGAATAGGGGCCTGAGGACCATCCTCGATTTTTCTAAGTTTGCAGCTAATGTCTGGGGCTGACTAGGATATAAAATGTATGGCTAAAATGGTTTTACCAGCCTCCAAGTCAGGGTCTAGGTGGGTATATTGGGAGAGGGCTTCCATGAGCCAGTTTAGAAAAGCAGCAGGATTTTCTTCAGGACCTTGAGTAATCTCCCTTAGCTTACAACTTTATGGGAAGATTTCTGTATGCTGGCTATGAGGTATGTAAACATTTTGTCTCACCTAATTCATCTGTTTCTCCCTGCTGGGGTATCAATCTGAGGGTCCGCTGGGGTATCAATCTGAGGGTCCGCTGGGGTATCAATCTGAGAGTCCCACCCTGGCTCTTGATCTGGTACTGCCTTGGCCCCCACTGGCATGGTGTGGTCAGTTATATGCACCTGGTTAGCATGAGCCCTGGCCACATTGAAAATGTGGTCCATCTCATCAGTAGTGAGGGAAGAAGAGCAGATTACATGGATATCATGCCAGGTAAGGTCATAGGCATTAGCCAGATATTGGAATTCTTTAGTATAGGTAGTTGGGTCATTAGAGAAGGAGCCCAACCATTTCTCAATGTGTGAGAGATCGGCCAGGGAGAAGGGAGTGTGTACTCGAATTAACACTTCAGGTCCTGCAACTTCCTGGAGGGGACAGAGTAAAGTAATTTTTGAGTGGGTATGGGAGCTTATGGGTGAGGATAGCTCTTCTAGCCAGTGGCAGAAGAGCTGAAGTGGGAGGTGGGAGTGGGAAAGCTGATAGAGTAGGAGGAGGAAGGGAAGGATGAGATGGCGGCTCGATAGCTGCTAGTCCAGAAGGGGGAAGATAAGGATAAGATGGTGGTGGGAATGCTGCTGGAGTGGTGGTGGGGGGGAGAGAAGGACAAGATGGCTGCTGAGGTGCTGCTGGAGGGGAAGGAGAAGGTGAGGGACAAAATGGTGGCTGAGGTGCTGCTGGAGGGGAAGGAGGATGGGGGGCGAGAGAATAGTTTCCCTAAACCTGGTGGAGACCCTGGTCATTTAAAAGGAGATGAATCGAGGGGGTGAGAAAAGGAGGAAGTTTCATTGGGCTGTTTGTTTAGAAGTGGGGATTTAGGGGTTTCTCCAGCTAGGAGAACCTGGGCTGTGGAGCAGGAGGTACAAAGGGAGGGATGGGAGTGCAGAAGAAAGAAAGCCTGGACATAAGGAATTTCAGCCCATTTGTCATTCCTCTGGCAAAAATTACAGAGGTTTGTAAGGATATTAAAATTGAAAGTACCCCCCTCAGGCCAATGAGAACCATTATCCAATTGATACTGGGTCCAAGCCTTTTTGCAAAAGTTAGTGAGGCATTTTGGCCGGATGTCTGGAAGTAAATCCAGTGTGGATAGGTTTGTCAGAAGACAACCTAGAGGAGTATAAGGTTTGGTTTTTGAGGATTTATTGCCCATACTGATGGGTCTCTGAGGATAAAGGACTGGCCTAGGGGTGTCAGCATCCCAACGCCCTGAGAAAGTCCTTGGAGCTCTTACAAGTGGGGGCTCATCTCCCCAGGGGACGTCTCACCCTGGTTTGAGGCCCTTTCAGGTCCTGGACCTGAATTTGGGAGGGAAACGAAAAGCGGGGCATCCCCACAACTTCTCAAGTCCCAGGAAAGGAAGTGAGGCTTGCGGGCATCCCCATTCATCTCAGCCCTTGGAAGAGAACCTGACATGAATTCACGATTTTCGGAGAGTAATTAATGGACAGGCTCTCTCAGAACCATAAGACCTGGCAGCAGGGCTAGGAGGGGAGGGACTTACCCAATCTGTGGTGGATGTAGTGGTGGGCTGAAGGATCCCTTGTTGCTGGCTATGTGGAGGAAGGAGGAGAGAGGAAGCTGGAGCACCTCTGGCCAGGTGGGCAGCACCCATGCTCCTCTCCCAGGTTTCGGCACCAAGATGAAAAGTTTAGGAGGCAAAAGGGTAAGAAAGAAGGATGGTAGACCAGGAAATTTAAAGTGGGTGGGTTTATTTCTGCACTCCTTGGCAGAGCTCACTGAATCCAAGATGGAGGGAGGTGAGTCAGCACCTGGGTGATGGCATGGGCAGTTTTTAAGCAAGCGGGTCAGGTGATGTCCGGAAGGGGTGGTTCTCCAGAAGTCAGGTATCCGGAAGGGGCTTTCCAGAAGTCAGGTGTCTGGAAGGGGCTGTTCCGGAAGTCAGGTGTCCAGAGGGGGTGGTTCCAGAAGCCAAGTTGGGAGGGGCGACACAGCCTCTGCAGCTCCAGTTGCAGTGCCCTTCCCTGTTCCCCCGACCTAACATATAGTAATTACGTGTTTACTAAGGATGACATTTCAAATTACTGGGAAATAGAAACACATTAAATATATGGTGTTCAAAAAGCTGGTTGTCTTGAAAAAAATAATAAATACAAGGCACCAAAATGAAAAAACAACAATGACAACAACAATTATATCACTATTACAGATGCCCTTTTCCCCCAAAACTATAAATACATCGCCATCTCTCATTCAATATATGAAATGCACTTCTACCCCAACATATCCAAAAGTTTTGACACTCTCTCCCTTTATCACAAAGCCCACTTCCAAAGGTCACTAATTTAATGAATGAATTCATATTTTGCTTACATATAAAAATTTAAAATGAGCCATACCTTACACCATCCCTTGCATAATTTCCTATATACAAACAATTACTGAAACATACCAATCATTCCTCTTTATGTGCCACTCATCTCCCCATTTCTTTCCTTTCACATTCCTAGTGTATCTTCTTCTGTCTGGACCTAATTTATTATCCAACATACCCTTTTGTGTTCTTCCCAACTCTTTGCAAACTCGCTTTACCAACTATAGCCAGGGTGAACATTTCAAATGCAAATAAAATCATTCCATTCTTCCCACTCATACTGTAGATTATCATGGCTTTCCATTGCCCACCCAAAAAGAAAAATATTTATTTCCCAGCCATAGAACCTTCTGTATCTCTTACACTTAGCTATATTTCCATCCAGTACAGATCTTGTGAGCATATTGTCCCTTCTAAGTGGAATATTCTTCCCACCCACCTTTACCTAGTTACTAGATAAACTAGTTAACTAGTTATTAATTTTCAGTCTTCATCATTTATTCAAGTAATTTTGGTCTCCCTGATTCAATTCAACATCTGCTATTTTATTCCCTCATCATGTACCTCTCCTTTGCAGCATTTTTACATTTTAAGTATCATTTGATAAATATCTTTATTTACCAATAAACTGTTAGCTCTGTGAGCATTAGAACAGTTTGGTTTTCCACATTTCCCAGCAATAAGTTGTTGAGGCAGAAAATTTAAGTGCAAAAGTATCAAAACTATTGATAATTTTAGCTAATATTCAAATGTTCACTTATTCCAAGGAAAGAATTTTCAGAGACTGTGGGGTTGGGGACAATGGTGCAATAAAAACTTAAATGCTTTAGGGCTAAACAAATTGCATATCTCTATATAAATAAAAATGTAATGATCCTCATTTATGGTTATTAATCATCTTTTTATCTTAAAAATAGTATAGGTATATTATCTATTTTAGTAAAAACAGATTTATGGGAAACAATGCAGCTTTAAATTCAAAATATTTAAAGTTCACCATTATTGGCATATTAGCTTTTTCCTTTTTTCTGTCAATGGAGTTTTATAACTTGCTTTTTTCCTAGTGCATTAGATATAAAGAATAAACCAGGATTCTTTAAAAGTTTGTTTATAATAGTTGTAAATTGCCCTTACCATACGGGCACATCAAGTGCATTTAATCATTTTTTTATTGTAGAACATTTGCATTGTTCTCTTGTTTTATTATAAATATCACTGCAAATAGTTCATCATATATGAATGTGTCTATGTGTCAACTTAGATTCTGAGAAATGTTATTACCGGGTCAAAGTCATAAATTTTTTTTTTTTTCATTTTTTTTTTTTTATTAATTAAAAAAAGAATTAACAAAACAATTAGAAATCATTCCAATCTACATGTACAATCAGTAATTCTTAATAACATCACATAGTTGCATATTCATCATTTCTTAGTACATTTGCATCGATTTAGAAAAAGAAATAAAAAGACAACAGAATAAGAATTAAAACAATAATAGAAAGAAAAAAAACAAAAAAAAACAAAAACAAAAAACCTATACCTCACATGCAGCTTCATTCAGTGTTTTAACATAATTGCATTACAATTGGGTAGTATTGTGCTGTCCATTTCTGAGTTTTTATATCCAGTCCCGTTGTACAGTCTGTATCCCTTCATCTCCAATTATCCCTTCTTTTTTTTTTTTTTTAATTAACGGAAAAAAAGAAATTAACCCAACATTTAGAGATCATACCATTCTACACATGCAATCATTAATTCTTAACATCATCACATAGATGCATGATCATCATTTCTTAGTACATTTGCATTGGTTTAGAAGAACTAGCAACATAACCGAAAAAGATATAGAATGTTAATATAGAGAAAAAAATAAAAGTAATAATAGTAAAATCAAAACAAAACAACACAAAACAAAACAAAAACCTATAGCTCAGATGCAGCTTCATTCAGTGTTTTAACATGATTACTTTACAATTAGGTATTATTGTGCTGTCCATTTTTGAGTTTTTGTATCTAGTCCTGTTGCACAGTCTGTATCCCTTCAGCTTCAATTACCCATTGTCTTACCCTGTTTCTAACTCCTGCTGAACTCTGTTACCAATGACATATTTCAAGTTTATTCTCGAATGTCCGTTCACATCAGTGGGACCATACAGTATTTGTCCTTTAGTTTTTGGCTGGATTCACTCAGCATAATATTCTCTAGGTCCATCCATGTTATTACATGGTTCATAAGTTTATCTTGTCTTAAAGCTGCATAATATTCCATCGTATGTATATACCACAGTTTGTTTAGCCACTCTTCTGTTGATGGAGATTTCGGCTGTTTCCATCTCTTTGCAATTGTAAATAATGCTGCTATAAACATTGGTGTGCAAATGTCCGTTTGTGTCTTTGCCCTTAAGTCCTTTGAGTAGATACCTAGCAATGGTATTGCTGGGTCGTATGGCAGTTCTATATTCAGCTTTTTGAGGAACCGCCAAACTGCCTTCCACAGTGGTTGCACCCTTTGACATTCCCACCAACAGTGGATAAGTGTGCCTCTTTCTCCGCATCCTCTCCAGCACTTGTCATTTTCTGTTTTGTTGATAATGGCCATTCTGGTGGGTGTGAGGTGATATCTCATTGTGGTTTTGATTTGCATTTCTCTAATGGCCAGGGACATTGAGCATCTCTTCATGTGCCTCTTGGCCATCCGTATTTCCTCTTCTGAGAGGTGTCTGTTCAAGTCTTTTTCCCATTTTGTAATTGGGTTGGCTGTCTTTTTGTTGTTGAGATGAACAATCTCTTTATAAATTCTGGATACTAGACCTTTATCTGATATATCATTTCCAAATATTGTCTCCCATTGTGAAGGCTGTCTTTCTACTTTCTTGATGAAGTTCTTTGATGCACAAAAGTGTTTAATTTTGAGGAGTTCCCATTTATTTATTTCCTTCTTCAGTGCTCTTGCTTTAGGTTTAAGGTCCATAAAACCGCCTCCAGTTGTAAGATCCATAAGATATCTCCCAACATTTTCCTCTAACTGTTTTATGGTCTTAGACCTAATGTTTAGATCTTTGATCCATTTTGAGTTAACTTTTGTATAGGGTGTGAGAGATGGGTCTTCTTTCATTCTTTTGCATATGGATATCCAGTTCTCTAGGCACCATTTATTGAAGAGACTGCTCTGTCCCAGGTGAGTTGGCTTGACTGCCTTATCAAAGATCAAATGTCCATAGATGAGAGGGTCTATATCTGAGCACTCTATTCGATTCCATTGGTCGATATATCTATCTTTATGCCAATACCATGCTGTTTTGACCACTGTGGCTTCATAATATGCCTTAAAGTCAGGCAGCGCGAGACCTCCAGCTTCGTTTTTTTTCCTCAAGATGTTTTTAGCAATTTGGGGCACCCTGCCCTTCCAGATAAATTTGCTTATTGGTTTTTCTATTTCTGAAAAATAAGTTGTTGGGATTTTGATTGGTATTGCATTGAATCTGTAAATCAATTTAGGTAGGATTGACATCTTAACTATATTTAGTCTTCCAATCCATGAACACGGTATGCCCTTCCATCTATTTAGGTCTTCTGTGATTTCTTTTAGCAGTTTTTTGTAGTTTTCTTTATATAGGTTTTTTGTCTCTTTAGTTAAATTTATTCCTAGGTATTTTATTCTTTTAGTTGCAATTGTAAATGGGATTCGTTTCTTGATTTCCCCCTCAGCTTGTTCATTACTAGTGTATAGAAATGCTACAGATTTTTGAATGTTGATCTTGTAACCTGCTACTTTGCTGTACTCATTTATTAGCTCTAGTAGTTTTGTTGTGGATTTTTCCGGGTTTTCGACGTATAGTATCATATCGTCTGCAAACAGTGATAGTTTTACTTCTTCCTTTCCAATTTTGATGCCTTGTATTTCTTTTTCAAAGTCATAAATTTTTAGAAGACTTAAGAGTTGATAGGTATTTCCAAACTATCCTACAAATAATTTTTAGTATTCCACATTCCAATTAGCATCGAATATTGTAACTTTTCAGACATTAGCCAATTTTACAGGCAAATATAGGTGTTATTAAGTTCTTTTTTTTATGTACTTGAACATCTTGGAAGTTGTATCTTTTGAATACATAGTAAAAATTAGGAATGTTCATAAATATTGATTCTGTCTCTCCTGGGAAGACAGTAGAATTATACTTCTCTACCCTACTCAATGCCTGCCTAATTTTTAAATTTGCTTTGCCTATAAAATATGAGCAGAAATGACATGGGTAACAGTTTTATTAACTTCAATTCTTTAAAAATTTGTCAAATTTCAGAAAAATTGCAAAAAGTCCAATGGCCCCATGTACTCATGACTTAGAGTCATTAATTGTTCATATTTTTGCCATATTTGCTTTATCACTCTTTATATAATATCTACTAGTGCTATTAACTTTTTATGAAACTATTTGGGAAAAAAAGTTGTATACTTTTAGCCCTAAATATTTTCAAATCAAACCCCAAACATCAAGTGTATCCTCTTACATAATCACAGTCCAATTATAATATGCAGAAATTTAACATTGCTAAATTACTGTTACATAATCTGTAGTTCATATTCAGTAGTTTTATTCTAGCCTTCAGTTTTTTTTCTGTATCTTCAAATTGTAACATAAAATGTCTTTACTATCAGGAAAAAAAATAAACTTTATTATACTGGTGTACCTAACTTCTTTCACCTTGAAAATTTTTCTGCAAATAATTTGTTTTCCCCATTTGCCTTTGTAGTTCCATAGAATGGGAAATTCTCACACACATAACCTTCACAGTTATCAAAATAGCATTTATTTTGATGTAATATTTGTTTTAGTTTTTTAATGCCATCAGAATGCAATATACCAGAAATGGGTTGTCTTTTTTAAAGGGGATTTATTAAGTTACAAATTTATAATTCTAAGGCCATTAAAATGTGCAAACTAAGGCATTTCAGAGAAAGATGCCTTGACCCAAGAAGAAAGGCTCATGTCTGTCAGATGGGAAGGTATATGGCTACTGGTTCTTATTCCCAGTTCCATTTCCTTTAGCTTCTGGTTCCAGTGGTTTTCTCTTTAAGCATCACTAGGTCCTGACTTAGCTGCTCTGGCATAAAACTATGGGTTTCATCTCTTAGCTTAGCATCTCATGGAAAGGCACATGGCATCATCTGCTGGAGTCTGGTTCCTATTCAGCTTCTTTCAGCACTCTCAGCTACTAGCATCTCCTGGGGCTTCTGCATTTCCAAAAGTCAGTGTCTAAGCTTTCTCCAACAGTACTCCAAGCATTTCCAAATGTCTGCATCTCTGTAGTCTCTGAAGCATCTGTGTTTTCTCCAAAATGTTTCCCTTTCTAAAGGACTCCAGTAAACTAATCAAGGCCCACCTTGAACGGGTGGAGTCACACCTCTATCCAGTCAAAAGATCACACCTACAATTGGGTGGGTCAATCTCCATGGAAACAATCTAATCAAAGGTCCCACCTTAAACAATAGGTCTGACCCCACAAGATTAGATCAGGATTGAAAGAAAATGGCTCTTCTTGGGTACATAACAGTTTCAAACTAGCACAATATTGTTATCTAATCAATAGCATGTATTTAGATTTTGCCAACTGCATCTAAAATATCACTTATAGCTACTTTTCCCTATGCAAGATCTGGGCATGATCCATCACCTCAGAAGACATGAGGCCAGTTTTCTAAAATAGATGCTGTCAATTTTAATCTTTTGCTTAAGGTGATGTCTGCCAGATCACTCCACTGTGAAGTTACCATTGTTTCTTTAGAAATAAGTAAAGTAAATGGAGAGTTATCCTGAGACCATGCAAATACCTTGATCCTGAGCAAACTTTTACTTACTAATTTTAGCATCTGTTGATGACTCTCTAGCTCCATTATTCTTTCTATATTTATTCGTTGTCATTCTACTATAAGGGGGTTCTTTCCTTTTTCCCAAATTTATTTATTTTTATTCACTTATTTATTTATATATGTGTATTAGTCAGGGATCTCCTGAGAAACAAAAATAGTGAAATATCTATAACAAAGAAAATCTCGTAAGCCCAACATGGAGGTGCAAATGCTAACCCCCATGCCAACTTTCTACTTCCAGTAAATGCCCAATTCACCCAGAAGAACAAATAAAAGTACAGCCAGATCTTTATCAATTAGCACCAACTAAATTCCTCATTCCTAAGCAACCACAGGCTTCCCATGCTCTAAGACTTTCCTAAGTAAAATGGAAACATGATGTCAGCCATCAGAACATTTCCTTACCAGCTTCCACATTTGCCCTTTATGAGCTTCCCCTTTCCACCATGACATCAGTCATTAGTCTAGGCATGAGAAGGTCCACATAGTTATAAGTAAGGTTCCCATGGGAATAGGAGGCTCAGGAATGGTGATAAAAATTTTAACAGACAATTTTTGCATAAATTGTGGCTATATTACAATGCTTAGGGTGATGCCTATTCCCCATGACTTAGGCTTCTCAATCAGAGGCCAGCACCACGGCCAAAGGACTTCCTTTTCCATCATTTGTATGGTCTGAGGTATTGGCAACAATAAATTATTATATTTTTCCTTTTAGGCTATAAAGTGGCTGGCCCTTTAATTTGTATTCTTGGAGTTTGCATACGTCCTTTCATTAGCATTTCAATAGGAGCTGGAGCTTCAATTCACAGTTTAGAGTTTAGGCAGATTGGGCCTGATAAAGCCTTCTAGTCCATTGTTGTAAGGAATTCTTATCATCTTTCAACTGTTCTTTTAAGAGGTCATTCTATATGACCTTCACCCATGGGGTTATAGGGTAGATGAAAAGTCCACATTACATCATTGTCCATAGCCCATGCATAGGTCATTTGACCAATGAAAGCCGTCCCCCAATCACTGCTTGTATAGGTATTCTGTAGAGGGCACTTACCTTTCCTAGCAGTGTATGGTAGCTCACTGATTAACTTTCTCCACTAGGAAAGCTAACAAAAGTCCCAAGCAGTGTCTACTGCAGTGAATGCATACCTTATTCCTTCCAAGAGCAGAAGGAGACCAATGTAATCTGCTTTCCCTGAGTCATTGTAGGATGTGATTAGCCCATGTGTCCCATCTGGTGGGACAATTGGCATGGTCATTGCAGGGAGCACCATGAGCACTCAGTGTGATGCTTATAAGTTGTTGGCATGTGATGGGTAGCTGGAATTGCTGGGCTAAGTGCCATAAGATTTGAAGCCCTTGGTGTCTGCTCTTTTGATGCAATGACTTGGCTACTTTTTGAGTTTTAGTAGTGTGGCTCAGGATTTGAGTGAGGGCGTCTGCCTCAACATTCCTGGTTAGCACGTTAGGAGTGTGGGCAGGGACACGATAGAGTTACCTTTGTCACTGGCTGGCATACCAGATATGTTCCGACAGATCTCTTCCCCATAGGGAGCAACTTATGACTGTCCATTGTTCTTGTTTCCAGGTTGCCATCTAGGTCATGAGGACTTTGTAAACACCCAGCTGTTGGTATAGACAGCACATCTCCTGGTTCATGCACTATTAGTATCCATATGGCTTTTAACTCAGCCCATTGACTGCTTTGTATAGCACCTGTCTCCCACCATATGGTGTCAGTACTGGGTTGTACCACAACAGCTGTCCATGTGGGAGGCTGCCATCAGTGTACTAAGCAGATTCTGGAATTGTTCCTTTGTCCTTCATAGTGCATAATTCAACAATTATATCAGGTGTGACAATTTTAGCTGTTGAATCTTCTACATATAACACTGGTCCTAAAATTTTGCATCTTGGCATTAAGAGGGTAGAATTGTAAACACTACATTGCAACAAGTAAGCTTTTCACTTTATTAATGTAATTGATTGTGCACTGCCAGAGTGTGGCTTATTGAATATATCCACAATCTATGCCTGTATTGGGAGGGCAGTTCTCAAGGTGGCAGGACAGTTCTACGTCAGACCTTCCACTTGCACTAGAGCATTACATGCAATACACAGTTGCTTTTCTAAGGGGCTCTATCTTAATTCTGCCATTTTCCATACTGTGACTAGAACTCTAGGAATACTCATTTAGAATGTTGCCCCTACCACAGACCCTACCCAAAGTTAATGTTGGTGCCAGCCACATCCAATTCTCAGGGTAACTCAGGATCCACACCCATTAGTATTTGTATCTGTGCTAATGCCCTTTTTGCTTTTTCAAAGCAGCAAGCTGAGGGTCATCCCATACCCAAGTATGACCTTTTCTTATTAGCATGTACAATTGTTTTAACATTTGCAAATGGGAAATGGAATGTCTCCAATATCCAAGTCATCCCAGAAAGGCCATTAATTGCTTTGGCATACATGGCATGGAAAACATTGTACTTCATACATTACTGCAGAAGGAATAATTTTTGTCTTACCCAACCACACAACACAAGAATTTGATAGAGCAGCTAGGCCATTGTAGGTTTTTGTGATTGATTACCCATCCAAGGCCCTCAAGATGGGATATTAATATTTCTGACACTTTTTTCAATTCTGAGAGAGAATCACTGTTTAACATAATATCATCAATGTAATGAAATAAAGTCACAAATTTGAATTTCTTCCAATTCACCAAGTCTTTTTTCAACTAAGCAGTGTTAAATGGTCAGGCTATGTGTTGGAGCCCAGGTCAGGCTTTACATGAAGCAGGCCTCTGACTGTTGGCAAGGCCGTGTCAGAGTACCTGTGAGGCAAGGCCCCCTGGTCTCTTTGGAATGAGGTCTGACCTGGGCTGCACCTTAACTAATCTGGCTTTACTGTGGAAATGTTCTGCCTGAGCAGTTTCATGTAGGGAACTGGAGAAACTAGTGTTCTCAGGGCTGACTGAGGACACTGCTCATAGGCACATCGTGCCCTGCTAATGTGGCAAACCACTGAAGCAAATGCTCTCAGGATGCTGATTCGAGAGCCTGAAGAGACCTGAATAAAGAGCATGCTGATAAGAAATAAACAGGTCCTGAGACATGGAGACCTGAATAAACATGCTGATGAGAAATAAACAGCTCCTGAGGCAAGGAGCTGTAGAAGCCAAGAGTTTAAAGCAAGACCTACAGAATTTGTTGCAAGCTGCTGGCCTCAGGATGGCAGCGGTAAACTGTGGAGATTGTTATGTAGAGCAGTCTGGGAGGAAGAGAATGTTTACCCAAAACAGTTATGTTAAGTATGAAGGACACTGTGAGATAAGAATCTTGCTCCCTCAGGAAATGCCTGCATATCTATTGACATCCTGTGGTATATAACTAGGATCTGGTTGAGAATAAAGTTGTCTGAAGTCTGTCTGAAGTAAACTCAAGCTTCAGACCCCCTGAGCCCGTCTGTGTCTTTCTTTCTTTCTTTCTTCCTTTCTTTTTTCTCATCATTCCTTAATATCCTTCGAGCTCTGTTTCAACAGGAAGCAACAAGGAGCTGTGAACCAAACTTTGTAGCTTTGCAGGCATGACAGATGTTCAAAATAAATCTTGCTTTGACTATACCCACTAAAAGCAGTTCCCATGTAAAAACACAATAAAAACATCAATGTCTATTTATTCAGGGCTCTTGCTCTTGCAAGTGATGAGCTTGAGTCCCCTGACCCCATTTAACTAACTTCTTGTGTCTGTCATTTCTTAATTCTGCATGGTGCCCCTTCTTCTTTCCTGTTCTCTAGGGAAATCCCAGCAACTGGTATCCAATGTGGGGCCCAACAGGGATGAACAGGAGACAGAATAAGGGAAGGCTCCAACAGATTGGAGAAGACTGAGTCACGTCGCCAGGTCCCAGAAGGAGGGAAATTCCAGAATCCAAGAACTTGGTAAAAAGTTTTTTTCTGGGAATGTTATAATCAAAGTTACAAATGGGGCAATATTCTTCTTTACATGCTGAATGTGAAACCATATTATATACTTTATTACAGGCAAATGGAGTGAAAATAAAAAAGATAAACTCAGAGAGTTATTCTGCTTTATTCACAGACATTATCACTGGTTGCCAGAAAAAGAAACTGTAGAACTCAAACAATGGCATGAAATAATAAAGGAATTTAAAAAGGTTTTCAGACAAGGGGAAGATGTTCCTGTTTCTATTTGGTCTTTGTGTAATTTAGTTACAGCTGTATTACAACCACTTCCACATGGCAGTTCAGAAAATGAAAGTGACAGTGACCATGAAAGTGATGGGTTAGCTGATGCCACAGATGAAATAAAAGGGGAGAAAAAGTCCACTTCTTTTCATTCTGAGGAATTTCCTTTTTTGCCCTCTGTAGATAAATTAGTCAGTAAAGGAATTTATTTTGAACTACCAGAAAATACTCAGTGTCCTTCTTTTGTTCTTCCTGACAATGTAACAAATGAATATGCACCGTGATTTTTGGTTGTGGTTCCTAAAGGACCAAAGGTCTCATTGGGAATTTGAAAAGCCCAATTAGAGGGGGATCCAGAGGCTTATATGTTTCCAATACAAATTACTCAAATTCCTCTTGATGACAAGTTTCCTCAAGGAGGGCACCAATTTGAACATGTGCCTCTTCCTTTTAAAATGTTAAAAGAGTTAAAAACTGCTTATGCTCAGTATGGCACCTCACCCCCCCATATACTGTGGGACTTTTAAGAGGACTAGCACAGTCTGAGAGATTAATTCATGGGACTGGGAGATGCTTGCTTGTGCTGCCTTAACAGCTTCTCAGTTTTTACCGTGGAAAGTGTGTTTATTCAATGAAGCAAATCAACAAGCAGCTTGAAATGCTAATGCACAGCCACCAGTACCAGTCACAGCAGATCAAATTATGGGCACTGGACCATATGCTGGGGTCGGAGCTCAGATACAGTATAATGATGCGGCTATTGTTCAAACTCAACTTGCTTGTATCAGAGCTTGGGAACAAATTATTCCTCCTGGGACTCCTTCTTTTGTGAAAATTTTACAAGGAACCAATGAACCATATACTGATTTTATAGCTCAATTAAAAGATAATATAGAAAAGTCAGTAACTCACGTGGAATTAAAAGATTTGTTATTACAAAGACTTGCTTTTTATAATGCTAATACTGAATATCAAATGCTTTATGCCCAATTAAAGCTGCTGGAGGACCATCTAGAGGATCATCTTAGATGTTGCAGAGACATTGGTTCAGAACCACATAAATGCAAATGTTAGCTGAAGCTATTGCTGGAATAAACATAAAAGGGTCCCAGAAAGGGGAAATGTTTCAATTGTGGAAAACCTGGACACATGAAAAAAGATTGTAAAGCTAGAAATAATTTTGGAGCTCATCCCAAAACTAATAATGGTAATTTGGAAATTAGATCAGGAAGAAACACTCCCAGAAAATATTCTAAATGTCAAAAAGGTCATCATTGGAGCAATCAATGTAGCTCTCAATTTGATATTGAAGGCAATTTGTTACCAAGAAACTGGGTATGGGGGCAAAACAATGCCAGCCAAAACAATGTCAAGTGGATGCAATGCCCAGTTCAAACTTGCTCCAACAACGGGTCCAAGATTTGTCCCCTGCAACCAGCGGGAGTGCCACAGTACACTTGCCTACTGCTGAAACCATTATGCTAGTCCCTGACTCTAATCCTAAAAAAATTTAGAAAGGAATATATGATACTATTCCTGCACAAACAGTAGGACTCATGCTAGGACAAAGTAATTTAAATAATAAAAATATCTTTGTTCATACAGAAGTCATTAATGAGGACTATAAGGATGAAATTCAAGTTATGATTTCAGTACAAGATCCATATCAAATTATAGAAGGAGACTGGATTGCTCAATTATTACTTTTACCATATTATAAAGTGGTACATTCAGGAAAGAAAAGAATAAGAGAATTTAGCAGTACTAGAAAGCAAAAAGTTTACTGGCAAGAGTTATTAACTAGAGAAAGATCCAAATGCATTATACAGATTGAAGGTAAATCTTTTAAAGGACCTGTAGATACAGAAGCAGACATTACTATCATTGCTTTAAAATACTGGCCATTAAGCTGGCCTCTGCAAATGTTAAGCCAGCCTTTACATGGAATTCACATGGCTAACACTGTCCAACAAAGTGTTAATATCTTATCTTGTAAAGGGCAAGATAGTCAAACAGGAACCATTCACCCTTATGATCTGGACATAGCAATAAATCTCTGGGGTAGAGACTTATTAGAGCAGTGGGAAGAATATGTTAACATTCCATTCTTTGTTCCTGCAGTAAAAAAGGACATGATGAAAAATATGGGTTACAAGTCACTTTAGAGCCCTTCACAAAATTTTAATATTCAAGGGCAAAGTCCTCACAAAGACCTTGGCTATTGTATTAGTTAGGGTTCTCTAGAAAAACAGAATCAACAGGGAATGCTTGCAAATATAAAATTTATAGATGTGTCTCACATGACCCTGGGAATGCAGAGTCCAAAATCTGCAGGGCAGGCTGTGAAGCTGACGATTCTGATGGAGGGTCTGGATGAACTCCACAGGAGAGGTTCACCAGCCAAAGCAGGAAGAGAGCCTGTCTCTTCTGAATCCTCCTTAAAAGTCTTCCAGTGATTAGATTGAGCATTACTCATTGCAGAAGACACTCCCCTTTGGCTGATTACAAATGGAATCAGCTATGGATGCAGCCAATGTGATTATGATTTAATTCTATGAAATGTCCTCAGAGCAACAGATAGGCCAGCACTTGCCCAACCAGCAAACAGGTACCACCACCTGGCCAAGTTGACACATGAACCTGACCATAACAGCTATCCAAATTTATAATTGGTGCCACTACTGACATTACACCCCAACCCATACCTTTAACTTGGAAAACAAATGAGCCTGTGTGGGTTGAGCAACAGCCCTTATCTAAAGAAAAATCTGAGGCTCTAACTCAGTTAGTTCAAGAACAGTTTAAAGTGGGACATATAGAAGAATTACATAGTCCTTGGAATTCTCTAGTATTTGTTATAAAAAGAAATGGAAATCAGGAAAATAGAGAATGTTAACTGATTTAAGAAAATTTAATGCTGTAATTCAACCTATGGGGTCATTACAACCTGGCTTGCCTATGCCAGTTATGATTCCTAAAAACTGGTTTATTAACTGTGACAGATTTAAAAGATTGCTTCTTTACCATACCTTTAACAGAGCAAGATAAAGAGAAATTCACTTTTACTGTGCCCACATACAATCATCAAGGCCCAGTAGGTAGATATCAGTGGAACGTTCTTCCTCAAGGCATGTTAAACAGCCCTACAATATACCAGGGAATGTGGATTGGCTTTGCAACTTATCTGAGACAAATACCCTGAAGCATGTATCATTCATTATATGGATGACACTTTAGTAGCTATGGAACAAGAAGAATAGTTGCAAATTTCTTTTCAAAGCTTAGAACAAAGACTAAATAAGGTAAGATTACAAATGGCACCAGAAAATAATTAAAAAACAGTCCCATATAAATACTTGGAGCAGTATAGTAAATAAAACTACTGTCACTCCTCAGAAAGTTCAGATAAGAAAAGATCACTTGCAAACACTAAATGACTTTCAAAAATTGTTAGGAGACATTAATAGGTTATGACCCAGGCTTGGAATTCCTACTTATGCCTTACACCATTTATTTGCTACTTTGAAAGGAAATCGTTAATTAGATAGTCCCAGAAAATTATTCGGGCTGAAAAGGAATTAGAATGGCTTAAAGAACATATTCATTCATCTCAATTGCATAGAATTCAAATTGGAGTAACTGCATGGCCTTTAATTTTTCCTTTGGAACATTCTCCCACAGGAATTTTAACACAACATGAAGCTATACTAGAATGGATACTTTTGTCTCATTCTATATGAAAAAATTAACTTACCTACATAAAGTGGATCTATTAATTTTTAATGGCAGATTATGGCTAAGACAATGTGTGGACAAGATCCAGAAGAAATTATTGTTCCACTTACCAAACAACAGACTGAAAGTGCATATCAAACTAATTTAAATTGGCCAATAGGCCTTGTAGATTACCTGAATGAAATTGATAATCATTATCCTAAAACAAAATTATTTCAATTTCTCAAACTTAGTACTTGGATTTTGCCTAAAATAGTCAGTGACACACCCTTAACTAATGCTGATACTTATTTTACAGATGCCAGTAAATCAGGGAAAGCTGGATATTATGGACCAGATACAAAAGTATGGGACACTAAGTGCACTTCAGCACAAAAAGCAGAATTAGCAGCAGTTATTCAATTAATAAAAGATAAACCAAATTCACTCAATATTGTGGCAGATTCACAATATTCTGTTACTGTCACTCATAATATTGAAACAGTTAATTTAAACACTGATAGTTCTGAATTAGGTCAATTATTTAAACAACTACAAAATGCTATCTGACAACATACTCATTTACATTGTTCATATTTGATCTCATACACAATTACCAGGTGCATTGGTGGAAGGTAATGATAGAATTGATAAATTATTAATTGGAACTATGGAAGCTTCTAAATGGCATGATCTTACACATTGCAATTCTTAAGGTTTACAACAAAAATTTCATTTAACTCATGCTCAGGCACAACAAATTATTCAATGCCATGCAACTTGTGGTTCTTTACATTCTATACCATTCACAGCTAGAGTAAATCCATGGGGTTTACAGCCATAGAAATCTGGCAATGTTACACATGTCCCCTCATTTGGAAAACTGGCTTATGTTCATGTTTCCATTGATACTTATTCTGGCTCTATTGTAGGTTCTCCTTTAAGTGGAGAAACAGCTGAACATGTTATTGCTCATTTTCTGGAATGTTTTGGTCATATGGGAATTCCTTCACAAATAAAAACAGATAATGGGCCAGCTTTATATACCTAAAAAGGTTCAGTCATTTTTTCAATTATGAAACATAAAGCATGCAACAGGAATTCCATATAACCCACAAGGTCAAGCTATTTTAGAAAGAGCTCATCAAACACTCAAAATGCAATTTCAAAAACAAAAAAGAGGAAATGGGGAGATATTCTCTCCTACTCCTAAAAATCAATGCAGCCAAGCTGTGATAACATTAAATTTTTTCAGTATTATAGGAGAAGTCTCTGAGACAGCCACAAAAACATTGGTCAAAGGAATTATCACAATTTTTAGTACAACCTATTTGGTGGAAAGATTTAGATACAGATGAATGGAAGCCTGGATGGGTAAAAGTGTGGAGAAAAGGGTATGCTTGTGTTTCCACAGGTGAGGAACAGCCATTGTTCTGGATTCCTTCTAGAAGAATCAAGCCAAGATATGAGCAGGAAGCCACAGAAGAAAAAATGTGTGGTGATGTCCCACACCCAACAAGCTAAGCCACCTTCATGGGGGCAAATAAAAAAGTTAGCCCAGGAAACTGAGGAAACTCTTATGGAGTCAGGCAAGGAAAGAAACACATTTAACTTGTTTCTTACTTTGGTGACTAGGGTTAAACTATCTGTAAGTCACATTGTCTTACACTTTAATAAGCACTTAAATAAATTGATGTTGCTTGTTATCTTCACAACTATATTAAATATACCTAAAACTAAAGCTGAAAATTATACTGTTGGGGCATATATACCTAATCCTCCACTGTTAAGACCTGTTTTCTGGCAAGATAATCCTGCGGCTGTTTATATTAATGATTCAACTTATCTTTCTGGGCCAGTTGATTCTCACCTCCCTTACTTCCAAAAGGAAGAGGGAGAGAAATTTAATGCCTTTTTGATGGCATTTCAAGGCTTTGCTTTATGTCTCTCAAGCCATGATAATATGCCCTGTTTGAAATTAGAACTTTGGAGATGGTTAGGTTATACTTCCAAGAAAACCAATTCTCCAGCTAAATTCCGTCTGCTTTCTGGAATGAGCATTGCATATAAAGAAAAATCAATTTCTGAGCCTGTTCCTACTGAGCTGCCTTCATGTAAAAATTCATCTACATGGACACCTGAGTCAGAGAATATTCAATGGGAACAATGCTTGTTAAAGGTTCCTATGGAATTCTAATGGATCAGTCCCCTAAGGGGCACGCAATTCAGAATTTTAGTTCCGACTCAAAGTGTTTGGTTAAATTGCCTTGGTTTACTCTGAATAATTATCCTACTGAAATTTATACCAATGTTACAAATAAAATCTTGTGGCATGGGATGGGAATGGTAGCCCTATCTCCTTTTGTTAACTCAAGTCCAAAACAAACAGCAATTTGGAAATTGGCCATGAGTTTAGCCCCTATTCATATTTGGGAAGGAAATTACTCTTTAACAAATTCAATACATTCTCTTAAATTTAAAACTGATCAAACTGGTTTTATTCAAGCTTGTGTGGTTAATCCTTACGTTATTTTAGCAGGAACAACTGCTTTTAATTCATTCTCATCAGAAATACAATGTTGAGATTGTAAATTATTTACTTGTCTTAAATCCTCTATTTCTAAAAATCAGACTTTTCTTCTTTTAAGAAGGCACCTTGGAGCATGGCTTCCTGTAAACCAAACGACCATGGGAATCTTCACCTGACATACACATTTTACTCAAGACTTTACAATATGTGCTTAAATGCACCAAAAGATTTATTGGTGCTTTAATTATGGTGATCCTGGGAATCACAGCCTTCACTACTACAGCTGCAGCAGCTGGAGTGGCTTTAACACAAGAAATTCAAACTGCACATTATGTGCAAAACTGACACAAAAATGCAAGTAAAGTATGGACTCAACAGGTTAAAATAGACTAAGAGATTAATCTGCATGTGAATGACTTAAAACAGACTGTAATTATGTTAGGAGATGAAATTCAATCACTTAAAATGCAACAGCACTTGTTATGTAATTAGAATATTGCATCTTTCTGTATATCTCCTTACTTATATAATGAAAGTGAACATAAGTGGGAAAAAATTAAAAGGGCACCAAGACAATTTAACTCTAAATAGTAATGAACTTTGAGCAAGTATAATAGAAATGCAAAAGAATGTTCCAAACTATTAGAAAGCACTGATGTTACGAATGGGATTGCTCAAGGCTGCAATCTCTACATCCACTAACAGGCTGAAACATAAGAAGGATTTACTATTAGCATAATAGTGATATTAATTCTTCTCTTTTGTCTTTTATGCATAGTCTGGAAATGCATGAATCCAAATTAAGGACTGCTGCCTTGATCTCTGTCATGCTAGTGTTACAAAGATAAAAAATAAAAGGGGAGATGTTGGAGCCCAGGTCTGGCTTTACATGAAGCAGGCCTCTAGCTGTTGGCAAGGCCACGTCCTGTGAGACAAGGCCCCCGGCCTCTGTGAAATGAGGTCTGACCTGGGCTACACCTTAACTAATCTGGCTTTACTGTGGAAATGTTCTGCCTGAACAGTTTCAGGTAGGGAACTGCAGAAACTGGTGTTCTCAGGGCTGACTGAGGACACTGGGCATAGGCACACCATGCCCTGCTAATGTTGTAAACTGCTGAAGCAAATGCTCTCAGGATGCCGACTTGAGAGCCTGAAGAGACCTGAATAAAGAATATGCTGATAAGAAACAAACAGCTCCTGAGACAAGGAGCTAGGAATCAAATTTTGTAGCTTTACAGGCATGACAGATGTTCAAAATAAATCTTGCTTTGACTGTACCCACTAAAAGCAGTTCCCATGTAAAAACACAATAAATGTGTGGACAGCAGTTTATTCAGGGCTCTTGCTCTTGCTCTTACTCTGGCAATGATGAGCTTGAGTTCCCTGACCCCACTTAACTAACTTCTTGTGTCTGTCATTTCTTAATCCTGTGCAGTGCCCCTTCTTCTCCCCTGTTCTCTAGGGAAATCCCAGAAGCTGTGTAAATAGCCTTGTTGGGAGCATGGTGAAAAGTCCTTTGTCATCCTTCCTAGATGAAGGGGAAAGCAGGTTGACTGAGCTTATCTAAGGGAATACTGAAGAAGACATTAGCTAAATTGAAAACAAAGTGATAATGATAATTCATTCCTTGTTTCTTGTAGAAAAGAGGCACTGTCTGGAGCCACTGCATACAGCAGTGGCATTACTTTATTTAATTTGCAGTAATCCACTGTCATGCACCAGGTTCCATCAGGTCTCCTTGCTGCACCACTCAGGGCAGTAAAAGGGGCTGTGGGTTGGTATTAATATCCCCACTCTTTCTAGTTCCTTAATGGTTGCAGAAATCTCTTGATGTTCCCTTGGGAGCTTATGTCGCTTAGTGGCTACTATCCTCCAAGATTCTGGAACTTTTTCAGGGGGACATTCCACTCACTTCTTTGAAATTGTTTTCACTACTCTACATCAGAGGTAGAATTATCCTATAGTAGGTTGTAATGTGAAAATTAAGAGATTATCACCTTCTAATATATATTTGGGCATAGGAGAAATATATACAGTTTATTCTCAGGGGTTAAGGGTTGGCAATATTCCAATTTGCAAGATCAAATTATGCCATTTGCTGATTGTTCTTCCCCATAGACATCTATGGACACCATGGGTCTGTTAAATTGAACTACATTTCCATAAATTAAAGTACATTCAGCTCCATATCTACTAGCACCAACATCCTCTATGCAAGCACTCAGTTAAGGCAACTTTCATGTCCACTTGAGTGAGCCACGTGTCCCTCTGTAATTTTAATTCCTCCTCTAGATGTTGTTTATGCCATTTGTCCTGCCTCTGTGGCTACATATAAGGTTCCTTGAAGGGGCCAGGCTATGGCTGCTGCTATTTTGTGTTCTCTTTTCCTTTTGCTAAGATTTAGTTGTTCTGTTATTTATTCCAAAACAGTCGGGAGCCACACTGGAGTTTTCAGGGCATCTCCCATTCTCAAGGCAGTTCCCATTCATCCAGGAGGGCAGCCATTTCTCCTGACATGGACAGTGTGTGCCAACCAGGATTTCCCCCAGGGATTTTCCCTTCCCCAGATGCATGCTTACTGCTGTTGGTGGTGTCTTGGTCTTCTGGCTGGCTCATCAATTGTTTGGGTCCAGAATAAGTTCATGCAGAGTACAGGGTCAAGCTGCTACAAGCAAAAAAACAAACAAACAAAAAAACCACCCGGCAGAAAAGCAGATATGGGCTTATTGGGACTTATGAACAAGAGAAGTCTGTTGCCAGCTGGTTGGATATTTAGTACCCTACCAGGAAAGGCAGAGTACCAGCAATAACATATGATTTTAGAACAAAGACATTCCATATAGTAGAAGGAATTCTGGTTTCTAGAATAATCATTAAAGGGGCCAAAAACCTGATGCCTTACTAAGGTTAGTGTTTAAGACTAAGATACAGTGAATGCTATTTTCCATTGGTGATTGCATTCTTCTCCCTCCAGGGATATTGTTTACTTTCCTGACATTGGTCCTTGGCTAAAGCAGGTTTGTTATGAGCTATTTAGATGGGAGCCTGAGCCCTGGGTCACCATACATTCCCTATCTGAAAGAGAAAGCTTCAAAGTCTTACCACATTATAGAATCCAGCTTAAATCTAGGATTTTTGTGAGACATGTACCTCTCTAACAATTCTGGATATATATGGCCTCATTATCTGGTGAACTGTAAAACTGAAAATGCAAATAATTTGACCACATAAACCATAAGTGATGGAAAGAGAGGTGAATAACTGTAAAAAAAAAATCTTCCTGTAATGGGAAAATAGAAAACACAAATTTCATTCTGTAAGCAATTATCAAACACTTCTGGACAAATGTTACAAAGATTCATTTTTCTAACACTAGATGATATCTCTTAGATATCCCACAGAGTGGGCACAGAATATTTGGTATACAGAAATACATTCTGTCAAGATTTAGCATTTTGATAACAAAATATTTGTTTTTTTATCTCCCTGTCATATACAGAACATACCTACTTTTCTTCTCCTAGCCTTAGGAGGGCTACTTGATACTCTAGGTGGTGCTGTGATGCATAATATTATGGTAGGTAGGTTCAGGTGTCAACTTGGCCAGGTGAAGGTACCTAGTTCTGTTGCTGCTGACATGAGCCAATGGTACATGAACCTCATCTGTTGCTCATTATATCTGCAGTTGCTAGGAGGCATCCCTGCTGCAATGAATGATTTAATTGGCTGGGGCTTAAATGAGAAAGCTCAACATAACGCAGCCCAAGCAACTCAGTATACCTCATCTCAGTGCTCGCAGCTCAGCCCAGGCTTTTGGAGATGCAGAAAGAAATCATCCCAGGGAAAGATATTGGAACCCAGAGGCCTGGAGAGAAGGCCAGCAGAGATCACCCTGTGCCTTCCCGCATAAGAAAGAACCTCAGTTGAAAGTTAGCTGAATTTCCTCTGAATAACTAATGAAATAAATCCCCTTTTATTAAAAGCTGGTCCATCTCTGGCATGTTGCATTCCAGCAGCTAGCAAACTAGAACAGATTTGGTACCAGGAGTGGGGTGCTGTGGCAGTTTGCAAATACCAGCTATGTTGGGACAGCTTTTTGTTTTTGGTTTTTTGATGAATAAGGGGAAGATTTGGGAGGAACTGAGAAGAGAATGAAGAAGTCCTGGAGTGCTTGAAGAGACTGTTGGTGTAAATGGAACCACTGCCAATCTGGACAAAGGGGGACACAAAAGGGACAAATTGGAGTTTGCAGAGTGAGAACTATGGAAGCTTGGGTCTGAAGCCAAGAAACCTTGGCCAGGAGAGTGGACCCACCCAAATATGTGGAGAGGGTGAGTTTGCCCTGAGGACAGAGGATGAGTCTCCCATCTTATTGCAGTGGAAGAGTTGTGCCATCTCAGGCCTTTGATAAGATACAGCATGCTCCTTGGGACTGGGGAGAGCGTGGTTGCCACCACATGGAGGGGTTGAACATGTGCCCTGGAAATGGCAGAGAGCCCAGGGTGGCCCCAATGCCTGGAGAGAGTGGAGCTGAATAAAAGGTGGTCTCCTCAATGTTCCCTGAGGTTGATTTGGAAAGAGGTGGGCCATTGCATAGGCCCTTGGAAAGGGTGGGACTGCCACCTTCTAAAGTTGGAGTGTCTGAAGCCTAAAGTCTGAATGACTTTCAGACTTTGAAATCCAATGGTGTTTGCCCTGCAGGTTTTCCTTCCAATTTCTCCCTATGAATCCTGCGGCTCTCGCTCCTTTGTATATTGACACCAGATAACTTGTTTTGAGATTCATAGGTCCACAGCCAGAAGAAAATTTGTGACACTTTAATTTAGTTTAAGGTGATGCATATAGTTGCCAAGTTGACAAAGGGTGGACATATGGTAGTTAGGTTCAGGTGTCAACTTGGCCAGGTGAAGGCACCTAGTTCTGTTGCTGCTGACATGAGCCAATGGTACGTGAACCTCATCTGTTGCTCATTATATCTGCAGTTGGCTAGCAGGCATGACTGCTGCAATGAATGATGTTTGATTTAATTGGCTGGTGCTTAAATGAGAGAGCACAGCATAGCACAGCCCAAGTAGCTCAGCACACCTCATCTCAGTACTCGCAGCTCAGCCCAGGCCTTTGGAGATGCAGAAAGAAATCACCCTGGGGAAAGTTATTGGAACCCAGAGGCCTGGGGAGAAGGCTAGCAGAGATCACCCTGTGCCTTCCTGCATAAGAACCTCAGTTGAAAGTTAGCTGAATTTCCTCTGAAGAACTAATGAAATAAATCCCCTTTTATTAAGAGCAGTCCATCTCTGGTGTGTTGCATTCCAGCAGCTTGTAAAGTAGAACAAATATGTTTCCCATTGATCTGATAAAAAACATGGGATAAATAATATAAGTATGCCTTTTCTGATAGCATTTTTTTTTAGTTTTGCTGCCCTCCTTCCATTCAATTCACAACCCAAATTGACCATTTAGTGGGAACTTATTATTCTCTCCTCACTTCAACCTGAGGTATGATAGTATAGGAGCACAAGTGCAATCAAAAGAGATAATTGTCTAAAATGCAAAAAAAAGACAATAAGTAAACATATATTGTATCCTTAGATAAGTCTGAGTCTCAGGGAGAAATCTAATTGAGTAGTCAATTTCAATGAATAAATGGTAAGGGTAAGTAAGGCATTTCAGACAAGAAATAAATAAAAACAAGGGCAAGTAGATAACAATCCTAGAATGCAGTGAGTGCTAAGAACAAAAAACAAATGGGAACAAAGACAGAAAATCTAACATGACTGGTAAAACATTGGTTGAAGGAGACCATATTATTTTATCTGGTGCAAATTATGCAGCATGAATGAACAAATCAATTGTTTTAAAAAACAAGGCCAGAGTTGAGAGTCTTCTGGAGTCTCATTTTCCAATATATAGGCACCATATTAAAACCATTCTATACAAAGCTTATTTTCACCATACATCAGCCTGCACTGTTGTAAATTATTTCATTATATCTCAGTCATTCTGGAGCCATTTATTGAGACACTGAGAACAAGCAAAGATACATTTCATCATTATTAGAATATGTTTCACTAGAACCAGTGTTTGCCTGCCATTGTTCACTCTTATAGTTGCAATTCTAAGAAGACTGAGTGACACATGGTAATTATTGGTACCCTGCCCACAAAGAGAGACACCTGCTACCACCTCCAGGGCAAAAGTCTC
Organism: Tamandua tetradactyla; assembly: GCF_023851605.1. NCBI lineage: Eukaryota > Metazoa > Chordata > Mammalia > Pilosa > Myrmecophagidae > Tamandua > Tamandua tetradactyla. Next base: position 193,200,792 of record NC_135331.1, read on the forward strand.
ACACATGGAGGGTAGGTAAAAGCATAGCAGTGCCCACCAGCAGAGTGGCAATGGCAGTGGCAGTGGCAGGGTCCCAACCCTCTCATGCATGGCAGGTGTCAGGCACTGGGTGGAATGATGTTTGCTCACATAGACAGGAGACAGAGCAAGGTGGGTTTCAGTAATGGGCATAGTTACCCCTGGCCTGTGGGTGTAAATCCCCAGCCAACACAGGAAGGTGGTCTACATCCACCCTGTGCTTGCATCAGATGGCAGGACCCTGCTTCTCTCCACCAGAAACAGATATGCTATTGGGGGAGAACTGGATGCCATGAAATGCACATACTTTAGCTTGACTGTCTCCAATGAATCTTTATTTTTTTGAGAACAGATTTTTCTTTATTTCCTCTGAAAACTTACTGTTACAGTATGCACATTATAATCATATATTATGTCTTCTGAAATACATATAAAAGTTAACTGAAGGTAAGGAAATAAATTATTCAGTATCAATTTCAGTAAATAACTTACAAGAAAATTGTGAATTCCTGTTTTAAAGAATGATGACTGGCAACAAAATTTTGACTAATTTTTTTAGGTCTTTAGGACTTTAGACACTATGACTGTGCTAGAAGTTAACCATCAGCAATGAACCTTTACGTATGCTCAGGGGGAAGAATGTGCAGGGAGGCAGGACACCACCGATCATCTATAAGAGATGTGTTTGACCTCAGGGTATCCCGAGAAGGGAGTCTGCACATTTATCATCACATGCTTGAAGCCAGACCAGCACAGTTCCTGAACACAAGGCTTACTTTTGGGTCACAAGGAAACAGGTGGCAGGTTGCACTAGGGCTGTCACTTACTACAGTCCACCCTTGACTTTTCCAGGGACTTCAATATACAAAGGAAGAAAGCCACCATCAGTCCTGGGAGCCACTACATCTAAACAACAAAGACCCAAACATTCAAACCAAGTCCCTCCAAAGGATCTGTTGTTTACTGTAGGACAATAGTAATGGAAGAATGAAAGGAAAAGAAAGTCAACATTGACTTTGAACCTTTCAAATCAATTAATGCTCATTGTCTTTGTGTGACAACAAATTCAATATAAAGGCAGTTACAACACTACTCTCAGATGAGAGCAAGTCTGGCTTCATTGTACTAGATGATCCTTGGTCCACTCAAGGAAACACAAGAGAAGTCTGCATAAATTCATAGTGGACCACTCAAAGAAGAGGTCAGTCTGCCTTATGTTTTTCCCATTTAAGAATGGAAAAATGACAAAACTATGTTCTGAAAGTAGCCGAGACTGCTGTGCAGCTGTTTATTTCTGGGAGCAAAGCAAATGTGGCTGGTCTCATCTTAGCTAGATCAGCTGACTTCAAAACTGAACTAAGTCAGTCTGATATGTTTGATCAGAGATTGCAATCAAAAGTTTTAAAATTAGTTGATACCTCCTATGGCAGTGAAAACGGATTCAACCAAGCTTATTGAGTTATCTACTGAAGTTCTCTGCAACATGAAATTTATTCAAGAGAAGCAATTAAAAGGACAATATTTTGATGAAATCAGCCAAGATATGGGCAAGTACTGTTTTGGAGTTGAAGATACACTAAAGGCTTTGGAAATAGGAGCTGTAGAGATTCTAATGGTCTATGAAAATCCGGATATAATGAGATACATTCTTCATTGCCAAAGCACAGAAGAGGAGAAAATTATCTATCTAGCTCCAGAACAAGAGAAGGATAAATCTCACTTCACAGACAAAAAGACTGGATGGGAACATGAGCTGAATGAGAGCAGGCCCCTGTTGGGATGGTTTGCAATGATAAGCCCCTAAACTTCGGGTAGGGTAGGAGCATCCATTTTGAATATGGGACTTACAAGCACCTCTCATGAGAAACTATGGACGCGAAGGAGGGAATGGCAAGAATGGGAAGGGATGGGGCATGGCTTCTGGCACCAACGACTTAGCCATGCTGGATCCAAGAGTGGGCCTGAAAACCTGAACTTGATGTTTCACTGCTGGACTGTAAATTGGACTTGAACTCAGATGACGTGCAAGGTCATGGCATGCCTCAGATACCAAATGGATTTTGAAGGACCAAGGGTTTAAAAAGCCAGTTGATATCTCTGGGAAGACAGTGGAACAGACTAGGTCAAGTTCACCCTTGGTCCAAGGATAGCTAGAGGAGGGACAGGAAGGTGACTGGGACAGAGATTCTGGGGTGTAAGTGACCTGGAGGGTCTTCTACACCACATAGGGAAGATCTGGTTGTAAAAGCTGAAGAACTGAGAGGCAGAGAACCAGAGAAGTCCAGCTAGTACAAACAGCATAAAGCTCCCCTTGCCGTTTTTGAAATGGAAGCCCAGAGTGCATGGATAGGGAGGCAGGGACAAGGAAGTAAGCTACACCATTGTCCTTGAAAGTGCTACCCTCACACGCACCTCCCCGCCCTGTAACCTACTATTCACCCTATGCAACTGAACCTGTCACCTGCCCCCTCACCATGCTCCAAGCACCCCACCCCAACCCCCACCCCTACCCATGGCATATCTCTGCACCAGCCTGACCCACCTATCCCGCACAATCACATAGTCTCACCCTACCCCTCCTGACACCCGAGCTCCTGTGCCCAGACCCTTGACCCCCACTTCCCTCTCCCTGTCCCCTGCAGCAGTCATCTATGCATCTGGGATACGGGAGTTCACCTTCATACCTGGACACAGCTCAATCTCACAACCTCGCCCTACCACCCCTGAGCTCTGTGCACATATACATTAGCTTATGGCCCTCCCAGATCCACACATGCACACTTGCACACCCCTGCCACATCCACCAGCTCTGGGTAAACACTGACCTGCACATCCAGACCACAACCACACCCAGCCTATTCAGATAATGAACTACATGCCCATGGCACAGTGCACAGCTCTAATAGATGTTCCTTTAGTGTACTTTTTTGCTTTGAATCTTTAAGTAACATCTGAGGAGGGCAACTAATAGGATTACAGGTCTCCTCTGCTCCTGTCTCTCATAGGGGGTTGTCAGCACAGGTGTCTTAATACCTGGGTTAGGAATGCAGGTATGCACAGAAGCTGACCAGCCAGGGGGGTCCAAGTCCCTGACTGGACCCCTCTGGAGAGGGCCATGTTAGTCATGCAGCACACTTGCAGGGAAGCGCCCCAGGAGGTCTGCAGGAGAAGCCCTTGTAACACTGTGGTCACACCTGGGGAGGCCTGTAGAGGAGGCCTGTGTGACATGTGGCCACACCTGGGGAGGCCTGCAGAGGAGGACTGTGTGACACTGTGGTCACACCTGGGGAAGCCTGCAGAGGAGGCCTGTGTGACATGTGGCCACACCTGGAGAAGCCTGTAGAGGAGGCCTGTGTGACATGTGGCCACACCTGGGGAGGCCTGCAGAGGAGGACTGTGTGACACCGTGGTCACACCTTGGGAAGCCTGCAGAAGAGGCCTGTGTGACACGTGGCCACACTTGGAGAGGCCAGCAGAGGAGGCCTGTGTGACAAATGGCTGCACATGAGGAGGCCTGCTAGAAAAGCCTTTGTAATGCTGTGGCCACACCTGGGGTGCACACGTGGTTTCTCAGTAGAAGCCAGCCTCCTCCTCCTCCTCATCACCTCTTGATTTTTGAAGACCTGAGTGAAAAACAACTACCCTATCACAGGTCCCAATGGGCCTTACTGTGAGGGACTGGTCAGAACCTAGGTGATGAGTGGGAGGTGACAGCGAGCCACACAGATGCTAAGGTCACTGTAGGCCTTTATAAAATATCATTATAATTTAAAACATCACCTACCTGTGAGTGGGTGGTATGGCCTCAGCACTCCTGAGAAGGGAGCGAGCCGGTACTTGTCCAGCAGCCTAGGAGCCAGGCTAAGACCATCACAGTGGACACAGTGGCCACTCAATGAATAACTACTGATCGAATGAATGAGCATTAATATATATTAGTTTCATTTCAACACAGCATTTTTGTTGTTTGAACCAAACAAAGAGTCTCAGTGTTAGGTCAGGTAAAATGCCTATTCTGTGGTAGGCTGTTGTGGAAAAACTAACCAAGAGGTTAACCTTTTGGTTCCTTACATATCATATGGAAGGTGGTTGGCTTTTCTCTCTCTAGGAAGAACTGGGGTTGCTCTGCCTTTGTTATAGTTGGAATCTCAAGAAGCAGTATCATGAGAAAAATATAAATGAAAGAAACTTGGATCTTGACACCAAAAACGTTTGTCTTAAATTTTCCCTGGTGATCCAAGGAAATTTTCTGTTAAGTTGTTGGAGTAGATGGGGCTTTCAAGGATTCTTTATTCTTGAGCCCATCATTCAACAGGGTGTGGAAAATGCCAGACTTCATAATTTCATTTTATTGAGGCAAGAAGAAACTTGAAAGTACTATATGTGCTAGGGAATTTCTATAGTATCTCTTGCCAAGCCATCTCCACTGAGGCTAATTATCTTATGGAGAATAAAGGCCAACAGCTTTATATAGAGAGACAACCCCATCTCAACTATTATTTTAGAGGAAAATAGGCTTTCACATCTAAAAATACTTAAGATACTTCAAATTAAATAAATAAGAATTGAGGACTGATGACATGACAAAAGCCACTGAACACAGACAGCATTTTCTTTATCCCTACTTAACATTTAATTTTGATGAAAAGAAAAGTCCAATGTCTTTTTGCTAGAAAAGGGGGTAGATACCACATTAGCTAAAGCTGGGTGTTATGGGGGTAGATACCACATTAACTAAAGCTGTTTACATTGATTGATTTAATCCTGTGCATGTATGACCTTTTATGCAATAATGCATTACTAAAAATATGTGAATAAATCAAAACCTTTCCATTAATGCAATATCATTATAATTTAAAACATCAAAACATGTCTCTGGAAAATACCTAGGGTACAGTTTGCACTAGTGTGCATTTCCATTAATGAAAGTATATATATAAATTAACTTAAAACTCTTGAAATCATTAACATCAAATTCAAGTCATATGATCAGAAATATAAGGAAATAGAAGGGAAGAAAGTGTGATCCTTATGAGACTTCTTATTGGGGGTGAGGGGCACTGCTAATATTTGTACACGACCTGAAGAAAAATTAACAGATACAAACTCAGAGTCAAATAAAGCACTGTATTTCATGAAAATAACCAACGTTAGATATTGCACTTAAAAAAATGTGGTCACACATACTGGATCAATTAATCCTCACCACACAACAGGGGAAGAAGGGAGATTCTGGATATTTAAGCAATGCATAAAAGATTTATATATTTACTATTGGTAGTGGGTTGGATCCAGATTTTCTGACTCCATATCCAGTTTACTTTTTCTGCATACTATTGTTTTTCAAGCTTTCTATCATTTCTTATAGTAAGAAATATATTTTACATCATAATTCAAGTCACACAAGTACACAAATACTAACTGTTGTAATCAAAATAAATATAATAGATCAAAAAAATTACATATAATAGTTAAAATGTGTGATCATTTACAGCTCACAGCATGTAATGCACTAACCTATACCATAATGTGTTTATAAATACTGATGTCTCTAATGACCTATCACCAGGCTGTGCAATTAATTATTGTTTGTCTTGTTTTCAAGTACTACACATGTTGCAAGGGATCATTTCCTTTCATCTACATGTGTCTTTTTTGTTAACCTTTTTATTGTATAATATAACATATATACAAATCAAAGAAAGATATAAGCAATAGTTTTCAAAGTACTCTTCAACAAGTAGTTACAGGACAGATCTCAGAGTTTGTCATGGATTACTATGCTATCATCTCAGATTGTTCCTTCTAGCTGTTCCAAAACATTGGAGGCTAGAAGGAATATTTTTTTTAATCATCACAATAAACTTTTTTTCTTTTTTGTGAAAAATATATACAAAAAAGCAATAAATTTCAATGCACATTGCAACAATTAAAGTTGTAGAACAGATTTCAGAGTTTAGCATGGGCTACAATTCCACAATTTTAGGTTTTCACCTTTAACTGCTCTAAGATACTAAGAATAAAATAAATATCAATATAATGGTTCAGCAATCCTACTCATTTATTACACCTTACCTTCTCTGTATAACTCCACCATCACCTTTGGTCTTTCTCCCCACTCTTTAGCTTCTAACTTTTTCAATCTGCATGTTTCTTTTTTTTTTTTTTTTCATGGGCAGGCACTGGGAATTGAACCCAGGTCTCCAGCATGGTAGGCAAGAACTCTGCCTGCTGAGCCACCATGGCCCACTTTGCATGCTTCTTTTTATGACAAAGTGTCATGTTTGCAAAAAATAATTCTAGGGTTTAGGGAATGGGTTCAAGGAATAGCAGTGTGTGCTGTTGTTCCTATGAAATCAGACAGATCGGTCCATCCTGAGCTTATTCTGTTTCCCTTCAAGGAATGTGTCCCTTTATAAGGAGTTCATGACAAAGATGCTGATAAATTAACAGAAATTGGCATCTAAGAGACACAGAAGCTGAGCAGGGATTATGGCAGCCAGACATTTTTGAAGGGATGAAAATTGGAGTTTGGACCTACCAAAGACACCAGGCTTGAGGAGTTGAATTCCACACAGATATGAAGCACAAAGGACTGAGCCTGGTGTTCATCACCACTTATAACTTCAAAGTATTTGTCAACTTTTATGCTTCCCGGCCATGAAGCAGAATAGAAAGTGATAGCTAAGAGGCCCAGGAGCAAGGTTTACAGTGTCTAACAGTACTGGGGAGACAAATACTGGAAATCAGGACCCTGTAAATACCCATGGCTCTCTGCTGGGATGGATACCAGAAGAACGGCAGCCTAGGAGTAAAGTTAAAGTAGGTAGATCTCGCAAAGACTGAAACACAGATTTTACAATTAATTTTATTGGGGCATAATTAATGTAGACAAAACTATATCCATTTAAATTGCATAACTCAGTAAGTTTTTGCTATTGTATATAACCATGAAACCAGCACCACAATGAAGAGAGAGAATATTTCCACCACTTCCGCCAAAATTCTTCATGCCTCTGCAGCCTGTTTGTTTGCTAAAGCTGTCAGAATGCTGGCTTCTACACTGGGGATTAGTTTACAAATTTACAGTTCGGAGGCCTTGAAAGTGTTCAAATTAAGGCATCAATAGGAGGATACCTTCTGTGAAGAAAGTCTGCAGGAATCTGGGTCTCCTCTGTCACATGGAAAGGCACATGGTGGCATCTGCTGGTTCTTCTCTCATGGGTTTCATTGATTCTAGCTTCTGGCTTCAGTGGCTTGTCTTTCAGCTTCTCCAGTGGCTTTTTCTCTCCAAAACTTTGCTGGGTGCTTCCCTCTAAGTTCTCTGATCTTTTTCTGTGTCCTTTATCCTCTCATAAAGCACTCTAGTAAAAGGATTAAGATCCACCTTGAAAGGAAGTTCTCCTCTACAACAGTTCTGCACCTACAGGAATGGATTAAAAGAACATCAACTTTTCTGGGGTCTATAACAGCTCCAAACCAGCACAGTCCACTGCACCCTCCAACCTCACTCAGGCAACTACTGATCTTCTTTTCGATACTCTAAATTAGTTTGCATTTTCTCAAATTTTATAACGATGGAACTATACAGTATATATCTTTTGGATCTGGTTTTTTCACTCAGCAAAAAGATTTTGAGATCCATCCGTAATGTTGCTTGCCTAAGTAGTTTGTTCCTTTTATCTGTTTCAGTTTATCTTTTTCACCTGTTGGCAAACATTTGGGCTGCTTCAATTTTTGGCTATTGGGGAGAAAATTACCCTGAATAGTCGAGTAGAAGTCTTTATTTGAGCAATTTTTTTTTATTTCTCTTGAGTAATTAATTAAGAGTTAAATGGTTGCCTTCCTGGAAGATGGCGGCTTAGTAAGACGCGCGGATCTTAGTTTCTTCTCCAGGACACCTACTAGGGGAGTAGAAACGATACAGAAAGCGCTCAAAGCCACAACAGAGATAAAAAAAGACAGCGTACCCCATCCTGGAACGGCTGGCTGGCTGAGAGAAGCAGCTCGGGTGAGATCGCCGAGGCGCGCAGGCCTTACCGGGCGGGGTGGCAAGCGGCCGGAGTTACTCCCTTCCCCCTTCCTGGGCCGGCTGGGAGAATTGGAGAGGCGGTCCCCTGAAACAAAGACGGCTGGCGCCCAAACCACGCGCAGCCCCCGGACCAACTGAGAGAATTGGATCGGAAACCCCCAGGCCGCGGAGAACGGTGACGGGTGGGGGAGGCCCCTTCCAAACCCGTGACTCCCGGGGAACGTGCACTCTCTCGGGCGGGCCGCTGCCACTGGCGCCCTCCCGCCACGCTTGTTGCCCAGGGCCGACTAGGAAATTCGGACGGGCTCTTTCCCTGGCTGCGGCGACCAGCAACCCTCCCTGCGTTCGGACCCCGGGCCGGCTCAAGCCGTTTCGGCTAGCGAACCCCCAGGACGGCGAGAGTTTTCCAAAGTTTAAGGTCCCACAGCACCTTTTACTGGTGGGACCCGCAGACAAACGGGTGCCACGAGCACCACCTACTGGGCAGGATAAGAAAAACAGAACCCAGAGATTTCACAGAAAAATATTACAACCTTGCTGGGTCCAACACCAAGAGAAATCTGAATAAATGCCCAGACGCCAGCAGCAGAAGATAACTGTCCACGCTCAAAAGATTGAGAATATGGCTCAGTCAAAAGAACAAACCAATAGCTCAAATGAGACACAAGAGCTGAGACAACTAATGCTGAATATACGAACAGAAATGGAAAACCTCTTCAAAAATGAAATCAATAAATTGAGGGAGGACATGAAGAGGACATGGGCTGAACATAAAGAAGAAATAGAAAAACTGAAAAAACAAATCGCAGAACTTATGGAAGTGAAGGATAAAGTAGCAAACATAGAAAAAATAATGGATAGCTACAATGATAGATTTAAAGAGACAGAAGATAGAATTAGTGATTTGGAGGATGGAACATCTGAATTCCAAAAAGAAACAGAAACTATAGGGAAAAGAATGGAAAAATTTGAACAGGGTATCAGGGAACTCAAGGACAATATGAACCGCACAAATATACGTGTTGTGGGTGTCCCAGAAGGAGAAGAGAAGGGAAAAGGAGGAGAAAAACTAATGGAAGAAATTATCACTGAAAATTTCCCAACTCTTATGAAAGACCTAAAATTACAGATCCAAGAAGTGCAGCGCACCCCAAAGAGATTAGACCCAAATAGGCGTTCTCCAAGACACTTACTAGTTAGAATGTCAGAGGTCAAAGAGAAAGAGAAGATCTTGAAAGCAGCAAGAGAAAAACAATCCATTACATACAAGGGAAACCCAATAAGACTTTGTGTAGATTTCTCAGCAGAAACCATGGAAGCTAGAAGACAGTGGGATGATATATTTAAAATACTAAAAGAGAAAAACTGCCAACCAAGACTCCTATATCCAGCAAAATTATCCTTCAAAAATGAGGGAGAAATTAAAACATTCTCAGACAAAAAGTCACTGAAAGAATTTGTGACCAAGAGACCAACTCTGCAAGAAATACTAAAGGGAGCACTAGAGTCAGATACAAAAAGACAGAAGAGAGAGATATGGAAAAGAGTGTAGAAAGAAGGAAAATCAGATATGATATATATAATACAAAAGGCAAAATGTTAGAGGAAAATATTATCCAAACAGTAATAACACTAAATGTCAATGGACTGAATTCCCCAATCAAAAGACATAGATTGGCAGAATGGATTAAAAAACAGGATCCTTCGATATGCTGTCTACAGGAAACACATCTTAGACCCAAAGATAAACATAGGTTGAAAGTGAAAGGTTGGGAAAAGATATTTCATGCAAATAACAACCAGAAAAGAGCAGGAGTGGCTATACTAATATCCAACAAATTAGACTTCAAATGTAAAACAGTTAAAAGAGACAAAGAAGGACACTATATACTAATAAAAGGAACAATTAAACAAGAAGACATAACAATCATAAATATTTACACACCGAATCAGAATGCCCCAAAATACGTGAGGAATATACTGCAAACATTGAAAAGGGAAATAGACTCATATACCATAATAGTTGGAGACTTCAACTCACCACTCTCATCAAGGGACAGAACATCTAGACAGAGGATCAACAAAGAAATAGAGAATCTGAATATTACTATAAATGAACTAGACTTAATAGACATTTATAGGACATTACATCCCACAACAGCAGGATACACCTTTTTCTCAAGTGCTCATGGATCATTCTCAAAGATAGACCATATGCTGGGTCACAAAGCAAGTCTTAACAAATTTAAAAAGATTGAAATCTTACACAACACTTTCTCGGACCATAAAGGAATGATGTTGGAAATCAATAATAGGCGGAGTGCCAGAAAATTCACAAATACGTGGAGGCTCAACAACACACTCCTAAACAACGACTGGGTCAAAGAAGAAATTGCAAGGGAAATTAGCAAATACCTCGAGGCGAATGAAAATGAAAACACAACATATCAAAACTTATGGGACGCAGCAAAGGCAGTGCTAAGAGGGAAATTTATTGCTCTAAATGCCTATATCAGAAAAGAAGAAAAGGCAAAAATTCAGGAATTAACTATCCATTTGGAAGAACTGGAGAAAGAACAGCAAGCTAACCCCAAAGCAAGCAAAAGGAAAGAAATAACAAAGATTAGAGCACAAATAAATGAAATTGAAAACATGAAAACAATAGAGAATATCAATAAGGCCAGAAGTTGGTTCTATGAGAAAATCAATAAGATTGATGGGCCCTTAGCAAGATTGACAAAAAGAAGAAGAGAGAGGATGCAAATAAATAAGATCAGAAATGGAAGAGGAGACATAACTACTGACCTCACAGAAATAAAGGAGGTAATAACAGGATACTATGAACAACTTTACGCTAATAAATACAACAATTTAGAGGAAATGGACGGGTTCCTGGAAAGACATGAACAACCAACTTTGACTCAAGAAGACATAGATGACCTCAACAAACCAATCACAAGTAAAGAAATTGAATTAGTCATTCAAAAGCTTCCTAAAAAGAAAAGTCCAGGACCAGATGGCCTCACATGTGAATTCTACCAAACGTTCCAGAAAGAATTAGTACCAATTCTCTTCAAACTCTTCAAAAAAATCGAAGTGGAGGGAAAACTACCTAATTCATTCTATGAAGCCAACATCACCCTCATACCAAAACCAGGCAAAGATATTACAAAAAAAGAAAACTACAGACCAATCTCTCTAATGAATACAGATGCAAAAATCCTCAATAAAATTCTAGCAAATCGTATCCAACAACACATTAAAAGAATTATACATCATGACCAAGTAGGATTCATCCCAGGTATGCAAGGCTGGTTCAACATAAGAAAATCAATTAATGTAATACACCATATCAACAAATCAAAGCAGAAAAATCACATGATCATCTCAATTGATGCAGAGAAGGCATTCAACAAAATTCAACATCCTTTCCTGTTGAAAACACTTCAAAAGATAGGAATACAAGGGAACTTCCTTAAAATGATAGAGGGAATATATGAAAAACCCACAGCTAATATCATCCTCAATGGGGAAAAATTGAAAACTTTCCCCCTAAGATCAGGAACAAGACAAGGATGTCCACTATCACCACTATTATTCAACATTGTGTTGGAGGTTCTAGCCAGAGCAATTAGACAAGAAAAAGAAATACAAGGCATCAAAATTGGAAAGGAAGAAGTAAAACTATCACTGTTTGCAGACAATATGATACTATACGTCGAAAACCCGGAAAAATCCACAACAAAACTACTAGAGCTAATAAATGAGTACAGCAAAGTAGCAGGTTACAAGATCAACATTCAAAAATCTGTAGCATTTCTATACACTAGTAATGAACAAGCTGAGGGGGAAATCAAGAAACGAATCCCATTTACAATTGCAACTAAAAGAATAAAATACCTAGGAATAAATTTAACTAAAGAGACAAAAAACCTATATAAAGAAAACTACAAAAAACTGCTAAAAGAAATCACAGAAGACCTAAATAGATGGAAGGGCATACCGTGTTCATGGATTGGAAGACTAAATATAGTTAAGATGTCAATCCTACCTAAATTGATTTACAGATTCAATGCAATACCAATCAAAATCCCAACAACTTATTTTTCAGAAATAGAAAAACCAATAAGCAAATTTATCTGGAAGGGCAGGGTGCCCCGAATTGCTAAAAACATCTTGAGGAAAAAAAACGAAGCGGGAGGTCTCGCGCTGCCTGACTTTAAGGCATATTATGAAGCCACAGTGGTCAAAACAGCATGGTATTGGCATAAAGATAGATATATCGACCAATGGAATCGAATAGAGTGCTCAGATATAGACCCTCTCATCTATGGACATTTGATCTTTGATAAGGCAGTCAAGCCAACTCACCTGGGACAGAGCAGTCTCTTCAATAAATGGTGCCTAGAGAACTGGATATCCATATGCAAAAGAATGAAAGAAGACCCATCTCTCACACCCTATACAAAAGTTAACTCAAAATGGATCAAAGATCTAAACATTAGGTCTAAGACCATAAAACAGTTAGAGGAAAATGTTGGCAGATATCTTATGGATCTTACAACTGGAGGCGGTTTTATGGACCTTAAACCTAAAGCAAGAGCACTGAAGAAGGAAATAAATAAATGGGAACTCCTCAAAATTAAACACTTTTGTGCATCAAAGAACTTCATCAAGAAAGTAGAAAGACAGCCTTCACAATGGGAGACAATATTTGGAAATGATATATCAGATAAAGGTCTAGTATCCAGAATTTATAAAGAGATTGTTCATCTCAACAACAAAAAGACAGCCAACCCAATTACAAAATGGGAAAAAGACTTGAACAGACACCTCTCAGAAGAGGAAATACGGATGGCCAAGAGGCACATGAAGAGATGCTCAATGTCCCTGGCCATTAGAGAAATGCAAATCAAAACCACAATGAGATATCATCTCACACCCACCAGAATGGCCATTATCAACAAAACAGAAAATGACAAGTGCTGGAGAGGATGCGGAGAAAGAGGCACACTTATCCACTGTTGGTGGGAATGTCAAATGGTGCAACCACTGTGGAAGGCAGTTTGGCGGTTCCTCAAAAAGCTGAATATAGAACTGCCATATGACCCAGCAATACCATTGCTAGGTATCTACTCAAAGGACTTAAGGGCAAAGACACAAACGGACATTTGCACACCAATGTTTATAGCAGCATTATTTACAATTGCAAAGAGATGGAAACAGCCAAAATCTCCATCAACAGAAGAGTGGCTAAACAAACTGTGGTATATACATACGATGGAATATTATGCAGCCTTAAGACAAGATAAACTTATGAACCATGTAATAACATGGATGGACCTAGAGAATATTATGCTGAGTGAATCCAGCCAAAAACTAAAGGACAAATACTGTATGGTCCCACTGATGTGAACGGACATTCGAGAATAAACTTGAAATATGTCATTGGTAACAGAGTTCAGCAGGAGTTAGAAACAGGGTAAGACAATGGGTAATTGAAGCTGAAGGGATACAGACTGTGCAACAGGACTAGATACAAAAACTCAAAAATGGACAGCACAATAATACCTAATTGTAAAGTAATCATGTTAAAACACTGAATGAAGCTGCATCTGAGCTATAGGTTTTTGTTTTGTTTTGTTTTGTTTTGTTTTGATTTTACTATTATTACTTTTATTTTTTTCTCTATATTAGCATTCTATATCTTTTTCGGTTATGTTGCTAGTTCTTCTAAACCAATGCAAATGTACTAAGAAATGATGATCATGCATCTATGTGATGATGTTAAGAATTAATGATTGCATGTGTAGAATGGTATGATCTCTAAATGTTGGGTTAATTTCTTTTTTTCCGTTAATTAAAAAAAAAAAAAAAAGAGAGAAGGGATAATTGGAGCTGAAGGGATACAGACTGAACAACGGGACTGGATATAAAAACTCAGAAATGGACAGCACAATACTACCCAATTGTAATGCAATTATGTTAAAACACTGAATGAAGCTGCATGTGAGGTATAGGTTTTTTGTTTTTGTTTTTTTTTGTTTTTTTTCTTTCTATTATTGTTTTAATTCTTATTCTGTTGTCTTTTTATTTCTTTTTCTAAATCGATGCAAATGTACTAAGAAATGATGAATATGCAACTATGTGATGCTATTAAGAATTACTGATTGTACATGTAGATTGGAATGATTTCTAATTGTTTTGTTAATTCTTTTTTTAATTAATAAAAAAAAATGTAAAAAAAAAAAAAAAAAGAGTTAAATGGTTGGGTCAGAGGGCAGGGTGGCTTTTCTGAAGCCACCAAACAGCTTTCCACAGTGGCTGTATCATTTTACATTCCTACCCACAATGTACACATCAGCTCCATCACACTGGGATTCAGGGCAACTTGTTTCTACTTGACAAAAGCAAAAGTAAATTCTCTCTGGAGAAGTGTAACATTATTTGGAACATTTAAAAATGATATAAATTGATGTCATTCCACCCAAAAGGGTCAAGTATAAAGAAGACAGGGCAGAGAGCTTAAAAAATATTAGAAACAAACACAGAGGTGAAACAGGTATAAAGTAACCAAGACCTTGACATTTTTAAATCACTGGGATTTTAAAGTTCAAGAAAAGACATAACAGGAGAAATAGATTTATTAGTATGGGAGTGTACCTCATTGTCTCCACCACACCCTGCCCTCCTACCCTTAGTCCAGCCTCCGCCCACCCTGCCCTCCGTCCCTCCTGTCTGAAGGTCCTGGAATGCCAGATTTTCTTTGGGTCCTTGGGTTACTTCCTGAACAAACTGCCTTGAGAGCAGGTGTTTTCATACCTTCAATTAAGCAAGTAAGAAAATGGGCCATTTTTGCTAGGTCGAGAGACTGGGGTTGATAGTTCCAGTCCAGAGGTACAGGAGGAAGTCTACAGAGCCTGTGGGATGGGTGGGCTTTGAGATGAGGAGGCTAACCAGATGCTGTGGCTGCAGCCAGGATTTTCATCTAGGCTGGTGGATGCAGTAAGGATTACATAAGTGTCCTGATAAGTTAAGCTATAGGTTTGAGTCAGGTTTTGGAATTCTTTAATGAATTTGGTAGGCTTGGCTGAAAAGGACCTGAGGCATTGTTTAATTTGCCCTAGGTCTGAAAGGGACATGTACTTTGTGTGGTGGTGAGATCAGGGGGGTAGGCATGGAGGAGTCAGGGAAAGAGGGAGAAGAAGGCAGTGGAGCAGAAGAAGCAGCAGAGAGTGGGGAAGAGATGGGTGCAGATTGCAGGCAGCAAGGCTTTTCATTGAGAAGAACTTGGAAAGTAGTACAGGACTGGCAGAGAGAAGGATGATTTTTAGAGCCCTAAAAGCTTGGACATAAGGCCTCTCAGATCATTGGCCATTGTGTTAAAACTTTTGAGGTTTAAAAGGACCCCATATCGAATGTTCTGTGTTCAGGCCACTCACTATGATTATCGAGCTGAAATTGTGCCCAGGGCTTAGTGAAGAGGGAAATTAATTATTTTGGTTTCATTGCATTTGTGAGATTAAGGGTTTTTCTAGTTTTCTGACACATTTTGAGAAGGAGGGTGAGAGTCAAATTGAGTTTCTCAATGGAAGGGGTGGGGGAGACAGGCATGGCAAATCCCCTACCACAATCAAGTGAGCTAGTAGTCAGGATCCCGCTCAAGGGCCACTGGGCAGCTGTATGCCACGAGGAGACTCTCACCTAGCACTAGGATTTAGGAGAGCAAGCACCTGACCCTGTGGGGTCCTGACCTGGCAGGGTATAGGCCAAGTGAGAAGAGGACCAGGTCCTGCAGTGTCCCTGGAGAGGACTGACCTGAGAAACTGGCTGTGACTGGTGTTGTGTGTGAGACTAGTCAATGGCAGGGTGGAGATGTTCTAAATTCAGTGGTGTCATGGCAGCATCCCTGCACTTGGTCCCCAGGATGGAGGGAAGGCCAAACAGTGAAGGCTCTCTCCCAGGTCTCAAAACTGAGCATGTCACCAGATAAGAGAGAAATTGCAGGTATGACAGAGATGAGGCTGAGCCGGTCCAAGCAGAGTGATGAGATGGTTAGATATGAGGATAGCTGTCTGCCCAGGATGGGCAGAAGTGGGGACCCAATCCTCCAGCATGGAGGGTTGGGGGTAGGTAGGAGCGTGTCTCCCAGGTTTTGGCACCAGAAATGAAAGTCCCGGGCTGGGCGAAGGTTGGAGACATGAATACAGAGAGAAGAGCCATGACACTGGCAGTGGGGGAAGGAAGATTTATTAGCAGAGGGACAGCATGGAGAGTTGGCTCAAGAAATCAACTCCCGCCTGCCTGGATTCCAGTAGGGGTTTTAAAGGTGGGTTGGGGTTAGAGGTAGGTAAGTTTCTCACAGGTGGGTTCTTGGGAGTTTGGTGGCCTTCCATTGGTGAAAACACTGCTTTAGTTCTGCAAGATTGTAACTGTGGGAGGGGAAATGTTGGGACAAGGGAGTCTTATCTTAAAAATGCTGCAGGGTCATAACTTCCAGGGGACAGATGTTTGTGCACAAGGGTTTATCACCAGGCGGGGGCTGGCAAGCCTCCAGATGTTGATTCTATGAGGCAGTGTGCTGTTGGACCCTAGAAAAGCCATGTTTTAATCAAAATCCCATTTCATGAAGGTAGAATAATCCCTGTTCAATACTCTATATTTGAAACTGTAATCAGACCATCTCCCTGGAGATGTGATTTAATCAAGAGTCATTGTTAAACTGGACTAGCTGATGACATGTCTCCACCCATGTGGGTGGGTCTTGATTAGTTTACTGGAGTCCTAGAAAAGAGGAAACATTTTGGAGAATAAGAGATTCAGACAGCAGAGCAGAACGACATAGCCAGGAGAAGCAGAGTCCACCAGCCAGCGACCTTTGGAGATGAAGAAGGAAAATGCTTCTGGGGGAGCTTCATGAAACAGGAAGCCAGGAGAGAAAGCTAGCAGATGATGTCTTGCTCACCATGTGCCCTTCCAGCTCAGAGAGAAGCCCTGACTGTGTTCGCCATGTGCCTTCTCACTTGAGAGAGAAACCCTGAACTTCATCGGCCTTCTTGAACCAAGGTATCTTTCCCCGGATGCCTTAGATTGGACATTTCTATAGACTTGTTTTACTTGGGACATTTTCTCAGCCTTGGAACTGTAAACTAGCAACTGATTAAATTCTCCTTTTTAAAAGCCATTCATGGGTGGTGCAATGGTGGCTCAGTGGCAGAAGTCTCGCCTGCCATGCCGGAGACCCAAGCTTGGTTCCCAGTGTCTGCCCATGTAAAAAATAAATAAATAAATAAAATAAAAGCCATTTGTTTCTGGTATATTGCATTCTGGCAACTAGCAGACTAGAACAGGCAGTATCTTCGCCCTTGCTTGTTTCTCCAGTTCAGCTCTCACACTGCCCTCCTGCCCTCCTACCCTCCACCTGCCTGGCACCCCTGGCCCCAGACGTGCACAGCCTCGCTCCAGTGCTGAGCTCAGTGCTGTCTGCCTGTCCGAGCACAGATGGATAAAGGAAGTTTTGCTTAGTTCCCATTTCACTGGGACTTTTTCTCATGGATAGAAATAGTATTTTGTCAGACGCCCTCATATCCACGGAACTCGTTTAGCTTTCCCTTGAGGTCAGTTTTCTCAATTTTCTATATTGGATGATATCGACTGTTTTCTCAAGACCAGCTGCCCGCATTTCTCAAGTCAGCCCTGCGTGGCCCTCCTGGGCCCCATTCCTGGGGCTCTGATTTTTCCAGGGCTTGGCATGTTATCTTCACTTTGCAAAAACGACCTGGAACGTTTCCTTGTTTTTCTGTGCTCTGAAATAAATACCACTGAAATTATTTAATCTTTAAACATTTGGAAAAATATGTAGGGGGCACTCTGATCACTTCCATTATTTCTTCTATGTAATTTGATCTGCTTGAACTTTTTATTTCACTGGGGTGAGTTTTAAACATTATATTTTCTTAAAATAATTGCAAAAGTGTTTTTTTATAATATTTGCTAATTTGATAGTTATTTCTTCTATGTACTTTTCAGTTTTTGTGTTTGAGCTTTCCACCACTTAAAACTGTTAGCTGATGGCTATTTTGTTTCAAATAATGATCCATTTTTGTTTTTATTTTAATCAATCTTTCATTTAGTTTATTCTTTTTCTAACTTTTTCAGTTGGATATATATTTAAATAATTTTATTGAGATGAGTGTTTCAAAGTTATGAATGTGCTTCTGAAAACAGATTTTTATATATTCCATAAATTTTTCCATGTTTTTATTACTTTTATCATATTTTTGTCATACCAAATTCTGCAGTTTCATTTTATGGTTATCTTTTGTACCAGGAGTTAATTACATTTTAAAATTCTAGTCTACATTTATTAGATTGTGGTTTGAGAATGCTTTTTGAATCATTTCTATTTTTTTTGGAATTGATGAAGGTTTGTCTTTATGGCTTATTGTCTTTACATACTATATATACTTTACATTACTGATTAAGTTTACCCTTACAAAAAGTTTTTCAGTTGATTCATCTTTGATTGAAAGAGATATTTTAAAGTCTACTATTATTAATATATTTTCATCTGTGTCTCCTTTGTCTCTGATTTTGGAGGATATCTGTGTTTAAACAGGGCATAGATATTGAAAGCCATTATATGTACTTTGAGTATTTTAACCTTTTGTACTGTTAAGAGGCTACCTTTATTTCCTTTAGACTTATTGATCTTAATTCTTTATCAAATATCAATATCATGACCCATCTTTTATTTTTATTGATTGTACTGGAAAATCTGTGCCCTTCCTTCTATTTTTTTTTTTTTTTTTTTTTTTTTAGAAGGAAGGAAGGAAAGAAGGAAGGAAGGAAGGAAGGAAGGGAAACATTTTTAAACATTTTCTTGTTTTATTGTATTCTGTTTCTCCGTTTTTGTTACATGGGCTGGGGCCGGGAATCGAACCGAGGTCCTCCGGCATAGCAGGCAAGCACTTTGCCCGCTGAGCCACCGCGGCCCGCCCACTTCCTTCTATTTTTAATGATTCTGATTCTTTCCCTTTTACCTGTGTCCCTTAATAAGCATGGAGTTGGATTTTGCTTTGTTAACTAATATGAAAATCTTTTTTTTCTTTTACCAATGAGCTAGGCCCATTTTTGTTTATTAATACACTTGATACACTTCGATTTAGTTTTGTCATACAGTGCTTTAGTATATATTCATCAGTCTTTCACTATATTGTGAGTTTCCTTTGCTTCCTCTCTTTTTTTTGGAATTATTGTATTCTTCAGGAAGATTTCTGGTTCTTACACTTGTAGTTACTTTTATATCGATACCTGTTAGAGACTTTCTGTGTTGACTGTCTACTCTGAGCAATACTGAGATGAGTTAACAGCCTCTTCTTCCCTCTATTTCCCCAGTATTGATTTCAAAGTGAGTTCCTTTTAATCCTATTTAATAATTATTAGTGAGATTTTTCTTCTCATATACTTTTTCCTCCCAATAATCGATAGTTGTACATATATAATCAGAGCATACACCAAATATTTTCCTGTATTTTTAGCTCAATTTTCTAGCCTTCTCTTTGTACAAAGTTTTGTTGATTAAATGTTTTTGTTCCTTCCCTTTCCAACTTGTCTCTTTGCCCCTTTTTTGTTATGATTACAGATAATTGAATCCTTTGTGAGAAATTCCAAGAAAAAAATGAAGAAAGATATTCATTGAACTCACATTTAAGATCCTACAAATGACTTATTCAAATTAGCTCTGCTCTTAAAGTGTCCTCTTAAAAATCGGATATGGTTCAATATGGGAATTGACCCATTTATTTCAAAACAAAACAGAGACTTGCTATAAGCCTCAGTGCAGCTGCTCATTTAGTGGGTAACTGAATGAAGCAGCATTCCTCACGGAGATCTGTCCCCAGGACTTTTTCTCCTTATGCTCCTGGGATAAGAATTAGCAGTCTGTTTGAAAACAATGCTCAAGAGGCCTGAAGAATGAAATACAAATAACATATCAGCAGAGCATCCTTGACATTATCTACTATCTCCTACCTGTGCTTTTCTCTCTTTGGTGCCCTTGTATCAACTAAGAAAACTCTGAGTCTGAAGCTAATTCTTAGATATCCATTTACATATTACAGTTTTTCCTTCTCTGATCTTTTTAAAAATTCAAATGTATTCCTTCATAATTTTTCATTGAGTGATATTTCTCAAAATAGGTGAGTAAAACACATTTTTTTTCCCTAAAAGTGTCATGCGTTCAATGCATTCCTAGAAAAGGTCTCCGTGTGTGTAGTGATAATACCTAATATGCATATAAAAACAGGGAGCATTTCATTTCAGGAAGCACTTTCTAAACATTGAGAATAGAGTTCAGTGGTGTAGAAGCAAATAGCTTTCCATTTCTACCAAATTAGTATCTATCTTCTCCTCATTCCCTCTTTTACCCTCTTGCTCACAACCTCTTTTTCACTTAAATCAAACTTAAATGCATTTAAATTTTAATATCTGACAGACATTAAAATGAAATGGAATATGAAGTCCTAATTGAATCATGTGAACTCTTTTAATGGATGATCAAAATTTGGTGGCTTGTCTTGCCCATGTGTTCCATCCACATGTTTTGGTGTCAGATAATGTAACTTTTATTTCTTCATGTGATTTTTTTGCTACATTTAAAGTGCTATAAATACAACTAAAATATATATTTATAGTTGAAAAAATGTATGAATAAGATACACTAGAGTGAAAATTTAAGCAAAGAAGTAAAAGAATATGTCAAAAGGACTGGAGCCATGGCACTTGATTAAACTGATGTTAAATAGTGATGGGTAAATGTACCCAGTATGTAGCAAATACTGATGGAGAATTAGCAGATCCAAAGGGGATGGCAGATGCAAAGTCATCATATCCAAGAACTAACAGTGATGAAAAACCATGAAAATGACCTGGAAAATAATCTAATGGTAGGATTTAGAGATTAAAAATAGTACAAGAGTAGGAAATTTTAAAAAAATAGTACAACAGTAAATCAGATTGATTAGGCTACCCTGCTATGAAATCTATAAGAAAATAACCAGAGAAATTCTCCGTTGTTGGAAGATTACAGTGTAATGAAGGAGGCTCTGGAATGGTCACTGTTCACAAAGAAAGTCATGCATGAAGGACAAAGACAAAAGTATCAAATAAATAAGCAATAGACTTTTTATACCACAGGTATTTAACAATATGGGTACACTGGATTTTTAGAATGTTTATTTTAACAGTCAGATTTATACATATCATAATTTCATATCCCAACTATAACATGAACTTTTCACTTGTTATAAATTCAGTGTGCTTACTTATCTTGAATAATGTCAAGGTCAAATTAGGGTGTTAGAGGCAGTATGCATTCAGGAAACATCCCAAGAGTACAGTTGCTCTCTCTGGAATCTCCTTGCCTCACTACCTCATCTAAGACATCCATTACTTTATACTCTTTAGAGCCTCCCTAGTATTGGCAGACTATAGGATTCAATGATTAATGATATACTAAAAGTAGGAAAATTAAAAATTCCTGCAGCATAGGGCTTGGGGTGGCCACCAAATGATGTAACACATGTTGAAACCTGATTGCAGTGCTTGCCTCATAAGGGCTCAATCGGGATTAGCTGAAACCTTTGCTCCTGTTCGATTGCTCTGCCCAGTTCTGGCCCAGGACAGTGAGTAATCAGAGAAATAACCACAGATGTTCACGTGTGTGCCCCCATCAGCTTGTGTGCCCACTCACAGGCTGGCTTTGAGGTGCTAATGACATGGAGAAAGTGAAAACATGCTTTTAACCCTGTGAATGCACTCTGTTAACCAGAATGAGACAGAATAACTCATTCTTGTCTCATAATTTCCCAAATCATGATAGATGTTCCTGTTCCAAAATGTGTCATTTTTTTTTACATTTTTGATAATGGTTTTTATGGTTTTGATAATGGCAATGATTAATTTTGGCTACTAAACAACATTATGGATACTGTGTTTCTGAAAATATATTAAAATAGTTGTATGCTGGATGGTACATAATAAAATAGTAACTCTGTTAATAAATGTACATTCATCTGTTCAGGCTGATTTTCATAAAATAGCATGACAGCCTTCCATCTACAGGCTTCCTTTCACCGTGACAACTGGGAAATATTTCATCACTCTCTGCAACTTCGACCCATGTCTGAAGGGCAGTATGCTACAACTCATGTTCTTTATGAAGCATTCTCTACTTTAGGAGACTTTCTGGCTGACTCTCAAGTTTATCATTCTTAGTTTAAATAAATGAATAGATTCTGAAAATGCATTGTAATCTTCTTTAACAAATCAAATAATTTATAATTAAATATTAAAAGGTAGGGAAAATATATGGATAAATTCCTTAGTGTTCTTTATAAATATTATAATCTTGTATTTCCTGAATCTGCGAGAGAAATGGTATTAATAATGAACCACAACTGGAAAATTTATCTGTACATGATATGAAAAGGTCATGAATGCCAGTAAAAATGTGTGAGAATGACAAAGAAATAATCTGTTTCTTTTGAATGGAAGAAATAATCTGTTTCTATTTAGAATGGAAATCAACATGACTACTTCAACAGACAATCTCAGAAATTTTTAGTAATGTAAATTTCAGATGAAAGAATGTTCAAAATCCATATCATTAAGAGTTGAAATTGCTAAGACTTCACTCTAAGACTCACATCAAAACTCAAAATTTTCTCATAAGTACCTATAACTTATGAGAACAACATAATGGATTTCAAGTAGTTGGTGTTGAGTTAATATGGTGAGAATTCAACATTAAGTTCTGTCCTGAAGAAATGAAGACTTGTAAGAAAATGCGATGTTGTTTTGATGGTTTTCTGGCATGTCTTCTGGAATGACCAAGCTCTAAACAAATTATGGGAAGAAAACTCACATGTGAGCCCAGGAGTCAGTTGAAACCCAGACCCATTCTGAAAAATGACAAACTATCTGGGTGCAGGGCTAGTTCTTGAGACAACGGACTTTAGTAATTTAGTTTAGAAAGAATTCTTAGTAGCTTTTAAAATCGACTGATTTCCTGAAAATGTTTTTTAAAATTTCACACACACCCACGAAAATAAAAATTCTCCAGTGTCAGATAATATATTGATCATTTTTTATTTTTTTAAATTTCTTGTAAGGGACCCTCATCTCAAAATTGGAAATGTGAATAATGCCATCTGTAATAACATCTGTAATGTTAGCAGTAACATGTAAAATAAAGCAGCCTTCAGTAATTGGTAGTTACTATGACAAGTCTTAATCTAGTTTCTATTTATTTATCCTCTATTTTCAGGGAACATACTTATTTTTCTATATGTATTTAGCTACAGTTTTGTTTAGATAAATCTTACACGCCATAAATATATATAATTCAGTGGTTTTAGTACATATACAAAGTTATGCAACACCATTCAGAAAAATTCTTTCTACTTTTTTGATCTCTAGAATATAAGTTAAATACAACTGAATATATTTAACTCTAGGGAGGAGAATAATAATCTTGCAAATTTATCATGCCCCTTTTATAAATTATTATTTAAGTTATTTCTCTAAGGTATACTTCCATTCAAAAGAATATAGCAATTTTTAAACCTAGCAATATTTGTATCAAAGGGTTTATCTGTAGAATAGACTCATTGGCATGTTGTAACTGCTTCCTTCATATATTCTTGTGTCCTGGGCTCTATTAATATGACTAGTTGCCCACTGTGAAGATTATTCATTTCATAAGTGAGTGTCATCCCAACTTGCTGATAAATCAAGACTTCCTGAAGGAAGGATATACGAAATTCTCAGGATAAAGAAACTGCAAGCCATGGTTGAGGAAACCCATAGAAATGAGTTACTTGTACTGCACAATTTCAGGCTCTACTTAAACAATTCCCAACTATTTTCAGTATATTCCAATATGAGGGATAATTTTGGGGAATGTTTGAGAAGCTTTGTTGAAAGAAAGGTAGATATTATATTTGAAAGTGAGTGTATCCTCCACTCTTGGTATAAGGTATGAGCAATAAGATTGCCTTTTCAAAGAGAGTGATCAAACATAGTTCATGTTTTCCCAAGCAAGTGGGCCCTTGCTGAAGAACAAACAGAAGATAGCAAGGCTTTTTAACCCTTAGCTGGAAGACACTAAAAACATGTGCATGTGCATTGGGGAAAGCCTTTAAGGTAGAAATAAAGATATTTTAACCATGATTCTCTCCACACTAGAAAGTTCCTCAGTAAGCCCTACAATAATGGAGGCAATAATTAAAATGAGTGAAATTCAGGATTCTGGTTCTGCAAATCCCTCTGTGACACAAATTATATGTTTTTTTCAAACTTTGATACTCAGAATTCCAATACCTTGGAGGAGTCCCAGAGGCCACAGGGAATGAGCGTCGGGTGGAAAAGAGTTACAGAGTGTGGTGGGAAAATCAGTGTCAGATTTTGCTTTAAGAAAGATATTGAAAAGTAGTATGGATAACTACTGTCCAGGTCTATTTATAAGATAAGACATTTTGCTTTATTCTCACATTGTTATAAGAGAAATGTATTTTTAATCAAAGCTCAGATTCTTACCTAGGTAAATGTGTGCATAGAATATACCTCAGCAAAAATGAACATATTGTAATACTTTCCACTTTCTGAACTCTTCTGCTTTTTTTTTTTAATCCATTTGGTGTATTTGGTTATTTTTGCTTTCAAGCATGCCTCCAGTAATTTTCACCTCTTCTTTCTCTACCTTGAAACAAATTATAATGTAAATAGTACTACAAGAATATGCTTCTGAAACAGAGAAGGATGACTAATGAAATCCAAAAATAGAGGAATTGGATTATTTTTGGAGAAGATTATAAAACCATGACTTGAATATTTAAGTAGGATCATATCGCTGATGAAGGAATACCATATACAAAGGTAGGTATGAACAGCATGACTCACAAATATTGGAAAGCTATCATGAGTTAGTGAATATATTAGACACTTAGTATTTGGGATCCTATTTAATTATTCAAAACTCTTTCAATTTAGGTATTAACTAATTGACAGACATAAAACTGTGGTTCATGATTCATAAGCCTACATTAATTTATGTCAGAACTGGAATTTGAAAGTCTTTAAATTACCAAAAACCCATGATTTCCCCCACTGTGGTGGCAGAAAAAAACATGTTTATTCCGTTAAAGTGTGACGCACTTCAATGAGGATGGGTCTTAATTCTATTTCTGGAGTTCTTTATCAGAGAATGAAATTCAGACACAGAGAGAGAAAGCCACAGAGGGAGAAGCCAGAAGGTGAGCATTGATGGAACCTGGAAGAGAAGGGAGAAACCAGGAGACACCACCATGTGTCTTGACATGTGACAATCTAATGACCAAAGATCCTCAACAGCCAACCCAGAATGTCAAGAATGTCTTTGGGGAGAAAGCATTACCTTGATGATGCCTTGATTTGGACTTTTTTCCTAACCTCAAAACTGTGAGCCATTGAACTTCCATTGCTGAAACCATCATTTGCATGGTATTAGCTTGAGCAGGCTAGGATACTAGAGCATTTCCTAATAACAAGATGTTTGCAAAGATGATGTAAATGCAAGATTATATATTCAAAATGATAAATTCAATATGTTCATACTGAAGATTACATGGGTCAAGTATCTAAGATTGAAAAGGGGACATATGTTGAACCAGAAGCAGGAACCAGACCTAAGATAATATTTTTAAATGTCTATTTCTATAAGTAATCAGGCATAGATGTTTATGGACTGAACATATATAGGGCCTCTATGTCAACAAGACTACATTTGGCAAAGCGAAAAATTGTTTGGAGTAGGAAACACTAGGAATTGTCTAGTTAACTCTACTACAATGATCTATGCAACAGGAAATTAGGTCCTTGACTAGGGAAAGAGTGGTATAAATGTAAAAGAGAAGAGTGTGAGGCATTGTCAGGTCTTAGAATAAGGTTTGGTCACTCTGGTCTGGTAGTGAATTGAAAGAGAGCACAAGGAGCCACTGGTAGAGTGGTCACCTTTAATCATTCCCTCCACTCTGCTCTGCTCTCTGCTCTCCTCTCTCTGAGGCTTACAGAGCAATAGCTCCTTCCATGGTAAATTATGCAAAAGTGGCACTTTACCAAGAGGTGACATCATTCATAGAATACATGATTGAATACATGTTACGTCACTGCTGCATAAACTATGCTGTATCATGTTTCCCCAAAACTTCAGACTTGGAGGCACTTAAGGTGGCCATCTTAGCAGGCTGTTTAAACAAACAAGTTCTCAGGCCTCACTCCATCCCTTAAATGACCTGCATTGTAGGGGACGTCTTAACCCACAGGGCTGTTCCTTGGTCCCATAGGCTACAACGATAAAGTGAACAATAAAATATTACTGGAAATTCGGCAGGCATGCTAAGGTTACCAACCCCATGCTAAGTTCCTGTCATGGAGTTTCACCAGGACTGTAAAGGATCCTGTGAGAGGGAGTGAATGGCTTGTATTTCCTCATCTATTTTGTGCAAGGCATTTTTAACAGAATCCCGAATATCAGGAACATGTACAGAACATTCTACATGCAACATTGCACAAGTTCCCCCTTGTACAGCTGTCAAGAGATGAAAACTTGTTTGGAGTAGGAAAACACTAAGAATTGTGTTTAGAATAGTCATTCTATTTTGCAAAACAACCTTTCTCACTGGATAGTTTCATCCATCATTAAAGTTAAAACTTAGTTTGTTTGATTAAGAGCATGGGTAGTGTGCTCAGCTAAAGTTTTAATTTCTAATTTTATTTTAATGGCTCCAATTCCTGGAAAAAATATAGCCAAAGTATAAAACCACCAGACAGCTTGTTTTTCACAGTGTCAACAGTGATACACCATATCCTAGTTGTGGGGTATTTCTGGGAGGGAGGTGAGAATCTGCCCTTTTATATAGGGCCATCCCCATGAGCACCACCCTGTCCGATTAGAAGGTAAGTAGGGCCACTGATATTGTCCATAAACCCATATATACCCCTTAGGGAGCTGATCAGTTGGCTTAGTCTCTATATATGGGCATCCACTTTATTACCTTTTGGGAACTATAGATACAATGGTCCCATTACAAAAAGACTTGGAAGTCTACCCTGCCACCCACCAGGGGCCTCCCTGACATTGCTCAATGCATTGTGGTGCTTTTACCTTAAATCCATATCTTCAGCCATAAGCCATCCTCAACCATTTTGTATGGCATATCCAAAAGGGGGAGGGGGTGGACTGTCCATTTCCCAGATTGGCAAAGTGATAGCTGCCTGCATACTTCTTCCCAAGCTGGAGAACTGTGAATATTTCATTTTAGATATGTCCAGTTCTGTTCAGTGGCTGGTGCTTTCTGCCATGGGAGCCCTTCAGCTCCATCTGCTGGAAACCCTACACACCAGCAATGAGAGACATTGTGGACCTTTGTGTAGCTGTGTGCCCAATCTACCAGGCTGTTAGTAGCAATCAGCCTGGTCAGAGAGGTAACAATAAAGCTTTAAAAGATCAGAGGCAAATTTCATCTTTCAGGCACAATACAGGCAGGTGCTCATCCTGCAAAAGAATAGCGGCAGCCAAGGGTCTCTGCCCCAGGCGGGAGTAATAAACCAGGTCCCCTTGGGCCATACTAGCACAATCAGGATGCAAGACATAAGTTTCTTGAAGCAAAGAACCTTTCCCATCATCAGGAAGGGACACAAGTACAGCAGCTGGCCACCACTCCACCCAAGTTCACACCTGCAAATCTCGGGCTATTCCATTAGACAAAAGACATACTACTAGGAAGGGGCTTCTGTCATTATTTTCCACAGCCAGGTCCATTTATCTATTGTCCTTGGTTGCAAAACATGGGAGCTACTAATAGTAACCCTCTTTTCCACACACTGGGTATTTTCTACTTGTATGTGCAAGGGCAAGGCTCATCCCTCATTACAAGCCTAAAGGGGAGTAGCTTGGGTGCCAAGCCCGTTGATCTAATAAGTGAACACCAGTAGCCCACCCCTTCAATGTCAGCTCCTCTGGGGTTAAAATCCAGAGTTTCTCTGACAAGAGGCCTTTGTATCTTTTAATCATTTCTGCATCTTGCGGTCTATAAGGAACATGCTGTGTCCACTGTATATCCAGAACTTTGGCCCAATCCTGGCCAGACCTGTGGCCCAATCCTGGGTCACAAGCCCATTCTCATCCAGTGGGGAGGTTGCATTTATCACTTGCAATCTCTGCTGGTCTTCCATACCAGGACTTACTTGCTTGGAGGGCAGCATAGACAGTAGCTACTGGCTGCTTAATGGGGAGCATCTCCCCTCTGCTCCCTTCCACAACTTCTTTTCCATGACTGGGGCCAAAATCCTAGGGAGACTTTGCATCTCCTCTGGTACTACCAGAGTCCCCAGCTAAAGCCTACTTCATAGGCTGTCACATCCAGGTGGAAAGGAACCACCTTATCCACCACTTATAGTGTTTGGGCCTACACAACTGCCCTTTTTTCTGTGGCAAATGTCTGCTCTTGATCTTTTCCTCATTCCATGGGGCACCTCTTTAAATTAAGACTTACAAAAGATGCAAGACTGAGCCAAATGGGAGATAAACACTTTCCAGCACTCCAAAAGGCTTACAAAAGCTTGTAGCTGCTTTACCATGGTTGGTCTCAAATATGCTTGGGCCTTAGTTATCATAGCCTTTGGAATTACTTTGGTCTTACCTGACCAGACAACTCCCAAGAATATTATTTTAGTTTTACCTGACCAGACAACTCCCAAGAATATTGCTTTGGTCTTACTCGACCAGAGGACTTCCAGGCCCTTGGACCTTGGCTTCATTTGTTGCCCATCTCCAGGTACGTAGTGCATGGTGCAGCTGTCTGTGACTTCTTCTAGATCTGTAAGAGAATCAGAGGTTAGCGTAACATTATCTATATAAACTGTGGACCTATGTTGCCAAGTAGCTAAGTCCTGAGCCACCAACCTATGGCGCACAGTAGGACTATGTATACAGCCCTGTGGCAGCACCACAAATGTCCATTGCTGCTCTTTTCATGTGAACACAACTGGCCCTGGCTCTCTGGAGCCAGGTCAATGGGAGAAAATGCATTGCCAAGACTACTGATACTGTCCCAAGGAAAGAGTCAGTTAATCCATCATATTGGTCATCAGTGATATTGCAGCATGCAGGGGATGAGTGACTTTATTGAGCTCATGGTAATCAACAGTCATTTCCCATGTGCTGTCCAGCTTTTGGGCAGGCCAAACTGGGGAATTGTAAGGAGCACGGGCTATCCTCATGACCCTAGTCTTTTACAATTGCAGTTTCATTTGTCTAATTTCTTCATGCCCTCCTGGCAACTGCTATTACCTCACCTCAACAATTCTTCAGGCTCAGGTAGGCACACTGCAGAAAGGTGAGGACGATTTCTAAACACAGGTTTTTTACTCACACCCATAACCCAAATTCTTCTTGGGTGGTTCTTAAAGTCAGCCCTTACAAAATATCCATGCCTAATATGTATTCAGGAGTAGCAGAGCTATACACGGTGTCGGCTTGGGGCAGCAAGTGGCCAATGCCAAGCACAGCCACGGCTTGTTTCACATGGACTGTGTGCTCTCCATATCCATCGATGTGTGTCAGACGGCTGTCAGGCTGGTCTGGATTTCTGTGCAACAAAGTGCACTTTGCCTCTGCCTCTACTGGGGCCAAGGCATGCTGTACATTGTGGAGAGACTAGTATTTTGACAGTTCCTTTAGTCTCCTGTCTCTCCTGCTTGCCCAGCCTCATGGCCAGCTTGTCAGTCAATCAAGTCAGGTCATCCTGGCTGCACAGGCATAAAAAGTCACGGAAGTGCAAGAGCGGGACTCAACATGCTTTCTTTCCTTTAGCTTAGTGAACTGCTGCTCCCAGGGCAATTCTTTTTACAATGCCAATAAAACACCCTTGGGCTGTTAATCAATTGTCTCTGGATTCACCCCTGTGGCTATTATATTACCCACATTTGCAACTGTGTCACCTTGGTGGGGCTGGTGGCTTTCATTCATTTGGCAGCTCCACCCCTTGCCTTACTGGATGCTTTCCCTTCTCCTGTTTGCATACTTTTATAGTCCCTACCTGGGTTGTTTCACTTTCTGAGAGTTCCAGGCCATCAGCTGCATTGTCTTACAGGTGAAACAGCCACACTGGGAGTGTCTTGCCAGGCTTCTGCCATACCTGTTGGACAGGAACTCAGAGCCCTTCCAGGGTGTATGCCATATGTCATCTGTCAGCAGACCTGTATGTGGGGGGGGGGGCACTGGTCCACCCCCTGGAGCCAAAGGCTGATCGTGCTCAA
The DNA here is from genome assembly GCF_023851605.1 of Tamandua tetradactyla. Lineage (NCBI taxonomy): Eukaryota > Metazoa > Chordata > Mammalia > Pilosa > Myrmecophagidae > Tamandua > Tamandua tetradactyla. The sequence goes on from NC_135331.1 coordinate 193,231,201, forward strand.
TGCACTGCTTCATCATGGGACAGACATGGAGCAAGGGAGGGCTACTTGCCTGGGACAGTGCTGACTCACTCCCGAATCCCTGTTTCAGGTGGTCCTGGCCTTGCCATTTCTTCTTCTAGGGTTTGAATCCAGGCTTCCAGTATTTTTTGCTATTGCTGCAGTCTCTGGACCTGCCCTTGTGCTCCTAAAGCTTCCTTATGCTACTCATGTAACATAGTTAAGAGAAATCAAGACACTTTCCCCTCTATGCTGGGCTGGGGAACCTGGATGCCAGCTTTAAAGTCCTTTAAAGCCTTAGCACTCCCCTGTATGGTGGTATTCACATGATTTCAAGCCTCTGGAGCAGACCATTGCAGCAAACATATGCTATAGGATACCACCGGCTTGTGGATGGCCCCATCCCATCCTGTCTGGCTTCCTCCAGTGCGAAGAGCCACTCACCGTATCCTGCATGGGGAATTTTCCTCCTGCCAGGGCATCCTGCTAACTATTCCAGTTGTCAGGTCCTAGCTTAAGGTCCAGTCACTCTGGTCTGGTAGTGAATAGCAGGAGAGTACTGGTAGAGCGGTCATCTTTAATCATTCCTTCCACTCTGCTCTACTCTCTCTCAGGCTTACAAAGTAATAGTGCTTTATATGCTAAATTACACAAAAGTGGCACTTTACAAACAGGTGATATCATTCATGGGATACATGATTGGATACATGTTCCATCATGGTTACATAACAGGCGTTGTATTATGACTACATAAGTTATGCAGTATCATGCTTCCCCAAATCTTCAGACCTGAAAGCACTTAAGGTGGCCATATTAGCAGGCTATTTATAATGAACAATTTCTCAGGCCCCACAGGCATTGATTTAGGAGATTGAGCTGGACATTTACTAAATGTGAATCTTTTGGAAAAGAGATTAACCAAAGATAATGGTAAGAAAATATTTTAAGTCTATAGTACTGGGCAAAAGGTGTTGATTTTATCAAGGAGATTAAGATAAGAAAAGTGGATTTTTGAAGACTAAATTTAAAAGGATTCTAGGAAACCTGGAGTCAAATTCCAAATGTAATAAAAGGCCTTATTAATTGCCATTAAGAAGAAATGTACTTCAATTGTAATAAGAGAGAATGGTCTTTGATCAAGAGGGCTTGACTAGAAGTATGAATAAAAATGAATTTGTAGTGTCTTATTTTTGGAAACATTCAACAAATCAAATATACCTTGATATTATATTCTTATTACATTAGAATGTTATATGATGCATATTTTATTGTAACACTACTTAATTCTGGAAAGCTAGAGGTTGGACAACAGTGGTTTGAGGTATTCTATGTAATAAATTGTTTGATTGGGGTAGTGAGGTGGAGTGATTCAGTGGTAGAATTCTTACCTGCCATGTGGGAGATGCAGGTTCAATTCCCAGTCCATGCACTTGCCCCAGAAAAACAAACAAACAAGCAAATGAACAAAAACAGAAACAATTCAACAAATGGTGCTGCAATAACAGGATGCTCTCACAGAAAAAGAATGTAATGTGGCCCCCACCATACAGCATACAAAAAATGGACTCTTAGTAATTAATTTGACTGTTCATTTATATGTTTCAATGTGTTGGTATATAGTTATTGTGTGTCATTGATTTATACATTAAAGAACATAACAATTTTATCTATCTAATATATTCCATTTACACTAGAATAAGTCTTGGTGTGGATATTTTATAATATTGTTATAAGGATTATACTTAAAAATTAGTTATCAACATGGAGTGGCCAGATAGTTTCCTTTTCTAGTTGAGAAAAGTATTAGAAAAAGATAATTAATTTTTAGAATAATAACTGTATCAAAATATTTCACAAAGATCTTATTTAAAATAGAGATTTTATGACTGTAGGAGAAAAACGTCAGACTCATTCCTTTAAAAATATTTATGATAAAGGATTGACTAAATATTAAGAAATCCCATGGAATCTATGAAATATATATATATATAAAACTTCATTTAAACTTGCAGTTGTTATTTAATTAGTCATTGTTTTTAATGTAACATCTTCTAAAGGGCTCTGAAAACAGAATATGCTAATGATGTTTTTTGGCAAATTATTTTCCTAAACATACATTTTGACTCCAATGACTTAGCTGAAGTCAGTTGTCAGTCATTACGGATAATGTATTAGTTTGCTAAATGCTGCTGTAATGCAATATACCAGAAATGGAGCAGCTTTTAAAAAGGAAATTTATTAAATTACAAGTTTACAATTCTAATGCCATAAAAATGACCAAACTAAGACATACAGAGAAAGATACCTTGATTCGAGAAAGGCTGATCTCAGCAGGCATGGCTGCCATCTGCTGATCCTTACACCTTGTTCTGTTGCTTCCAGCTTTTGATGCTAATGTTTTCCTCTGTGTCTGTGGGTCTTCACTTAGCTCCCGTGAGACGCAACTCTGGGTTCTCACTTGCTTAGCATCTCATGGGAAACCACATAGCAATGTCTGCTGGAGTCTGCACCTCCGAACATCCATGACTAGTGTCTGCTCTCTCTGTGAACCCACCAAGCATCTTCAAATGTCTGTGTCTCTGTCATCTCTGAAGCAACCGTGTTTTCTTCAAAATGTTTCCCCTTTTAAAGGACTCCAGTAAACTAATCAATATCCACCTTGAATGGGTGGAGTCACATCTCCAGCTAATTAAAAGGCCACAACCAAAATTAGGAGTGTCACATCTCCATGGAAGTAATCTAATCAAAAGGTGACACTCACAATTGAGTGGGTCAATTTCTATGGAAGCAATCTAAGCAAAGGTTTCTATTCAACAATATTTAAAGGACATGGCTTTTCTGGGGTACACCAGGAAGGATAGTAATTTCCTAACTTATTTTTTTATGCTCCTCCTCCAAAATGTCCACATATATATAAAAGACATGTTTTTCATCCCATCCCTTTGGTTTTGCTGTAACTGTGAACTCACACTCAATCTCTCTCTTCTTTTTTACTACTATTATCCTGAAATTCGGAATCGAGAATTGATCTTTTATTAGTATAATTAAGAGTCTTGGATAAAAATTCAATAAAGCTCATTGCACTGATTGATCTAACAACTAATGGGGGATATTTAGCCTAATGGGGAAATAGAAGTACTCCTCAATCATGACACAGTTTTTCATTGCCTCAAGGTTCTAGACTCAGTTATTGCTAACAGGTGGTCATGTTCCCTACCTCGATGCTTACTCCCAACACATGCTTCTTCTCATAGAAAGACACTCAGAGAGTTCATGGTCTCCCTCATTCAGTCTCTGAAGGAATTCCATCTACATGGTGTGTGGGGGAGTGTCTGTGTGTATGTGTATGTGTTGGCAGATGTGAGAGTTAGGTTCAGGTGTCAATTTTTCCAGGTGATGGTGCCCAGTTGTTCTGTTGCTGTGGACTTAAATAATAAGCATGTGAATTTCATCTATGACTGACGATATCTGTGGTTGGCTAAGGGGAGTGCCTTCTGCAATGACTGATCTTTTAATTTGATCAGCTGGAGACTTAAAAGGAGAAGTCAAAAGAAAGAGAAGCAGCTCAGCTCAGCTCAGCTCAGCTCAGAGCTGATACAGACCCAGATATTTAGAGGAAAGGAAATACCCTGGGGAAAGCCATATGACACCAGAAGCCAGGGGAGAAGGCCAGCAGATGTGGCCATGTGCCTTCTCACATGACAGAGGAACTCAGTTGAAAGTCAGCTGCCTTTCCTCCAAAGTACTGTAAATTTGTAGCTAAATAAATCCCCTTCATAAAAGCCAATTTATTTCTGGTGTATTGCATTCTGGTAGCTTTAGAAAAGTAAAAAAGCAGGGTTCATATAATCATCTACTACTATACACTTTCTAAAGTGATGTGGAGATAGCTGAAGGAACATTTTTAATAAATACTTTACTTTGGAATAATTTTTAACTTACAGAAAATTTGAAATGATAGTAAAGATTTCCTTTACACCCATCACCCTGGTTTGGTTTCCCTTAATTTTACTATCTTACATTTCCATGGCAATTTTCTCAAAACTAAGAAACTAACATCTGATTTCACCAGATTTTCTTTTTTTTTTTTTTTTGTGGTTTTTTTTTTAATTTTTTTATTAATCAAAAAAAGAAAAGAAATTAACACAACATTTAGAAATCATTCCATTCTACAAATGCACTCAGTAATTCTTAGTATCATCACATAGATGTATGATCATCATTTCTTAGTACATTTGCATCGATTTAGGAAAAGAACTAGCAAAACAGCAGAAAAAAATATAGAATGTTAATATAGAGAAGAGAATTAAAATAATAATACTAATAATATATATATATAAAATGGAAAAAGAAAAAAAACAAAAACAAAAGATACAAACACACAAACAAACAAAAAACCATATTTCAGGTGCAACTTCATTCAGTGTTCCAACCTAGTTACATTACACTTAGGTATTATTGTGCTGTCCATTTTTGAGTTTTTGTATCTAGTCCTGTTGCACAGTCTGTATCCCTTCAGCTCCAATTACCCATTATCTTACCCTGTTTCTAACTCCTGCTGGTCTCTGCTACCAATGATATATTCCAAGCTGATTCTCGAATGTCAGTTCACATCAGTGGGACCTTACAGTACCTGTCCTTTAGTTTTGGGCTAGACTCACTCAGCATAATGTTCTCTAGGTCCATCCATGTTATTACATGCTTCATAAGTTTAGTCTGTCTTAAAGCTGCATAATATTCCATCGTAGGTATACGCCACAGTTTGTTTAGCCACTCGTCTGTTGATGAACATTTTGGCTGTTTCCATCTCTTTGCAATTGTAGATAATGCTGCTATAAACACTGGTGTGCAAATGTCCATCTGTGTCTTTGCCCTTAAGTCCCTTGAGTAGATACCTAGCTGTGGTATTGCTGGGTCGTAATCCATTCTGCCATTCTATGTCTTTTGATTGGGAAATTCAGTCCATTAACTTTTAGTATTATTACTGTTTGGATAATATTTTCCTCTACCATTTTGGCTTTTGTATTATATATATCATATCTGATTTTCCTTCTTTCTACACTTTACTCCATACCTCTCTCTTCTGTCTTTTCGTATCTGACTCTAGTGCTCCCTTTAGTATTTCTTGCAGAGCTGGTCTCTTGGTCACAAATTCTCTCAGTGACTTTTTGTCTATAAATGTTTTAATTTCTCCTTCATTTTTGAAGGACAATTTTGCTGGATATAGGAGTCTTGGTTGGCAGTTTTTCTCTTTTAGTAATTTAAATATATCATCCCACTGTCTTCTAGCTTCCATGGTTTCTGCTGAGAAATCTACACATAGTCTTATTGGGTTTCCCTTGTATGTGACAGATTGTTTTTCTCTTGCTGCTTTCAAGATCCTCTCTTTCTCTTTGACCTCTGACATTCTAACTAGTAAGTGTCTTGGAGAACGCCTATTTGGGTCTATTCTCTTTGGGGTGCGCTGCACTTCTTGGATCTGTAAATTTAGGTCTTTCATAAGAGTTGGGAAATTTTCAGTGATAATTTCTTCCATTAGTTTTTCTCCTCCTTTTCCCTTCTCTTCTCCTTCTGGGACACCCACAACACGTATATTTGTGCGCTTCATATTGTCATTCAGTTCCCTGATCCCCTGCTCAAGTTTTTCCATTCTTTTCCCTATAGTTTCTGTTTCTTTTTGGATTTCAGATGTTCCATCCTCCAGTTCACTAATTGTAGCTTCTGTCTCTTTAGATCTACCATTGTAGGTACCCATTGTTTTTTCCATTTTTTCTTCTTTGTCCTTCACTCCCATAAGTTCTGTGATTTGTTTTTTCAGATTTTCTATTTCTTCTTTTTGTTCAGCCCATGTCTTCTTCATGTCCTCCCTCAATTTATTGATTTGGTTTTTGAAGAATTTTTCCATTTCTGTTCGTATATTCAGCATTAGTTGTCTCAGCTCCTGTATCTCATTTGAACTATTGGTTTGTTCCTTTGACTGGGCCATATCTTCAATTTTCCGAGCGTCATCCATTATTTTCTGCTGGTGTCTGGGCATTTGATCAGATTTCCCTGGGTGTGGGACCCAGCTGGTTGAAAGCTTTTTCTGTGAAATCTCTGGGCTCTGTTTTTCTTTTCCTGCCCAGTAGGTGGCGCTCGTCTGTCTGCACGGCAGTCGGCCTGGGAAACTGCGCGTGGAGGTGGGGGTCGCTGGCCGCTGCGGCTTGGGAGAGTGCCCAGCTGGCCCGAAACGCCAAGCGTGACGGGAGGGCCCCGCTATCCAACGTTCCCAGTCAGACCGGGGAGCCACGTGCGTGGAGGGGACCCCAGTCGCCAGCCGCCCCGGCCGGGAAAACGCGCGCCCCTCGGGTAGCTCACCGCAGCAGATTCTCCCTGCCCGTTCAGCTGTTCCAGAATGGGGTACGCTGTCTTTTTGGTCTCTGTCGTGACTCCGGGAGCTGTTTCATATTGTTTCTGTTTCTTTAGTTGCTTTTCTGGAGGAGGAACTAAGACCCGCGCGTCTTACTAAGCCGCCATCTTCTCCGGAAGTCTCACCAGATTTTCTTTTAATATCCTTTTTCTGTTCCAGGCAGTCCAGGGTACCATGCTGCATTTGGTTGTCACCTCTTCTTAGTCTCCTCAGTCTCTTAGCTTCCTTGGTTCTCATGACCTTGACAATTTTCAGGGGTTAGGTATTTGCAGAATTTCAATATGTTAGGGTTGATGTGTTCTAATGATTGGACTGGTGTTATGAGTTTTTAGAAAGAACATCACAGTGGCAAAATGCCCTTTTTATCCCATCCTAGCAGGGGTACATAATACTGAGATGGCATTACTGATAATGCTAAACTTAGCTGCTTCATTAAGGTAGTGTTTTCCAGTTTTCTTTTCTATAAAGTTAGAATATTTCCCTTTCCATACTCTATTTTTTGGAAAGTCACTAAGTCCGGCCTACGCTACTCAAGGGGATGGAAGAGAAAGGATATTAAGGTCTACCTCATAAAGGGAAAGTATTTACATATAGGAAAGGAGGACTAGTCTGCAAGGAAAAATTGTCTTTTCTATTTATTTATTTATTCATTCATTCATTCATTCAATCACTTATTTATAGCAATATGGACTCTGGGATAATTATTTATACTTTGGGTTCTAGTCCAATACTATATTATTGTGTTGCTCATATTGTTCCAGCTTTGGCCATTGGGAGCACTTTCAGGCTGTTGTCTGTGTCCTGCTGACATGTCCCCATTCTTCTGTTCTTTGAGCATCTCTTTACTTTCTGGTACTACTAGATACTCCAGGCTTATCTCATATATTTCCTTTACTGTCCCTAAAGTCAAACATTTCTCCAAGAATCCCAGGTATGCTTTGCTGGAAAATGGTATTAGAAACCAAGACCTGAATGATGCATGTGCTTTGTTGCTACTGGAGTGTCAGTGATATATCTAGATAATATATGTATATATACTAACATGTAAGCAGACATGACATTGTTTCTGCATCTATCCATCTCAGTGTACACACACACACACATGAGGTCATGGTGATATCTGTGGTGCTAATCCAGTACCACAGCATTCATTCTAGTTTTCCTTTTTTTGCTTATCTGCAACTTCTCTTATCAACAGTGAGAAATATGGATCCCATTATCACCATCATCAACTTTTTGTTCACCCTAGTACAAATGTGAATCAGTATCAAAATTGTTCATTGTATCCCCATGAGAAACAAATTTACCACCTAAAGTACAGTGTTTATATATAGTTATTTTTGTCTTTAGTCCTATATTTTTTCAGTACAAGCACCATTTTCCAAAGCTACTTAGGTCAGTATATTTTTTTGTCAGTACAGTTATGTTGTATATTTATAACAGTTTAATTCATTTATCACAGTCTGATTTACATCCCTAGATTCTTCCACATCCTGGTTGATTTGTTTGTTTGCCTACATTAAAGTTATATTTTGAGATGTGCAATTCTGTGAGTTTTAACAAATCCATAGAATCACATATGGAATAGCGCAGCACAAATCAAAATAATTCCATCACCCCAAATGTTCCCCTGTGCATCTGCTTTGTAGTCAACCACTCCTTCCTCCCCCACTCTGTGGTAGCCACTGATCTATTCCACCTCTATAGTTTTGCCTTTTCTAGAATGTCTTTTGAATGGAATCATACAATAGTCAGTCTTTGAAGTCTGGTTCCTTTCACTAAGTAAAATGCATTTAAGATTCAGCCATGTTTTTGTATGTTATCAGTAGCTTGTTCCTTTTTGCTGAATAAATTCCATTATATGGATATACTCAAGTTTGTTTAATGTTTCCTTATCAAAGGACACTGGATTGCTTCCAGTTCTTAGTGATTATGAATAAAATGCCCTGAACATTTGTACAGATTTTTGCATGAATATTTTTCTAATTCTTAAGTCATCTGGTAAGTCTATATTAATTTTTTTAAGGAACTGCTAAACAATCTTCCAAAGTGGAAATACAACAATAACGAATGCAAGGTCCTGTAGCTTAGCATCCTTGTTAGCATTTGTCAGTTTGGGGCTTTTTAGCTAATAATACATTTTATGGGAATTTGTTTTCTCCCTTGTTATATGAATACTTTCGTAATATCCCAATTTTGACTCTTAGCCTACAGATCCCAAAACGTTTACTCTTTATAGAAAAAAGTTTCCTAACTCCTGGTTTTATGGATTTTCTTATGTCTTTGGGATCTGTTTCAACAGACTGAACCTCAAATCAATTATGAACTTTTTTCATATAGAAAATATGATAGGAACAAGTAATTTTTTCCAATTTTTCTTTAGGAGTTTTGGCTTGTTTGTGAAAGTTCACTTCATGTGCATCGCTAATCTTTCCATCTGCATTGAAATTTTTCCATTTTAAATAATTAATTGCTTATAATACAAAAATATCTGTGAAGTTTCATATCATTTTCTCAATACAGTTTAGAAACCAACTTTCCAGTGAAGGTTTTGAAACCTCCCTGTATTTTCTGACTGGCAAAGGTGTTCACTCATTCCAAATATTTTTAATGTGACTTGAAAGGCTTCAGTGACTTGGTGTTCTTCAAATAATTTAATTTGTAATTTGTTTCTTTCCCCATAAAGAGTTTTTAAGGAAACATAAATATATTTCTTCAAAGACTCTTTTGACTGATTATTGAGTGGTACCCATTTTCTAATTTCTTCATTGTATTCAACTCTATATCAATGTCATCGAGTTTCTTTTCTCCAAGTATAGTAGGAAAACCCCTCAATTGTTCACCCAGAGATCAGTCTGAATTTTCCTATCATTTAGCACTTCTCTTCTTTGTTCACTGTTTGCTCAATTTGTTATCCCTTCTCTAAGCTTCTTTGCAAATAGTATTAGATTTTCCTGAAGATTAAAATTTTTGTCTTAACCATATTTTATTGATATCTTTTTATTCATCTGACATATTTCTAAAATTGTTTTGGCATCAGCCACTTGGGATTAGAAGAATTTGAACACATCTCTAGTGACTGAATCCTTATCCTAAAGCTAGCCAACAAGTGAAATCATTGTGAAATTAAGGTTTTCTTCTTCTTTTTTTTGCTTTTTCTAAGGCATATTAAACTAAAATTGCTTTTAAGTTTAGAGCTCTTCACAGCTTGTTCTCAAGGCTGGACTCCATGAAGGATGACTCTAGGTCTCCATATTCTTTTTTAAGCAAGATAACTTTTTTAAAATAATATTTTTCCTCACTAGAGCAGAAACTCTTAAATAGGAACACATTTCCCTTATTTTTTTAAAAAAAGCTATTTTTAACTATCAAAAATCCAAATATAGCTGCACTTACCACCATCTCCCACATTAAGCCATAATGATCTGGAGCAAGTTCCATGATTCCTGGCAACACTGTCATGACCTCACTCAGCTTCACCAGGTCTTGTATGAAGTAGAACCTCCCAGCAGCAAATGAGTCCTCCAGAGCACCAGATCTGCTCAGAGCTATGTGCTGCTTGCAAGAGACTCATCTTAGACACAAGGATACAAATGGATTGATGGTGAAAGGATGGAAAAAGATGTTCCACACAAGTTGTAACCAAAATAAAACAGGAGTAGCTACACTAATATCAGACAAATAGACTTTAAATGTAAAGACATCATAAGAGAAAAAGTAGGACACTATATTTTAGTAAAAGGGACGATTCACCAAGAAGATATAACAATCATAAATGCTTGTACTCCCAATCAAGGAGCTCCAAAGTACAGGAGACAGATATTGGCAAAACTGAAGGGAGCAGTAGATGTTTCAACAATAGTAGTAGGAGACTTCAATACATCACTCTCCTTATAGATAGAACAACCAGACAGAAGATCAACAATGAAATAGAGAAGTTAAACAACTTGATAAATGAATTAGACCCAACAGACATATATAGATCATTACACCCCAAAATACCAGGTTATACATTCTTCTCTAGTGCTCATGCACCATGAGCACATGGGGTTCATACCAGGAATGAAAGAGTGGTTCAGTACAAGAAAATCAATTAATGTAACATAGCACATTAACAAATCAAAAGGGAAAAACCATATGATCATCTTAATTGATGCTGAAAAAGCATTTGACAAAATTCAACATCCTTTTTTGATTAAAATACTTCAAAAGTTAGGAGTCAGAGGTAACTACCTTAATATGATAAAGTGTATAAATGAAAAAAATGATAGCCAGCATCATACAGAATGAAGAGAGACTGAAAGCCTTTCCTCTAAGATCAGGAACGAGACAAGGATTCCCTCTGTCATCACTATTATTCAACATTGTACTAGAAGTTGTAGCTAGATCAATCAGGCAGGACAAAGAAATAAAAGGAATCCAAATTGGAAAGGAAGCAGTAAAACTTTCATTATTTACAGATGACATGATACTATTCTTGGAAAATTCTGAGAAATCTACAACAAAGTTACTTGAGCTAATAAACAAATTCAGCAAGGTGGCAGCATATGAAATTAATGTGCAAATATCAGTAACATTTCTGTACACAAGCAATGACCTAACTGAGGAATCAGTTAGGAAAAAATTCCATTTTAAATAGCAACTAAAAGAATCAAGCATGCAACTAAGTGATGATATTGTGAATTCAAAAAAAATACAAAAAATAAATAAATAAAAGAATCAAGCACCTAGGAATGAACTTAATTAGGGACATGAAGGATTTGTACACAGAGAATTACATAACATTGCTAAAACAAATCAAGGAAGATCTAAGTAGGTTTAAAGAAATTCCCTACTTATGGATAGGAAGGTTAAATATAGTTAAAAATGTCTAGATCAATACCCAAATTGAACTACAGATTTGATGCAGCTCCAATCAAAATTCCAACAGTCTACATGGAAGACTTGGAAAAGCTAGTTTCCAAATTCATCTGGAAGGGAAAGAGAACCTGAATAGCTAAAAGTATCCAAAAAAAAGAGAATAAAGTGGGAGAATTAACATTTCCTGACATTAAAATGCATTATAAAGCCACAGTTGTCAAAACAGCATGGTACTGGTACAAAGATAGAAGTATGGACCAATGGGGTCAAATCAAGGGTGCAGAAATAGACCATCAAATCCATGGTCAGCTGATCTCTGAGAAGGCCCCCAAATCCTCTGAACTGAGTCAAAATAGTCGTTTCAATAAATGAGAATGGGAAAACTGGATATCAATAGCCAAAAAGAATGAAAGGACCCTTACTTTACACCCTGTAAAAAATTAACTCAAAGTGGATTAAACAACTAAATACAAGAACTAGCACCATAAAGCTTCCAGAAGAAAATGTAGGGAAACATCTTCAAGACCTAATAATAAGAGGTAGCTTCCTAAACTTTACACCCAAAGCACAAGCAACAAAAGAAAAAACAGATAAATGGCAACTCCTCAAAATCACATACTTCTGTAGCTCAAAAGACTTTGTCAAAAAGGTGAAGAGGCAGCCAACTCAATGAGAGAAAATATTTGGAAATCACACATCATACAAATGTTTGATATCCTATAAACATAAATAAATTATACAATTCAACAACAAAAGAACAAACAACCCAATTACAAAATGGGTTAAATATTTGAATAGGCATTTTTCTGAAGAGCAAATACAGACGGCTCAAAAGCACATGAAGAGATGCTCATATTCATTAGCTATAAAGGAAATGTAGATCAAAACTACTTTGAGATACCACCTGACACCTATAAGAAAGGCTACTACTAAACAAACAGAAAACTACAAATGTTAGAGAGGATGTGGAGAAATTGGGACACTTATGCACTGCTGGTGAGAAAGTATAATGGTACAGTCACTATGGAAAATAGTTTGGTAGTTCCTTAGGAAACTAAATATCAAGTTGCCCTATGACCCAGCAATAGCACTACTTGGTATATACCCAGAAGAACTGAAAACAGTGACACAAACAGACATTTGCACACTGATATTCATAGAAGTTTTATTCACAATCACCAAAAATGGAAATAATCCAAATGCCCATCAACAGATGAGTGGATTAAAAAAATGTGGTATATACATATGATGGAATATTTTGTAGCGTTAAGATGAAATGACATCCTGAAGCACATGACAAGGTGATGAGCCTTGAGGACATAATGCTGAGTGAAATAAGCCAGACACAAAAGGATTGATACCATATGACTCCACTTTTATGACCAGCATAAAGGTATAATCAGGGGCTTAGAGATACACAGAAGCTAGAGATGGGTGAACCATTAGCTAATGAGGTTCAAATCAAATGTAATGGAATAGATAGACGTGAAGGTGGTTCACTTGTGCATATGTAATTAATATTACCGTATTGAAGGTGAGCATGATTGAAAGGGGTTGTATAGACCTATGTGTCCCACTGATTAACACTAGAAATATAAATTAGTTCTTGCAAGAACTAGTTCAAAGGTATGATTCATGTACAAAGAGTGTTTAAGTCCAGGATACAGGGGGTAAGTGCTATTGCATGCTATGCGTTGTGTGTTATAAGAAAACATCAGAGTACCACAGCAACAGCAGAGGTAAATAATGAGGGGGAGGGACAAGATTTCAGCGGAGGTTTGGATTTTCTATTTGGTGAGGGTGTGTTTATTGATTGTCTTTCTCTTGGGGACAATGAAATTATCTAAAATTGAGAGTGTCGATGGACTGTGGACTTTGGACATTATACATCACGCCTGATGCATGCAGGTAGCTGAAGAATGCACCAACTGAGAAGTAGATTGGCAAATGTTGGTGTATACATAGGATCAAGTATTGTGCTGTTACAAAATGGAACAAAGTCATGAGGCATGCAATTATATGAATGAACCTGTGGGACATTTGGTGAGGCAAAATAAGCCAGAAACAAAAAGTAATTACTGTATGGTCTCATTTAGAAAATGCAAATAAGAAAACAGGGTGCTAGATTGTAAGCTCTTATAGCAGATACATTTAGTCTGGAGTGGTAATTACTATTTCTGGATTTTGAGATGATGCTTTATATATATATAACCTGGTATTTAGAGATAAAAATGAAGCCCAGCAGGTTGGTATTAAGGTAATTCAGAACACAGGGGTAAGGAAGACATTGTCTATATTTTAGAACCACACCTACTCTTTAAGGCCAAAGTATGAAAGGATTATTTTGTCTGGAACCTAAATGTTTTGTAGCACATACTCTAACTCAATCTTGTCTGAAAAATTCACTCTAACAATTGAAATACAGGGAACCCAGAATAAGAATGAGGGCCTTTAATCCTGTATAGCTTAATGTAATGCCTGGATATATCCTAGAATATATTAAGCAGATAAAAAGTATTAAGGTCCCTTGAGGGATGGAGACAAAATATGGAACTATTAAACTACCATTAGGGAATTCCCTGATACTGTGTTAAACATTAAATTCACCCAAATCAACAGGCCAAGCCCTTGATCTTCAGGTTTACTCTTGTGAATCTTATGTAGGTAGCTGAGAAGCTTAGCCTACTTATAGATATGCCTGAGTTACTTCTGGAGGACCTTTTTTGTTGCTCAAATGTGGCCTCAGTCTCTGTAAGCCCAGCTCTGTAAGTGAAATCATTGCCCTCCCCTCTGTGTGGGACATAACATCCAGGGGTGAAAGTCTCCCTGGTGACATGGGAGATTACTCCCAGGGACAAGTTCAGCCCTGCTACTGTGTGATCAACAATTCCATCCTGACAAAAAAGTGGGAAAAGACATGTAACTAATAAAGTACCAGTGGCTGAGAAGGTTCAAACAGAGTCAAGAGGCTACTCTGGAGGTCACTCATATACAAGCTGCAGTTCAACATTGCTACCTATCATAGCTTGCTAAACCCCAACCTCAACCATTCCAGCCAACCTTAAAGAACATCTAGGCAATACATAAGATTCTACAAAGGTTCCATGCACTAGGGTAACTTTTCAGAAACCTTCAATTTCCAGATAAGTCTTGAAACCTAGAAGGCCCAGCCTTCTAGGAAGGCTTTATCTAGGCAAGAGAAACACTCCTTTTGTCATATAGTTACTGTGACAAGACATACTAAACCACCATTTACATATCCCTCCTTATCTCTATGAATTCATTGCCTTGTTCTACTTTTTTCCCCATCACTTTTGCTTACCTCTTGCTATGGCCAATTCTTTCTTTCATACTTCTTAATAAGCTTTGGCAAAAATGAAAGCACAGCTGAGCCACACTTAGTTACCTCTTTTGGGGTCTCTTAATTCCTCAAGTTTGATAAGCTCAACTCTTTGAAAAGATGCTATGGGTGACTAATTGTTTGAGTTTTCGCACACAGATTAGTTTGCTCCTGAGGCTGTAACACTAATTAGGGCCTTACAACTCTTGACAATAGTGGTAATGTGAATAACCATTAACTATTTACTACACTAGACTATTTTCCATGGTTCAGAAAGCATCCAGGAAAATCAGTCCATACTTTACTTTAAAAGAAATGTTTTTAAAATGTATGATTGAAGAAAAAAGGAATGGTCAAATAGTAAATTATTGAAATTCCTTCACTTAAATGTCACTGCCATTTGAGACATGATGGAAAAATTATAAGGGATATTTTCATTTCCCTAGAATGGAACATAACACGTCATGAGAAATCTGGACTCCAATTCTGTACTTACTTCCTCTGATGCAGGTACATTTTTTCTTTATACAGTTGTCTGAACTCCTTAATACATAAGTTAAAAGAAAGTGGCAGCTATGGGATTTATTTATCTATTGCATAACCCATCTTTCAGCACTCTTTTATACATTAAGAAAGGTTACAAAAAAATGAACAAAAAATATACCAGATGCAAGAGGGAAAAGTTAGGAACTCTATGCTTTAATTTTATCCTTACTGGAACAGCAGTAAATAAAAGTCCATATCAAATGTTACTTTTCTTTTTTTTTTTTACTATGGGATAAAATATCTTCTCTCTGTCTTGAAATGAGGCATTATGGAAGAAAAGTAGTGGACATGAGTCTTTTCTCACCATTCACCTATCACTGAGAATTTTTTATTGATTCTTATCATATTAATCCTTTTATACTCTTCCTGATGCCTAAGCAGTACTTGAACAATTCCTTTCCTTCTGTCCTTTCTGTCTGCATTTCCTGTATGTTTTCTTCGTGACCCGTGTTCTCACCATGTGTGGACTGATCTGATAGCTGGTTTTTATCTCCCCAAATATGCTAACATATATGGATATTTACACCATCTCTTCTAATCAACTACATCAACCTAGGAAAGCAGAGTTGGAAAGGAACTAATTATCACTGCTACAGAACAAAAAGCCTTGAGTCTACAGGAAAAAGGAACTCATTAGAGCATCTAGTATATAAGGGCATCAACTCCTTAGAGCAAATGGAGTCTTTATGGAGACAATGGAAGAATGTAACTTGCTTTTCTTTACTGGGACCTTTGGGAAAGATAAACCCTAAAGTGCTAATTAATTTCCCTCAAGGAGTTGTCCTGGTTAGAACAGTTTCATGGGAGTGCCTTCAGCATTAAAGGTATTCAAATGAATCTACAGATCAGCCATCACTGAGAAAAATATTTTGAGTTATATTTATAGGGAAGGGAATAGGTTGTCTGAGTTACCTGAAATTCCTTCTCCAATTCCCCACATGCCAAGGGACATGTTTGAGAGTGATAATTTGTCAGAGATAACATAATTTGGGGATGGTAGTGCATGAAACACTAAAAGATTAGAACCCATAAGTGTTTAGCTATGTATCTTACTAACTTGAGTTCTCTATTTGTGTTTATCCCACATCTCTGAAATTGAAAGCCAAGTTTAGTCCTGGAAAATGGTTGAAAATAACCTTTGAAGACCATTCAAACTATTAGTCAGAGAGTCACCCCAAAACTCAGAAGACTTTTAACTATTTAATATTTCAGAAACAATTTCACCAATTTCCCTGGCCCTCTTGTGAAAATCTTTTTTATAATACATTAAAAAGTGAAATTAGCTGTGATTGTTAGCCTATGTCCACAAAATGGCTTGTTGGTATAAAAACTATATATATTGTTAGTTTATAAATTAATTAATATTTTAAAGTTATGTTATTTCTAGCTAACATATTTCATTTTGTAGCAAGCAGGCCCCCCTTTCTCTCCCTTAATTGGGCTGCCATTCTGTAGAAATCCCCAAACCCCCTCTCCTGACCTTCAAGACTGGGTAAAACTGCAGGCAAGTAAGATGAGACACCTGGGATGGGACCCTCTCCTAACAGCGTATCTGCTTCTGCAATTTGCTTTGTGCCTTAAACTGACCAATTACCTTTCCTTTAATATTGCTATTTACTGTATTAGGCTTCCCTATCTGTAGCATGTAATAGTGTCTATAAAAATCAATGTTGCCTTTTGTTCAGGGCTCAGACTTTCGAGGTGACTCAGCTGGGCCCCGTGCACACGAGCTAATAAATCACTTGCTTCCCGAAACTGCGGACCCTTAGTCTCAGCCTGCTCTAATTTTGCGGAACGTTCCTGGAGGCCTGTGACCTCAATCCTGGTTTTTGTGCTACGATTTTACCAAAGAAAATTTTGGCATGCAAATCATATCATATTAGAATAAAGTTATGGTTAAATTTTAGTAATTTTGAGAAAGTTGTCAGATACTTTCTTTTCTGTTTAACAGAAGTCCCAGAAAATGATGTTTATGTGTTAGTATTCTTAATCATTGTGAGAACTCAATAAGAAAAATACATAAACATTTTCCACAGTCCCTAGAACAAAACTGTCAAATACATGTTAGCTACTATTATCATTAGAATGAATTTCAACTTGAATTAATATTTTCATAAGCAATTCTACTTTCTTTGTTATTCATTTTCAATATTAAAAATATTAACATATGGAAATTAGTATAAAACATCCATGTTCCACCATTCATTATGATCAGCTATTACTTCTTGTCGTATTTGTTTCCAGCATTTTCACATAATTTATGTGATTATGACATCACATAAAATGTCACGGATCAGGTCCGTGTCTCATCTAACTTCCACGCTCTGACTCAATCCAGATGCAGCCACTGTCATGAACCTGGTGCGTGTTACTCCAATTACCTTTAATATATGCTAACTATTATGTAAAATTAAGTACTTAAATTTAAATGGCAATGGCAGTAAATATTTGCATAATAATAAATATTCACAGATATAAATGTTTATTTTTGGAGGATTTTAACTAATGATACTGAAACCTGTGGTGTTAGCAGAATTCACTGTTATCAAAATCTCAGAACTGTCCAACAAGCTAGGCTGTAGCAGGTTATATTAAGTTCCAAAATTCTTCATGCTGTGATCACTAGACTTGTCAGAGAAGTTTTAGCCTGTGCTAGTTTAAAAAAAAAGTAGGGCTGAGGAAAAAAAAATAATAATAAAAGAATCTGAGGCTACTGGAGTTGGCTGAACAAAGCACACTGGAAAAGGACTGTATCCGAGAAAAGGGGCATACAGAGCCAGGCACCAACTCCAGCTTCTGATTGGTAAACCCGGGAGGGTGGGATATGCTCCATGAGCAGAAGGTTTTGTCTCTTTCCTTTTGTTTTAAGCAGCCAGTTAAAGAAAGCAATTGGCATTCTCCTTTTCAGTCTGACCTCAGGCAAGGGTGGAAGTAGGGCTGAATGAAAGACAAAGTAATTAATCAAGCGGGGGAGATAATTTCTGAAAGGGCATTATCTTTCCCAAGAAAGAGCAGGCAGGACCCAGCTCAAGTGGTGGCTGCTCCTCAAAGGATTTAGACCCCAGGGGCTGGGGTATAGGCAGCAATTTCAACCAACAAAAAGCAGAGCCCAGATCCCTCTGCTGGGAGGACAGGCAAAGCACAGAATGAAGAGGCTGCACAGGAAAGACTGGAACCCTGCTGTGTCTCATCCCCAGGGAACCTTGAAACTGCACACCCCTCACAGGTCCTGGGCTTCTCTTGTCTGGAAAACCTGGCTGGGGCTGACCCTTTCTGAGGGTTTCCTCCACCCAGAGCAGGACCTCCAGGTGAAAGATGCTGGAGGAAACAAGAAATATAGAGGCAATATACAAAACAAATCAACATTCTCTGAGGAGGAAAAGGGAAAAGAAAGCTTTTTTTCTGGGGGTTGAACAACTGCACACAAAAAAGGTAATCTAAAAAATTTGCCATATAGGCAGTGTAAGAATCAGAAAAATAAGAGCTGAAAAATTCTGACCAGTTAAACAGAAGCTAGGCTAGAGGTCTAGAATAAGTTGAACTGAATGTCAGAAAACTTAAAGAACAAAGCCAATCAACAAGAAAACCCTAGACAAAAGAGAGAAAATAACCTCCAGAATAAATTAATCAAGAAAATAAGATGCCTAGACACCAGCAAAAAACATGAGTCTTACTAGGAAGCACAAAGATATGGAAAGTCAAAGGAACAAATGAATATGTTAAATAAGATATGGTAGTTGAAATAACTAATTAAAGATGTTCAAGCAAATCTTCTAAATCAAATCAATAAGTTGAAGGAAAAGGTGTCAAAGAGATGAAGGAAAAAAGAAGACACTGGGTGACCATAGAGAACTGAGAAGCTTGCAAAAAAAAAAAAAAAAAGAAAGAAAAAATAAAAGACAGAATTTATTGGAATGAAAGTCCCAACAGAATGGTTTAAACATTCAATGGAGACATATAATAGCAGATTTGAATAGAAAAAGAAAGAATTAGTGAACTAAAGGACAAAACATCTGAAACCCTACACAAAAGAACAAATAAGGAAAAGAATGAAAAATATGAGCAGGGCCTCAGGGAATTGAATGACAACCTGAAGTCCATGAATACACATGCTCTGGGTAGCCCACAAAAAAAAGAGAAAGGAAAGGGGGCAGAAAGAATAATTGAGGAAATAATCACTGCAAAATTCCCAAATGTTGTAAGAGACAAAATTATAGGTCCAAGAAGCACAGTGTACCCCAAATAGAGTAGATCCAAACAAACCTACTCCAAGACACTTACTAATCAGATTGACAAATGCCAGCAACAAAGAAAGAATTCTGAAAGCAGTGAGAGAAAAGTGATCCATCACACACAAGAGAAACTTGATAAGACTAAGTGCAGACTTTGCAGCAGAAACTATGGAGATAGCAGTTGTGTGATATATTTAAGATACTAAAAGGCAAAACTGCAAACCAAAAATTCTGTATCTAGCAAAACAAAAATTCTGTATCTAGCAAAACAAAAATTCTGTATCTAGCAAAACAAAAATTCTGTATCTAGCAAAACAAAAATTCTGTATCTAGCAAAAAAAAATGAGGATAAGTTTAAAATATTTACAGATAAACAGACACTGAGAGAGTTCATGAACAAGTTCATGAATTGCTCTACAGGAAATACTAAAGTGAGTGCTACACACAAATAGGAAAATACAGGAGAGAGAGGTATGGAAAGGGTGTAGAAATGAAGATTATCAATAAGGGTAAATAAAAAGGTAAAAAGAGAGAAAATATGAGATATGACACATAAAATCCAAAGAACAAAATAGTGGAAGAAAGCACTGCCTTTACAGTAACAATATTAAATATTAATGGATTAAACTCCCCAATTAAAAGGCATTGACTGGCAGAATGGATAACAAGGAAATACAGGATCCATATATATGCTGTCTACAAGAGACTCACTTTAGACCCAAGGTCAAAAATAGGTTGAAAGTGAAAAGTTGGGAAAAGATATTTCATTCAAACAAAACCCAGATAAGAGTGGGAGTAGCTATATGCATATCAGCCAAATTAGACTTCAAATGTAAAACAAAAGAGAAAAAGAAGGACACTATGTATTAATAAAAGAGACAACTCATCAATAAGAAATAAAAATCATAAATATTATGTGCCACTCATGAGTGTCCCAAAATACATAACCCAAACTTTGACAACACTGAAGAGGAAAGTAGACACTTCTACAATAAGAGTTGGAAACTACAGGAAAAACTACTAGATCTAATAAATGAGTACAGCAAAGTGGCAGGATACAAGAGCAACACACAAAAGTCCATTTGGTTCTATACACTAGTAATTGGCAATCTGAGGAGAAACTCAAGAAAAACTTTGGATTTACAACAGAAACCAAAAGAATAAAATATTTAAGAATGTTTAGGACATAAAAGACCTACAAACAGAAAACTGCAAAACATTGCTAAAAGAAATCAAGAATGACTTAAATAAATGGAAGGGCATAGCGTGTTCATGGACCAGAAGACTTAATATAGTTAAGATGTCCATCCTACCCAAACTGATTTATAGATTCGATGCAACACAAATCAAAATCCCAACTTACTTTGAATAAAAAGAAAAAACAATAATCAAATTTATTTTGAAGGGCAGTATGCCCTGAGTAGCTAAAAATAGCTTGAGAAAGAAAATGAAGCAGGAAGTTTCACACTACCTGATGTTAAAGCATATTACAAAGCTTCAGAGATCAAAACAGCTTGGTACTGGTATAAAGTATGATATACTGACCAATAGAATTGAATTGAGAATTCATAAATAGAATCTTGCATCTACAATCTACAGACAATTGATTTTTGATAAGGTGGCCAAGTCCACTTAACTGGAACAGAACTGTTGCTTCAAAAAATGGTGCCTGTAGAACTGAATATCTATATCCAAAAGAATGAAGGAGGACTCATACCTCACACCTTATACTAAAATTAATTCAAAATAGATCAAAACTAAATATTTTGCACACTTATGGTTATAGCAGCATTAATTATGATTCTCAATTGGTAGAAACAGCCCAAAAGTCCATCCACTGATGACTGGGCAAACAAACTGCCATATATATGATGGACTATTACACAGCTATAAGACAGAATAAAATTGTGACACATGCAACAATGTGGAAGAAACTTGAGGACATTATCTTGAGTGAAATAAGCCACAACTAAAAGAACAAATATTGTGCAGTATCACTAACATGAGCTAACTATAATGAGCAAACTCTGAGTTAAGGTTAAAAACGCAGGTTCTCAGGAGATAGAAAGAAGGTAGAGATTGGGCATTTGATGCTTAGTGAGTAAAGAATGTTTCAAAAAATTGTAAGGACTTAAAAATGGATAGTACAACACTGTATGGTGGTAGCACAATATTGTGAGTATAATGAACAAAGCTGTGTGTGATTATGGATGAAAAAGAAATGTTAGGAACATGTTTGGTACCAGAAGGAAATATAGAGGATAAAAACTGGGACAGTATAACATAGTGAAACCCAGAGTGCACAATGATGCTGATTAAATTGTACAAGCATGAGTTTTTACATGAGTGAGAACAAATGTATATCACCATTGTAAGGTGTTAAAAATTGGATGGTATACAATTAATGCAAACTGGGGTCTATAGTTAACAGCAGCACTGTAATATTACCTCATTAATTGTAACATAAGGCACTATATCAAAGCTAAATGCCAATAAGAGGGGATATAAGGGAGGGCATAGTATTTTTTCTTTTTTCCCTCTTCTTTCTCTGCAGAAGAAATGGAAGTGTTCTTACGTAGATTGTAGTGGTAAATGTATAACTATGTGATTATACTAGGAACCACTGACTCCATACTTAGGATGGATAGTATGGTATGTGAATAAAACTGTTCTAAAAAAATAAAAAGAGAGATACAAATTCTGGAGTAGATATTGAGAGAAAGATATACCTATCAGGTATATAGGTGAATAGGGAAGTAAAATGGAGCTGCCCCTCTGGAGCTGGCAGCATGTTGGTTCCACAGGGGCTAAGTATAGTGTTGCCGTGTGATCCTGCAATCCAGTTACTTGGTATATACTCTGAAGAACTGGAAGCAGGGACATGAATAGACATTTGCACACTGATATATATGGCAGCATTATTCACAATTGGCAATGAATGCAGGTGGTCCAAGGGTACATCGACTGATGAGAAGAAGTGCAAACTGTGGTGTATACATATGATGGAATAGTGTGCAGCTGCTAAAAGGAGTGAAGTCAGGAGGCATGCAACAAGGTGAATGAACCTTGAGGACATTATGATGAGTGAAAGAAGCCAGAAATAAAAAGACAAATATTGTGTGGTCTCACTAATATTAATTAACTATAAGGAGCAAACTCTGAGAATTAAATTAGAGAGCATAGGTTATAAGATGATAGAAAGTGGGCAGAAATTGGGTAATTGATGATTAAGGCGTACAGAATGTTCAATAAGACTGATTGTAAATGTTCCCAGATTGTAAGCTCTTACAGTAGTCACATTTACTCCTGAGTTTTACTGTTATTTCTAAATTCTGAGATGCTGTGCTCTTCATGTATAAACTGTTAGTTCCATGGAACTTGGGTACCTGAGTGACACCTGAAACTCAGATATAGTTCTGCATTTCTAAAAGTCAACATTATCCATAGAGGAACTGTTAAAGAAGCTGAAATAGAGATCAGATTTCAATTAGAGATATGAATGAAGCTGACCTGGTTAGGACTAAGGTAAATCAGAACACAGGGTAAAGGATGCTATTGTCTGTATTTTAAAACTTCAACTTCTGTGTGAGACCAAAGGAAGAGATATTTATTTTGTTCAAAATCAAATAGCACTATTTGATTTAACCTGTCTGGTGAGTTAGTTTAAACAGCTAATTACATGAAACCTAAAATAGGGAATGAAATCTTGTTATTCTGTACAGGTTACTGTAATACTCCAATATATTTCAAAATATTTTAGGCAGAAAATAAAAAAGTATTTGTAATGTCTTTGAAGGACTGGAGAAAAAATACAGAACTATTAAACTTCCCCACCTGAGGAATTCCTAATGTTCTCTCAAGCATTAGGGACACCCAATTTAATAATCCAAGCCCTCAATCTTGAGGCTTGCCCTTATCAAATTTATTTCTGTAATGATGAGGCTAAATATAATCTTATAAACATGCCTTAGAGTCACTGCCAGAGAACCTCTTTCATTGCTCAGATGTGGCTTCTCTCTCTAAGCCAACTCTACAAGTAAACTCACCGCCCTTCCCCCAAGTGGGGCACGGCTCCATGGGACCAACAATGCCTTCTTGACCAAAAGGGGGAAGTGAAGTGAAACAAATTAAAGTTCAGCGGCTAAGTGATTTCAAATAGGTTAACTGGTCATTCTGAAGGTTACTCTTATATAAGCTTCAGCTAGATATTCCAGATTGTCACCGTATGCCAAGCCCCAATAAACAGTATTCCTGAAAACCCAAAAGAATACCCTGGGAGTCTGCTCAATGTGCCCTCTGGCCTGGTACCTCGGGAAAGCCCTGGAGTCTCTACTGGGGGCTTCCTACCCTAGGAAGCGTGGTTTCCATTTTATACACATCAGTAGCCTTCTGTCTGTGCTATGGGAGATGTCAAAGAATCAAAAATGCAGATAACACCAGAAACTCCAGGAAAGATCACTGTTTTAAATCCTTTTGAAAGTCCTAGTGATTATTCTAATCTCCATGAACAAACTGTCTCCAGCCCTTCCGTTTTTAAATCAACAAAATTGCCAACTCCAGGGAAGTTCAGATGGTCTATTGATCAACTAGCTGTAATAAATCCTGTAGAAATAGACCCTGAAGACATTCATCGTCAAGCTTTATATCTAACTCATTCTCAAATAGATAAAGATGTGGAAGACAAAAGACAAAAAGCCATTGAACAGTTTTTCACTAAAGATGTCATCGTGCCTTCTCCTTGGACTGATCATGGAGGGAAACAGCTTGCAGAGTATCATTCCAGTAAATGTATAAATATAAATAGTGACTCTACAATTGGAGGAAAGCTGACTATTCATTCTGAGAAAAGCAATGCTGCTTGTCAGACATTGCTGTCTCTTCCTGTGGATTTTAATTTAGAGAATGTATTAGGTGACTATTTTAGAGCTGACGAATTTGCAGATCAATCTCCAGGAAACCTCAGTTCTTCATCTCTCAGAAGAAAGCTGTTTTTAGATGGGAATGGAAGTATCTCTGACTCCTTATCTCCAGCTTCTCCCAGAAGTTCTCATAGTGCTCAAGCATCACTTGAAGTGTTTTATTCAATAGATTTATCTCCTGTACGGTGTAGGAGCCCTGTTCAAACACCAGGTTCGGGCCAGTTTTCTTCTAGTCCTATTCAGGGTAATGCAAAAAAATACAGTTTGGGAAGCACAGCCAGTCCACCTATTTCTTCACCTACTTTCTCACCAATTGCACTTCAGATAGGAAAGACACCTGTCCGGCGCCGTCTCGCTCAGCTTCTGGTCCCCGGCCGGCGGAGGGAACAGGAGGGAGAGAGAGACAGACGCAGACAAACCGACTCAAGTGACAGACACGGGTTCGAGACACGCTGCAGTTGTGAGCACAGACCTTTACTGGAGCTAAGCTTGCAAGCTCTGTTACAAATTCCACGCGGGACAGAATACCCCGCGGGGGAACAACCTCTATGTGGCCGTCAGGTACGGCTCCCTATGGGTCGTCTCCCCCCACCCTGTCCGGGTAACCTCTTATATACTGTGCCCAAACCCAATAGGTTAGTGCCACGTATACAGAGGTGATTGGAAGATAGGGTTGGTGGGCGCGTGCGTCATACGCGGAAACAGGATGCGGGCGCCATCTTGACTCACTCGATGGGCGGGGGGGATCTCTAGAGCAGGCCGCAGCGTGTCCACTAGGCCAGACCCGGGAGGCGGCTCTCCACATTCTCCCCTTTTTTTATTTATTTTGACCCAGTGTCTCCATTGATGAGTGTGCTCCCGTGGGCCTGAGTGGCCCACTACATGTTTTGGTGCTTTGGGGAGTCTGGACTAGGCTTGCTAGGCACCAACCAGAATGCCACCTCATATAGAGACCGGAGAGCCCGTGAGCTGGAAACCACGTGACTCTCCCTGCAGTGCTTCGCCTCGCAACTGGGTTATGAGGGGAGGGCAGGAGAGCGGCAACCAGAATCGAGAGTGTCGCTAGGTGTCTCTGTGCAATGGCTGGAGTCTAGTCTGGCCAGGACTGCGACTTCACCTAAGAGATCAGCCTACGACCAAAATTATGACTGCTGGTGCCGCCTTTTATACCCGGGACACAGCCATGGGCCTTGCAGCGGGTCTTGCTTTCGAGCGTCCCGCCCTGAGTGGCCGGGATGGGTCATACGGTGAAATGGGGGACTGGGCAGCAGGGCGGTCATTGTCAGGAGCACCAGGGGCGAGTGACATAACCAACATGGTAGTAACACGCAATTGCTGCTGTGTCTGGAACAAGCGTTCTAACAAGCATTTAACAGTGACTAATCTCACTAATAGTCCCACCGCTACGAGAATCCAAGTAGTCAAATTGGGCCAAGAGAACCAAGAGGTGACTCGGTTCCACAGACTTTGTACAGTCTCGCCCAGTTTGGAAAGGTCGAAGGCAACGGGGGTTAACTTGATCTTCCCAAGCACTTTAAGGTCTGATTCCACCTGTTGGGAGAGTGGGGGGTATTAAAACTGGTCCCCCTTCTAAACAATCGAAGGGTGACCGGCGTTTTCGTTGCCATCTCGTCAGTCGCCGCCGTCATCAGCAGAGTTGGAGGCCTGATCTGATGGTTCAGGTTGAAGGCTTGTTGGTTTTTTGGGCAACAGCTCCGTGGCCTCCTCGGGCGATGTCACGGTTCTCACCAGTCTTTCCGGAACCCACACTGGTTGACGTCCTGGCTCCTGGGGAAAAACACAAACAGAGCCTCTGGCCCAGCTGAGCACGGGGTCAGGGCCTTGCCACTGTCCCGACAGGACATCCTTCCATCGGACTAGACCTCTATGTGGAGGACTTGGAGTGGTGTGTTGCAGGGCAGGGCTAATACATAGGGCTGGAAGCTACCTTGATGTCCTTCTTCATCGGCCCAATGAAGGGCGGTTGCGCTGAGCATGGGTGCTGAGACTTGGCCTATTCCTCTAATGGGTTCCTCCGCCTTGCACGTTGGCCAGGCGGGGGGCCATTCTTGTTGTCTTATGATTGACCGATCGGCCCCGGTATCAAGCAGGCCCAAGAAGGATCTGCCTTGTACCTTAATAGTCAGCATAGGTCGAGACTCCAGGGACATATGGAGGCCCTCAAAAACCTCTCCACTGGATCCAAACCCCTTAGTTCCTCTCTGTCTGGTTTTACTCGGAAAGAATGCATGTAAGCTGGGCAAGAGCAGGAGCTGTGCCAGCTTATCGCCTTCTGCGATGACTAGGGTGCCTAGCTGAGATTGGACCATAACCTGGGCCTGGCCTGTGAAATCTGAATCTACAAGTCCTGGTATGACTGTTAATCCTTTCAGGGCTGTGGATGCTCTTCCCAATATGAGCCCCACAGTACCAGCCGGTAAGGGCCCCTTGAAGGAGGTCCTCACCAACTGGACACCCATGGAGGGGGTTAGTATGAGTCTGGAGGTGGCACGGAGGTCCAATCCTGCTGAGCCAGGGGACGCACGGATTTGGTCGGATGCTGTACTGTCGAATGGCATGCAAGGGGGTCCGTCGAGGGGGCGGACCCCCTCTGCCCATTTTTTGGAATCTGTCTAGGGTGGCCAGAAATGCACGCACCCTGCGCATCGAAGACTGACCTGCAGTCCTCTGCGCGGTGGGGTCCCTTGCGGCAACGGCCACATAGTTTGGTCTCCACATGTGGTCTACCAAAATGCTGAGTAGTGGGTGGTTGGCTTTTATTGGGGCAGTCTCTCTTAAGGTGTCCCGACTGGCCGCAGTGATAGCATCCTTTAGGCCTTGTCTCTAAGGCTCTTGGTTTTTTTGTAGTTACTTGTAGGGAGCTGGCTAGCATGGCAGCTAGACCTGCATTAGTTAACGGGCTACCAGCATCTCTGCAGAGCCGAACCCATTCCGTCAGGTTTTTTCCTCTGTTTTGTGCTAGGATAACTTTACATTCCTTGTTGCACTGCTCAAATATCATTTGTTTAACTACAGTCTCTGCCACTCCTGGATCTGAGAAAATTCTCTCAGCCGCAGTTTGCATTTTGGCTACAAAATTCACGAAGGGTTCTGTGGGGCCCTGATGTATGTTGCTGAGTGAGGCTTGAGCCTCTCCCTCACCTGTCAGCTTTTTCCAGGCTCCTACGAAACAACGGAAAATCTGGGCGTAGACTTCTTGAGGGAACCCTGTTTGATTCTGGGAGTGGGCACCTTTCCCCAATAGCATATCTGCATTCCATCCGCCATGTCTCCCCGCTGCGTTTTTCGCAGCTTGCTCCTCCGCTAACTCTTCGAACCATGCTTTCCAATCTATGTATCGGCCCTGGGGCAAGCAAGCACGGGCCAGCTGATATATATCTGCGGGCGTATGATTCAGGGTGGAAAGGTTTTCAACCATATTCAAGGTAAAAGGAGCATTGGGGCCATACTGATGGACAGCTTGCCTCAATTCCCTTAAAACTTTGTAATCATATGGCTCATACTGGTTATTACCTTGGGGATTGATAATAACCGGGTACGTCTCTGAGACTGGTTCTGGCTTAAGCGGCTGGTAACCACCCATCATACCGAAAGGTCTAAAGGCTGAAAAGGGGTTCCATTTCCAGAAATGTCTCCCTCCATCACTTGGTGACGTAAGGTCTCGAGGGCTCGCGTACGCAGGCGGGGGGTACGGCTGTAACTGCCCTTCCCATGACCAGCCTGCAGGGGGCTCCGGATCTCGCAATGGAGGGCAGACGGAATTACCTGATGCTGCCACTCGAGGGAGCCCTTGCTTACCATCCACCGGAAGGCGCCGCGTCTCTAGGGGCGCAGCGGTAGGCGCGGGCGGGGCGGAGGGCAGCGGGGGCGAGACCGGGAGCCCCCCCAGATCGATCAGCAGAGGTGCGCCTGCACTCTCAGCCTCGTCACCATCTGACTCTGAGTCAGAGTCGTCTGAACTAGCGCCAGACTCTGGCGGCTTACAAGTGGGCGGCTCACTTTCACAGGAGCCGTCCGCTGACGAAGCCGACCGAGTCTCTTGAAGCGCGTGCCGCGCCTGTAGCAGGGCAGGGGATGGACTAAGGCCCGTAGCTTCTGTCTCAAGACAGGCACGGACGGTCTCCCAGATGGGGACTAGGATCGGGTCCATGCATAGGCCCGTCCGGCGTGCCCGATTTATGTCGTTACCAAGTTTTATCCAAGAAGGCAAGCTGAGGCTACCGGAATGGGCGAACCAAGGGGCAAAGGTAGCAACATCGTCAAGGAACCGCAGGAGGGAACTCTTCTTAACTGAGATGCCCCGCTGCTTCAAAAGGGTCTTTAAGGGAGCTAACAAAGGTGAACTTCCGGACTGCCCCATGTTTGCAGTCGGCACTGTACTTTAATCCCTCGGAGAGCTCTTCCGAGTCCCCGGGGCTACCTGAAAGCCCGCGGGCCTTAACTCTCACGTAATAAGAAGTACTCACCTTCTCGCGGTGATCAGGCGCGGGAAGTCCGCTGCGAGCTCAGGATGCACGTCCTTCTCAGTTCAAGAAGAGACAGTACGGCTCTCCTTGCAGAAGAGGTGTCGAGAGAGGAGGGTCCCCGTACGGGCCACCACTTGTCCGTAGCCGTCTCGCTCGGTGTCAGGTCCCCGGCCGGCGGAGGGAACAGGAGGGAGAGAGAGACAGACGCAGACAAACCGACTCAAGTGACAGACACGGGTTCGAGACACGCTGCAGTTGTGAGCACAGACCTTTACTGGAGCTAAGCTTGCAAGCTCTGTTACAAATTCCGCGCGGGACAGAATACCCCGCGGGGGAACAACCTCTATGCGGCCATCAGGTACGGCTCCCTATGGGTCGTCTCCCCCCACCCTGTCCGGGTAACCTCTTATATACTGTGCCCAAACCCAATAGGTTAGTGCCACGTATACAGAGGTGATTGGAAGATAGGGTTGGTGGGCGCGTGCGTCATACGCGGAAACAGGATGCGGGCGCCATCTTGACTCACTCGATGGGCGGGGGGGAACTCTAGAGCAGGCCGCAGCGTGTCCACTAGGCCAGACCCGGGAGGCGGCTCTCCACAGACACCACTCTCAGAACAAAGGAAGTTTACTTTTCATTCTCCTGATGCTTCATCTGAAACAAATTCTAAAGGAATTACTAATCCATGTATGAGAAGTCCTTATATAGATGGCTGCTCACCAATTAAAAATTGGTCTCCTCTGAGATTCGAGATGTGTAGCGGCGGTGCTCAGTATTGGACCTCACTTATTCGGATACCTTTTACTCTTGAGCCTCCCAGTGAAGATGAAGAAGATAAAGAGAACACGCCTCCCATCGACGTCTCCTTGCCAGTCATGGATACTGCTGGCATACCTCTGCGGCAGTTGAACAGTGATACTTTTACACATGGCACACATTTAGTTGTGACTGCCATGTCCATCTCACAGAATCCATCCAGTGCTTCTGAAAAAGGATTAGCACTGTTGCAGGATGTTGAAAGTGAGAAGGAGAATAGCACTGTGGGTATGGTTGACCCTGTAGAGATGGCGGATGAGAACACATGGATTAAGGAGACTGTTGATAATGGGGGTTTACCCCTGACTGATTTTGTGAGTGGAATTGCCTTCAGCATTGAAAACTCTCATATGTGCCTGTCACCTCTTGCAGAAAGCAGTGTCATTCCTTGTGAAAGCAGTAACATTCAGATGGACAGTGGCTATAATACACAGAATTGTGGAAGCAATATTATGGATACAGTTGGGGCAGAAAGTTACTTCAAAGAAAGTGATCCACAAACCTTTGAAGTTGAGAATAAATCTCAAGTTTTTAATACAAAGCAAGACCACACAACACAGAGGTGTTGGATGAAAGCAGCCAATCTTTCTCAAAGTAGTGGTCCATAGACTACCTCTATCAGAACCAAAGACTGTCACTGAATAGCTCCTGGCATGTTTTTTACGCACAGGATCAATATGATTTGATTGGGGAAAAAAATTGCTTCAACGTGCTTCATTTTTTCGCTTTCCCTCTTTAATGTGAAAAATCAAGGGTAATTTAGTGACATAGAAACAGCAGAAAAGCTTCTAAAACTTCAACCAATTGTTGAAGTACAGGTTTTTTATCAATAAATATTTTTGTAATTACCTTGAAAAAAAAAAAAGAATACCCTGGGTTCTATCTAAGACTCTATAAAAGTTTTACCTATAAAGCCTATTTTTTCAGAAACTAAAGGCTTCCAGATGGCTCTTATGCCAAAAAGGCCCTGAAACACAGAGGTACAAGTCTCTCCAGGAACATCAACCGGTTTCATTCTCCTTTCATAATTTCAACACCCTTTTCAGTATGAATAAGTTAGAAACAGCCATTGCTCAGATGTCTCTGAAGATTGAGAGAATAACCAGATGAGAGGGAGGACTTGTAGTGGAGAAGTTTGGAGGTAATGTGTGATTATGATGACCGACTCATTATATAGATATTTCTTTTTAATTTCTAGCATATTAGCCTAATCAGAAGGAAATCCCTGAAACTGATGAACGGTATAGTCCAATAGCCTTGATCTTTGATAATGATTGGACAATTATATATATATATATATATATATATATATATATAATGACTTTATAGTTATATATATAAGTATCACCTTATGACCCTGTGATTGTAAAAACTTGTGACTGACACCCCCTTTATTCAGTTTGTGGGTAGATGAGTAATAAAATAGAGACATACATGAAAAAAAATAATTAGTTGGGATACAGGGAAAAATACCTCTATGTGAACTATGAACAGTAGTTAATAGTGCTACTTTAACAGTCTTTCATCAATTGTAACAAATATAACTATTATTAAAACCATTAGTAGAATTACAAAAAGTGCTATCATCAATTGTAACAGATTCTCTTTACCAATGCAAGTATTGGTGGGGTGCAGGCATATGGGAATCCTGCACTTTATGCCCAGCTGTAAGCATACAACTTCTCTAATAAAAATATTTAATAGAAAAAAAATTCAAGTTGGCTTCCAACCAGCCACTTGAAGCTTTTCATATGAAGAGACTAAAACAAGGAAAAGAGTCACCATCCTGGCAATTAATTACAGGAATAATTTATTCCATACATCAAGTGGAAATAGGAAAGCAGAAGAGACAGGGAAGAATATGTTTGATGCCAATATAATCTGCTTGGGTATCTCCTGATATTCTTTTGCCAATTTTTATGATAAACAGACAAACAGAATGATGGTCTGATGACCAGGGGCTCAAACCACTTAGGGGTCAAGGGTTTTCGTCATAACACCAAGGAAGCCAGTCTGGACCAGTAGAGGCACGAGGCACTAACTGAGTGTGACAGGATTGTGAAATGGGTGATGGAGGAGGACCATGAAGGGTATGAAATTACTGCCCTGGGATAAGATGCAATAATTCATCCCACTAATATTTCTCTTGTAGGTTTCCCTGAGGAAAAAAGGCTCAACGGATTCCTGGAAGAACCACTTCTAGAGCTTATCATTGGAAGGAAGTGGATCTTAGTAGTGCGAAGAGGGGATGAAAGTGGATTGTGTCTTACGCAGGTCAGATAACTTCTCACAAATAATTCAGAACTGAATCATTTATTCCTCCAGCTGTTGAGGGTTTAGGTAGCCACAGGCACTCAAGGGAATCCCTTTGGAGAATTTGCCCTTGGATCTTGCCTCCTCACAGGAGGCAATTTAGAGTCAATAACTGGTTGGTGGGGGGTGTCTCAAAGGCCAGCTCACTCCCTCAATTCAGCATGACTCTGAAAGGCTGTCAGCTCCAGAGCTCTGTGTGGGATTGGCTGAGCTTTTGTTACAACTGCGTCGTAGTTCCTCTTCTCTTTCTGTCCAATCCTGTCTCCTTCACTGCCCATAGGTATTGATCCAGAGAGAACTACCTAATAAACCTAATACATGCAAATCTCTGGCTCAGAATCTGCTTCCAAGGTAGACCAGCATGCAATGACCTATGCCCCTGGGCTGGGTAATGAAGACTGTAATGAATAGGGTGTCCTGGATGCATAGAGAGCCATCTTAAATGCAGTCTGTCTCTTCAGATCTGAAAGTTAGTCATATGCTGAAGAAATTTATATTGCTTTGTTTTTACACGTAAGAGATTTATGTATGGTACTTCCAAAATTTGGGGATATTCCCATTTGACACTTCACTAGAAACTGGTTAAGGAAAAGTTTAGCAACCACTAAATTAAACTAACAACTATATACAGTTGTCATGTATTTCAGGACTCTGAAACCCCTTGAAGGATTTTCCTCAAAATATATCATTGCTGACCACAATGTACATACTGTACCACTCTTGATCACTATCTCCCAAATAACTCTCAATGGATCATACTTTAATTTTAAGTTAGTTTCCTCACCAGCATAGGGCCAGTTCAAGGGCACATTAAATTTAAAATTAATAGGAAAAAAAGAATTAATAAAATAAAAGCGGAAATTTATGAAATACAAAACAATCATTAAGAATAATATATGAAACCAAAAGTGTTCCTTTGAACAGATAAAACAATTAACAAACCTTTAAGTAGGCCAATTAAGAAAATTAGGAAAAAGATGCAAACTCTTGATATCAGCAATGAAATGTGGAATCACTATAAGCCGTACAAGAATTAAAAGGATTAAGGAATATTATGAACAATAACTTTCACAAATTCCTTAAAAGACCCAAATTACCAAAACGGACTAAAAAAAAAAAAAGAAAGCTTGAAGACTTCTTTGCCAATTAAAGTAATTGAATTTTTAATTTAAAATGATCCCACAGAGAGAACTATAGATTCATATATCTGCAGTGGTGAATTCTATTGAAAATTTAGGAATAAATAATACCAATCCTAAACAAACCCTTTCAGAAACCAGGAGGTGGGAACACTTCCCAAATCATGTACATTACCATGACATTGATAGAGAAATTAGGCAAAGACATCACAAGAAAAGAAAAATATTACCTAATATCACTCATAATTCGCACAAAAATCCTTAACAATATATTAGCAAATAAAAGCAAACAAGGTTTAAAAGGACAATACATTTTGATCAACTTGGTTTCTTTTTCCACTTGGCAAAGCTGGGTTAATATATGAAAAATAATTACTCAAATTCACCATACTGACAGAATAAAGAAGAAATATCAAAAGATCATCTGATGAAATACAGGAAAAGCATTGGAAAAATCCCACATCCTTTTCTGGTAAACTATTACCAAACGAAGAATACAAAGAGACTTCCTAAACCTGATAAAGGACATCCATGAAAAACGTACAGCTAATCACATACTTCTTGGTGAAAGACAATGCCTTCTCCTTAAAATTGAGAATAAGAGCCAGGTGCGTAGATAGTTCAGTGCAGAATTCTCACCTGCTATGTGGGAGACCCACCCATGCATACAAAAAACAAAACAGAACAAAAAGAAACCATATCATGTTAGCTGCAATAATGGGACATTCACATGAAAACAGAATGAAATGTGATCCCCCACCACACAGCATACAAAACAAGTGAGAATAAGACAAGGAGTTCTGTTTTCAGTACTTCCATTCAGTATCATTCTGGAACGGCTACAGTACAACCACATAACAATTGGTTACATATAAATAAAACTGTCTTTGTGGACAACATGACCACACTCAGAAAATCCCAAAGAAACTATCAAAAAGTTACTAAAACTAGTAAGTCATAGGATACAAAGGTCAATCTACAGAAATCAGTTTTATTTCTACATTATTTAAAATGGTATCCAAAACCATTAAATTCTTAGGGGTGAATTTAGCAAAACATTTTCAAAATCTGGACAATTAAAACTTCAAACACTTCTGAGATAAAGTGAGAAATATGTAAATGATGATAAACACCATATTTCAGAATCAGAAGACACAATGCTGCCAAGATCAGTTCTTTCCAAATTGGTCTATAAATTCAATTGGACCCGAATCAAAATCCCAGCAGGCTCTTTTTTAGAAATAGTACAATGTATTTCACTAAAGTTAAAAACTTGCTCAATGAAAGACACTATTTACAAAATAAAAAGCATGTTTTAGATTGGGAGAGAATCAATACAAAACATTTATCTGACCCGGAACTTGAGTCCAGAATACATAAAATAGCACCTAAAACTCAATAATGAGAAGACAGATGATCCAACATAAATAGATGAAATATTTAACAGATACTTCACAAAGTATGGTCTATGAAGCTGTGAAATGCACATAAAAGATGGTGAACATCACCATTCATCAAGGAATGCAAATTAAAACCACAATGAGATAAAACGATTAACCCACTCAGAGGGTTGAAAGTATGAAGATTAACAATATAGTATGTTAAGAAGAGTGTGGGGCAAGTGGAACTCTCATACTCTGCTATTTGCAACGCAAAAGGTACAGCCACTTTGAAAACAGATTAGCAGTTCTTTATAAAGTTAAAAATACTTAGCATATTTTCCATCAATCCCTTTCCTAAGTATTTACCCAAGTTAAATGAAAACATTTGCCCACAAATACTTGCATACTAATTTTCATAACAGCATAAGTTATAATAGGCAAAATCTGTAAATATCCCTAAAAGTCCACTATCAAATAAACGGATAAATCTTATATGTTGATAAAATGGAATTTTAATCAGCAATTAAAAGGAAGGAGCTGCTGATACATACAAGATGATAAATTAAAAAAAAAAAACCATGCTAGGTGAAAGAAATTGACTAAAAATTTGCAAACCACACGATTGCATTTATGTGAAATTCTAGAAAAGGCAGAGCTATAGTGACCATGAATCAGCAGTTGCCTGAGGCTTGGGAAGAGGGTGAGAACTGGCTGCAAAAGGATACAGGAATAATTTTGGAAGTAATGGAAATGTTATATATTGTGACTGTGGTGGTGTTTGCACAGTTACACATTTGTCAACTCATTGAACTATATACTTAAAATGGGTTGATTTTATTATATGTAAATTGCATCTCAATAAGCCTGACAAAAATGTAAATGAGCCATTTACCTGATGAGAGGCTGAAGTAGTGCATGAGGTTCCCTAAACCAGAAAATGTCCTTGATGGCAGATTTTGTCAAGTTTGTGTTGCGTGTGATATGATTCCTTCACTTGGCCTCAATCATTTCATAAAATTCTGTGATATGTATCAGCCTTTGCTTGAAAGCTGGATTTGCAGACATCAGACTGTAGCCTATATCTGGTGCTCATTTTTATCGGAGGTCCAGAGGGTGAAAAGAGGAAAACCTTCAGCAGAGACAAAAAGCCCAAGCAGGGAAGACAAGTAATTGCGCTGCATCCAGGAACTTGGGGAAAATCCTGGAGATTATTTTTGTCTTAATTTTGTGTTTAAGTTTCTTAGGCTAATCAAGCAAATGCCATGAAATGGGCTGCCTTAAGCAGTGTGAATTTCTTAGCTCATGGTTTTGAGGCTAAAAGAAAGTCCAAATCAAAGTGTCATCATGGCAATGCTTTCTTCCTGAGACTGTCCTGGGGCTGGCTGCCAGTGACCCTGGGCACCTCCGTCACACGGCCAGGCACCTGGTGGTGTTTCCCAGTCTCTGCCTTTTCTTCCATCAGTTTCAGCATCTGGCATCCTGTAGCTTTCTCTCTCTCATGTATTAGTTCAATCCATTTACAGAGGACTCCAGTAATAGGGGTAAGACCCATCTCGACTGGGCTGGGCCACAAACACAACTTGACTGGCGTCACTTCATCATAAGGTCCTAATTACAATGGGTTCACACCCACAGGAATGGATTAGATTTAAGAACATGTTTTTCTGGGGTACATACAGCTTCAAATCATCACATTTTGTAATCTATTTAATAAGATTTGGATCAACTACATATAGCTCTTTAAAAAGATGCAAAACTATAACTAATATATGGATTACAAAAGTTGTGACTTTCCAAAGATATTATTTTAAAATAAATAGTCCTTTGATCTCTAAGACTACAAGTTAGCTGACCAGTTGCAGTTGAAAAATGTCTCCCATTTGTTTCAGATGGTAATGGTTAGGATTCGCCTGTGCAACAGATCACCTACTCATATATACTCCTTCCAAGAAAATACATTTTCTTATTTGGAAAAATATCATATATAGGTTTATTTTTATAACATCTTTACTAATGGGAAATTTTCTTGTTAGAACAAGTTTAAAAACCAAAATAAACTAAGATGTACCAATCAATGGTTTTTATCAATAATTTTGGGGGGTAATTTATGAAGACATCCATTGACTGCACCAAGTTATTCTCAGAGCCTCATTCTATCTGTTTCAGACATTAGATACTCTAATACTACATCACCTAATTTTTCCCTGTTTATTGTGTCCATTATTCGGCATTCTATAAATCACAATCTTAGAAGTTATTCCCACTATTTCAATACTTCCAACTGCCTTGAAAAAGTAGAGGATATGAGAAATATACCTCTTTGCATTATTCGAGAGCCTCTCTCAACCTGTTATTCATCAATCTTATTATCTACCACTAAGAGTGATAATTTGAAAGATATGGATCAATTTTCTTTTCTACACTAAAAGATATATATTACGCAGCAAAGAATAATGATGTTTAAAAGAAAAAGCTTTAGAGATCTTCAATACATAACTGATTAAACCAACTTAAGCAATTTAACCACATATTTTGTTTTTGCTTAGTTTTATTTCATTTAGCATCATCTTCCTACAGGGATTATCAACTGGCAGTTTTTCCAAGATCTATGACCACCCTTCCAGGTGAACAAGACCCTTTAAACAAAGTTGCAGGGCAGACAATCCCTCTGTCACATCTCCCACTCCCAACCCATTAATCTCTTTACTGCACCTATTACATCTTTGTTTCTGAGAGTATAGATTAGAGGGTTGAGACTAGGTGTGACAACAGTATAAAAGAGGGCAATGAACTTGTCTTGATTTTGAGAATTCTCAGATGGTGGCTGGAGATATATACACATGACTGGGATGAAAAAGAGAGATACAACCATAAGATGGGCTCCACATGTCCCAAAGACTTTCTGAAGTCCAGTTGTGGACTGCATCCTTAGCACTGCCCAGGCAATGGCACCATAGGAGCTGAGAATAAGAATGAGAGGTATGAGCACAAAAACGGCACTCATGACCATGAGAGTCAGCTCATTAACATGGGTGTCAACACATGAGAGATGCAGCAGTGATGGAACTTCACAGAAGAAATTATTTACTTGGCGATGTCCACACAAGGGTACCCAGAATGTAAAAGAAGAATGAAGTGCTGAGGTGGCAAAGCCACTTACCCAAGAAGTTGCAGCCAACAGATAACAGAGATGAGGGTGCATGAGGACATTGTAATACAAGGGTCTACATACAGCTACATAACGGTCATAGGACATCACCACCAGTAGGACACACTCTGTTGTTCCCAGTGCAAGAACAAAGTAGAGTTGAATCATGCAACCTTCATAAGAGATAGTCTTCTCTGGGCCCCAAAGGTTGACCAGTAACTGAGGGATGGAGCTGGTGGTGTAGCACAGATCCAGAAAAGAGAGGTTTGAGAGGAAGAAGTACATTGGAGTACGGAGATGGGCATCCAGGTATGACAAGGCAATGATGACCATGTTGCCAATCAGTGTCATCAAGTAGAAGACCAAAATAACCACAAAGAGAATCACTTCCAGTTGTGGCCAATTAGAAAAACCCAATAGAATAAAGTAGCCTTGAGAACTTGCATTTTTTCCATCATCACTCATTTCCTGATACCTGAAGAAAGAATCACATAAACTCAAAGGCTTCCCTTCAAACTCTTGCCAACAGAATGGGAAAAAAATGTATGCCCTTCCAAATACAGCTGTCTATACCATGATGGCAGCAGCATTTTTATACTTTTCTTTTTATTTTCATTCAGATAGTTGTAGGTAAAATCAATAACCTCCCAAGTGACTGAGTTATTTTATACATCTCTAAGTTAGCATTTGGATAAATGAAGATTAAAGATATTCCTGACAAGCCAAAAGACACAATTTTCCTGAAAAATAATATTTTTACAAAAAATCCCACTATACTTACTTTTCTTTCTGCACATTCAGGCAATTGTTTGGTAACAAAGAAAAGAAGAACTGCAGTCTTAATAATCTTATAGATAGATGAGAGTTCACTATGTGATGAAAGATAATTCAGGAATATCTAAAAATATCAATATTGGGTAAAAAATTTCAACTTCAATTGGGTATGATTATAGAAAGAATAAGATAGTCTAAGTTGTTTATTTATGGTAACATCTTGTTTCTAGACTGAAAAAATAGCGTGAAAATGGAGGTACAAACACCCACACATGCAGCAGACACCAGTTTAGGAGTATTTACAATGTGAGCTGAGCTGGACATCTCAGTCCTGATAAACAGAGAAGTGAAATTAACAGGAAAATCAGTGATAGGGCACTTCCAAAGGGAAAGAAGACTACAACTAAACTTGGGCAGCAAAAAACAAATCACAGAGTGGGAGAAAAATGTAGGGAGGGAGCAAGTAAGGAAGATCAGCTATATAGATGGAGGAAAGAGGAAAAAAACACTGACTGTGGTTCTTGGGGTTGAAGGCTATGAGACCTGGACAAAAGGACTTCATAACAGTCTCTGCATAACTTCATATGCTCTAGGACAATAACTGAGATATATTTATATACTGGGTCATAATTTATTATTACTTCACATGTTTTGGCTTTTCTACATTTTGAAATGGACATACAGAACATTTAATAAAACAAGGACGTGAATAGTTCATAAAGTCCATTGGCAAGTCTTGTGGTTATTCTTTTGTAAAGTATAAAAGGAAGAAATTGAAATAAGTACTGATAGTTTGATTTTTGGTTGACTCTTTTCTTTCTTTGTGTATTATCAATCTTTTCAAAGAAAGACAAGTGCTTTCTTTTATTATATAGTTATTTCTATAAATCATAGTAACCCAACATTTAAATATTCTTTACTGTCATAGTCAAGTCCTCTCATACTGTCTGATGGGAGATAGTAAAAGACAAACTCAACTTCACTAGACCTACCAGCAATCATCTCTTTTGGGAGCTCTTAATTGTTCAAATATTTTAAAATCTTGACTTTTGAAACAGATATAAGGGGTATCTAATTGGTTGTATTACAGCTAGAGAACTAGGGACACTAAATTTGACCCAAGGCTGTGAGACAAATTCAGGCAAGCACAAAGATTTCTATACACCCTTTAATATAAATGGTAGTGTAAGGAATCATTAACTGGTTGTTACAGTATTCTATGTTATTTTCTATGATTCATAAGCTATCCAGGATATTCATCCAGTGCTAAGCTTTTAAAATAAATTTCTTCTCTCAAATAGTAAATGATGCGAATTCCTTTACTGCCTTTTGAAGAATGATGGAAAAAGTCTGAGGGCTTTCTTTTTAAAGTTCCCTAGAATGAAAGAAATCACAAGAAATTTGAACTCAAATGCTGGGTTACTCCCTCTGATGCAAACAGTTTTCTTCCTTTATATGGTGGCCTGAACATTCCTTACTATAATATTTAAAAGAAAGTGACAGCTGAATTTTTTTATCTGCTACATGACTCATCTTACAGCATTCTTCTCAAGGTAGAAAGGGAAAGGAGATGGGGACAAAGTAAAAATAGGACTCATGCAGAGAAAAGTTATAGGCTTTATGTTTTGATTTTACACTTAATGGAAAAGAGGGAAATGAAGACCCTATCAAAAAAGTTCTTTGAAATCAGACATTAAGAAGAAAACAGATAGCTTAACATTCTTGCCCCAATTATTAGCAACAGATTTTTTCTAATTTTTGTCGCATTCAATCCTTGATACTCTGCTTTTTTCAGTACTGACCTCCCTGTGTTTGTCCATATCCCCCATCGTTTTCTTCCAGATCTACGCCCTTACCATGTGCAAACCAAGGTGGGTTTCTCTAGGTGTTGTGCAACCTGAAAGATCAACCTAATTGCCTTCTGCACCATCTTTTCTAATATGCGAAATCTAACTATAGAAAGCAGAGTCTGAAAATACATGTGACTATCATTGCCACAGCAGAGAGAGGTGGGGACTGTACAAAAGACTTACTTCAGCAGAATGTGGGAACACTTTGGGACATGCAAACCAACAAGGGATGGAACCTTTATCCCACAGCAAGTGGGGTCTTTATGGAAACAAGAGGAATATAACTTGCTTTCCTTGACTGGGGCCACTGGGAGGCAAAATCCCAAAGTGGCAATTAATGCCCCTCAAGAAACTGTCCTTGTTAGGATGGTATAACGCTCACAAGGTAAAACTTGTCATAGAAATGACTTCAGCATGATGTTGAATGTGTATAGAGATGACAGAGAATTTATCCACAAACTAACAAAGGAAAAGGTGCTTTGAGTTATATTGACAATGATGGCAGTGGGTTGTATATATTTTGCCTAAATCCTAAAATTATAGGGAAAATTAAATCAGAATTGGGCACATTTGACCTTTTTTCTTTGCTTTTAATTAAAAAATTGTATAAACATTGTAAATGTTATATATATATGATATTTTATATTATATGATATACATCTGATATATTTATATAATATCAGGTAACAATTTCACTTGGGCATGTGTGGAACAGCCACCTGTTCTCCTGTCCTGATTCCTTCTTTTATTAAGCAACCGCTTTGAAATACTTCAGCTTTCGTTGGGTATTTAACTATATATTTACAAATATTATACTTAAGGCGCTAATTCCCTTTGCATTTTTGTTTAGGTAATGTCTACTAAACCCAACCTGTGCAAGCTCACAGTTTGTTTCTCTTCTATGCAGTCTGCACTTGACCAGCCTCCCCCTCAGATCACGTGCTGGACACAGGGTCTCCCTCCCTCATCGTCCAGGGATCCCTTTCCACTGGGCCTTTGTGGTGCCCAGTGCTCATTGGATCCCATGCCTTTTCCTTTCTTGTAGAGCAATTCCTCTTTTGCTTGTGCCAAATAAAGTTTGAACTCCATGGATCTCACTGGGGGAAGGTCGTTTAAGTTGGTGCACCGATGCTGACTACAGATGCAGCCTGGCATTTCTGAATTCAGGATTCCTGAGGAAGCCCCCACCCTGTCAGAAATATGCTCCTGGCAGCTCAGGTCTTCAGAAGAAGTCTTTTTCAAATTTGTTCTTCCAGTTTCTCCACTGATTTTCTGCATTAGGTGCCTTTTTGCTTAAAATGCCTTTTCATTTGTGCACTGAATCCTGACTGAAACGTAGGTCTGGCATTAGGGCTGGCTGTAAGAAACAGACCCTCAAAGAGAGACCTCCAGCATGATTTACCTGGACCAACTGGGTCCAAGGCTGTCCCATGGACCATTCCCATCACCAAACAAATGCAGAAAATAAACAAAATTTAAAAAACTTTTCTTGACCTTTCTCCCTCAGTGAAATTCCATGTCATTTTTGCTCCCCTTGACAGCAAAACTACAGGAATGTTCTCTATACTTCCTTTCCCATTCTTTCTTAAACTATTACATAAGGATTTTTAATCTCCATCACTCCATTTCAACAGCTCTTGTCAGGAACACTAATGACCTCCACATTTCTAAATGCAACTGACAACTCAGCCTCAAATGTCCTTGATATCGTTCTTCAGAAGCGCCATAGTTTTTATTCTAGCTATGATTTCTCTTAGGTTCTTTTTTCCCCTCCATCTCTAGGGTATATAAGTAGAAGGGGAATAATTATGTGGTAGGTATGCACATCTTCATGTCACTAGATATTTCAGGGTCATTGTGAATGCCTTTATAAACTTTTATGATTTTACCATGATGGTCTGTGCCAGTTTGAAATTATTATGTACCCCAGAAAAGCCATGTGTTAATCCTGATCCAATCTTGTGGGACCAGACTTATTATTTTGGGTGGAAAACTTTGATTGGATTATTTCCATAGAGATGTGACACACCCAGTTGTGGGTATGACCTTTTGGTTAGGTGGAGATGTAACTCCACCTATTCAAGGTGGGTCTTGATTAGTTTACTAGAGTCCTTTAAAAGGGGAAATATTTTAGAGAAACCTTGGAGAACAGTGCTTCAGAGCTGACAGAGATGGATGTTTGGAGATGCTTGGAGTCCTGACAGTGAGAGCAGATGCCCAGACTTGGGCAGAGCCAGGCAAACATTGCCATGACCTTCCCATTAGATGCTGAACAATTTCTGTTAGATTTAGCCATGGGTGTTTTTATGGAGTATGTGATACTTCAAATTACCTTTTCCAGAGATTCATTGCTGATGTATAAAAATGAATTTTATTTTTTGTATATCATTTTAATATCTAGCCAACTTTTCAAAAACCTTCTAAAAATGTATATGCAAATTCTTTGAATTTCTTTACATGCACAATCTATAATATGTGAATAATTAAAGTGTATTGCTTCTCCCAATCCTTACACTTTTTAATCCTTAATTCACCTAATTGAATTGGTGAAGACTTTCAAGATAATATTGAGTAGAAATAGTGAAGCATATTTGACTATTTTTTGGTCTTAAAGGAATTTCTATAAAGGTTTCACCATTAAATATGTTTATCTAGGTCCTTGTTCCTCAAAATGAAGTTCACACTGAGCAACGAAAGAAACACCAGATTAATTTAACTTCATCAAAATTAAAAACTTTCTTTAAATTAAAGGACATTATCAAGAAAATGAAAAGACAACCTACAGAATGGAAGAAATCATTGGCATCAGCTGAGAGATACTATCAAGAAGCTCCATTCCAGACCTACCATGTCAGAACTGGCATTGTAACAAAACCCTTGAGTGATTACTCTGCACGTTAGAGTTTGAGAAGGATTGTTGAAATGGGTTTTTGTGGAAATGCTTTACCTTGTAAAATAGTTCTTATGTAGTCCTTTTGCTAAGATCTCTTTTATGTTAAAGACATATAAATTTTATCCAACAATTTTTTTCCATCAAGTCAAACACTTGACTTTTTCCTTTACTATGCAAATATGATTAATTGTATTGATTGATTAGTTTTTTAAATAATAAATATAAAATGGTTCTTTCAAGATTATTCTATTGATAGTCATGAGTCACTTGTCCTATAATTTTCTTTTTTGTGTTGTTTTTGTCTGATTTTGTAACCTGAGTTAGACTAGTTTTATAAAATTTGTTAAGGGTTGATGTAGTCTTCTGCACTGAGAAATAACTTGTTTGAGATTAAAAATTTTTATTCATCAATAATTAGTGACAAACTAAACCAGAAGGAAAGATAGATGATAAACACTGAGATGGTATAATCTAGGAATGCCTAGAGTATACAATGATAGTGACTAAATGTACAAATTAAAAAATGTTTTTGCATGAAGAAGAACAAAGGAATATCAGTATGGCAGGGTGTTGAAAATTGATAGTAATTTATATTTTAAAATTTTAACTTATGTGTGAGAATAGGGAAAAAATGTTTATTTGATACAAAATTTATATTTTGACTAGTGCATTTCCTAATATAACTTATATGGACAGTTTAATTGAACACCATAAGTACATGGAACCTTGAATAAGTTTTGTAGGTTTGTCCTGATAAATCCCAGAGTGATTTGAACAGTGAATAAAAAAAAATTTGCAAAGTTCCCTTGGGGGAATGGTGAGAAAGGAAGAAAATTCAGCTTTCCCATTTAGAGAATCCCTGATATTCTTGCAAGCAGAGAAAATAATAATAATAATTAGTGACAGGCAGATTTCTCTTTACCATCCCTACCTACTCCCTCTCCTGTTCTGACTACATGGAAACAAATTTTGCAGCTGTGGGACTGCGGGGAAAAAGAAAAAAGACAATTTCAGATGCTAACCATAATAAATATCAACCTCACCTCACTACACATCTCTCTCCTTTCCCTCTCACCCCAGCCCTTATGCTACCCAGAATCAGACAGACACTGAACCAGGCAGCTCCGTATGGCCTTCCTCTTCTCTACTGGCCCTTACAGACCCCGTGAAGTTTAATTACTGCCAAGGAAAGCATTCTGAACCGAAGGGTCCTAATCACAACCTTAGCAGACCGCCCATTGCAGCAATCAACCCCCCTGACCATCTTCCAGTGCTCTTCCCCCACCCACTCCCACCCTTAAAAGGCTTGCTGTTCTCTGTTTTGTTCTATGCTCTCTCCCATACTGCAGCAGCCCCTGAATGAATCATCCTTGCTA
Source organism: Tamandua tetradactyla (assembly GCF_023851605.1). NCBI lineage: Eukaryota > Metazoa > Chordata > Mammalia > Pilosa > Myrmecophagidae > Tamandua > Tamandua tetradactyla. The sequence continues at coordinate 193,275,682 of NC_135331.1, forward strand.
GTATAATATTGTATGGTGCCATTTTTTTCTTTGACACTGGTAATATTCAATAGGAAAGCTGGTCATGGATTTGTATTTAGGGGATCAATTTTTAAACTGCTGGTTATAAGGGCAAATACAAATTTAATAACAATAACAATAAATGGCTTAATTCTCCTTGTTGAACATAATGAAAATTGTTTCCTCCTCCTTCCCTTCTCTAGTCACATTTATTCTAGAAAACTGTAATTGTAACAGTTCTCTTTTTAAATGTATGTCGATTTAAATGTATGTAAATGATTGAATAAACTTCTTACGAATTTCATCACTCAAGAAGTTCTCCTCAAAGAAGAAAATCATTAAGTTGAAATGCAATCAAGAAATTATCCCCTACCTCCCAGTTTCCTGGGCAGAAATTAAAGTAACTTCCCAGGGGCTCTGACTTGAAATTGCAATCTTAACTCTGAAATATCTTGTGAATGTGTTTGTAATGGGTCTATTCTCTTAGCACATAAAAAGAGGAAGCTCTCTTTTTGTCTTTGTAATCCCTTTGCAGATTGCTTGTGGTGCTTCACAATTTGGTTTAATGTTTATTCAATGATAAAATTATTCTTCTAGAAAGAATGAGAACCTCTACCTTCCTAAAGAGGTTTTTCTGTGTGGGGAGATTTTGATTTTACCTACATTTCCCCAACATTACTCAAATTTTAACCATTATAAGACTATTTAGGTATTAAAAGAGATTTTGTAGCCAGAGACCCAGGTTTGATTCCTGGTGATTGCCCATGCAAAAAAAAAGAAAGAGAGATTTTGTAAATTGTATTTCTCAAAGATAAATTTAAATTCTCTAATGTAATGGCATAAATCTGCTTAAGATACCTTTTCAACTTTTTGCTTCTGTAGTATGAGCAATTATGTTCTCTTTTATAATGTTGTTATAGGGTATTTGCACTTCCTTTATTCTTTCCCCTGATAACAGATTTTTCCATTTTTTATGCTGTTAAAGAATCTACTTTTTGCTTGGTTAATCTTCTACAGTTTATGCTGACTCTCTTATTTATAATATATGCTTAGTTTTATTTTGCTATTCTTTACCCAACATTCTGAGATGGATGTTTAATTGATTGATTTTTATTCTTTTTCCTTTTAAAATATGTGCCTTAAATGCCATAAATTTCCCTAAAACAACTTATACAACTATAAACCATAGATTAGATCTTCATTATCATTCAGCTAAAATTATTTCTATTGTAAGAATTCGAGAGTTTTGCCATGCAAAGGAGGACTCCAAGAGACATTCTCTCATGCAACACGCAAGGGGTTTATTTACCACACATGCGTGGGGCTCACTGAACACGCAGGAACAGAGAGCCCCGAGCCTGGGTTTTGGGAAGCTTTTTGAGGGCCAGGATAAGGGGGTGGGGTTTGAGGGTTGAACATTAGTTACAGGTTCTGCTTTATGCAGGAAGTAGATAACGAACATTTTGCAAGAAGTAGATAACAAACATTTTGCAAGAAGCAGATAACAAACATTTTTTGCACATGAGTCATGGGAGCTGCTTCATGCAAGAAGCAGCTGTCTCGTGCAAAACTCCCTTACTCAACCTTCTCAGTTGCATTCTTAGATAAACTTCCTTCGGCAATTACAACCTTGCATAACCAAGGCAGCAGAACACCTTGCATAACAAAGGCAGCAGATAACCGCCCCTGGGAAGTCCCGGGTTGTTTTTCTTAGCCTGATGGGGCCCATAACTCTTTTCTTTACAATCCTTCTTTACATAAGAAAAGTTAGCTACTGTTAAGTTTTATAAAATCCTTCTTTACACTATCATTATTTCTTTTTCAATCCATGAGTTATTGAAAAATTTATTTCTTGTGACTAATGATTTTGAAACTATGAGAATATACTGAAAATCCCTGGATTGTACACTTTAAAATGGTTAATTGTAAGGAATAGAATTAAATCTCAATAAAACTCATATTTTTGCAACACTTCATGGTTTCATATTTCATTCAACAGCCACATCTTTTTTTCTTTTCATTTTATCATATGGGGTGAGGTAGCAGATAATAGACTTTTTTCCTAGTGTCAACTGTGACATGAATAAAATGTCCATGTGTCATAGTTAAATTCATGTGTCAGCATGTCCCCATAATGGTATCTGGTTTTTCAAATTTTTTAATTTTCTTTTTAAAATACCAAAAAAACACCAAACAAACACAAACATTCTTACTTTGATCATTCCATTCTACATATATAATCAGTAATTCACAATATCATCACATAGTTGCATATTCATTATCATGATCATTTCTTGGAACTTTTGCATCTATTCAGAAAAAGAAATAAAACGAAAACAGAAAAAAAATTATACATACCATACCCCTTACCCCTCCCTTTCACTGATCATTAGCATTTCTAACTAAATTTATTTTAACATTTGTTCCCCCTTGTATTAGTTAGGGTTCTCTAGAGAAACAAAATCAAATGGGAATACTTGCAAATATAAAATTTATAAAAGTGTCTCATGTGACCACAGGAACACAGAGTCCAAAATCCACAGGGCAGGCTGTGAAGCCGACGACTCTGATGGAGGGTCTGGATGAACTCCACAGGAGAGGCTCACCAGCAGAAGCAGGAATGGAACCTGTCTCCTCTGAGTCCTCCTTAAAAGGCTTCCCGTGATTAGATTAAGCATCACTCATTGTAGAAGACACTCCCCTTTGGCTGATTACAAATGGAATCAGCTGTGGAAGCAGCTGACGTGATCATGATCTAATCCTATGAAATGTCCTCATTGCAACAGACAGGCCAGCACTTGCCCAATGAGATAAACAGGTACCACAACTTGGCCAAGTTGACACATGTCCCTAACCATGACAGTCCACCCCTTGTCAACTTGGCAGCCATATATATATCACCTTAAACCATACCTAATTTCCAATGAAAACAATAAAGCACACATTTTTTTCCTTTTACCTGACAATACTCAATTGTCCTGCATATACTGGAAACACATTAAACCTCTCCAGAATAGAGTGCAAATCCTTGGGCAACATTCATTCTTAAACTTAATATCTTACAACTTAAATAGCATAACATGAACAAAACAGCATTACAGTCCTCGTTTCTGTAACTGATCATGTGGTCGAAGTTCATATTTATCACTACATTCTTCCACTACCCATTCCATGTTCCCTTTACCCTCAGCAAGCACTTCAGCTGGCCATGGTTTTTTGCCTGGTGGGGTGACCCAAACCTTCATTCCTGAAGTTTCAGAGCCATTAATAGTCCTACCTGGTTTGCGTTGTTGCAGTTTTCCACTGATTTTAATCACAGGGCATGGTAGTACTAAAAGACACCCTAGGGGATCTCCTATATTCCAAGAAAACTCTTCTTTACCTCCATTATGTAGTTGCAGTCCTACTTCCTTCTGATAGTCAGGGTCAATTACCCCAGACAATAATGTAATCCCCTTCTTGGCTTGTTGATCCAGGGGCATAAGTAGCCCAAAGTGACCAGGTGGCAATCTTAACTTCCAGTTCAGCGGAATCATTGTTGTTTCTCCTGGAGGAAGCACTCCCCATTTTGGAACTAAAACCTGTAGACCAGCAGAACTCAGGGTCGCAGGGACAGGAAGCAAAAATTTTCCTAGTGGATCACTAGGGGTGATAGTGAGTGGTACCACTCCCATTTCCACCCCTTGGTTCCTGGACCCATGGGTCCTGGCTATGGGAGAAACAGCACCGTACAGTGAACGCTGATTCAGAGCATACACAGCTTCCTGGAGAACATTACCCCAGCCTTTCAAGGTATTGCCACCTAGTTGGCACCGTAATTGAGTTTTCAAAAGGCCATTCCACCGTTCTATCAATCCAGCTGCTTCTGGATGATGCGGAACATGGTAAGATCAGAGAATTCCATGAGCATGTGCCCATTCTTGCACTTCATTTGCTGTGAAGTGTGTTCCTTGATCTGAAGCAATGCTATGTGGAACACCATGACGATGGATAAGGCATTCTGTAAGCCCATGGATAGTAGTTTTGGCAGAAGCATTGCGTGCAGGGAAAGCAAACCCATATCCAGAGTATGTGTCTATTCCAGTTAGAACAAATTGCTGCCCCTTCCATGAAGGGAGTGGTCCAATGTAATCAACTTGCCACCATGTAACTGGCTGGTCGCCTCGGGGAATGGTGCCATATCAGGGGCTGAGTGTGGGTCTCTGCTGCTGGCAGATTGAGCACTCAGCAGTGGCTGTAGCCAGGTCAGCCTTGGTGAGTGGAAGTCCATGTTGCTGAGCCCATGCATAACCTCCATCCCTACCACCATAACCACTTTGTTCATGAGCCCATTGGGCAATGACAGGAGTTGCTGGGGAAAGAGGCTGACTGGTATCCATACAACGGGTCATCTTTTCCACTTGATTATTAAAATCTTCTTCTGCTGAAGTCATCCTCCGGTATGCATTCACATGGGACACAAATATCTTCATGTTTTTAGCCCACTCAGAAAGGTCTATCCACATACTTCTTCCCCAGACCTCTTTGTCACCAATTTTCCAATTATGGTCTTTCCAAGTCCCTGACCATACAGCCTAAGCATTAGCAACAGCCCATGAATCAGTATACAAACGCACCTCTGGCCAGTTTTCCTTCCAAGCAAAATGAACAACCAGGTGCACTACTCGAAGTTCTGCCCACTGGGAGGATTTCCCCTCAACACTGTCCTTCAAGGACACCCCAGATAGGGATTGTAATGCTGTAGCTGTCCACTTTCGGGTGGTACCTGCATATCATGCTGAACCATCATCACATTGTTGCATATTCATTATCATGATCATTTCTTGGAACTTTTGCATCTATTCAGAAAAAGAAATAAAATGAAAACAGAAAAAAAATTATACATACCATACCCCTTACCCCTCCCTTTCATTGATCACTAGCATTTCTAACTAAATTTATTTTAACATTTGTTCCCCCTATTATTTATTTTTATTCCATATGTTCTACTCATTTGTTGACAAGGTAGATAAAAGGAGTATCAGATACAAGGTTTTCACAATCACACAGTTCCATTGTGAAACTATATCTTTATACAATCATCTTCAAGAAACATGGCTACTGGAACACAGCTCTACATTTTCAGGCAGTTCCCTCCAGCCTCTCCATTACATCTTGAATAACAAGGTGATATCTACTTAATGCATAATAATAAACTCCAGGATAACCTCTCGATTCTGTTTGGCATCTCTCAGCTATTGACACTTTGTCTCATTTCACTCTTTTCCCTTTTGGTCGAGAAGGTTTTCTCAATCCTTTGATGCTGAGTCTCAGCTCATTCTAGGATTTCTGTCCCACCTCCCCAGGAAGGTCCACACCCCTGGGAGTCATGTCCCACATAGATGGGGAGGGTGGTGAGTTTGCTTGTTGTGTTGGTTGGAAAGGCAGGCCACATCTGAGCAACAAAAGAGGTTCTCTTGTGGGTAACTCTTAGGTCTAATTCTAAGTAGGCTTGACCTATCCTTTGTGGGGATAAGTTCATATGAACAAACCCCAAGACTGGGGTTTTGGTTGTCCCCACTGCTTGTGAGAATATCAAGAATTCAACTTGCGGAAGTTGAATTTTCTCCCTTTCTCACCATTCCCCAAAGGGGATTTTGCAAATACTTTTTTATTCACTGTTCAAATCACTCTGGGATTTATCGGGGCCTCACTCTGGACAAACCCACAAAATCTCACGTCCTACTCAAGGTTCCATGTACTTATGGTGTTCAATTAAACTGTCTATATAAGTTATATTAGGAAATGCAGGAGTCAAAATATAAATTTTGTACCAAATAAACATTTTTTGCTTTAGTCTCAGTGTCTGGTTTTTTGATTAAGCAATTGGTGGCCTGGTTGTTGCCGTAAGGACATTTTGTGGGCTTAAATCATCAGTGAGTTGATTGCATCCGTTGTGCCCTTATGCTTGGGCCCCCTCCTAGAAACTTGTAACAAACCTGCTTTAGCCAAGGACAAATGTCCAGAAAGTAAACAATCTCCCTGGAGGGAAAGAACATCACTATGGTTGTGAAAAATGGCTTTGGGTTTATCTTAGCCTTAAACGCTAACTTTAGTAAAACATCAGGTCTTAGGCCCCTTTAATAATTATACTAGAGACATGATGTCCTCATATTATATGGAATGTCTTTGTTCTTAAATCATACATTGCTTGTGCATTTCTGTTCCCTTCACTGTGTGCTAATGTCCAGATGTCCATCACTGGAGAACTTCTCCTGTTCATAAGTCCCAACAAACGCATGTTGGCTTCTGTGCCTGATGTGTTGTTCAGCCTTGCAGCCACACACTCCTGGGCTCTGCATAAGCTCACCCTGGGCCTGAAAATTAGACACCACCAGCAGCAGTAAGCATGGGTCTGGGGAAGGGAGAATTCACGGGGTATATTCCAAATTGTCCTATATCATCCATGTAGCGAGGGGTGGCTGCCCTCCTGGACAAGTTGGGACAACTTGGGGCCACTGAGAGAATATGGGGATGTACTGAAAACTCCTATGGGGTTGCTAACTGTTTTGAAACAGATAGCAGGACAACTAAATATTAGTAAAGGAAAAGAGAACACCAAGTAGCAGCAGCCACAGCCTGCTTAACCAAGTGTATGCATCATGTGGATGATTAATTAGAAATATTATCCTGTAGATATGCTAAAACCCATGGTAGAAAATTATCCCAAGTTCAAATCCAGAGAATACTAGCTAATCTGGGTTGGGACCCCATAGATTCTTCATCTGATGATGAAGAGAAAGAAAAGGAAAGGGTGTGGGATGTAGAGAAAGAGGAGACCCCTGGCAAGTATGCTCAGTGCTCCGGCAAAAAATAAAACCAGTACAGGAACAACCTGCTGGGCTGACCCTCAGAATTTATAACCTCCTACACAGAAACTCCATGTTACCATGAGAGACTATACTGTGGGAGAATTAGGTGACTTTGAACAGTGTCATAGGCAGAAAGTCAGGGAGTCATTACCTAATTGACTTTTACAATTATGGGACATAGGAGCTAAGGGCACATTAACTGGGATGGAAATGAGTAAGTTAACCACACTGACCCCTATGCCAGTGCCTGTATGCCACCCTAAATCAGGTAGAAATGGTATCTTTGTTAGTCTGGCTAACAGCCACCTGCAAGGCAACCCGGCCCAATGATGGAGATATTCCACTTTACTCCCCATTGGCAATTTTTGAAAGAACTGCAAGACTTGCAGGGTCTTAGGATGAAACATGTAATATATTCTGCAAATTTGCAGGCCCCAACAATGAAACTTTTGCAGCAGGGATGAATGACACTGTTCTAGTTTGCTAATTGGCAGAATGCAATATACCAGAAATGGAATGGCTTTTAAAAAGGGGAATTTAATAAGTTACAAGTTTACAGTTCTAAGGCCATAAAAATGTCCCAGTTAAAGCAAGTCTATAGAAATGTCCAATCTAAGGCATCGAGGGAAAGATACCTTGATTCAAGAAGGCTGATGAAGTTCAGGATTTCTCCCTCAAGTTTGCACATGGTGAACATGGTCAGGGTTTTTCTTTCATCTGAAAAGGCACATGGCAAGCATGGTGGCATCTGCTGACTTTTCTCTCCAGGCTTCTTGTTTCATGAATCTCCCCAGGCGGTATTTTCCTTCTTCATCTCCAAAGGTCACTAGCTGGTGGACTCTGCTTCTCATGGCTGTGTCATTCTGAAGCTTTCTCCAAAATGCTTCCCCTTTTAAAGGATTCAGTAAAATAATCAACACCCACCTGGAGTGGGTGAAGACACATCTCCTACCTATTCAAGTTAAATACCCACAATTGATTGAGTCAGATTTCTATGGAGATAATCTAATTAAAGCTTCCAACACGCAGTATTGAATATGGATTAGAAGAAACGGCTGCCTTTACAAAATGGAATTAGGATTAAAACATGGCTTTTCTAGGGTACATACAACCTTTCAAACAGCACAGAAGCCATCCTGTACAACACTTCTAATGATTTTTATGAATCCCTCATGTCCATTTTGTGTCTTCTAGTGGGACAGCCTATCTTGAGAACTGCCTAAGCTAGACCTCAGAGAACCCAAGAGGCTCTGAAACAGAGGAGTAGGAGTCATGGGAAAATCTCCCTGAAAGCATGATGGTCTCAATTCGTTCTCACATAAACAAATGTGGGTTGATCTAACTGCTGTGGGGCCAAAACTGGAAACTATAGATAAACAACTGAGGGGAGGAGTCAAGACACCCAGATACAAACAATAACCATGGACCTCAGGGATCAGAGGCCACATGTAGAATTAGCTATTTACTGGTCCCCTAACAGAGAGTGTTAGTACTAGTGGACACAGGAGCTGAATGTAATCTAATTTATGGAAATACAACCCAATTTAACAGAACTGTGCTAGCCATAGATGGCTATGGTGGAAAGATAGTGAGAGCTAAATGACAATATGATCTTGAAAATTGGGTGATTGTCTCTCTGGGAATACACAATATTTATTTCTCCTATACCTGAATATATATTACAAATTGATCTTCTCTTAAATTCCACATTACAAACTACGATAGGAGAACTCTGTTTCTGGTGTAGAGTAGTGAAAGTGGTCTTAATGGGGCAGGTATTGGTCCCCTGCGTAAGTACTTCAACCTCAGAGGACTGTGTCACTAAACAATATAAACTTCCAGGGGAATAGCATGAGATTTTTGCAACCATTAAGTAAAGAGGAGGAGTGGGAATATTATGACCAACCCATAGCCCCTTTAAAAGCCCTTGTGGCCAGCATGGAAACTTGGAACATGACAGTATATTACCACAAATTAAATAAAGTAGTACCACCTTTATATGCAGTGGTTCCAAACATTGCTTTTTTTTTTCTTTTCTTTCTTTCTCCTTTTTTTTTTGACATGGGCAGGTACTGGGGATCGAACCCAGACCTCCAGCATGGCAGGCGAGAATTCTGCCACTAAGCCACTGTCACACCACCCCAGACATTGCATTTTACTACAAGAAACTAGCACTTTCAACGTTGTCATTATCATTTTAGTTTAGAGTTAGCTAATGCTTTCTTCAGTATTCCCTTAGATAAAGCCAAGCAACCTGCTTGGCCTTCCCCTGGGAAGGATGACAAAGGACTTTCAATGCTACTTACACAACCTGATCATTTGCTGTGGCCTAGTGGCAAAAGACTTGGCCAGTTAGGGAAACCCATATTTATTACTTTATTACATTAGATTGATGATATTATGTTAACCAGTGATTCTCTTTCATAATTAAAAGGTGCCATAAATATTAATATCTCATCTTGAGAACCAGGGATAGGCAACTAATTGTGACAAGCTACAAGGCCTTGGCTGCTCTGTCAAATTCTTGGGTGCTAAATGGTCAGAAATGACAAAATTATTCCTTCTGCAGTAATTGATAAGGTACAGTGTTTTCCTATGCCACATTAGCCAAAGCAGTTAATGGCTTTTCTAGGACGACTAGGATATTGGAGAACATTTTTCCCCCATTTTGCTCAAATAAAACCATTGTATATGCTAAGAAGAAAAGGTCATCCTTGGGGATGGGATGACCCCCAGCAGGCTGCTTTTGAAAAAGCAAAAAGGGCATTAGCACAGATGCAAATACTGGGTGGGGGGGGGATGCAGATCTTAATTTACACTGTGAATTGGAAGTGGTAGCACTGACATTGGCTTTGGGTGGGGTCAGTGGCAGAGGCTACATTCTAAATGAGCACATCTAGGATTCTGGTCATAGTCATGGAAAGGGGCAGAATTCAGACATAACTCCTTAGAAAAGCAATTGTGTGTTGTATATAATACCGTATTGTGAGTGGAAATTCTGATGCAGAAATGTCCTGTCACCCTGAGGACTGCCCTCTCTATACAAGGATGGTTTGCAGACACACACAGTAAGCCACACTCTGGCAGTGTACAATCAAGTAACTTAACAGAGTGGAAAGTTTAGTTGTGGCAATGCAGTGTTTTCAATGCCAGCCCTCTTAACGCTGAGATGCACAAAATTTTAGGACCAGTGTCATATGTAGAAGATTTTCAACAGTTAAAATTGTCACACCTGAAAGAACTGTTGAAATACCCACTATAGAGGGCACAGGAACAGTTCCAGAATCTGCTTGGTACACTAATGGATCAGCTATTGGGCAGCCTCCCACATGGACAGCTGTGGTGGTACAACCCAGTACTGACACCATATGGTGTGAGACTGGTGCTATGCAAAGCAGTCAATGGGCTGAGTTAAGAGCCATACGGATGGTAGTAGTGCATGAACCAGGAGATGAGCTGCCTGTATTGACAGCTGGACTGATTACAAAGTCCTCATGGCCTGAATGGCAATCTGGAAACAAGAACAACGGACAGTCTTAGTTTGCCCCTGCAAACACAGGAGTCCCTGTCATGCTCCCTAAGATGATCATGCTAATTGCCCCACCAGATGGGATATGTCTTCCAATAACAAGCTCCAGTGACCCTGTGAAAAGTGGGCTACCCTGTCCCCCTTCTCCTCTAGAAGGGGTAAAGAATGCATTCACCACAGTAGACACTGCCACAGGACTTCTGCTGGCCTTTCTGGTGAGGAAAGCGCATCAGTAAGCTACCAGGTGCAGTCTATAAAGGGTAAGCATCCTCCATGGAAACCTACACAAAAAGACAGTGATCATGGAACCTGTTTCATTGGACAAATGACTCAAGCATGGTCTATACAGACTCTGACACAGTCAGAGTCTTTTCATCTACCTTATAACCACACAGGTGCAGGTTTTATAGAAAGGATGAATGGCTTCTTAGAGGAACAGCTGAAAAGTGATAATAAATCCCTACAACAACGGACTGAAGGGCTTTATCAAGCCTAGACTCTACACCAAGAGCTGGACTCCCAATGCCTACTAAAACGCTAGTGGCAGGACCAATGTAGGTGCTGAGCATATAAATTAAAGGGCCAGCTACTTCACAGCCTAAAGGGGGGAATAATCAGTTATTGTTGCTTTTGCCTCAGAACACACATCTGAGGGAAAGTGGGGCCCTCTGATTTGGGTACTGGCCTATGCAGCCACACTGGGTAGGAATCTTAAGCTCATGGGGAATAGGAGTCACTCCAAACATTGCAATATGGCCACAATTTATACAAAAACTTGCCTGTTAAAAATTTGTTTTTACTAATCCAGTTCCTCCTATTCCCACAAGAACCTTATGTATAATTATGTGAACACTTCTTATACAGAGACTAATGATTGATGTCACAATGGAGGACTCTCAAGATTGACAATGGGAGAATATCTTGTATTTAAAATCACCCCACAATGTCCGTCTGCCTGGTACCTTACTGTCTACCCATGGAACTCTTGCATGTATATTATATGTCAACAAGATTTACCCCTTATTGTTCCCCATAAACATCTTTCTTTTCACTCACAGTGCCCTAGCAAACACCTTTCTATAGTGTGCTTCAGCTGTAACCCATGCTCCCTATGAAACCCAATGTTGGGTTTTCAAGAACTTGCCATCTTCAGATGCTACCAGACTTCCCTGGACCATAGCTCCTGCTAACTGACCACCTGGAATTCTTGTCGATGTGGCAGAATTCAACACACCAACAAACTTGGAGTAAGACTTTCTCTTTTAAGACTGAAATCCATTTTCCATCTCATTATAAGACTTGGGCTAATATCTTTTCTCCTGTGAGGGAACATGTAAATAAGCCCTGGGCTGTATTAGGGTAGGCTGTACATGATGGAATTGGAAAGAAGCAGTAACCTTAGTTTATATTGTCCCTATCTTCAAGGAACATCTTAATGGGAACTGAGAAATGGGTGGTTACTCTCAGAAGTGTGTACCTTTATCATTCGATAGCCTTTTTCTAACGGCAAAGTGCCTCCAACAAACAGGGAGCATGTCCCCCCACCCCAATAGGGTGGCTATGGACCTGTGGGCAATATAGATGGCCCTATTTACCTTACAATTGGACAGGACACTGTACCTAGGGGCAGCTGTATGTCCCTGCTACAGCATATGATTCTTTACCACGGTCTTCTAGCAATTGGGAAATATCAGGTGAAGAATACCCCATGGTGGTTTTATCCTTTAGTTATTCTCACCCCAAGGGGAACTGCTATGGTTACAAAAAAGCATATAACAGCCTTAGCCAAACACACAGCTCATGTGCTTAATGAATTTAAATTATCAATATCATTGCTAAATGATGAGACCACCCAATTATGGAAAGTAGTCTTGCAAAATGGAATGGCTTTAGGCATTTTAACTGTGGCACAAGGTGGAAACTTTACCTTTATAAACATACAATGTTGTGATATATTCCTCATCACTCACATAATATTTTACAAGCTTTAAATTGCATGCAAGAGCACATATACAATATTGGTCAATTGTCTACTGGCCCCCTTTCTATTTGGTTTATTTCCCTTACTCAGTCTTGGAGGGTTTTTTTACAGGATTATCTCCCTTATGTGTTGGCTTATTACTATTCTGTTATTTTTTATATTCTGGTTGTGGTCTATGGATGCAATGTCTTTCCTAGAGTCAGTGCAGCCTGTTATAGGGGGATGGAATAGTGACTCAGGGCCTGGGCATCCTCCTAAATGGCCCATAATAAACCTGCTTTATCCAAGGATAATGATTGGAAAAGCAAACAATCTCCCCAGAGGGGGAAGAATATAGGTCTATCCACATACTTCTTCCCCAGACCTCTTTGTCACCAATTTTCCAATTATAGTCTTTCCAAGTCCCTGACCATCCAGCCAAACCATTAGCAACAGCCCATCAGTCAGTATACAAATGCACCTCTGGTCAGTTTTCCTTCCAAGCAAAATGAACAACCAGGTGCACTGCTCGAAGTTCTGCCCACTGGGAGGATTTCCCCTCACCACTGTCCTTCAAGGACACCCCAGAAAGGGGTTGTAATGCTGCAGCTGTCCACTTTCGGGTGGTACCTGCATATCGTGCTGAACCATCTGTAAACCAGGCCCGAGTTTTCTCTTCCTCAGTCAATTCACTGTAAGGAACACCCCAAGAGGCCATAGCTCTGGTCTGGGAAAGAGAAGGTAATGTGGCAGCAGGAGTGGAAACCATGGGCATTTGTGCCACTTCTTCATGTAACTTACTTGTGCCTTCAGGACCTGCTCTGGCTCTATCTCGTATATACCATTTCCATTTTACAATAGAGTGCTGCTGTGCACGCCCAACTTTATGGCTTGGTGGGTCAGACAACACCCAACTCATGATAGGCAACTCAGGTCTCATGGTAACTTGGTGGCCCATGGTTAAGCGTTCAGTCTCTACTAAGGCCCAATAGCAGGCCAAAAGCTGTTTCTCAAAAGGAGAGTAGTTATCTGCAGCAGATGGTAAGGCTTTGCTCCAAAATCCTAAGGGTCTGCATTGTGATTCTCCTATAGGGGCCTGCCAAAGGCTCCAGACAGCATCTCTATTTGCCACTGACACTTCCAACACCATTGGATCTGCTGGATCATATGGCCCAAGTGGCAGAGCAGCTTGCACAGCAGCCTGGACCTGTCACAGAGCCTCCTCTTGTTCAGGTCCCCACTCAAAATTAGCAGCTTTTCTGGTCACTCGATAAATGGGCCGGAGTAGCACACCCAAATGAGGAATATGTTGTTGCCAAAATCCAAAAAGACCAACTAGGCGTTGTGCCTCTTTTGGATGTGGGAGGGGCCAGATGCAGCAATTTATCCTTCACCTTAGAAGGGATATCTCGACTTGCCCCACACCACTGGACACCTAAAAATTTTACTGAGGTCGAAGGCCCCTGTATTTTTGTTGGATTTATCTCCCATCCTCTGACACGCAAATGCCTTACCAGTAAATCTAGAGTAGTTGCTACTTCTTGCTCACTAGGTCCAATCAACATGATATCATCAATATAATGGACCAGTGTGATGTCTTGTGGGAGGGAGAAACGATCAAGGTCTCTGCGAACAAGATTATGACATAGGGCTGGAGAGTTGATATACCCCTGAGGTAGGACAGTGAAAGTATATTGCTGACCTTGCCAGCTGAAAGCAAACTGTTTCTGGTGGTCCTTACTAATAGCTATTGAGAAAAAAGCATTTGCCAGATCAATAGCTGCATACCAGGTACCAGGGGATGTATTGATTTGCTCAAGCAATGATACTACATCTGGAACAGCAGCTGCAATTGGAGTTACCACCTGGTTGAGTTTACGATAATCCACTGTCGTTCTCCAAGACCCATCTGTTTTCTGCACAGGCCAAATAGGAGAGTTGAACGGGGATGTGGTGGGAATCACCACCCCTGCATCTTTCAAGTCCTTAAGAGTGGCAATAATCTCTACAATCCCTCCAGGAATACGGTATTGCTTTTGATTTACTATTTTGCTTGGTAGGGGCAATTCTAGTGGCTTCCACTTGGCCTTTCCCACCATAATAGCCCTCACTGCACGAGTTAGAGAACCAACGTGGGGATTCTGCCAGTTGCTCAGTATGTCTATGCCAATTATACATTCCGGAACTGGGGAAATAACTACAGGATGGGTCCGGGGGCCCACTGGACCCACTGTGAGACGGACCTTAGCTAAAACTCCATTGATCACCTGGCCTCCATAAGCCCCCACTCTGACTGGTGGTCCAGAGTGACGTTTTGGGTCCCCTGGAATTAATGTCACTTCTGAACCAGTGTCTAATAATCCCCGAAATATCTGATCATTTCCTTTTCCCCAATGCACAGTTACCCTGGTAAAAGGCTGTCGGTCTCCTTGGGGAAGACTTAGAGGAAGATTAACAGTATAAATTTGTGGCAGTGTAACAGGTTTCTCCCCCAAAGGGACCTGGCCTCCCCTTCATTCAAGGGGCTCAGGGTCTGTAAACTGTTTCAAGTCTGGAAATTGGTTAAGGGGCCGTGACTCTGTGTTTTTGTAATTCAGGTTAGACTTCTGTTCCCTTGACATAGAACTCTTTTGTTTATACAGCTCCAACAAGAATTTAGTAGACTGCCCTTCTATTGTATTTCTAGGCACCCCATGATTTACTAGCCAATGCCACAAATCTCTGCGTGTCATATAATTTTGATGCCTCCTTTGAGTTTGTTGTCTATTATAATACCCACGTCTACCCTGTCTTTGATGATTAAGTGCTGCCACCTGGCTTCTGCCAACTCGGGAACCTGTCATCCTCATTGTGTTTAAGGATTCCAGCTCAGTGACAGCAGTTCCTACAGTAATATCTGACCTACAGAGAAGTGCAACCACAGAGCTCTTGAGGGATGATGGTGCTAGTCTCACAAACTTATTTCTCACTGTTCTGGTAAAAGGTGCATCCTCTGGACATTCCTGGGATGTAAGAGCAGGCTTTGCATGATAAATCCACTCTAACATCCCAATCTCTCTAAGCCTCTGGATCCCCTCATCTGCATTATACCAGGGCAGTTCTGGCATTTCAACCTCAGGTAATGTTGGCCACCTTTTGATCCATGTTTCAACCAACCACCCAAACAAGCTGTTAACACCTTTTCTAAATGCTCTAGCTATAACATTGAATGCAGAATCTCTGCTTAGTGGGCCCATATCAATAAATTCAGCCTGATCCAGCCTTATATTCCTCCCACCATTATCCCACACTCTTAAAATCCATTGCCACACATATTCCCCTGATTTCTGTCTATATAAATTGGAAAACTCACACAGTTCTTTTGGAGTATAACGTACCTCCTCATGTGTGATACTTTGTACCTCACCTTTAGGGGCCTGTTGGGACTTTAGTCTAGTTATAGGTCTAGAAGAAATGAGGGGTGGTGGGGGTGGGTCATGAAAAGAATTAGAAATATCTTCCAAGCCATTTGCTTCAGGGCTTTCATTTGCAGTTTCATCTGGTGAAACAGGATTAATAACTCTAGGGCTAATCCCTTCAGGAGGAGGTTGGGTGGCCAATTCCTCAAGGCAGGCTGGAAGTGGGGCGGCTATGTCCTCAGGGCAGACTATTACAGGGTTATCTAAAGAAGGCTCAGCATGGTCTAGGGTTTCAACCTCACCCCCAACATCATTATCAATCCATATGTCACCATCCCATTTTTCAGGGTCCCACTCCTTTCCAATCAATGCCCTCACTTTAACGGCAGACACCATGCAAGACTGAGATTTCAGTTTATGTTGTAAAGTTGCTACTCTAACAATAAGATTCTGAGATTCTGATTTTCAGAGATCTCAAGTCTACGGCTACAGGAAATAAAATTTTCCTTCAGGATACTCATAGAAACCTCTACATCTTTCAGATGGCACTTAAACTTCTTGTTTGAAGCCTTAAGCCCATCCCTTTCACCCTTTAATGTAGATAGTGTATCTAACAACAACCAACCAACGTCTCTATAACTCTTATTTCTACAAAACTCTGTAAAGGTGTCAAAAACATTATCCCCCAGAGTCTGGCTTCATACAAGCAAAGCATTAGGAGAATCGAATGATGATATTTTGACTATCTCCTTTGCCAACTCAGTCCATGGATTGGAAGTGTCATTCTGAATATGGGAATCAGAGTCCTTAGTGTCTCTGAGCCCAGTCAGAGTAGAAAGCCATTCATAAAAACCCATTTTTAAGATTCTGTTACTTAAGAACCACTCCTGGTACCAAGATGTATTAGTTAGGGTTCTCTAGAGAAACAGAATCAACAGGGAACACTTGCAAATATAAAATTTATGAAAGTGTCTCACATGACCGTAGGAACGCAGAGTCCAAAATCCACAGGGCAGGCTGCGAAGCCAATGACTCCAATGGATGGCCTGGATGAACTCCACAGGAGAGGCTCACCAGCCAAAGCAGGAATGCAACCTGTCTCCTCTGAGTCCTCCTTAAAAAGCTTCCCATGATTGCATTGGCATCACTAATTGCAGAAGACACTCCCCTTTGACTGATTACAGATGGAATCAGCTGTGGATGTAGCTGACATGATCATGACCTAATCCTATGAAATGTCCTCATTGCAACAGACAGGCCGGCGCTTGCCCAATCAGATGAACAGGTACCACAACTTGGCCAAGTTGACACCTGTCCCTAACCATGACAGAAGTATACCATTGGGTTTACCCCTTGCAATTTATTTGTTTTCCCAAGTGCATCATCACCCAGCTGGCCTAAGAGAGAGGCAGAAAGTCCTACTAGAGGCTCATAAGTGGTGTATTCTAGAAGACAATATAGCCATGTAATCATGCCCATGTTTTATGTCCTGATATGTAGGGTTTGATAATAGGAATGACCCCTCTCACCCAGTAACCTATACAAAGAATTTCTGGTGTTTTTGTTCCTACAACTTGCACTGCATGTTTGCAGGTGCCAAACAGTAGTATGAAACTGCCCAGGGATGTTTTGTTCCCCTCATTCCACTGAACCAACAGTCAGAGAAGGGAGTCACCACACTAACATGGATAAGACAGGAAATTGGATTGTTGTTCTCACTATTCTAGTGAATGTGAGTTGGTTTTAGCTAGCATTTCCTTTAAAATATAGGAGAATGAACAAATTTCAATAAATGTATTGACTACAGATATCTATTGTAAAGTATCTGTTCATGTTTCCTGCCCATTATTGGGTGTTTTGTGTTACAGACTGATGGGTAGATTCTTTCTATATTTTGGCTATACATCCAAAATATACAGTTCAAAAAATGAGTTCTTTGTAGTTATGTGTGTTGCAAAATGTCTTCTTTCAGTCTGTGGCTTGCATTTCTCTCTGTTAATGGAATCTTACGATGAATGGAAATTTAAATTTTAAAGTGGTCAAAATTATTAGTCTTCTCCTTTGTGATTAGTGCATTTTGTGTCCTGTTTAAGAATTCTTTTCCTACCCAAAGATTATGAAGACATTCTCCTATATAATCTTCTATGCACTTTATTGTTTTTCCTTTCACATTTAGATCCCCATCCAAGTGGAATTATTTTTATATGAAGTTACAAGATTCATTTTTTCCATATAAATATCTAAATTTCCCAACATTATTGATTGAAAGACCATGCACACACACCCCTTCTCTGCAGTGCCACTTTCATCATAAATCAAGTGCTCCTATATGCATTACTTTATCTTTGGGTTCTTTATTTGTTGGGAAAAAAACACACTGTTATAAATATTGTAGCTTTATAATTTATGATGAGTATTAATATCTTATATGGCAGCTCCTCCATCTTATTCTTCTGCTTACGTGTGTTGGCTATTCTTGGCCCTTTTTAAATATTCATTTAAGATTCATCTTGGTAACATCCACAAAAATACTTACACAACTTGAATTAGGATTACATTAAATCAATTTCAGGAAAACTGACCTATTTGAAATACTGAATCTTACAGTTTGCAAATATGGTGGACTTTTTCATTTATCTAGGTCTTTTAAAAATTCTTTCATTATGTTTAATACTTTAATATTTAATAGTTTCTTTAATAATGTCTTGTTCAGGTCATTTGTTTTTCTAACACTTACATATTTGCTATTGAATGATATTTTGCAAACATAATTTTTTAATTTATTTTTGTTGGCAACATTTAGAAGCACAATTGAAACTTGCTTAACATACTATTAATTCTAATATTTCATCTGTATATTTTTATATTTTTTATATATGTTTATGTATATATATGTTCATATGTGCAGATCTGATATTTTATTTCTTTTCCAAGCCTCTATCTTTTATTTCTTTTACATGATTGCTTACTGCCCTATTCAGAACTTTCAGCAAAATATTAAATAGAAATGGTGATTGGAGATGTGGTGATTTGAAGCTGTATGTACTCCAGAAAAACATGTTCTTAAATCTAATCCATTCCTATGGTATGGCTCCATTTAAGTAGGACCTTTTGAGTTTACTTCAAGATAGGTCTTAATCATCTTACTGAAATCCGTTATAGACAGGATGAATACAGGGAAAAAGGAAGCCACAGAAGCAAGAAACTGAAATCAAGGAAACCTGGAAAAGAAGGGAAAGGAAGCAGATGTCGCCACGTGCCTTGCCTTGTGGCACACTGACTGGCTTCCAGTCTTTGGGAAGAAAGAATTACCTTGATGATAACTTGATTTGGACATTTTGCAGCCTCAAAATGTAAGCTAATACACAGATAGGAAACTAACTAGAAAACTAAAATAGGAAACATTCTTGTAATTCCATGACCTGGAAGGGAAAGCTTTCAACATTTTACTATTAATATGTTTGCATTAGATTCTTTATTTAGAATTCATTAGCAAACTAACTATTCCTAGTTTATTATGACATTTTAAGTCTATGTTGAATTTTCTCAAATAATCTTTCATTCTTTTATTGATAAATTATATGATTTTTCTCCTGTATCCTTCTAATATATAATTTATACTGATAAACTTTTAACTTAAACCTAACTCTTAATTTATTACTGGATTCTTAATAATAATATTTTGGTTTTGATTATGCAGTTATGTTCACTGGTTATTTTGACCTGCAAATTTTTTGTCAGGTTTGGGGCTAAAAGCTTTGCTAGCATCATAAATTTAATTTCACAGTGTTTCCACTTTTTCTATTTTTTAGAAGACTTTGTATAAAATTGGCATTATAGCTTCCTTAAATATTGTAGGTTTCAATGAGGAAGACATCAGATAATTGAGTATTGTTTATGGGAATTATTGCAAAAACAGATTAAATTTCTGCCACAAATTGGATTTCCAGAGAATCAAACTCTGTGAGGACAGTAGCATTCAGGAGGTTATGAGAGAGTGCATGCAGGATCAATGACTGTCAAAGGGAAAGGAAAGATATGGGATTGTGAAGAAGCCTTAGTTGACTCTATAGGGAGAACTGAAGATAGAGTAAGCACTTAGAACTGCACAGGGTTGGAGTTTGAGGGTTGGACTCTTATGCCCCTTTCTTCCCTACAAAGGGGGTATATGCTTGGGTGAGGTGGCCCTCTTCAACTAAGGTAACCCCCAAAGAGAACAGTGAGCTAAGAGTTGTCTGACAGCAACATATTTAGTATCTTGGATAACTGTTCCTTCATTTCTGAAGGGACTCAGTGAAATAGATACCAGAGAAGGAGAGAATTACTGAAGCCAATTTTACCTTGAGGGCACTGGCCAAACCTAGTGAACTTGGGCTTTGTTTCTTTCTACCACCTTAGGCTTGGAGAACAGGAGATAATTATCAGAGCCCACACTAGGAGACTTTCCTCGTAAAACTGAGTCTACAAAGACTATATTTTCCATATATGAGTAAACTGAATTTTAAAAAAAAAATCCTTCTCTATTAGTATTTCGCAAACTTTAGCATGCATCAGAATAACCTGGAGGAGGCTTGTTAAACAATGGATTGCTGAGCTATCGCCTGAGAATTTCTTATTCAGTAGGTCTGGAAAACACCCAATAATTTTAAGTTTTAACAACTTCCTAACTGATGCTGATGCTACTGGTGAAGGCGCCAAACTTTGAGCATGACCATTCCTTACCATTCTTCATGACACTGAAGACAGTGAGAAATTTTCTCTTTCCTTTTAGAAAAATAGGATAGAACTACACACAGTGCTCTTTGAATTGACTTTCTTCATTAGCAATACATCATTGGTATCCCTCTGTTTCAGATTGCTAAAGCTACCAGAATACAAAGTATCATAATTGGACAGCTTTTAAAAAGGGAATTTAAAAAGTTGCAAGTTTAAAGTTCTAAGGCTATAAAAACATCTAAACTAAGGCATGGTGGAAAGATACCTTGACTCAAGAAAGGCTGATGGGTCCAGCTGGGAAAGCATGTGGCTGGCATCTGCTGGGGGCTTTGGTTTCTGGTTTCAAACACTTCCCTGGGGGCATTTGCCTTCTGAATCTCCAAATGTCTGGGTTTTGTGTCTGGTCTATCAACTCTGTCAGCTCTGAAGCTTTTTCCTAAAGGTTCCCTCTTAAAGAACTCCAGTAAGTGATCCCCTTTAAATGGGTGGAGACATATCTCCATGGAAACCACCTAATCAAAATGTCCCACTCACAATTTATGGGTCACATCTCCATAGAAACACCTTAATAAAAAAGATTCCACACAACAATATTGAATAAAGATTAAAGAACATTGCTTTTCTGGGGTACATAACAGTTTCAAACTGGCATGCCCTGCAAATCAAAAGATATTGAACTAATTTTAATATATACCTGCATAAATTCATTTTAAGATGCTCCTTATGTTCACATTATCTTATTGACTAGCACTCATCTATCTGAATATATTTCTAAATGAAACATCACATGCATATATCTATTTACAGGTGTTATTCTTTTTAATCCCCAAATTTATGTTTCTATTTTTATATAAATTGCCAGTTCACTTTCCAAAAGAGTACAGCAACTCTCATTCTTATCATAATATATAGGAATATTCATTTTCCCCAAAATTCTCAATAACAAAAAATAGAAAAATTCTTCCAAATTATTGTCAGTTACTTAAGTGATATAGTATAATTCGTTTAATTCTCATATTCCCAATTTATAATGCAGTTAAGTATTTGTGCTGTGAGGGTTAATTCGAGTAGGCAAGCCTGCATGGCACTGATCCAGGTCAAGGCATAAAACATACTGATGGGTGATGTAAGGAGCTACTGGAAACTCTCCCCAGAGACTCAACAAAAAAGGACAATTCTCAATTTTTCAGAACTCTGGAGGAAGGTATAGACTGGAGAAGGATCTCACAAATGTTGAATTGAAGAAAAATGTAAAATATCAGGTAGGAAACTTCTGTCTCAGACCAGCCAGTCCTTTCCCCTCTCCCTCACTTATTTCCATGCAGCTGTGTCCCAGAGGCAATAGCAGAAGTCTCTCCCACCCCACACTGGAGACACAGACTATAACATGTTTCACAGTGTGAGACATGTCTCACCTATATTCAGACACAGACACGTAAGTCCACACGGATCCATGGTAGGACTTAAACCATGAAGAAGGCAGAATACAAAATGGCAACAAGAAAGAGTTTCCAAAGTGGAGGATTAGGGAGGACATTTCATGGCCCAGGTCAATGAGAGATGAAGAGTTCAAGAAAATGTGGACAGAGACTGTTTCCAGCCTTCAGTCCTGGTAGCATCCCCACCCTTGAGGAAAACAGCAGCTGGAGGCTAATTCTTGTGTGGGACACAGCTGCAGACTGGGGTAGCTGGAGGAATCTTCTGCCACAGGTAGTGAGGGATACACCCCCACACTGAGTCAAACATTGGCCAGCAAAGTGAGGTCACAGGAAACCACAGTCTCAGCCCCACCAACTCAGACCCAGTCAGGGCTCTAAGAGGGAAACAGCTTCTGAGAATGAATAAGTCACCAAACCATGCCATATGTTGGGAAGGTCACAAAGTACAGAGAATACTACAGTACTTATCCTAGCCTCTCCAGACCCAGGCACACGGGTGCTGGTCTACAACCCCTGCACAGGTCCTTGGCCCTGTTTTGGTTGAAAAATATGGACAATACAACTGTCAAAGCAGTGCCCTAATACAAAACCAGGCAACAACTAAACCCAAGACAAGAGGGAGAAACTGACCTTCAGAATAGACCCATCAAGATAATCAGATGACCAGATACCAGCAAAAAAAATCACAAGGCACACTAAAACCCAAGAGGAAACAGACCAAAGTAACTACCAAAAAGCCAGAGGAGATGGAAAATCTGGAACAACTAACCAAAGACATGCAAACAAATCTCCTGAATCAATTCAAAGAAATTGAATACACACTTACAAAGAAAATGTGTATAAAGAGATAAAAGATATTAAGGAGATACTAGAAGAGCATAAAGAAGAATTTGGAAAAATACATAGAAAAATAACAGAAATTATAGGAATATAAGACATGTAGATGAAATGTAAAATATACTAGAGACACACAACAGCAGATTTGAGGAGGCAGAAGAAAGAATCAGCGAGTTAGAAGACAGTTCAACTGAATTTGAACAGACAAAAGAACAAATGAATAAACAAATGGAGAAATTTAAGCAGGATTTTCATAAATGACTGACAACACAAAGCATCCAAATATACACATCATGGGTGTCCCAGAAGGAGAAAAGAAGGGGAAAAGGCCAGGAAGAATATTTGAAGAAATAGTGGCTGAAAATTTCCCAACCCTCATAAAAGACACGAATATGAAAATCCAAGAGACCCACTCCAAGACACATAGCAATCAGACTGTCAAATGCTGAAGAGAAAGAGAAAATTCTGAAAGTAGCAAGAGAAAAGAGATTTACCACATACAAGGGAAGGCAAATTTTTAAAAGTGATGTTTTCTCATCAGAAACCATAGAGGTGAGATGGCAGTGGTATGGTATATTTAAGATACTGAAAGAGAAATATTTCCAGCCAAGAATTCTCTATCTAGAAAAACTTTCCTTCAAAAATGAGGGAGGTGCAGTCATGGTTCAGTGGCAGAATCCTCGCCTGCCATGCAGGGGGCCCGGGTTCATTTCTTGGTGCCTGCCCATGTATTTTTAAAAAAAATGAGGGAGAGTATAAATATTCACAGATAAACAGAAGCTGAGAGAGTTCATTAATAAGAGACCAGCTCTATAAGAACAACTAAAGGGAGCCCAGCCAGATGAAAAGAAAAGACAGAGAGCTCTGGAAGACGGTACATAATTGAAGAATACTAGTAAGGGTAAGTTAAAGGATAAAAATAGATATGACAAATAAAAAGCAAAGAATAAGATGGTTGAATCAAGAACTGACTTTGAATATTAATTGTTTAAACACCCCAATCTAAAGACACAGACTGGCAGAATGGATTAAGTAACATGATTCCTCTATATGTTGTTTACAAGAAACTCATCTTAGGACCAAATATGCAAATGGGTTTAAAGTAAAAAGTTGGAAACAGATATTCCATGCAAGTAGTAACCAAAAGAAAGAAAACAGGTAACTATACTAATATCAGACAAAATAGACTTTAATGCAAAAGGTAATAACAGATAAAGAACACTATATAGTAATAAAGGGGCAACTAGCTCAACAAGAAGAAATAATAACTGTAAAATCTATGCTCCTAATCAAGTTGCCCCAAAGTACATGAAGCAAACACTGGCAAAACTGAAGAAAGTGGTAGATGACTCTACCATAATAGTGAGAGACTTCAATACACCACTCTCTCCAATAAATAGAACAACTAAACAGAGGATCAATAAAGAAACAGAGAACTTAAATAAATATGATAAATGAACTAGACCTAACAGACATAAATAGGATGCCGCATCCCCAAATAGCAGGATACACATTCTTCTCAAGCGTTCACGGACATTCTCAAGGATAGATGATATGCTGGGGCAGAAAACAGGTCTTAAGAAATTTTAAAAACTTGAAATTATGCAGAGTACTTTCTCTAATCATAATGGAGTGAAACCAGAAATCAATAACAAATGATGAACTGGAAAAATACACAAATATATGGAGGTTAAACACATGCTCTAAAACAATCAGTGGGTCAAAGAAGAAATTGCAAGATAAATCAGTAAACATCTAGAGATGAATGAAAATGAGAACACAGTATATCAAAATTTATGGGATGCAGTGAAAGCAGTGCTGAGAGGGAAATTGATAACCCTAAATGCCTACATTAAAAAGGAGGGAAGAGCTCAAATCAATGACCTAACTGAGCATCTGGAGAAAGAGCAGCAAACTAATTTTAAAGCAAGCAGAAGGAAAGAAATAAAAAAGATTAGAACAGAAATTAATGAAATGGAGGAAAAATAGAGAGAATCAATCAATCAGTAAAAATAAATTAAAAAGTTGGTTGAGATCAATAAAATTGACAAACCCTTAGCTAGACTGACAACAACAAAAAGAGAAAAACAGCAAATAAATAAAATCAGAAATGAGATGGGGGGTATTACCACAGACCCCAAAGAAATAAAAACAATCAAAAGGGGTTACTATGAACAACTGTATGCTTACAAGCTAGACAACTTAGATGAAACAGACAACTTCTTTCAAACACACGAACAACCCACACTGACTCACAAAGAAATAGAAGGCCTTAACAAGCCAACCACAAGTAAAGAGATCAAAAAAGTCATCAAAAACCTACTAATAAAGAAAATCCCAGGGTTGAACAGCTTCAAAGGTGAGTTTTACCAAGTATTCTAAGAAGAATACATTCCTGCTCAAACTCTTCCAAAAAACTGAAGAAGGGGGAACACTACTTAACTGAATCTATGAAGCCAATGTCACCTTAATACCAAAGCTGGATAAAGATACTACAAGAAAAGAAAACTTCAGACTGATCTTTAATGAATATTAATGCAAAAATCCTCAACAAAACATCTGCAAAAAGGATTCAACAGCATATCAAAAGAATTATACATGATGACCAAGTAGGTTTTATTCTAGGTATGTAAAGTTGTTCAACTTAAGAAAATCAATTAGTGTAATACACCACATTAACAAAGTAAAAAGGGAAAAGCCACATGGTCATTTGATTGGCACAGTAAAGGCATTTGACCAAATTCAGCTTCATATCATGATAAAAACACTTCAAAATGTAGGAATCAAAGGAAACTTTCTCAACATGAAAAGTGGCATATATTAAAAACCCACAGCTAACATCACACTTGGTGAGAGACTGAAAGCTTTCTCTCTAAGCTCAGGAACAAGACAAGAATGCACACTGCTATTCAACATTGTGTTGGAAGTTTTAGCTAGATCAATGAGGCAAAGAAAAAGAAATAAAAAGCATCCAAAATGGAAAGGAAGAAGTAAAACTGTTGCTATTTGCAGATGACATGATCCGATATTTAGGAAAGCCAGAAAAAATGATAGCAAATCTGCTTGAGCTAATAAGCAAGTTCAGCAATGTGATGGGACACAAGATCAACCTGCAAAAATCAGTGGTATTTTTATATGCTAGGGATAAGCTATCTGAGCAGGTAACAAAGAAAAAATCTATTTACAACAGCACCTAAAAGAACCAAATGTCTAGGAATAAACCTAATCAAGGATTTAAAAGATTGAAACACAGAAAACTAAAAACATTGCTAAAAGAAATTTTAAGATAACTGAATAAATGGAAAGACATTCCGTGTTCATGAATTGGAAGGCTAAATGTCATTAAGATGTCACTTTTACCCAAATTGATATATAAATACAATGCAATACCAATCAAAAGTCTAACAGACTACTCTGCAGAAATGGATAAGCTAATTATCAATTTTATTTGGAAGGGTGAGGGGCATTGAATAGCCAATAACATCTTGAAAAAGAAAAATGAAGTGGAAGGTCTCACACTTGCTGATTTTAATGCATATTATAAAGTCACCATGGTCAAAACAGTCTAGTACTGGGCAGTGCAACGGTGGCTCAATGGGAGAATTGTTGCCTGCCATTCCAGAGACCGGATTCAATTCCTGGTGCCTGCCCATGCAAAAAACCAATGCAAAAACAAAGCAAAAACAAAAACCAGCATGGTATTGGCATAAAGATAGACATATTGATCAATGGAATTGAATAGAGTGTTCAAAAAAGAACCTCAGATCTTTAGTTGATTGATTTGTGTGTGTGTGTGTTCACTCACCTTATTACCATGTTATCACCATGGAATGTAAATCAGACAAGAAGATTTCACAAATGCACCAAAGTATTATATCAAATTTGTGTATAATCCCTTAACAAACTAGCTTGTTCATAAATCACTAATCATCTTCAGTACAGGTAATGTGTTTCATTTAACATCTGTGAATCTTACAGAGAAAATAAGAAAATGCTATACACATTTAAGGTCCTCATTTACTTTTCAATTAACACCTTACAAACTTCTATTAAAAGATTATATTTAAAAGTTATTCTTATCACAGCAGTAAAAATATACTTCTGCAGTTGTTTTCTCATGTTTATTAATAAGCATGATTCCAAAATAAGTACTACTTCTAAGCAGCTCTGTTACCAGGTTTTCAGGCTTAAACACACCCATGTTCAGTTGTAGGAGGCATTACAATGTTATAGTCCATGTACTTTTCTGAAAAAGCTTTTTCTTTATGAGTTAACCAGCCCAGAAACCAAAATATGAAATCAGTCCAGAAAGTAGACTGAAAAAAATTAAATTAATTGAGGTAAATAACACTTTCACATAACAACCAAACAATGTGATATTCTGCCTGCTGTCTTTTTTAGAACTAATTTCATCATGAGTTTAAGAATGTGGGAATTTTTACCACTATCAAGATAATTTGAATGACATATTTCTTTTGTGCTAACTTGATTTCCCTGAATGACCTAGTTAGTGAACTTGTGATCAATAACCTGGTCACCAGGCAAATCAAGCCTGAAAGAAAGGAAGCCAATATTCAAAATGCTGTGTTATTGTCTGAATGTACTCAAATCATTTATTTTCAGCATGTATGCATGACTTCAATTTGAGGTATCTTAACCAAAGCAAATACCACCAACAAGACCAAGACAGCATCTCTCCTTAAGTTAAGGCTTTGCACAGTATTCTTGATACACGGAATAAATAGCCCATACGAAGAATCATCACTCCCACAACAAAACCTTGGGCTGCAGCATGCATGTGAATCAGGTGAATGGACATTTTAGCATTTCCCCCGCTCTTCAGTTTGTATAACCCACATGCAACGATGACTGCAAAGCCTGCCATCCCAATAGGGATGAATGGTGCCTCTCTAGCTTTTTAGATAAGTTTAGATCTCTGATCTTCATCATATGAAATTAGAGAAACATTTGTGTCAGTTGGCATAATAATAGGTTGAAGACTCTTCCACTTCCACTGACACCTGTTAAACTCAATTGCTTTTGCCCCCAGCCTCAACTGATTTTTGATAAGGCTCCCAAGCCCACTCAACTGGGACAGAACAATCACTTCAGTAAATGGTGTTACAGATAGCTGTTTAACCATAACCAAAATAATCCCATTCCCCATTCAAAAATTAACTAATAATGGATCAGAGACATAAATATAAGAACTAGTACTATAAAACTCTTAGAAGAGGGTGGGCCATGGTGGCTCAGCAGGCAAGAATGCTTGCTTGCAATGCCAGAGGACCTGGGTTCGATTCCCAGTGCCTGCCCATGTACAAAAAAAAAAAGAACTCTTAGAAGAAAATGTAGGGAAACACCTACGGGATCTATTGATAATGAGTAGTTTCTTAGACTTTACACCTAAAGCACAAGCAATGAAAGAAAAATTGAATATGTCAGTGCTTCAAAGGACATTGTCAAAACAGTGAAAAGGCAACCAACTCAATGGGAGAAAATATTTGGAAACCACTTATCTGATAAGGGTTTGACATCCAGCATATAACAATAAAAAGAAAAACAACCCAATTTAAAAATTGACAAAGTACATGACTAGGAATTTTTCCAACGAGGAAATACAGATAGCTAAAGAGTACATTAAAAAAAAGATGCTCAGCTTCACTAAATGTTAAGGAAATGTAAATCAAAACCACAATGAGGGATCATTTCATACCTACTAGAATGGCTGCTATTGAAAAAAAACAAGAATTACAAGTGTTGTAGAGAATGTGGAGAAACCGCAACACTTCTCCACTACTAGTGGGTATGTAAAATGGTGCACAGCCACTGTGGATGATGGTTTGGTGGTTCCTCAAGAAGCAGAGAATAGAGTTGTCTTACAACCCAGCAATCCCACTACTCAGGATACACCAAGAAGATCTGAAAGCAAGCATGCAAGCAGACATTTGCAACCAATATTCATAGTAGCATTATTCACAATTGCCAAAAGATGAAAACAATCCAAATGTCCATCAACAGGTAATGGATAAGTAAAATGTGGTCTATACACACAGTGGAATATTCTTCAGCAGTAAGAAGTATGAAGTCCTGAAGCTGCAACAACACAGATGAACCTTGAAGTTATGTTAAGTGAAATAACTCAGACACAAAAGGACAAATACTGTAGGACACCACTGATATGATAGACATAAAATATAGATTATAGATTACCAAGATATAAAATGAGGCCAAAGAATAGGGAGCAGTTACTTAATATGTGCGGAATCTTTAACAAGGGGGAACTTAAATGTCTGGAAATTGTCAGACATGATGGTGGTACATTATTGTGAGAATAATTAACAGTGCTGAAATGTGGGTGAATATGGTGGAAAGTGGAAGTTTGGAGCCATGTATGTCACCAGAATGAAAGCTAGAGGTTAAAACATGGGAATGTTTAACAGTGAATCTGGCAGTGGACAATGTCCATGATTAACTCTACAAATATTAAAAAGTTATTTCATGAACTAGAGCAGATGTATGACACTGTTACAAGTAGTTAATAATAGAGGGGTATATGGGGGAAAACAAATCTATCATAAACTATGGACTACAGTTAAGAGTAATACCTTAGAGGGGGGCCCAAGATGGCGGCTTAGTAAGGTGCGCGCGTTTTAGTTCCTCCTCCAGAACAACTACTAAATAACCAGAAACAGTACAGAACAGCTCCCGGAGCCACGACAGAGACCAGACACACAGCGTACCCCACTCTGGACTGGCTGGACTGACTGTGAGACTCCGCTGCGGTGAGATCCCTGAGCGGAGCGCGCTTCCCTGGGCCGTGGCAACTGGCAGCCGGTGCCCCTCCCTCCCTCCTTCCCGGGCGGGCTGAGAGTCTTGGAGAGGCAAGTTCCCCAAGCTGTGGCGGCTGGCACCCCTCCCTCACGGGCGGCTTCCCGGATCGGCTACAAGTCTCAGATCAGTGAGATCCCCAAGCCACAGTGGCCGGTGACTGGCGCCCCTCCCCCAGAGGCAGCTTCCCGGTCCAGCGGCGAGTCTCAGAGCAGCGAGATCCCCCAAGCTGCAGCGGCCGGCGGCTGGTGCCCCTCCCCCACAGGCAGCTACCCAGAGGGAAAGGAAAGACTCTCCAACAGTAGCAGGGACTGAGTCCAACCAAACACCAATAGTGGCATTAATAAACAAATTCTGACTACTAAAAATAGGCCCCCAGCTCAGGCGAAACTGATCAAGGCAGAAGTCGCCTACTGGGATAACTGAAAAAGAGGAAAGGGGGCGAAACAGAGCCTGCTGTGACTGTTTCTATGGAGGCTTGGTGCCTCTGGGCTCAGCGCCGGGATTACACAGGTTGCAACTGCCCCAAACACAGAAACAGGCTGCTTTCAGGGCTCTCTACCACCTGAACCTTCCCCACAGGAGGGGTGAAACACATCTCAGGTGGAATCCCTCTCTCAAAGAATTCAGATCCCAGGACTTCACAATTTGAAGCCATTAAACCCAACCTACAACCTTTCCTCTGTCTCCACCACACACCCAGCAGTGAGAGTCTTCCAAAGTTAAAGGAGTCACAACATCTTTTGCTGGTGGGACCCACAGACAGACAAGTGCCACATACTGGGCAGGATAAGAAACACAGAGCCCAGACACTTCACACGAAAGTCTTTCAACCTGCTGTGTCTCACACTCAGGGAAATCTGATTAAATGTCCAGACGCCAGCAAAAAATAACAAATCACACCAGGAAAATTGAAGATATGGCCCACTCAAAGGAACAAACCAATAGTTCAAATGAGATACAGGAGCTGAGACAACTAATTCTGAATATATGAATAGAAATGGAAAACCTCTTCAAAAACCAAATCAATAAATTGAGGGAGGACATGAAGAAGGCAATGGATGAACAAAAAGAAGAAATGGAAAGTCTGAAAAAACAAATCACAGAACTTATGGGAATGAAAGATACAGTAGAAGAGATGAAAAAAATGGAAACCTACAATGGTAGATTTCAAGAGACAGAGGTTAGAATTAGTGAACTGGAGGATGGAACACCTGAAATCCAAAAAGAAACAGAAACTATAGGGAAAAGAATGGAAAAAATTGAGCAGGGGCTAAGGGAATTGAATGATAATATGAAGTGCACAAATATACGTGTTGTGGGTGTCCCAGAAGGAGAAGAGAAGGAAAAGGAGGAGAAAAACTAATGGGAGAAATTATCACTGAAAATTTCCAGCTCTTATGAAAGACCTAAAATTACAGATCCAAGAAGTGCAGCACACCCCAAAGAGAATAGATCCAAATAGGCGTTCTCCAAGACACTTACTAGTTGGAATGTCAGAGGTCAAAGAGAAAGAGAGGATCTTGAAAGCAGCAAGAGAAAAACAATCCATCACATACAAGGGAAACTCAATAAGACTATGTGTAGATTTCTCAGCAGAAACCATGGAGGCAAGAAGACAGTGGGATGATATATTTAAATTACTAAAAGAGAAAAACTGCCAACCAAGAATTCTATATCCAGCAAAATTGTCCTTGAAAAATGAGGGAGAAATTAAAACATTTTCAGACAAAAAGTCACTGAGAGAATTTGTGACCAAGAGACCAGCTCTGCAAGAAATACTAAAGGGAGCACTAGAGTCAGATACAAAAAGACAGAAGAGAGAGGTATGGAGAAGAGTGTAGAAAGAAGGAGAATCAGATATGATATATATAATACAAAAGGCAAAATGGTAGAGGAAAGTATTACCCAAACAGTAATAACACTAAATGTTAATGGACTGAATTCCCCAATCAAAAGACATAGACTGGCAGAATGGATTAAAAAACAAGATCCTTCTATATGCTGTCTACAGGAAACACATCTTAGACCCAAAGATAAACATAGGTTGAAAGTGAAAGGTTGGGAAAGGATATTTCATGCAAATAACAACCAGAAAAGAGCAGGAGTAGCTATATTAATATCCAACAAATTAGACTTCAAATGTAACACAGTTAAAAGAGACAAAGAAGGATACCATCTACTAATAAAAGGAACAATTAAACAAGAAGACATAACAATCATAAATATTTATGCACCAAATCAGAATGCCTCAAAATATGTGAGGAATACACTGCAAATACTGAAAAGGGAAATAGACACATCTACCATAATAGTTGGAGACTTCAATTCCCCACTCTCATCAATGGACAGAAAATCTAGAGAGGGGATCAATAAAGAAACAGAGAATTTGAATATTACAATAAGTAAGCTAGACTTAACAGACATTTATAGGACATTACATCCCACAACAGCAGGATACACCTTTTTCTCAAGTGCTCATGGATCATTCTCAAAGATAGACCATATGCTGGGTCACAAAGCAAGTCTCAACAAATTTAAAAAGACTGAAATCAAACACAACACTTTCTCAGATCATAAAGGAATGAAGTTGGAAATCAATAATAGGTGGAGTGCCAGAAAATTCACAAATATGTGGAGGCTCAAAAACACACTCTTAAACAACCAGTGGGTCAAGGAAGAAATTATATGAGAAATTAGTGAATATCTCGAGGCGAATGAAAATGAAAACACAACATATCAAAACCTATGGGATGCAGCAAAGGCAGTGCTAAGAGGGAAATTTATTGCCCTAAATGCCTATATCAAAAAAGAAGAAAGGGCAAAAATTCAGAAATGAACTGTCCACTTGGAAGAACTGGAGAAAGAACAGCAAACTAACCCCAAAGCAAGCAAAAGGAAAGAAATAACAAATATTAGAGCAGAAATAAATGAAATTGAGAACATGAAAACAATAGAGAAAATCAATAAGACCAGAAGTTGGTTTTATGAGAAAATCAACAAGATTGATGGGCCCTTAGCAAGATTGACAAAAAGAATAAGAGAGAGGATGCAAATAAATAAGATCAGAAATGGAAGAGAAGACATAACCATTGGCCTCACAGAAATAAAGGAGGTAATAACAGGATACTATGAACAACTTTATGCTAATAAATACAACAATGTAGATGAAATGGACAAGTTCTTAGAAAGGCATGAACAACCAGCTTCAACCCAAGAAGAAATAGATGACCTCAACAAACCAATCACAAGCAAAGAAATTGAATCAGTCATTCAAAAGCTTCCCAAAAAGAAAAGTCCAGGACCAGATGGCTTCACATGTGAATTCTACCAAATGTTCCAGAAAGAATTAGTACCAACCCTGCTCAAACTCTTCAAAAAATTGAAGTGGAGGGAAAGCTACCTAATTCATTCTATGAAGCCAACATCACCCTCATACCAAAACCAGGCAAAGATATTACAAAAAAAGAAAACTACAGACCAATCTCTCTAATGAATATAGATGCAAAAATCCTCAACAAAATTCTAGCAAATCGAATCCAGCAACACATTAAAAGAATTATACATCATGACCAAGTAGGATTCATCCCAGGTATGCAAGGATGGTTCAACATAAGAAAATCAATTAATGTAATACACCATATCAAGAAATCAAAGCAGAAAATCACATGATCATCTCAATTGATGCAGAGAAGGCATTCAGCATCCTTTCCTGTTAAAAACACTTCAAAGGATAGGAATACAAGGGAACC
This sequence comes from Tamandua tetradactyla, assembly GCF_023851605.1. Taxonomy (NCBI): domain Eukaryota; kingdom Metazoa; phylum Chordata; class Mammalia; order Pilosa; family Myrmecophagidae; genus Tamandua; species Tamandua tetradactyla. The sequence goes on from NC_135331.1 coordinate 193,308,995, forward strand.
TCCTTAAAATGATAGAGGGAATATATGAAAAACCCACAGCTAATATCATCCTCAGTGGGAAATATTGAAAACTTTCCCCCTAAGATCAGGAACAAGACAAGGATGTCCATTATCACCACTATTATTCAACATCGTATTGGAGGTTCTAGCCAGAGCAATTAGACAAGAAAAAGAAATACAAGGCATCAAAATTGGAAAGGAAGAAGTAAAACTATCACTGTTTGCAGATGATATGATACTATATGTTGAAAACCCTGAAAGATCCACAGCAAAACTACTAGAGCTAATAAATGAGTACAGCAAAGTAGCAGGTTACAAGATCAACATTCAAAAATCTGTAGTGTTTCTATACACTAGCAATGAACAAGCTGAGGGGGAAATCAAGAAACGAATTCCATTTACAATTGCAACTAATAGAATAAAATACTTAGGAATAAATTTAACTAAAGAGACAAAAGACCTATACAAAGAAAACTACAAAAAACTGTTAAAAGAAATCACAGAAGACCTAAATAGATGGAAGGGCATACTGTGTTCATGAATTGGAAGACTAAATATAGTTAAGATGTCAATTCTATCTAAATTGATTTACAGATTCAATGCAATACCAATCAAAATCCCAACAACTTATTTTTCAGAAATAGAAAAACCAATAAGCAAATTTATCTGGAAGGGCAGGATGCCCCAAATTGCTAAAAGTATCTTGAGGAAATAAAACGAAGCTGGAGGTCTCACGCTGCCTGACTTTAAGGCATATTATGAAGCCACAGTGGTCAAAACAGCATGGTACTGGCATAAAGATAGATATATCAACCAATGGAATCGAATATAGTGTTCAGATATAGACCCTCTCATCTATGGACATTTGATCTTTGATAAGGCAGTCAAGCCAACTCACCTGGGACAGAACAGTCTCTTCAATAAATGGTGCCTAGAGAACTGATATCCATATGCAAAAGAATGAAAGAGGACCCGTATTTCACACCCTACACAAAAGTTAACTCAAAATGGATCAAAGATCTAAACTTTAGGTCTAAGACCATAAAACAGTTAGAGGAAAATGTAGGGAGATATCTTATGAATCTTACAATTGGAGGCGGTTTTATGGACCTTACACCTAAAGCAAGAGCACTGAAGAAATAAATAAATAAATGGAAGTTCCTCAAAATCAAACACTTTTGTGCATCAAAGAACTTCATCAAGAAAGTAGAAAAACAGCCTACACAATGGGAGACAATATTTGGAAATGACATATCAGATAAAGGTCTAGTATCCAGAATTTATAAAGAGATTGTTCAACTCAACAACAAAAAGACAGCCAATCCAATTACAAAATGGGAAAAAGACTTGAACAGACACCTCTCAGAAGAAGAAATACAAATGGCCAAAAGGCACATGAAGAGATTCTCAATGTTCCTGGCCATTAGAGAAATGCAAATCAAAACCACAATGACATATCATCTCATACCCACCAGAATGGCCATTATCAACAAAACAGAAAATGACAAGTGCTGGAGAGGATGCGGAGAAAGAGGCACACTTATCCACTGTTGGGAATGTCAAATGATGCAACCACTGTGGAAGGCAGTTTGGCAGTTCCTCAAAAAGCTGAATATAGAATTGCCATATGACCCAGCAATACCATTGCTAGGTATCTACTCAGAGGACTTAAGGGCAAAGACACAATGGACATTTGCACACCAATGTTTATAGCAGCATTATTTACAATTGCAAAGGATGGAAACAGCCAAAATGTCCATCAACAGATGAGTGGCTAAACAAACTGTGTTATATACATACGATGGAATATTATGCAGCTTTAAGACAGAATAAACTTATGAAGCATGTAATAACATGGATGGACCTAGAGAACATTATGCTGAGTGAGACTAGCCAAAAACTAAAGGACAAATACTGTATGGTCCCACTGATGTGAACCGACATTAGAGAATAATCTTGGAATATGTCATTGGTAACAGAGACCATCAGGAGATAGAAATAGGGTAAGATAATGGGTGATTGGAGCTGAAGGGATACAGACTGTGCAACAGGACTGGATACAAAAACTCAGAAATGGACAGCACAATAATACCTAATTGTAATGTAATTATGTTAAAACATTGAACGAAGCTACATCTGAGGTATAGTTGGGGTTTTTTAAATTTTTATTTTTATTTTTTCTCTCTATTATCGTTTTATTTCTTTTTCTGTTGTCTTTCTATTTCTTTTTCTGAATCAATGCAAATGTAGTAAGAAATGATGAATATGCTTATATGTGATGATATTAAGAATTACTGATTGTGTATGTAGAATGGAACAATTTCTAAATGTTGTGTTAGTTAATTTTTTTAATTAATAAAAAAAGAGTAATACCTTAGTGCTCTTTCATCAACAGTAATAAATGTGCCACATCATTACTATATCAAATATAATAATAATATAGGAGGCTAAGGAGTATGGGATGACTAGGGTTTTCTTTTTTATTTTTATTTTTATTTCTTTTCAGGAGTATTGAAAATGTTCTAAATGTAATCATGGGGCTATGTGCAAAATTATGTGGTGCTACTCTGAGCCAGTAAGTGTATACTTCTGATGGTTTCTGTGCCATGTGAATATATCTCAATAAAATTGCATTTTTTAAAAAGTACTGATTATAGTATTAGCCTTCCTCATTATTCCTGTACCTTTATTGCTTTCTTCCTCCTTATGTATTTTAGATTTGGTTGTTCTTATGAGTGGGATAGTATTCCATTTCCCTTTCTAATGACTGGTATAGAGAAATGAGATTTGTTATTATCTTCTCTTTGTATCAGGAAAATTGTCAAATTATTTTAAGTATTTTATATTTAATAAAACTCTCTTTAGGTGCATCATATACTTTGTAAATAAAGATATTTATTTCCCTTTCTTTCCAATGTTTCCTTTACTCATTTTCTTCTCTTATTGAATGCCTGAGAACATTAAAACAATTTTAATATAATGTGGTTTATACCATGAATTCCTGATTTTTCCCTTTTTTTTTTTTAAGTGCAATGGTGTCAGCTCTGAGTTGTGTCTGTGAAGGGGAGAGTTCATGAAGTAAGATTTTCTGGCTCACTTTAGCCCCAACAATAAGCAGTTCCCTAATTAACTCTCTATCCTCACGGAGATAACCCTAGAGAATTTTTTAAGTGAACCTAAGATGAAACACTCAAAACTTTCAAAGAGCTTCAATGAGCATAAGGATAAAGCATATCTAATCAGCTCTTACTCTTCTGAGTAACAGATTCTCTGGGGACTTGGAGAAAATGAGCTCACCATTATGGGTAGCTCTACACAGCCAGCTCTGTAGTGAGATCCCCAGGGTCTGCCTTCCTATTCAGAAAGAAATGGAAACTTTCAAAGTCTCCTTAGCTACTGCACTGTTCTACTTTTAAACAGTAACCATTAAGCTCTTTATCCAGGTCTGTAAAAAGTGTCCACACTCATTCAGGGAGATTGCATGAGCAAATGCAACAGGTCTTGAACTTCTCAGAAAACAGTGATGAACTAAGAAAAGAACCATCATTAATAAATCAAACTATATATAGAACTTCATCATTACTCTTTTCCCTTGAGAATATAACAGCTATAAGGGTAAATAAGGCAATTATTCATAGAATTGAAGAACAAATTCTCTTCTCACTTAGAGTACAGGGGAAAAGTAAGAAAAATACAAGACCAAAACTCCAGAATGCTGTTTTTATTAATTTTGACTCATTAACCATTTACTCACACAAAGCATTACTAGATTCTTTAAACAGCCATGCACTTTTTTATATATTTATATGCAATTATATATATATATATAATAAGAAATGCAAATAGTATATTATACAATATAAAAGAAATAATGTTTTTATATTATAGAAGATGAAGGCTTAGAGGAAAATCATGCAGAATATACTGAATTCCCATATCACCCTCTTTAATTAACACCTTGCATTGGTGTGGTACCTTTGGTACAATTGAGAAAAGAATATTATTAAAGTTGTACTATTAGCTATAGTCTAAGTTTACATTAGGGTCACTGTTTATGTTGTAGGGTTCTATGGGTTTTTAATTTTTTTTGTAACATGTATACAACCTAAATTTCCCCTTTTTATCACAATTCAAATATTTAATTCAATGGTGTTGAGTAGTTGCAATGTCATGCTCCCATCACCACCATCCATTACCAAAAGCTTTCCATCACACCAAACTGAAATTCTGCATCAGTTAAACATTAACTCCCCATTCTCTACATCCTTCCCAGCCCTGATAACACACACTCTGGACTCTGACTCCATGAATTTGCTTATTCTAATTATCTCATATCAGTGATATCACACAATATTTGTCCTTTTATGTCCAGCTTATGACATGCACCATGATGTCTTCAAAGTCCATCCATGTTGCATCATGTATCAACACTTCATTCCTTTTACCTACTGAGTGTTTATTCCATTGTAAGGATATACATCTTGTTTATCCCTTCATCTGTTGATGAGCACTTAGATTGCTCAGATCTTTTGTCTATTGTGAATAATGTTGCTGTGCACATCAGTATGCTAATGTCTGTTCAAGTCCGTGTTTTCAATTATGCGGGATAGAAACCTGTAAGTGGGGCTATTTAAGTTTCTGAGGAACTACCAAACTGTTTTTCCCGGTGACTGCACAATTTCACATTCCCACCAACAAGGACCAAGTATTCCTATTACCCCATATACTCTCTGACCTTTCTTAATTTTCATTATTTTAATAGTGGTCATACTAGTGGGGTCGAAAAAGGTGAGGAATGAAGCAAAGAGAACTGGAGACCATCCAGCTAGTGCAAACAGTCTAATGAGCCCCTTTCCAAATGGAGGCCTGGAGCCCTCAAGAGTGCACGTGCAGGGAGACATGACTAGGAAGTAAGCCAAGCCAAGACCCTTTAATGTACCACACCCACACATACACACACCACCCCCACAACCCACACACACATGCCATGCCTCCTTAACACACCCTGCCCACACATCTGCCCTGTGCACCCACACAGCCCCCCTCAATCCACCTGCTGCTTTGCACTGCTTCTATGTCCCCCATATCACACCATTCCACTATGGTTCAAGGTCTGTCCAAGTTGCATGCCACCCCCACGGTACCCATACCACTCCCCCCAACAAACCCAGGCCCTGCACACCATACTCCCAGGCAGCACAAGGTGGCCCTTCCCTGTGCCACAACCCACCACCACATTGTGTGTCCTGCCCCATGCCCCACACCCATCAGGCAAATACACGAATTTACACTACTGAAGGAAATCAACTTCCAAAGTAACCTATCGGGGTAATTACATGCCTCAAAAGCAATAGGAAATCACAAAGTATATGAAGATGTAGACAGATACAGCCCAGCCTAATGATCAAATTAAAACACCAGAAGAGACACAGACTTTGGAACAACTACTCAAAGATGTTCAGACAACTCTACTAAGCAAATTCAAAGGGTTGGCTAATGACATAAAGGAGATCAAGAAGACATAAAAACAGCATAAAGAAGAATTTGAAAGAATAAATAGAAAAACAGCAGATATCACAGAGATTAAAGATACTGTGGACCAAATAAAAAATATATTAAAGACACAACAGCATATTTGAAGGGAAAGGAGAAAGAAAGCAAACTAGAGGATAGGACAATTGATTTTTGAATGCACAAAAGAACAAATGGCAAAAGATGGAAGCATTTAAAGTGGATCTCAGAGAAATGATGAACTAAACAAAGTACACAAATAGAAGAATCATCAGTGTTCCAGAAGGAGAAAAGAAGAGTAAGGGGCTAGGAAGATTAGTTGAGGAGACAATGGGGGAAAACAACCCAACACTTATAAGAAACATAAATATTCAAATCAAAGAATCCCAATGAACCCCAAATAGAATGAATCTAAATGAGCCTATTCCAAGAAATATAATAATCAGTCTGTCAAATGTTGAAGAGAAGCAGAACATCCTGGAAGTGGCAAGAGAAAAGTAATGTACTACACACATGGAAACAACATAAGACTGAGTTCAGACTACTCAACAGGTACTATTGAGGTGGAAAGGCAGTGGGATGGTATATTTAAGATCCTGAAAGGGAAAAATTCTGTACCCAGACAAATTGCCCTTTAAAATTTAGGGAGAAATTAAAATTTTCACTCAAGCAAATGCTGAGAAAATTTATTAACAAGAGACCAGCCCTACAAGAAAAACTAAAGAGACCTATGTTTGGTGAAAAAAAAATGGGCAGGAGTGGGAGGTCAGGAAGAGGGTACAGCATTGAAGAGTACAATTAAGGGTAATTTGAAGGACAAAGAGAGAGAGAGGGGAAAAAAGAAAGAAGGAAAAGAATACGTAAATCTGACAAAATCCAAAGGATAAGATGGTAGATTCAAGAAATGCCTGCACAGTAATAACTCTGAATATTAAAAGACTAAAGCCACCAATTAAAAGGTACAGATTGGCAGAATTGATTAAAAGATATGATCCATCTATATGCTGCTCACAAGAGACTCATCTTAAATCCAAAGATACAAATAGATTGAAATTGAAAGGATGGAAAAAGATGTTCCATGAAAGCTGTAACCAAAAGAAAGCAAGAGTACCTATACCAATATCAGACAAAACAGACTTTAAATGTAAAACATCATAAGAGACAAAGGGCACTACAAACTAATAAGAGGGGCAATTCATGACAAAGAAATAACAACCATAAATACTTATGCTCTCAATCAAGGAGCTCCAAAGCACATGAGGCAAACGTTGGCAAAACTGAAGGGAACAATAGATGATTCAACAATAATAGTGGGAGGCTTCAATACACCACTCTCCTCTATAGATAGAGCAACCCCAGACAGAGGACCAATAAGAGAATGGAAAACTTAAACAATTTGATAAATGAATTAGACCTAATAGACAAATATAGGTCATTACACCCTAAAACATGAGATACACATTTTTCTCTAGTGCTCACTGAATGTTCTCCAGGATAGATCATATACTGAGGCACAAAAAAGGTTTTTATAAACTTAAAAAGATTGAAATTATTCGAAGTACTTTCTCTGACCACAATGGAATGAAGGTGGAAATTAATAACCATGAAAGAACCAAAATTTTCACATGGAGATAAAATAGCACACACTTAAACAGCCAATGGGTCAAAGAAGAAAGTACTAAAGAAATCAGTAACTATCTGGAGAAGAATGAAAATGAGAATACAACATATCAGAACTTATGGGATGCAGTAAAGGCAGGGCTGAGAGGGAAATTTATTGCCCTAAATGCCTATATTAAAACAGAAGAAAGATCAAAAATTGAGGACTTAATCACTCACTTAGAGGAACTAGAGAAAGAACAGCAAATAACCACAAAGTAAACAGAAAAAGAGAAATAGCAAATATCAAAGCTGAATTAAATGAATTGGAGAACAAAAGAACAATAGAATCAATAAAATGAAAAGTTGGTTCGTTTAGAAAATCAATGGACCCCTAGCTAGGCTGACAAAAAAAAAAAAAAAACAAGAAAGGATGCAAATAAACAAAATAAATAATGAGAGAGGGGTCATTACCACAGACCCTGAAGAAATAAAAAAAAATCATAAGAGGATACTATGAACAACTATACACAAACAAACTAGACAACTTAGATGAAATAGCCAAATTCCTGGACACATGAACAAGCTACACTGACTCAAGAAGAAATAGAAGATCTCAACAACCAATCACAAGTAAAGAGATTCAATCAGTCATACAAAATCTTCCTGCAAAGAAAAGCTCAGAGTCAGATGGCTCCACAGGGGAATTTTATCAAACACTACAGAAAGAGCTAACATCAATTTTGCTTAAGCTTTCCAAAACATTGAGAAAAAGGAAACTATTACCTAATTCATTTTATGAAGATAGCATCACTCTAATACCAAAACTGAGTAAAGATGCTACAAGAAAGGAAAATTACAGACCAATCTCCCTAATGAATATTGACGCAAAAATTCTGAACAAAATACTAGTAAGCCCAATCCAAGAACACATTAGAAGAATTATACACAATGACCAATTGGGATTTGTACCAGTAATGCAAGGATGGTTCAGCATAAGAAAATCAATCTAATACAGGACATTAACAAAGCAGAAAGGAAACATCACTCACATCATTATATTGATTGATGCTAAAAAAGCATTCAACAAAATTGAATGTAATTTTGATTTTTAAAAAAAGCACTTCAAAAGGTAGGAATCAAAGGCAACTTCCTCAATATGACAAAGGGCATATATGAAAAACCCATAGCCAGGACTGTACTCAATGGTGAGAAAATGAAACCCTTCCCCCTAAGATTGAAAATGAGACAAGAATGCCCTCTATCACCACTATTATTCAACATTGTAATAAAAGTTCTAGCTAGAGCAGTCAAATAGAAAAAAGAAATAAAGTGCATCCAAATCAGAAAGGAAGAAGTGAAACTTTCATTATTTGTAGTTGACATGACACTATACTTGGAAAATCCTGAGAAATCTATGACAAAGCTTCTTGAGCTAATAAACAAATTCAGCAATATGGCAGAATATAAGATTAATGTGCAAAAATCAGTACCGTTTCTATACACAAGCAATGACCTAACTGAGGTGTCAATTAAGGACACAAATCCATTCAAAATAGCAACTAAAAGAGTCAAGTATCTAGGAATAAACTTAATTAGGGTTGAACTTTAAACCCAAAGCATAAGCAAAGAAAGAAAAAAATAGACAAAAGGGAACTCCCTGAAATCAAATGCTTTTGGACTTCAAAAGACTTTGTCAAAAAAGTGAAGATGCAGCCAACTCAATGAGAGAAAATATTTGAAAATCTGGTATCAGATAAAGATTCGATAACCTGTATACATTGAGGAATTATGCAACTCAACAAGAAAAGAACAAATAATCCAATTATAAAATGGGCTAAAGATATGAATAAGCATTTTTCCACAGAGCAAATACAGATGGCTCAAAAGCAGGTGAAGAGATTACTCCTACCTTTTGAAGTGCTTTTTTTTTAAATCAAAATTACATTGAATTCTTCTTTCCTTCACTATAAGGGAAATGCAGATCAAGACCACAATGAGATACCACATCACACCTGTAAGAATGGCTGTTATTAAACAGTCAGGAAACTACAAATGTTTGAGAGAATGTGAAGAAATTGGAACACTCGTTCACTATTGGTGGGAGTGTATTATGGTACAGACACTATGGAAGTCAAGCCAGTGGTTCCTTAGAAGACTAAATATCAAGTTGCCCTATGACCTGGCAGTACAATTACTCAGTATATGCCCATAAGAGCTGAAAGCAATGACACAAACAGACATTTGTATACAGATGTTCATAGCAGCATTACCTGCAATCACCAAAAGATGGAAAAAACCTAAGTGCCCATCAACAGATGAGTGAATAAACAAAATATGATATATACATACAATAGAATATCATTCAGCAGTAAGATGAAATGACATCCTGAAGCATATGACAAGACGTATGAACTTTGAGGATATAATGCTGAGTGAACTAAGCCAGATGCAAGAGGATAGATACTGCATGATTTCACTCTTATGACCATGGTAAGGTAAACTCAGAGGTTTGAAATACAGAATATAAGGGACCTAGAGAAACACAGAAGTTAGAGATGGGTGAATGGTTAGCTAATGAGTTTGAAAACAATTTAAGGAAATGGATAGAAGTGAAGGCAGTTTCTTAGTGAGTCTGTAAGTAATATTGCCATTTTGAAGATGAACATGATTGAAAGGGTTGTATAAAGACGGGTATCCCACTGAGTAACACTACAAATAAAAATAAGTTCTTTCACTAACTACTTCAGAGGTATGAGTCTTGTACAAAGAGTTTATAATATCAGAGTATGGGGGAGAAACTACTATTGCATCTTATAGGCTATGTTTAACAGGAGGACATCAACAGTACAACAGTAATACCAGGGGTAAATAATGGAGGGGGGAAAGACAAGAGTTTAGGGGAGTTATGGACTTTCTATTAGGTGAGGATGTATTTATCATTTATTTTTCTCTTGGAATCAAAGAAAATTGTCTAAAATTGAGATTGTTGATGGATTGTTGACTTTGGACATTATACAGATGCCCAATGGACAGAAGTGGCTGAAGGATACACTTAATTGAGCAGTAGAATGGAAAACTGTAGTACATGCATATGAGGGAACACTTTGCTGCTACAGAAAGGAATGAAGTCATGAGGCATGCAACATTGTAAATGAACCTGTGGGACATTGTGTGCTGCAAAATAAGCCAGAAACAAAGAGCAAATATTATGTATGGTCTCATTTAGAAAATACATATAAGAAAATTGGGACCCAGATTTTAAGGTCTTATAACAGTTATATTTAGTCTGGAGCAGTAATTGTTATTTCTACATTTTGAGAAGCTGTGCTATATATGTATGACTGGTATTTCCATGGAACTTTGACTACCTGTGTGACACCTAAGACTCAGAGTATGAGTTCTGAAGTTCTGAAGGTCAGCATTGCCACATACACCAACTGTCAAAGAAACTGAAAAGAGACCAGGCTTCAATTAGAGATAAGAATGAAGCCAATCAGGTCAAGACGAAGGTAAATCAGAATACAGGGATAAGGAGGACATTGTCTATATTTTAGAACCTCACCTACTCTATGAGACCAAGAGAGGATCATTTTGTCTAGAACCTAAATTTTCTGTAGCACATCATCTAACTCAAATTGTCTGGATAGATCATTTAAACAACCCAAACACGTGGAGCCTGGAATGAGGGTTTGTAACTCTGAATAGCTTAATGTAATGTCCAAATACATCCCAGAGTATATTGAGCAGATAATTAAAAATGAATGGCAAACTTCTGAGAATATGGCTGAATAGAGTGGCTGAAGATTAGCCCTGCTCCACCAAAAAAGTTAGAGAAGGGATGGGAAGGCAACTGAGATGGCAATTCGGGAGTGCAGCTGACCTGGGAGAGCCTTCTGCAACACATGTAGCAGCCCTGGTTGCAGAGGCCAAGGAACTGAGAGGGAGAAAGCTGGAGCCTGGCATGAAGGCACAGAGTCACGGAACCATGGAGCCTGGGACTGTGCACAGAAGACAGTCCAGGACGAGGAAGTAGGCTAGGCCACGTTCTTTGGGCACACTACCCTCACTAACCAGCGACTCACCCCACACCCCATGCACCCAAACCCCGTCACCTGCTCCCATTCCCTAAACTCCAAGCACACCCACCCCACCAGCCCCCAGTGCACATACCTGCCCCACACCCCCATCCCAAGTGCAGCCCAACCCATCTCTCCTGCACCCTTCCCAAGCACTACCTCCCCCTCGCTGTTCCCTGCCAGCTGTTGCCACAGCATAAAGGCTGCGGACACTAACCTCCATACCTAGGCTACCCCTGCCACCCCAACCCATAGTGTTGGGTGCTCACTGCACTGAGTCCACCACCTCATGCCCTGCTCCCTGCTGTACAACCATCCTGTAAACACAAGGCCTTACACTACTGAAAGAAATCAACTCCCAAAGTAAATCAACCAGGATATTTGCATGCCACGAAGACAGCACATCACTAAGCATATCTCAATGCAGACAGATATAGTCCTGCCTAGTGACCAAATTAAACACCAGAGGAGACTCAGATGTTGGAACAACTAGTGAAAGATGTTCATACAACTCTACTTAATAAAATAAGTGGGACAGCAAATGAAATAAAGGAGATCAAGAAGACAGTAGAAGAGCGTAAAGAGGAATTTGAAAGAATAAAAAAAAATTAGTAGATATCACAGAGATTAAAGACTCTGTTGACCAAATAAAAAACATACTAGAGGCACACAACACCAGATTTGAAGAGACAGAAGAAAGAATAAGTGATATAAAGGACAGGATAATTGACTACAAGACTCAAAACAGCAAATGGCAAAAAAGATGGAAAAATTGAATGGGAGCTCAGGAAAATGATAAACAAAACAAAGCACACAAATATAACAATCATTGTTGTCCCAGAAGGAAAAGAGAAGAGTAAAGGGCTAGGAAGAGTAGTTGAGGGTATAATGGGGGAAAACTTCCCAACCCTCATAAAGGACATAAATATGCAAGTCGAAGAAGCCTACAAACTCCAAACAGAATACATCCAAATAGGCCTTCCCTAAGGCACATACTAATCAGTCTTTCAAATGTTGAAGAGAAGCAGAAAATCCTGAAAGTGGCAAGAGAAAAATAATCTACTACATACAAGGGAAATCAAGACCGAGTTCAGACTACTCAACTGGCACCCTGGAGACAAGAAGACAATGGCATGATGTACTCAAGAGCCTAAAAGAGAAAGACTTCTGGCCAAATTGTCCTTCAAAATTGAGGGAGAGATTAAAGTTTTCACAGACAGAGAAGTCTGGAAAGAATTTGTCAACAAGAGACCGGCCCTATAAGAAATACTAAAAGGAATTCTGCTGGCTGAAAACAAAAAAAAAAAGAGACAGGAGAGGGAGTTCTGAGGAGGGCACAGAATTGAAGAGTACCACTAAGGGTAATTTAAGGAATACAAAGAGAAAGATAGAAAAGAATATATAGATCTGACAAATAAAATTAAAAAGATATGATGGTGTAATCAAGAAATACATTATCAGTATAAATTTGAATGTTAATGGACTAAATTTACCAATTAAGAGATACAGATTGGCAGAATGGATTAAGAAACATAGATAACAGATATGAGGGCTTACTTCTAAACTCTCAATTTGATGCCAGTGGTATATAAGTCTATCCTTGTACAAGTACCAGGCTGTTTTGATTACAGTGGATTTGTAATTAGTTTTTAAATTGGTAACTTTTGAGTCCTCCAATTTCATTCTTCTTTTTCAAGATATTTTTACCCATTTGGGGCTATTTACCTCTCCATATAAATTTTATGATGGCTTATCCATTTCTGAAAGAAGGCTGCTTGAATTTTTATAGGAATTGTATTGAATCTGTAAATCACTTTGGGTAGAATTGGCATCTTAAAGATATTTAGCTTCCAATCCATGAACATGGAATGTCTTTCCATTCATTTAGATCTTTTTTATTTCTTTCAGTAATATTTTTTAGTTTTCCATATATAAGTCCTTTACAATCTTGGTTAAATTTATTGCCAATTTATTGATTCTTTTAGTTGCTATTGAAAATGGAAGTTTTTACTTGATTTCTTCTTCAGATGGTTCATTAGTGGTGTTGAATATCTGCAAAGATATTTGGGCCATGACCATTCTAACTTCTTAATATTGAAAAGGGTGTCAACATTATGGGGTAGGGGAATGTAACTTGCAGTTCTAGGAGATACTGGTACCGCTGGTTTTCAGCGCTTATCTGACATAAGAGCCATTTGGAGATTTTAAGTTTCTGGAAAATAAACTTAATAAGGAAAATTTCTATAGAGCTCTAGATAGAGCCTTGGGTCTTTTTTTAGGGTTTTCAGAAATACTGTTGGTTGCGGCTTAGTGTCCCATGGCAATCTGTAATATCTGGCTGAAGTCTGCATAAAAGTAACATCCAGAATGACCTCTCAACTCTGTTTGAAATCTCTCAGTCACTGAAATATTATTTTGGTACATTTCTTTTCCCCCTTTTGGCCAAGCAGGCATTCTCAGCCCCATGATGCCAGGGACAGGCTCATTTCTGGGAGTCATGTCCCACATTTCTGGGGAGACTCACATCCCTGAAAGCCATGTCGTACATAGGGGAAGGGTAATGAACGTGATTTTTTGTGTGTTCATGTTGTACCCTGACACTTTGCTAAATTTGTTTATTAGCTAGGAGCTCTGCTGTGGATTTTTAAGGATTTTCTATGAATAGTAATATCTTGTTCTAGTTTGCTAGCTGCAAGAATGTGATATAACAGAACTAGAATGTCTTTTAAAAGGGGGACTTTAATAAGTTGCTAGTGTACAGTTCTAAGGCAATAAAAATGTCCCAATTAAAGCAAGTCTATAAAAATTTCCAAATTAAAGCACCAGCAAGAGGTTACCTTCACTCAAGAAAAGCTGATGAAGTTCAGGGTTTCTCTCTCCACCAGAAAGGCACGTGGTGAACATGGCGACATCTGCTAGCTTCCTCTGCAGGCCTCTTGCTTCATGAAGCTTCCCTGGGGGCGTTCTCCTTCTTCATCGCTAAAGGTCACTGGCTGGTGAACTCTGGGGTTCTGTCATCATTCTCTCTCTCTCTCTCCCCAAAATGCTCCCTCTTTTAAAGGATTCCAGTAAACTAATTAAGACCCACCTCCATCTAATCAAAAGTTAATACCCATAGTTTGGTGAGTCACCGCTCCATAAGAACAATCAAAAAGCTTCAGGCCAGCAATATTGAATAAGGATTAAAGGACATGGCTTTTCTGAGGTCCACCACAGATTCAAACCAGCACACATGTCATCTGAAAATGGGAAAGTTTTATTTCTTCCTTTCCAATATTATGCCTTTTATTTCTTTTTCTTACTTAATTGCTCTGTTTAGAACTTCTGATACTACATAGAATAATAGTAGGTGACAACTGCCATCCTTGTCTTGTTCCTGATCTGAGAGGGTGAGCTTTGTCTTTCGCTACTGAGTATGATGTTAGTGCTGGGTTTCTCATACAAGCCTCTTATCATGTTAAGGAAGTTTCTTTCCAGTCCTAGTTTTTCTGTTCTTATCAAGAGGGGGTGCTGGATTTTGTCAAATGCTTTTTCTGTACCAATTGAGATGACCATGTGGGCTTTTTCCTTCATTCTATTAATGTGATGCATTATATTAGTTGATTTTCTTATTTTGAACCACCTTGCATACATAGGAAAAACCTACTTGATCATTGTGTTTAATTCTTCTACATGTGCTGTTAGATTCAGTTTGCTAGAATATGTCAACAATTTTTACATATTCATAAGGGTCATTAGTCTATACATAATGAATATAAGGGATATTAGTCTATAAATTTCTTTTCTTATGGTTTCTTTTTTTGTCCTTGGTATAGGGTGATGTTGGCCGTATAGAATGAGTTAGGGACTGTTTCCCACTCTTCAATTTTTTGTAAGAATTTGAGCAGAATTGGTTTAATTCTTCTTGGAATGTTTGGCAGAATGCTCCTGTAAAGCTGTCTGGTACTGGGCTATATTTTTTTGGGAGATTTTTGATGATTGATTCCATCTCTACTAGTAATTTTTTGATCACTCCTATTTCTCCTTGAGTCAATGTAGGTGGGTGGTGTGTTTTTAGGAATTTGTCCATTTTATCTAGTTTATTTAATTTGTGGGAAATATAGTTATTCATAGCATCTTTTTGTAATCCTTTCCATTTCTGTGTGGTTGGTAATAATCTCTCCACTTTCATTTCTGATTTCATTTATTTGGATATGTTCTCTTTTTTTCTCTGTCAATCTAGCTAAAGTTTTGTCAATTTTACTGATTTTTTTTTCAAAACAACTTTTGGTTTCTTTGTTTCTCTCCATTGTTTTTTTATTCTCTATTTCATTTATCTCCACTCTAATCTTTATTACTTCCATCCATCTTCTTGCTTTGGTTTTAGCTTGCTCTTCTATTTCTAGATCTTCCTGTTGTGAGGTTAAGTCTATTATTTGAGATGTTTCTTCTTTTGTAATATCAGAATTTAGAGCTATAAATTTCCCTCTCAGCACTGCTTTTGCTGTATCCCCTAGGTTTGGTGTTTTTGCATTTAGTTTTCATTTGCCTTCCTATATTTCCTAATTTCCCTTGTGATATGTTCTTTGATCATGGATTGTTGAAAAGTGCATTGCTTAATTTCCACATACTTGTGAATTTTCCAGTAAAATCTCTGTTATTGATTTCTAGCATCAGTCCATTGTGTTTGGTAGAAAATACATTGTATGATTTCAAAATTTTCAGTTAACTGAGACTTAATTGTGACCTAACATAGTTCTATCCTGGAGAATTACCTAAAAGCCCTGGAGAAGAATGTGTGTCATCTTGCTTTGCAGTGAAGTATTTTATAGATGTCTGTTAGGTCTATTTGGTTTACATCTCATTTAAATCTTCTATTTCCTTTTTGGTCTTCTGTCTAGATGCTCTATCAATTTTTTTCCATTCATAAAAAATTTATACCACTATACTGACTTAATACATGTGGTCTTAATAATTATTCTTAGATTGTTCCTGAAAATTTCATAAGACATTAAACAAAGCTGGCCATCATCAAGTTATTTCCCTGTTAAGTATTTTTTACAGCACATGCATGCTAGACAAGTATTAAAAAAATACCACAAAAGGGAAAACCCTAAAAAATGCATTTTTTTTGTTTCACAGCTGTGCTTGGTATCCATGAAGCAATGGACATGAAGCAACTCATGTTTACTGTATCATTACTTGTACATTTGTTCTAAAACACTTAAATACAAAAACAATGAGTGCAGAAAAAAATAATGAAAGCAAAGAGTAGGTAACTTTATAAATAATGGAATGTGAACCATCTCTACCCCTCTCCAGAGTGAACTGGACCACAACTTTGTCTAAAGGAACACTCCCACAGCTGTTGTCAGAGATGTGCATGTTGAAATTGTGTGTCCCACAGATACATATGGTACAACATTGATGGGACCTCTATCCTTACCATGGTCTGGAAAGTGCTCCAAACCTTCAAATATCTGCAATAACTACATTTGTGAATGGGACAAATTGCCCCTTTTATCCCCCACTAGGGAAAACCAATATGTAGACAATTTTCTTTGCTTAGATATGGAAGCAGTTTCAACATTGGCCCTTGTGAAGCTACAATGTACCAAAAACATTATGCCAAAAAATTATAACGTATAAAAATTTCCACATCCCCATACTGACCACCTCAAGATGAAAACATAACTCCCTGAATTTTAACTGGCTCTACTCTCCAAATGTTAAACATAAACATAACATGGGAAAAACAGAAAGTCAAATAGAAGTAACATAAACCTGTTATAAATTGTAAACAAAAACTGTTTGTGAGACAGTATGAATGACAAATGGTCTACTGTGTAGGTTTTAGAATGAAGAAGATAAAAGTTGGAAGACTGGTTAATTTTCCCCTCTTTCTCTTACTTCAGCTCCATCTCCTTGGGTAGCTGATCCACAATGTCAACTTGTCTTTCAGTAATTGCACTATTAGCATGCCATCCTTGAATGACTCTTCATTTAATGTATCAAGTTCAGAAATGATTTCATCAAAAGCTGTCTTTGTAAGAGAGCAGTCTTTCTCTGGGAAGTTCAGAATCTCTTAAAAGAACACAGAAAAGTTAAAGGGTCAGACCCAATCTGATAGGATATGTTGGCTACATTTCCTTTTTACTGATTTCAAATGCTTCATTGTAGTCTTTTTGTGATGGATCTGCAATCCCTTTATTGTCATCACCAGCAAAAACCTCAAACAAGAAACCATAGTAGTCTCCTTTCATTTTCAGATGGAAGACTTTTCTCTCTGCTTGTGAGGCATTGGGGATCAAAAACCTTTCCAAAAGAGATAGAATATCATTGTAGATATCTCTTGGCTAGGTCTCAATTTTCTCTCTGTACTCAGCATCCTTTGTCTTTTGCTCTATACTTGAGATGACTCCCCAAGATGTCCCACAAGGCCCTACAACATTTTTATAAACAATGAGATTCCTCTCCTCATTGGATAATTCAGCTCCTTGCTCAGTTGCAGACTTGATGCAGGCTGCCATGTCATCATATCTCTTAGTCTGCTTACCCACTTTGGCCTTCTACAGCAGCTCATTTTTATTCAGGACTGGATATTCTGTGACTGGAGTGGGTGGCAGCAGATGGGCAGGGCTCAGCGGTCTCTACCCATTATTGAAAGTGGTGTGTTCAAGCCTCCTATTATTAATGTAGAATCATCTACTTCTCCTTTCAAATCTTAATATTTGCTTCATAAACTGTGAGTACCTGATGTTAAGTACATATATATTTACAATTTTTCTGTCTTCTTATTTAATTGACCCCTTTAACATCATATATTGACCTTCTTTGCTCCTCATAGGGGTTTTGACTTAAAATCTATTTTATCTGATATTAGCATAGTTACCCAAGCTCTCTTTTGGTCACTATTTAAATGGCATATTTTTTGACACCCTTTTAGTTTCATCCTACTTGTGTTTTTGAATTTAACATGAGTCTCACAAAGGACATATAGTTGGGTAGTGTTCTTTTATCCATTCTTCCCATCTTGCTTTTTGACTGAAAAATTTAACCATTTGATTTTAAAATAGCTACTGATAATCCCTGACTTTCTTTTGTCATTTTGCTATTTTGTCTTTGTAATTCTTATATCTTTTTGTCCGTCAATTCTTATATTAATGCCTACCTTCATATTTGTTTTGTTTTTTCTATCATACCAATTTGAGTCCCTTATAATTTCTTTCTGGATACATTTTTCATGCATTCATATATATTCAAAATCTATAACAATCACATTTGATTTGATACCAATTAATTTCAAGAACATGCACAGGCACTGTCCCCAGACCTCTCCATCTCCCTGCCTTTCTGTTGTGCATGTTAAAATTATATAGTTATACATTGTTTGTTCAAAACCACAGATTCATCACTACTTTTAGTGTATGTGTATTTTAAAATATGTAAGAAGTAAGAAATAGATTTAAATACCAAAAACGCATTACCACAGCATTGACCTTTATAATTATCCATAAGGGTTACCTTCACTTGAGGTCTTTATTTCTTTATGCTGCTTTGATCCACTGCATAATGTCCTTTTCTTTGAGTCTGAAGAATTCTTTTTACATTGCTTCTGGAGAAGGGCTGGTAATAACAAATTCCCTCCATTTTTATTTAACTAGGAATGTCTTAATTTCTCCTTCATTTTTGAAAGAAAGTCTTACTGGATTTTTAAAAAAAAGTCTTGGCAGTTTTATTTTTTTTTAGCACTTAAAATATTTCATCCCACTGCCTTATTGTCTCCCCGGGTTCTGATGGGAAACCAATATTTAATTTTGCTGGGGCCCCCTTATATATAACATACGCCTTTTCTCTCACACCTTTTAGAAATCTCTCCTTATCCTTGGCATTTGACTATCTGACTGCTATGCATCTGGACACACGTCTCTTCAAATTTATCTTGTTTGTGGTTCATTGCATTCTTGCATGTGTGTATTCATGTCTTTCATTAAATTTGGGAAGTTTGCCATTATTTCTTTAAATATTCTTTCTTCTTCTTTCTGTTTTTTCTCTAGTGGAGATTCCAATAATATATATATTGGCATGCTTCATTATGCCCCTTATGTTTCTCACACTCTGTTTGCTTTTTTTTTAATTTTTTCTCTTTTCCTCAGCCTCAATCATTTCCATTGTTTTGTCTTTGAGTTCACTGAGTCTTTCTTCTGCCAGGTCCAATCTTCTGCTGATAGCCTACAGGGAGCTTTTTATTTCAGTTATTGTGATCTTCAATCCTAGCATTTCTGTTTAGTTCCTTTTTAAATTTTCTTACTGTTTATTTAGATTCTCATATTATTCACTTATTGCTTTCCTAATATCCTTTAGTTCTTTCTCTGTGTTTTCCTTTACCTCCTTAAGCATACTGATGATAATTTTTATTTTTGTGTATTTTAAAGTTTTTAAAATAACTTTTGTTTCAACTTTAAATTATGCAATATAGAAAACTGAAAAACACAAGAAGCAAATAACACAACAAACATCATCCAGAATCACAAAAGAATGACAAGCAGTTTACAGTTTGACATATCCTTCTAGGTACTTTATGTGTATACACAACAGAGCACACATTTTTATGTGGAACATATCATGCTTTTCCACGAATGGTTACCAATTCAAAGTCCCAAAGCCATGAGTATCGTGATAATCAGAATACATGACACCAACTCAATCAGGGGGAAAAATGTATTCCTGACTCTCTTGGGAACAAAAATTTCATAAAAGACAAAAATGGCAACAGACATCCATGGATACTGGCAGAGTTGCAAATATTGAATTACCTTAATGCTAAATTTTAAATGAAACATACAGCAAGAGTACAGAAAGTAAAATACATCTAAGAGAATTTATTTTCAGGTCTATATCAAAATAATAGTAAAGTTTGTTTCCACTGAATTATTTAACATTTTCCTATGCTATAGCCAAGAGATGCTCATAGAATGGCTACATGAAAATGGAAATATGAACATATCTGCGTGACTCCCTCTCTCCACGTTCTCTTCTGCGCCTCTGCAGCCCAATGAACAAGTCCTGAGCATGATGCTCAGAGGCGGTTTAACAAGTCCATGTCAAAGATGCTCATTTTCTATTAACAAAATGATATTTATAAATTCACTAATTCACTAGCTCTACTTTTTAATCATATAATGTCACCTCAAGCTATCTAAAAAAGCTTAGATGTTAAATAAAAAATTTTATCCACAGTAAACCCAGATATTTTACCCAAAAAAATGCACACAGAACTATGTCATAATCCAAAACTCTATATCTTCTAGATATAGAGATTCTAGCAAAGAGCTCTTCCCTTTGCCTTCCTCTTCTCCCTTTTCATCCATTTCCGTGACTAAGAACATAAATATGTTTAGTTCCAAGAGGTGGGTTAGTGAGGGTCACTCCCAGAAGACAGACCTTCCTGTAAACTAACACAAGGACATTTCTATAGGGATTGTCTCCCTATTTCTGTGTTTAATATACTTTGAACATTGAGACTTGTCCTTTAATACTCAGCAATAACTAAAATGCCCGTATAAAACAACAGTCAAACAATCTGAATTTGTCCAACAACTCATATGCAAAGGACCCTTCTCTCTGCATCCTTCGCTGCCCCCCACCCCCTCAGCACCCTGCTCTAAGACATCTAGTTTAACAATGCCATTTCTATGCATTAACAGAAAAAAATATTTAAAGCATTATTTTACCCTTTCTCCTTAAACATGTGTTGTGTTGTATACTTCTAAGCATCTAGAAATACTAGATGTTTCAAATAAGGACTTAAATTTGTCCACAATACACACAGCAGCACTGAATAAAGTATACACATGTAACAAAGAATATAATCTGAAAGTGTCTTCTAAATAGGAACATCTGGCCTAAAACAATTCCCTTTCTCACCTCTATCAATTCAGTGGTTGCATCTGCAATGTTTAGAGGGTATTTTAACAGTTTTTCTTCCACAAGTAAAACTCCATCACTTTCACAACAAAGGCTTCCTTATACATTTTTATTTGTATTTATTTATTTTGGTTTTTTTTGTCCTCCCTCATAAATTTTAACATGGAATATAAAAAATGTATTAAATTGATAACTGTACTTCTGTCACACACTGGCAACTTCTTTAACATCCAAAAACACTAGATGATAAAAAATTAGGATTTGTTTGCCTACTATATACACAGTAAAGTGAAACAAACTGCAGAGAACATATAGGATGATGGTTTATCTTGCCCAGTTATAGACTTACTAGCATAGAGCCCTTGACTCTTCCTTCTCCCTTCTCCCTGAAACAGCACAAAAAGAACATGTACTTCTTTGGAGGTGGCTACACCATTCCATTCCCAAAAGTTATTTCATATTAATTCAACAAAACAGTATCTACCAAATGTGTTAAATTACTACATCTATTTGAACATACTTTGTGCACTAGAAAGACTAAATGTTTCAAATAAGGACTTAAAATTGGTAATATATACACAGTAGTGTTGAGCAAACTACACACATGTAACAATGGTTATATCAGAAAGTGTCTTGTAAATGAGAACATTCTGGTCTACAGCCCTTCGTTTCTCCCATATCCTTCTCTCCACCCACAAGCCCAATGGATGAGTTACAGGCACATGTGTCACTTAGATGTAGTTTCATAATTTCGTTTCTAAAAGTCATGTTCTAGTTTGCTAGCTGCTAGAATGCAACACACCAGAGAAGGATTCACCTTCAATAAAAGGGGATTTATTTAGTTAACATATAGTTCTTCAGAGGAAAGGCAGCTAACTTTCAACTGAGATTCTTTCTTATGTGGGAAGGCACAGGGTGATCTCTGCTGGCCTTCTCTCCAGGCCTCTGGGTTCCAACAACTTTCCCCAGGGTGATTTCTTTCTGCATCTCCAATTTTTCCCTTTTTTGTCCCCCTTTGTCCAGATTGGCAGTGGTTCCATTTATACCAACAGTCTCTTCAAGCACTCCAGGACTTCTCCATTCTTTTCTCAGTTCCTCCAAAATCTTCCCCTTATCCATCCAAAAAACTGGTCCAACATGTCTAGTGTTTGCAAACTGCAGCGGTACCCCCACTTCTCCAGTACCAAATCTGTTCTAGTTTGTTAGCTGCCGGAATGCAACACACCAGAGATGGATTCACCTTCAGTAAAAGGGTATTTATTTAGTTACCATATAGTTCTTCAGAGGAAAGGCAGCTAACTTTAAGATTCTTTCTTGTGTGGAAAGGTAGAAGGCGATCTCTACTAGCTTTCTCTCCAGGCCTCTGGGTTCCAACAACTTTCCCCAGGGTGATTTCTTTTTGCATCTCCAAAGGCCTGGGCTGAACTGGAAGTGCTGAGATGAGGTATGCTGAGCTGCTTGGGCTGTGCTACACTGCGCGCTCTCATTTAAGCACCAGCCAATTAAGTCAAACATCATTCATTGCAGCAGGCACGCCTCCTAGCTGACTGCTGATGTAACCTAGATGAGGTTCACGTACCATTGGCTCATGTCCACAGCAACAGAACTAGGTACCTTCACCTGGCCAAGTTAACAACTGACTTTAACTACCACAAGTCACTTTCAGAAAACAGCGTTTCTATAAATTTTAACACAAAGTATAAAAAATGTGTTAGTTTACTAACTGTACTTTAATCATACATTGGCAATCTCTTTAATATTGAGTCTAGATATTATAAAATTATGACTCATTTTTCCAGTATGTACAAATATAAACAGTACAGCAAAAATAAATTAATGCACTTAACATAAAGGGCAATGGATGATTAAGAATTTTCTAATACACACTAGCAAAACACCTTTTGCCATTTCATCCCTCCCACCCTCCTCGAACCAATGAACAAGTTCGAGGGTAAAATGTCCAGAGATGGTTTAGCAATTTCATTCCCAAAGACAAAATTTCCCATCAATGTTTGAAAGCTAATTACAGTGTTATCGTACTATCTTTTTTTAAACACATCAAGCCCTTCTAAACATTTAGAAAAACTAGATATTTCAAATAAGAACTCACTTATCCATTGCAAATATAGGATTGTTTTTTAAGAAACTGCACACACACAACAGTGTTACAATCAGAGGTACCTCCTAAACGTGACCATCTTGGCCTCCAGCCGCTATTTCCTCGCTCCCTTTTCTCCATCACCACCCTAGTTGACTAGTCCAGGCAAGTGTAATGCTAGAGGTGGTTGAACAGATTCTTACCCAAAAGTCATTTACAGAAGACAAGTTTCCCAATGAATGTCAACACAATGTACACAAGATATGCTAAGTTTACTGTCTGCTTTGTTAGGCACTTGCAACCACTTTAACGTCTACAGGTTAGATGTTGTGAAGTTAGCATTATTTGCCCATTATACATACTATCTATACAGACAAACAAATGCACAGAATATACAGAAAAAGTTTTGTCTAAACACACTAGCATATTACCTTTTGTAATTGCTTCCCTCCCACATCCTCCAAACCACTGAGAAAGTGTGTATGCTGCTCACAGAGATGGTTTGACAATCCCAGTTCCAAAAGACACTGTTTCCTATGAATTTGAGCAAAACAGTGTTTACAAACAATATTTCACTACTTCTATCGTTAACATACATTGGGCATTTCTAAACATCTAGACAAACTAGATGCTTCAAATAAGGACTTAATTTGTCCACTGTATACAGAGCAGTCTTGAATTGTAAATCTTGACAAACGTACAGCACAGGATTGAATAAACTACACACATGTAACAACAGTTAATTGGAAAGTGTCTTCTGAATACAGACATTCTGTTTGAATGCTTCCCACAGACCCTGGGGGCTATCATGCTCAAAATTTCAGAAGACAATCTTTCCTAGGAATTTTAACACAAAATGTACAAGATGTATTAGTTTACCAACTCTATTTTCTTCATACACTGGTAACCTCTTTAACATCTAGATATCAATTAGGACACATTCATCCATCGCATACACTATATACACAGCACAGTAAACCAAACACGCAAACACTAGTCAATCTGGCCTCATTGTGAACACACTGGCACAGAGCCCTTTGCACTTCCTCTGCCTCCTCCCACAAACCAGTGCACACAATGTGCACCACTCAGAGAGTGGTTTGGCCATTTTAAAAAAACCACAATATTTCATATGAATTTTAACAGAAAGATAATTACAAAATGTGTTCTTTTACACCTCTATTTTTAACATATGTCAGAACTTCTAGGAACATGAGATATTTCAAAAAAAGTACTTAGCATTGTCAACTGTGTACAGAGTAGTGAGAAATAAAATGCACACACAGAACAATGGTTTAAATATGAAAATATCTTCTAAATATGGCCAATCTGGGGTAGAACCTTCTTCTCTTCTTCACCTTGTGCTTTGTGTCCTCTCACCCACAGAATAAGCATGGATGTGTGTCGCTCCCCGTGTCACTTCCAGAGCAGTGTAACTTCCATCTCAAAGTCACCTCCAGAGGATATTTTCTATGATTTTTTTTTAACAGATGGGCATTACAAGACGTGATTTTCTACTTTCTCATACATTGGCAACCTCTTTGCATCTAGAAAGCCTAGAGATTGCAAAAGTTTTCTTTTAAAAGTTTGTGGGGGGGGATTTGAGAGCAGCTTTTTCATATTACATACACAGGCCTTTTATAAATGGTCAGTAAATCTTCCCAAAGGGTGTTGGGCACTTCCTACTGGACAAATGTGGCACGTTACTCTACTGTTTCTCTCTTCTAGTATCAGGCAAGTAGGAAGGCACAGCAGCCATTCCACCCATCATCGTCCAGGGCTCTGCACACCTTCCAGGCCTGGAAGGGTTCTGTCCACTGCGGTTAGGAGGAGGTGGCGTCTTGTCCAACTGGGATGGAGCAGCCATCCAGGCCCTTGACCTGCATGGCTCCAAGGCCTGAAGAGATGGCCAAGCTTGAGTACACAGGCCCACCTTCCAGGCCCTTGAGTCACCTTGTGGCCTTTGTGGCATTCAGGAAACCACCATTCTTCTCTCCCCACCCCACCTGCCAGCCAGCAGGTTTGGGCAGGGAAACCCCATGGCCAGTGGGGTCCAGGCTAGAAGTGGCTGCTGCTACCCTCAGGACATCATGTAGGGAGTTTAGGCAGGCTTCCACCCCTACCTTAGGGCCCGGACCAGGCCAGTGGACAGTCATAGTGAGGATTCTGGGTCTCTGAAGAGCAAGAACCAAAGGCTGTCCCTGGGCCCCAACTCCCCTGCAGGCTCAGGACTGAAGGGCCTAGGGGCCCAGAGAGGCTCAAGGACACAGGGCTTGCTCCACATTTCCCTGCACTCTGCCAGAACTCTCATTTTTGTTTTAAGTCTCTGTTCAGTATGTTCAAAGTCTGATCTTCTTCTTTGACGGTTTCTGGAATTTTATCTTGTTTCTGTGGATGGGCCACCATTTCCTGTTTTTTTCCTAATATAGTTTCAGACTTACCTTAATTGGTTTCCCAGCATTTTTTAATCCTAAAGACACCAAGATAACTAAACATCACAGAGATCTGTTTAAGGCAAACCATTCTGATTACTACTATACCCCTACATCCTATAAAAGATAACCACTCCCCCTTTTTATCTAGCAGTTATGTTACCATTTGGTCTCTGACTCTCGGGAATCCTATTATTCTCGTTGGATTGAAGCATCCCACTGTAATGACCAACATTTCCTACCACTGTCCCTCATGTGGAGAGTCCAGTGGCCACAGAGCATTCGGTGATGTGAGTGCTCTGTCTTGCCAATGTATTTCTCAAAGTCTTGGTGAAGGGACTGTTTTTGGTGAACAAGCCACGCATAAAAATCCATCTCTGTATCTGCTATTGCTCTTTGAGCACTTTCCTCACTCACTGTAAGAAGTTATGGCATTTCTATTTAATTTAATGTGGGCAACTGCTGAGGCCTTAGTCAACCAAACAAGCCAACTGTTAGGGACTGGCCCAGTTTCTTGAGCCCTGCCTGAAGTATGGCCCAGAGAAAGCAGTGAATAAACTATGGCATATTCGTAAATAGATTGCTAAAGCTTTGTTTAAGTAAAATATCTGGATATGTAATTATTAAAATTAATAAAATGTTAAAAAATATATAATATTGAGCAGGTAGTTCAGTGGTTAGAATGCCTGCCTTTCATGTGGGAGATCCGGGTTTCATTCTTAGACCATGCATCCAAAAAAAAAAAAAAAATATATATATATATATATATATAAAATGTTGGGGAAAACAATGAAATTGCAAATCAATACCATTTATGTAAATTTGCAAAATGTTAAAAACCATAGCATACTTCCTTCATGGATTCAGTGTAAAATTATAAAGAAATGAAGGTAAGAGGACACACGGACTTCAGGAGGGCAGAAGATGCTAGTTTGGACAGTAACAAAAGGGCTTTCACTGTATCTGTAAAGCTTTCTTTCTTAAGGAGTCTGAAGCAAATATGAAAAAGTATTAAGATGTATTAACATCAATTTGGTGAGCACATGGTGATTTCTCATATTATACTTTATTTTTCTGAATACTAGAACTTTTATAATAAAAATTGTAAAGAAAACAGCATTAATGTATCTAACTGATATCAATAAAAATAATGAGAGACATAGACCAGATGAGTTAGAAGGACATTCGCTGGATCATCATTCTTGTGGCAATAAACTGGAAACAACATAAATGTTAAGTGACAAAAGCAAAATTTTACAAACTACATATAATTTAATCCCAATTTTACTAATCAAAGTAAACAATTGCATGTATTACAGGGAGTAGTGATTTTGTGTGCACAGTGAAACATGTGGAGGGGTACACAACAAGCCAAAAGTCAAGTCATCTGAGTGAGAGGGTGGAAAGAAAAGGATAATGAGAAAGGTAGGCAAAAAATTTTAAAGGTAGAAATAAAAATATTGAAATTAAAATGGTATGTATATTATGAGCTAGTGATTAAAAAATCACATATGTGCATACCTATAGAGATATGTAAAGTAATAGTTCAAAATGTCCATATTATTTACATATGAATGATGTATCTTAGGGAAATTTTAGTAACTTCTATGGACTTTTATGAATTATTTGGAGTTTTATCATGGAAATGTATGATTTATACAAATCCTGAAAGAGTTTGTCAACAAGAGACCAGCCCTACAAGAAATACTAAAGGAAGTTCCGTCAGATGAAAAAAAGACAGGAGAGGGAGGTCTGGAGGAGGACACAGAATTGAAGAGGGTAACTTAAAGGATAAAAAGAGAAAGAAGGAAAAGAATATACAGATCTGACAAACAAAATCCAAAGGATAAGATGGTGGATTCAAGAAACACTTTTTCAGTAATAACTTTGAATGTTAATGGCCTAAGCTTACCAGTTGGCAGAATGTATCAAGAAATATAATCCAGCTGTATGCTGTTTACAAGAAACTCATCTTAGACACCAGGATACAAATAGATTGAAGGACGGGGAAAAAAGTTCTAATCAAAAGAAAGCATGAGTAGCTATACTAATATAGGACAAAATAGACTTTAAATGTAAAGACATCATAAGGGACAAAGAAAGACACTATATATTAATAAAAGGGACAATTGACCAAGAAGAAATAACAATCATAAATGTTTATGCTCCCAATCAGGAATCTCCAAAGTACATGAGACAGACACTGGCAAAACTGAAGGTAGCGATAGATGTTTCAATAATAATAGTAGGAGACTTCAATACACCACTCTTCTCTATAGATAGAACAACCAGACAGAAGATCAACAAGGAAATAGAGAAGTTTAACAACTTGATAAATGAATTAGACCTAATTCATTTGGGGTCATTACACCCCAGAACACCAGGATATACATTCTCTAGTGCTCATGGAACATTCTCTAGGATAGATCATATGCTGGGGCACAAAACAAGTCTTTATAAATTTAAAAATATTAAAATTGTTCAAAGCACTTTCTCTGATCATAATGGAATGAAGGTGGATTTCCATATCCACCAAAGAACAAGAACTTTCACAAACAACTGGACATTAAATAACACACTCCTAAACAACCAGTGGGTCAAAGAAGAAATTGCTAGAGAAATCAGTAGCTATCTGGAGATGAATGAAAATGAGAATATAACTTATCAGAACTTATGGGATGTGGCAAAGGCTGTGTTGAGAGGGAAATTTATTGCCCTAAATGCCTATAGTAAGAAACAAGAAAGAGCAAAAATCGAGGGCTTAATTCTCACCTGGAGGAACTTGAGAAAGAACGGCAAACTAACCCCAAAGCAAATAGAATGTATTAGAAGA
This sequence comes from Tamandua tetradactyla, assembly GCF_023851605.1. NCBI lineage: Eukaryota > Metazoa > Chordata > Mammalia > Pilosa > Myrmecophagidae > Tamandua > Tamandua tetradactyla. The sequence goes on from NC_135331.1 coordinate 193,337,453, forward strand.
AGAGAAATAACAAAGATTAAAGCAGAGTTAAATAAATGAGAGAACAATAGAATCAATAAAGCCAACAGTTGATGTTTAAAGAAAAAAACAATCCATTGAATGACTTTTTGTTTCTCGTTATCATTGTGATGAATGATAACATTTATAGAGAATATATACATACATATACAAACAAAATATATATACACACCTGTATGTAAATACATATGTGTTTTATATCATAAGAAGTGTTTGGAGGGGAAAAATATTTCCCAGATGTTTTGTTAGATACCAGTGTGTGTCCTCTGCAAATTGATAAAAATGAATAAATTTGCATCACACAGCCCTCCTTAACTGATTGAAATACTGATAGCTAATATTTATTCGGAGGTTACTGTGTACCAGCAACTATGCAATATTTTACATGAATTAAACTCATTTAATCCTCATTCTAATCCTACAAATTAAGTACTATTACAATCCCTGTACTATAGATAATAATAATCTGAGACACCCAGAAGATAAGTGACTTCCTCAAGTTCGCACTGCTGGCAAGCGCAAACTCCAGGATTTTAGCCCAGGAAGCCCAAGAATCTATCCATCTAATCACACTACGCTATCTCTCAAATATAGAGCACAATGATTACTATCATTCAGAAGCAGAGAATTAGAATTGTTTTATTGCTCAGAGATGAGAAGTCACCCACATAAAACCTCCATCATGAGACAGTTAATTTGTGCTTATATATTTCATTCAAAGTAATTATCAATGCTATGTAATTTTAATTCAAGGAAGCTCTTAAAACCTAGTAATGAGAAGCCAAATGACCCTGTGAGACACCAGAGAAACTAACTATCACAGGCACTGAGGTATTTGCTTCACCAATTGGTTCACCAACATGAAGGTATGTCAGCTCTAAATAAGAATATACATTTTCTACAATCCTTAACTTACTGTTTAGGGCTGTGGGGACTGGACATCTTATCCGTCATAGACAACTGTTTCAACCTCGGGTGTCAGAGATAACTATTAAAGGTGCCTCATTTAAATGGTATCTCCTCAGTGCAGATTTATTTCCAAAATCAATATATACTATTCATGGTAAGATTATCTTATAGAGTAAATGTATATTATAATTCTAGTGTTGGAACAGAACATTTTTAAAGAGAAAAACATTTCTCTTTGTAATGCATTCACTATATGGGAAAAAATTCTGAAAGTATATTTTCTAATTTCCCTGTCCTGTTGCTTTCCTTCGTATGATGAAATGCATCTACTGAATTTGCCCCTGTGAAATATCAGGATATGGTCTAGTTATCCTACCACGTAGTCAGCTGAGTCTTTCCACAGCATTTTACTCTAGTGGGGTCAATTGGAGGTAGTCCTTAGATGAATTTTCTTGATGGTCTGGATTTTCAGGCAATATTGTGAAATTTTTTCAGCTCTTATTTGAATTATCAGATTACTTTTTGTAATCAAGACTTATTTGCAGGTTGATATAAAGTCATAAAAAAGTAATGGAACTTTGTGACAGATTATATTCCTTACTTAAGTCACATGTTCAAGAAGGAGGGGTCCCATCGAGGCTCTGTACCTTGATGCACTTGGGAAAAGCAGGTGTCCCATGTCACTGCAAGGACAGTAGGAGAGAGCTGCAACCTGGGGGGCCAACGCCTGGCCAGGACCTGCCTCTTCAGTCTGGGCTCCACAGCTGAGAAGGAAAGCACCAAGAGCACACCTTCTGGGTCACAGTAATGTTGATCTTCACTCTTTCTCGGAAAATAGTGTTCCTGGGTTAGTAAAGCGATTTTGGGGAAGTAGGAGGAAAAGACCTTAGACTTGTACATACTGATTCTTCTGGTTTTCTTTAAGCAACCTGAGAGTAAATAAATATTGTAAGTCTCTGCAGAGAAGCCCTTCTTTCCAACTATATTAGGAAGGAAAGATTGAAAGTATTCTCTAATAGGAGAACATGAAGTTAGCTCACAGTTTATAACTGCAGATATTTTGATTCAGCAGAAGTAAAGAGAAAAATACAGATTAAATTGGAAAAGAAGAATTGAAATAATGTCCTCTATTCATGAAGACTGTGGAGCTAGGAAGCTTGATATTTTTGAGGTGTTTCTAAATCCCATAATGTATATGAAAATTATCTGAAAACTTCCTATTTCAGTATTTTAATAGAAGGGTTGTTAGATCTTTCTGAATTAATCTTTGAGGGCTATAGAAATAATGGCTAAAAATGGTCAAGGGATTAACAGTATGGAATTGACTTTAATTTTAAAATAATTTTCAATTCTGTCTTCATATCATTTTAACTGAAGTCCTGTTTTATTCAGAAGTTAGGCATAAATACAAACACCAACATGTCTGTCTAAATAAATAAACCTTAATTACTTTGAAACCTATGCTCAGGCATTATGGAATTTTACTGGCATAAGACAGTATATACCATTCTAATGTTGTTGTTGTTGTGTGTTGTTGTGTTGTTGTGCTTTCTCCCTAATGTGGTCAGTGGTAAAACCCAGGCTTAAATCATGATTCTCGTAAAGCAAATTCTGAAGAAATCACCAAATAATTATATAAAAATGACTATACTGGCCAGAATATTCCATTAGTCTAGTAATGGAATACCCACTTCTGAATCATAGTTACAGTTTGAAGTAAATTTTCATGGCATAGCAAACAAAAAGCACAACTTTTTGCACTGTATCTATTTGTGCATACACACACACAAAGTGTGACATTTAAATATTTTTTAATCATATATTTCCTCATAAATACTTTTAAGGGAAGCTTTCTCTATGTCTTTTTTTCCTTCAGATGGTAAGTTATCATTTCTATATTCAGTGTAAGAAACTACACTCAGTGTAAGACTGGACTGTTGATAATCTGCTCAATTGTTAAATTTTCCAGCAGTCCTGATATGCTCCTGCATGCATAGAAGACACGCATTTGTATCAAACTATTGAAGAATGCTGAGCTTAGTAGTCCTTGGATAGAGACCAATATTTTAAATTATTCTTAAACATACTGAATAAATCAGTATTTGTTACTCCAGAGATAAAACCAGTCTTTTCCATTCATCTGCTGCATTCCATTCAACTAACTTTACAAGAAACCACCCTAAGGTTTTAATTTGAAGAAAATGCTAACTAAACATTTTAAATGATTTTGAAATCATTATTCATAGTGTGACAACTTTTCATTTATTCAAAGGGGCTTTAGGGTTATGGATAGAGTGGAAGAGCAGCAGATGTCATGACTTCCATTCTTAAAGCTCAGAGGGGGTATTAAACATTTGGTGCAGAATTACCATTTCTTCCTATAATAATTGTGGTAACTAATGTTTATTGAGATTGATTACATTCCAAACATTGTTCTAAGCACCTTTACATGTATTACTCATTTGATCTTCACCCTAACCCTAGGATTGTGTGTGTGTGTGTGTGTGTGTGTGTGTGTGTGTGTGTGTGTGTGTGTGCTGTAAGGTAGGGTCACATTTCACTATCTTCCCATGTGAGTATTCCATTATTGCAGCACCATTTGTTGAATTTTTGTTTTTTGTTTGTTTGTTTTGCTTCTGTGTTTTTTGGGGAAGTGCATAGACTGGAAATCGACCCCAGGTCTCCTGCATGGCAGGTGAGAATTCTACCACTGAACAAACCTTACACCACCTCCTTAGGATTTTTATTGTTCCCATTTTCAGAGATGAGAAAACTAAGCCCGGAAGTGTTTTATAACTTGACTGGAATCCAAAGCTAACTCACTGTTATGAGTGAGATGTGAGCAGAAGCCTATGCCTGTCTCCATAAGCTCCAAGCTATACTGGCTCTCTGTGAAAGTTCCCTAAATATGATACATGATATTAAACAAAAAATAGATTGTGAACCTAGGGGTAATTCCTTTTTAAATAAGAAATATTGAAGAGGTGAACTGAAGAATGAATGGGAATTACCCAGAAAATAAGGGGAAGAGTTCCAAGAACCTTAGATAGGAATGAGCTTGAGATGTCAAAAAGCTGAGAGAAGTCTAGAAGTGGATATGGTCAACTATTTGGTGACACAAGAATAAAGCAGGAACCAAATCTTACAGGTCCAGGGAGGCCATTACAAAGAGTCTGAACTCTCCTGCAGAGTGACAGAAAGCCTCAGACAAGCCCTGATTACAGGGATGATGTGACCGTCGCACCTTGTAACAATGCAAAGGGTTATGTTGTTACAAGCATAGAAGACTATGCCGGAAGCTAGAAGAGAAGTGATAGTGCTCTGGAAAAGGGTGGTGGTGCTGGAAAACTTTAAAAGTCCTCTTAACTAACAGTAGAAAAATCACATCATTTTATAATCTTATCTATTCCAAACTATTCCAAACTTTCAAATTTACCTATGAGAAACTTCAGAGTCACTTTAAGAGTAAACACCCCAAGGTCACCTAGATTTTTTAAAAATTTAGTATTAAGCTCATCATCACAAAATAATCTATAGTAAAGAGGGCCACGGTGGCTCAGCGGCAGAGTTCTTGCCTGCTCTGCCAGCGATGGGTTTGATTCCTTGTGCCTCCCCATGCCAAAAAAAAAAAAATTGTCTGTAATAAACACAGGATTACTTGACAGAAATTTGTACTTTTATCCTTTAATATTATAAAATTAACATAAATTTTCTCTACATTTAGTTGTTTTTCATTAAATTTTTTAGATAATCTGTTGACAAATTTCTTATTTTTACCTCTTCCCCTTTGTTTTTTCTTCTCTTCCTCCACTTCCTCCTTTTCCTCCTTCCCCTCTTCCCCTCCCCACCCTCCTCCTCCTTCTCCCCAGTCTCCTTACCCCTTCCTCCTCCTCCTCTTTTTCCTCCTTCCTCTACTCCCCCTTCTCCTCCTTGTCCTCCTTTCAGCCCCTTCTCATTCTAGGACTTAGGCACGGGAGGATGATGGATCAAAGCAATCACAGTTCTCTCCATGGTTTCATTCTGCTTGGCTTCTCTGAGCATCCCAAACTGGAAATGGCACTCTCAGGAGTTGTCACCATCTTCTACTTGGTTACACTGCTGGGGAACACAGCCATCATTCTTGCATCTCTCCTGGATTCCCATCTCCACACACCAATGTATTTCTTCCTCAGGAACCTGTCTTTCCTAGACCTATGTTTCACAACCAGCATCATCCCTCAGATGCTGGTTAACTTGTGGGGACCTGATAAGAGCATCAGCCATGTGGGCTGCCTCATTCAGCTCTATGTTTACATGTGGCTCGGCTCCATCGAGTGCCTTCTCCTGGCCGTTATGTCCTACGATCGCTTTACAGCTGTTTGTAAGCCCTTGCATTATCTGGTCATCATGAGCCCACATCTGTGCCTCAAGATGGTTATCACGGTGTGGACGATTAGTTTGGTCAATTCTGTGGTATTATGTACACTCACCCTGAATTTGCCTAGGTGTGGAAACAATATTCTGGATCATTTCTTGTGTGAGTTGCCAGCTATGCTCAAATTAGCTTGTATTGACACCACAGCAGTTGAAGTGTCTGTGTTTGCTTTAGGCATTGTCATTGTCCTCACACCCCTCATGCTTATTCTCATTTCCTATGGCTACATTGCCAAAGCTGTGCTGGGAATGAAGTCAAAATCAGGTCAAAGAAAAGCAGTTAATACCTGTGGGTCTCATCTCACTGTGGTGTCCATCTTCTACGGAGCCATTATCTACATGTACCTGCAGCCAGGGAACAATGCCGCCAAAGACCAGGGCAAGTTCCTCACCGTCTTTTACACCATCATCACCCTGAGTCTCAACCCCCTCATCTACACCTTACGGAATAAGGACATGAAGGATGCACTGAGGAAGCTGATGAGAGTTGAGCACAAAGCCACAAAAGTGAGGAGGAGCTGGAAGTCAGAGAAATATTAGGGGGACTAAGGGAATGAAACATACTCTGTCTCCGATTGTTACTGAGGTGCTAATTTCTGCATCAGAGAATAGTTAATACAAATAGTTCTTGTGAACAAATCTTTGTGAATACAAACATTATTATAACCATTTACTTTCATCTTTTATGCCTCTAATCATGGCATGTCTTCAGGGAAAATGGGACATTAGGAATTATTATTTTTGATTGAAATATAAAGGGAGTCTACACACAAACTTGAATGTACTGACTGACTTATTTAAAGCTGCATAGAAACGGATTTGGTTGTGTTTTTTATTTGAATGCTAATGTGTGGGTTTTCAATAACACGAACCTTAATAAATGGTTTCATATGCATTTTCATTTGCATATGAAGTAATAAAACACAAAAAATTATCGTGAATATTAAGCACGTGGTGATGCCATCCAGGCAAGCACAGGGCAATGCCGTCAATACAACAAAGATCTTCACAGGCACAGTCCAAACAAGGGTGTCCCTCTGGGAGACCTGACAGCAATTACCTGAGCAAAAAAAATCACTGTTATTTAACAGTTATTTCTTTAACATATATGATAAAGGCACAAATTAGAAGGATTTAAAGGTAATAATTCAGCCATTCATTTCTCATTTATTCATGGAACAGTTATTCCAAGACTTTTGGACTTGGAAAGTTTGTTGTTGCTCTTAGTACAATTGATAACTAATACCGTTAGGAGATACATTAGGTTATGTACTAGCCTCAATAATATAAAACAACAAAAGATAATAGTAATAGACTCTTAGGAGTCTATTACTAAATTTTATAACTTTAATTTACACTAAATTTTATAACTTCAATTTGTTGTTTTCCAGTGTATTTCTGTTTTATTTTCTCATTCATTTGCATCTCTTCTGCATTTGGGCTGCAAATTAAACTGCACTTAAAATACTTAATCTCACTATTATTCTCAGAAATAAATGTGTATACTCAGATCATCGCATTGTTATAATAAATTAAGTATATTGAGCTTCTATAAGCAACTGTGTACTTCACGGGTGTTATGAAGTTTATCAAGAAGTTCAGCCTGACTGCAAAAAAAACTATAGAATAACATGTGGCTTTAAAAGGGAAGTGATGATGGTACATAATAAAAATGAAAATTAAAACTAAGTTTCTCTTTAATGAGAGGTTAGTTTTCTGACCAAGATCTCATACAAACATTCATGAGAATATACCACAGAATCTTGAGCTCACTCTAATGTAAGCAGCCTGCCAGCACAAGACCGTTATTCTTGAAAGCATATAAACTGATTAAAGGGAAAGGAAAGTATGAAATAAACATTAACAAGGACTCAAAGACCAGAATTTGAATCCCAAGTTTACCTTAGCATGGAAAAAAAATCATAAATCTAAGCCTTTATTTTCTTAATTTAAAAACGAATATTAAAGGCCACGGTGGATCAGTGGCAGAGTTCTCACCTGCCATATTGGAGACCCGGGTTTGAAACTGTAAATATTTAAAAAATGAAAACTGTAAATATTAAATATATATATATATATTAAAATCGTCTTATACAATATAACCTTGTCTTGAGACTTAAAAGTGGGTTACCATTTAATAAGAGTAGTGTGTGAAGATAAAGCATATATTTATTGATCATATATAAATGTATATAATATGAGACTACCATATCATCATCTGAAGACCTCCCTTTGTTCCTGTCACCTCATTTGCTGGTTTATTATGATTTTTCAAAATTATTTACTATCTTGACCTCATCCTCCACATGAGCTCAAACCAACCAGGGGAGACAGTAAAGGATGCCTCATATGCATGGAAGGATGGGAAGACTTTCCAAAATGGGGCAGTACTAGGGTGCCAGGTGCTTGCCTGAATCCAAAGGAGGTCCTCACACAAGCATGTAATGAATCCGACGGGCAGAATTAAATTAACTGTGTGCTCCCTGCTCCTGAGCGACACATACAGATGGAAGACAGTGCCTATAACAATACTGCCAGCTTTGCATCTGTCTTACAGATGCTTTTACAGGACATCACTCTAAACCTAAACACTAAATTACTTAGTACTTACAAGTGTGATCACTCTTATAACTTCACTCTTCTGAAAAGTTAGCAATCATTTGGTATAAAAGAATGGAAACAGAATCATGAAGTAGATGGAACATAGGTTGAACTTATTTTCTAAGATCTAAATTTGGCAGAGAAAATTCAGGTAAAAAGAAAACTAGAGTGGCAGGGCCCCAGAGCTTAAAAACCAGTGTAGATACAAAACAAAAACAAAGAGTATCAGTAAATAGTGACGGGGTACAAAAGTAGATTGATGAATTAAATGACTAAACAGTCATTTAAAAAATATGGTCAGCATTTTACAACTACTGTTTGCTTTACTAAATAAACATCATAAAGAAAGAAATATATTACTTCAATCTCCTTCTAATAGTATCATCCAAAAGGTAATCAAGCAGCTATGACTGAAAACTAAAACTCCTCCAAAAAATCCAATAAAATCAATTGCCTTCCAATACCACTGAATCCAAATATACATATTAAACACATTTTACGTATATTTGACTTTATGGAAATCCACAGACTGGTGTAATGACATAATTTTTCATGTGTCTACCTGTTTGGGTTTTTTTGCAAAGAAAAACTCTTAAATACATAAGACAGTTTTATATCTTGGAAACCACATCACAATAATCAAGCATCAGAACACTTATTCATACTAAATTTCCATTAAACTCCTTTAAGTGCCAAATATTGTATATGTCAGACATTATGACAATCTGGAAATATATTTTAAAATTTAAAACATTCCTTCTAAGCTATTCCAGTTGCTGGGAGTCTTAAATACATGCATATATGCGCAATCAATATTTTTCAATTTTACTTCAGATGGATATCTAGGTTAGATGGGCCGTAAATCTCCTCAATAAATAATTATTGTATGTGTACGAAAATGGCTCTAAAATCTAAAAAAAAGGTAATAGTGGCAGTACTATATTGAGTACTCAATAAAGGGGACTGTGGATGCCCTAAGAAAGAATTCTTCCCTCAGAGTGACCTGCACAACCTTCTCAATCCTCCACTATTGACCCCTTTGTGATTCATCTACTAAACTCTTTGTTACTAAAACAAATGGAAATGGAAGACACATAGATGTGTTATCAAACATATTGAACTATCAAATGCTAAAAGATCAAAGACAACTCCCACCCTAATCTCTTCTAATATTAACAACAAATACAGACCTTGGGACAAGATGGCTGAACTTAAGGGAAAGTGTTGCTTCTTACATGGATAGTAAGAGTTTTCCAATGAAGAAAATAATTTAAAATCTATGGTTCCTAATATGTATAACTATAAAATACCAAATACGTAATTAAGGTTGCCTGTAAAAGGGTAAATAAATAAATCTGTGGGCAGGTCAGATTAGGTTACACAACATTATCATTTAAATTAATAAGACATTGTGGAAAGGGGTACAATTGATGTCCCAAAATCTATTTATTGGAATTTTTTTAGCTTTTCTTTATGTACTGAATATTATCAATCTAATTAATTTCCATCAAGGCAAAAATTTCATGGGTTTCCCATAGAGAATGAGCTTTTTCAACTCCTTGGTTATCACAAACTACCTGAATTCACAAGTTTAGCTATGTCAACTTGAACAAGTTCCTTTCCTTCTCTGAGCCTCTGTTTCTCTGAGACTGACACGTCAGCTGTTGCAAAGGTATGGAGATTAAATGAGAAAGAAGATAAAAGACACACAAGGAAGCCAGTCATACACAGGTTACTTTCCTTCTCTTCACTTCCATCCATGCACGCACACACACACATTCATTCACAGGGAAAAAAATAATTTTTCTATTCTGGAAATGGGAGAATTGAATTTATGTTAAGTTTGTATCTTCATTGGAGACACATTTACCTTTTTAGAACAAATTATTTTGCATTGGGTTAGCCTAGTCACAACCTAAGCTGAGCTTATGATTCATTCATTAAATTTTTTATTGCCTACCATAAATATTTATCATTTTCTCCATGAAAGTTCTTTGCATTTTTCCTGTTTTGCAGAACCCTGAATAACACTTTCTGCCTCCATTTCTAGAAGCCAAAGTACCAAGTATTCCTTGTATTTACACACAAATGTCTATAACTGGGCAGTAGACGTGGGACTTGTTGAAATTACTTAGCTGTAGGACTAAATCGATGATGGCAATAGAGAGTACAAGAGAGACTGTGATGGTTATATGCTCTTAAACAGATATAATGCAACGGTAAAAATGGGCACAGAAATGGGAGAGAATATGAAAAGGAAAATAGACTTGAACTCCATGTAGGTATTAATTGGAGAAAAAATATTACTTTGAAAAACTAAGGATATAATAAAAAGATAAACATTAGAACAAAAATGCAAACTTTCTAAATACTAAAAGTTATACCCTCAAAGGGAAAGCAAATAAAATGCACCAGATGGTGAAGGACTATACATGTGTGTGCACTTGTGTATATATATATAATATTTATATTATGTAATATAATACGATGTGGATAGATTTCATACCCTCTTCTACACCCATATCACCTTACGTTGTAACCATCTAATGTACATCATGAGGAAGAAAGATGTCTACAGGGCATCGAAATGGTGTTTTATAAAAATTCAAGGCTCAGAGCAATGTCAACCGAATAGGAGTTACAGAAATACAAAATCCGGGTGGGCCACAGTGACTCAGCAGGCAGAGTTCTTGCCTGCTGCGCGAGAAACAAGGGTTCAATTCCTGGCACCTGCCTATGCAAAAAAAAAAAAAAAAAGAGAGAGAGAGAGATTACCAAGAAAAATAACAAAACCCATTAATACATATCATCACTTATGTCTGGTACCTCATCAACCCGTGCAATAACTCTGAAATGAAGGCATCATTTTTCTCATTTTATAGGTAAGAATCGGAGGTCAAAGAAGCTAATTAGTTTGCTCAGGAAGTTGTATACAAGTGAAAATACAGGGTTAAAACTAAAATTTGCCGACTTCAATATCTTTTTTTTTAACTTTTTTATTATATAGTATAGCATATATACAAAGCAAAGAAATAAAAAAGCAATAGTTTTCAAAGCACTCTTCAACAAATAGTTTGAAGGATAGATCCCAGAGTTTGTCATGGGCTACCATACAATCCTCTCAGAATTTTCCTGCTAGCTGCTCCAGAATATAGGAGGCTAGAAGGCTTGCATTTTCTTTTTATCATCACAATCGACTTCTGTTGCTTCTTACCAGCACCTTTGATCTATCCATCCCACTCTTTAGAGGTGTTTGGGTGATGGCCATTCTAATTTTTTCATACTGGAAGGGTCTGTCACTAATTATGGGGTAGGGAGATGGAACTATCTGATGTTCTGCAGCGGCTGGGCTAGGTTTCAGGACTTATCTGGCCAGGGATGCTTCTGGAGGTTGTAGGTTGCTGGAAAGTTACTCTAGTGCATGGAACCCTTGTGGAATCTGTCTTAGGTGTTCTTTAGGATTGACTGGAAAGGTCTTGGTTGGGGTTGGCAGGTTATGATAGGTAGCAAGGTCTACCTGAAGCATGAGTAAGAGCAACCTCCAGAGTAGCCTCTCAGCTCTATTTGAACTCTCTCTGCCACTGACACTTCATTAGTTGCGCTTCTTTCCCCCTTAAATATCTTGAGCTTTTCAAAGCACCACATTTCTCCAGTAGGAACAGGCTTGTAAATGCCACACATGTAAGAGAAGGATGCTATCTGCGAATGTATAAAAAAAGTAATAAAAATACTTTCCTGAGTTTATAATAGCATTTTCTATTATTGCATCATCTTCAATTCTGGAGGTTGAAGCAAAGTGACAGCAGTGAAATCCTAGCATGACCGCTCATAAAAGATGTCTCAAATCTTCCATTTCTCCCTTTCGATCAACTGTCACTTGTTTTCAGACAATAAGTACTTTACCCAAACAAATTTGAAACTTGATACAGTTTATATTTTGTTATGTCTTATGAAAATAAATAATATTTATGAATAAAACTCTAGGGGCTAATCCTTTCTGAAAATTACTACTGACTGTGGCTGTTGGACAGTGTTTAGGTCCACAGAATTGTGCGAATGGGTGCAAAAATCAAGAATGAAATCTATTGCTGACAAATTGTTTAATTTTTTTCTGTAGAGCTAGTCACTTCTCTCAATTCCAAATATAACCAATGTAACCAGAAAATTTATTTTTTATTTTTATTATTTTTAATATCATGATTTTCTTACCTAAACTGGCAAGTTTAGGAAGGAAAGCATTCTAATGAATACACTTTCACAGATACTTTCAAAGTAATTAATTAAGTAAATTCTAAGTCATTTAGTTAGGAGTTTATTATGCTATTCCAGATCGAAGACTTTTTGGAAAACTAGATTAAATAGTTTCAGGGGAAAATTGTGTCTCATTAAAAATTGCAAAATAGGATTGTGACATCAACTATATTGCAAAGTTAAACAACCCTGGAAAACTATCCATTTATAAACAGAGAAAAGCTGGCAGATTCCATCAGAACCAACTCTCCCAGAACACTGGAATAAAATCAAACATAGACAACAACTCAATGAATGCTCAATAAAGGCAAAGAACATTTCCTTAGGAAATGTGAATATGCTGTTGCCCAGTATGGGCGGGGGGGGGTTAGGTTGCAAATGGAATCAAAGATGCTAACAAGACAATTCTTAGATAGGGAAATCATCGCTAATTATCCGGATGGGTACAATGTAATCACAACAGTCCTTGAAAAATGCAAAGGTGAGGCAGAAGAGTCAGAGTGATGTGGTGTTAGACACACAACCAGCCATTACTGGCTGAGGACACAAGTGGGCCATGAGCCAAGAATGCAGAGCTTCAGAAGTTGGAAAAGGCAAGACAATGGATTCCCCCAAAAGCTTCCAGAAAGGAATGCGCCTGCTGACACTGGGGTTTTAGCCCAGCAACATCCAATTTGGACTTCTGATCTCCTGGAATGTAATATGATAAATCTGTGCTGTTTTTGAGCCACTTTATCTGTGGAAATTTCTTACAGCAACAGTAGAAAACTAGTATGATAATAAAATTTTTAAGAAACTGAAAAAGCTGATTCTAAAATGGATATGGAAACTCAAATACTGAGAATACCCAAAACAATCTTGAAATAGAAGAATGGATTGGAAGGAATCATATTACCTAATCACCAGATTTGTTAGAAAACTACAGTAATCAGGAGAGTGTATTTGTGAGCTGAACACAGACACAAGTTCTAAAGAGAAGAACAGAGCCCTGAAATACACCCATCTGTGTATGGTCAACCAATTTTTGACAGAGATGCAAGGATTATTTCATAACAAAAAAGAAAATCTTTTCAGCAAGTGGTGGTGGAAGAGTCAGATATCCATATGAAAAAACTGAAGCCCCACTTCTACTTCACACCATTCTGAAAAATTGATTTGCAGCATTTCATAGACCTGAAACAATAAAGCTTCTAGAAGAAATTATAGAAGAATATCTTCACAACTTTCGAGTAGGCAAATACTTCAGAGACAGGCACAAAAAGCACTAAAAATAAAAGGAAAATTGATAGAATGGACTTTTCAAAAGTAAAAACTTTGTCTTTTAAAAAGACATCACAGGTGTGCAACCGTGTCTCGGTGGCAGAATTCTCGCCTGCCGTGCCAAGGACCCAGATTCGATTCCTGGAGCCTGCCCATGCCAAAAAAACAAAGACATCACTAAGAAAATAAAAAGGCAAGCCACAATGTCAGGATACTACATATTTAGGACAGACCATGACTGAAATGGAGAAGTAATTAAATTTCTCAGAAAAGCATACAGTGACAGTTGGAACTTCCTACGTCACCTTTTTGGAGCGAGGTCGCAATGCCTAGGAGATCGCATGCCTAGGAGAGCTATGCTTGCTTAGACAGACGCATAAAGTGGTTATTGCGGTTGTGGAAACCTATATATGTATTTTTATACCTAAGTATGTGCACACGCATGGACACTGAGTAACCAGAGACGTGGACTGTGCTGAATAGTAAACGTTCAGCTCTAAATGTACTTGTCTGTGTCCGCTCTGTCATTCTGGGCTTTGGGATCTAAAACATTTCTTCTTTTAGGTTGGCTCCCGTTAGGGTCCATCCTGAGGGTTATTCAGGGGTGCTAGAAGACAGGAGACAGCTGGAAGGAACTTTCTCGTTACCCCTTTGCTTGCTGTTGCTGTGACCATTACCCAGTAAGGAATTACCCCGAAGCAGCCGTTGGTTTGCTCCCCCGCTTTCTGGGTGATTCTAGAACCAGCGTCCTGTGCCTCGCCCTGGTCACCGGCCTCTCCGGGGCAGCCCCACGCGTGTTCCAGAGTGGGCGCGGGCCGCTGGTCCCGGTGCTGACCACGCCAACCACTGTGAGCCTTCCTTCACCTGCCGAGTCTTCCATAGCGGTTTAATTTTTTTATGGTATATTATCTCTGAATAAATAATATTTCTTTCATGACTGGACTCAGACCGAAACTATACCTAAAAAATCTGCAAAATGTATTTTACAATTTGATAGAACTGAATAAATAAATTGGCAAATATTCCATCCTTCTGTATGATTTCAATCTTGCCTTGATTATTATAGATAAGGCAAACCCACAAGATTTGAACAATAATTATCAAGCTTGATCTAATTCTATATATACATTCTTCTCAAATACACATGAATATTAAAATTTTGATCATGATCTAGGCCACAAATTTTTTTTGCGCAACAATAAAATTAATTTTATAAAGATAATAAACATAAATACATCTCCATATATTAGGGATTTGAAAACCATTTCTAAATAATACATAGGTGAAATAACTTATGGTAGAAATTTCAAAATGCTTAGAACCAAGTGAAAATTATATTAATACACATAGAAATTGAAAACTGCACACAGAAAGTGTGGATTTCACAAAAATATTTTTTAATTAGAAAAGATAAGAGTCTGGGAATTAATGAGCTAAGTGTTCCTCTTATATAGTTAAAAAAAAAAAAGCAATAGCATAAGCCCAATAAAAAGTAGAAGGAAGGAGAAAATAACTGTGGTGCATTAAGACGTTATAAGAGAAAGGATTCTGAAAAGTTGATTCCTTGAAAGACTTATAGACAAACCTCCAACAAATTTGATCAAGAAAAAAAATGATTATGAACCAAAGAGGACTATGGTTAAGTACAGATTAAAAAGGCTGCATTAACTACGAGGAGTACATTAGAAATTCTGGAAGACATGGAAAACGTCTTAGAAAATACAACCTGACGAAGCTGAATCAAGAAGGACTAGAAAGCCTGAGCAGGTCTAATGGGAATAAATGAGCGAATGGTTACAGAATGTCCCACAAAGAAAATCCCAATTTTACAAATGAATTCACTGAATGTCCTTCCTGAAAGCATGTAAATGCAATGTCATTCAAACCCTTCCAAGAGAAAATAAATTTCAGTTCCTTCTGAGACCCACAAAACTGTGTTACCATAATCAGATCAGCATTTTCTGAGAAAGGAAATTACAAACCTTTTACACAAGAGATAGGTAAGGAGGATGATGATGACGAAGGTGATGACAATGGTACATGATGAGAGGATGATCATGATGAAGAGGATTAGATACACGATAGATAACAGAACGTTAGATAAAATATTAGCAAACGAAATATGATACTGCATAAACATAATAATATGCTATGATTACATTTATTTGCATCCAATAATGCAAAGGTGATATTTTAAAAATCTCAAACTAGAAATGGAAGGGGATATCTTTACCCTTTTAAATATCTACAATAAACATTAACCTAAATAGGAAAGCATTAGAAGCAGATGTCCAATAGATCACTAATATTCAACAGTGTACAAGATTTCCAAGCCAAGCACAATTTATAAGAAAATGAATTGAAGCCATAGAAACTGGAAAGGAGAGAAATGAAAGAAACAGTATCCAGAGTTTATGTGATTGTCTACGTAGAAAACCCAAAAGAAACTACAAACATGTTATGAGAAATGATAAAGCAGTTTAATGAGATGGTTGACATCAAATGCATTTCTCTACACCAGTAAAAATTAGAGAATGCAATCATTTAATAAGGAACACAAGATTTATTATAGCAACAAAAACTCTAATCTCATAAAAGATACGTAAGAGCAATCTATAAAATATATATATATATATATATACCTAATAACATTAAGTATGACCTCAACAAATGAAACTGTGGCTCATGTCTAAGGGTAGAAACAGCTAAATGATAAAAATGTCAGTTCTTTCTAAATTGATCTATGAAGCCAATGTAACATAAAAAAAATTGACATTTTTTAATACTCAACAAGATGCATCCAAAATACATGTGGATTAGCAAAGAATTGGAAATGGCCAAGACTCCTCTGAAGAGGAATTTGAGGAGTCTCCTGCCCTACGAGATACTGAGACTCATAATAAATGCGTAATAATTGGCACAAGCTGGAATTTTGGCACGGACAATGACAAATTCAACAATGGACCAGAATACTGGGACCAGAAACAAACTCACACACTCACACATGCGCACACATGGGCACACATACTTACACAAATGCACTCATGGACAGTCTATGAAAGAGGTACCATGGCACCACTGGAGAAAAAAATATTTATACAAATTATTCTGGAATTTTTTAATCTATCTATGAAACAAGGATACCTACCCTAAACCAGACACATAAAGTGACCCCAGGTTGATTTAGGATATAGCTTTAAAACATTTAGGAAAAAATACACATGACTCTCTTTCTGACTTTGGGATATGGAAGGATCTCTTAATACATGAGAAAAAAGAATAATAAATTATTTGATTTAGTCGAGAATTTCTGATCATCCAGGCATTTATTTAATAATTTTTAATAAACAGAAAATATGTGCAAGGCACATAACAGAAAAAGAATTAAAAGCAAATGTAAATAAAGAGATCCTATCAATCAGCAAAGAGAAAAGCAGGCTATGTCAGAGCCAGGTTTCTGCAGCTCTAAAAGTCAGCACTGCTGCATCCAACAACTGATAAAGAAGCCAAAAAAGAGATCAGTCTTCAATCAGAGTAAGAACAAAGCTGATCTGGTCGGACTAAGGTAAATCAGAATACAGGGTAAAGATGACAGTGTCTATTTTAAAACTCGATCTACTATGTGAGACCAAAGGAAGAGAGGCTGTTTTGTTAAAAGCCTAAATTGGATGTAGGACATAATCTAACTCAACTTGTCTGGACAGCTCAGACAGGGAACCCAGAATGGAAATGAAGGTTTGTAATCTCGTATAGCTTAATGTAATACTCAGATACACCACAGAGTATGTTGGGCAGATAATTGAAACGTATTACAAATCCCTTGAAGGATGGGATAAAAAATATGGAACTATTAAACTTTAACACCTGAGAAGCCCCTGGTACTGTCTCAAACAGTAGGGACGTCCAAATCAATAGGCCAATCCCTTCACCTTGAGGCTTGTTCTTGTGAAATTTATGTATGCAGCAGAGAAGCTAAGCCTACTCATAGGCATGTCTAAGATTTATTTCTGGAGACATCTTTTATTGCTCAGATGTGGCCTCTCTCTCTCTAAGCCCAACTCTGTAAGTGAAATCACTGCCTTGCCCCCTGCATGGGACATGACATCCAGGGGTGAAAGTCCCGATACTTCTTTTCAGTCTCCAGTGCCTTAGAAAGAAAACTTGAACCTGAGGAACTGTTACCCATGCCAAACTTTGAAACCTGTTCCATAACAACATCTGGAAATATACTTTAAATTCATAGCCTTTTGCATATGTGTTATATTTCTCAATAAAAAAATGTTAAGAAAAAGATAAGTACGCAGTAGAAAAATTGGCAGATTCCACAAAGAGGTTCTACAAATAAGGGAAATTATATATTTAAGAAGATGTAGATCAAGTGCCAATAACTAGGAGAGGAGAAATCATTACAGACACTTTTGGGGAAAATTGTGGCTGAATTTAAATTTTACAGATTTTGTAAGTCACCAATTCCTCTTCTAGGTATATACTCAAAAGACATGTGCGTGTGTGTGCTCCCACAGACATATGCAGAAAAAGTTCATCATAACAACTTTCATATAATCCAGCCCTGTAATCGACACAGATGCCCGTCAGCACGATGGCAGATGCAACAGTCATATGCTCACATACAAGAATGAAAATGAGGGACTACAGCTACACAACATATATTAGGGAAATCTTAGTGGCAAAACATTAAGTGAAACATGAAAGTCCCAAACAGTATATAAAGTGATGCCCTCAATATAAGTTTAAAATGTTTAAACTTTAAAATATATGTTATGTAGGCATTCACAACTATAAGTGTGTATGTCAGAATATAAATTATTTTCTAAAATAAGTGTGTAATGAACACAAAATGTAAGACCATGACTGCCCTGAGAGCCAAGTGGGAAGGAGGGAGATTGGAGAGGCATGCGGATAGCGGTAAGACACTGGTAAATGTTATAAATGTGAAAAGCTTTGCACACTGCCTCAGCATCCATCCCACTTTGGCTAAGCTGCATCAATACTGGCTTTGGCCTACTTAATACGCAGCTTTTCAGCCCTGGGCATGAACTCCCCAGAGGCCAAACCCACATCTGTGGCCACCAGCCACACCACCCATGCACCTCGCTCCAAGCCCACAACTGGTCCCAAGTGACAAGCTACACTTCCCCCCACCCACAGACCCCCAAGCCCTTTCCCTTTTCTTGTGCATTTACTTTAAACTAACCAATTCTTGACTTCCGCAGGAAATCTACCAACCTCTGCCCCAGAACGCAATAAGGACTCACCCACAGGGGTTCTCACTCTGTGTGTGTGCTCCCCACCTGCTGACAGAGCTACCCGGGAACCAAATTTAAAATACAATTTAATCAATTCCGAGCAATAAGGTCCCAGTTCTTAGACTAGGTGGTAGGCTCAAGTGTATTCAAAGTATTATTTTGAATTAATTAACAGTGAAAAAATAATGATATGGTTCATGAACCTAGAATTGGTATTATTCTATATTTTGCCTACCCCTAAGGTCCAACGTCTTTTGAATCCTATACCTTCTCTACTGTGGGCATAAAACCTAGAGATCTGCTCACATTTCTCCAATTGCATTATATTTTATCTATTAAATAAATCAAATTTCAATTAAATGTCTCAATTTTTACAAATATGGTTCATATATTTTCTATATTTAATAGCATGTAAATAACTAAATTAATGTCTGAAATTAATTTCCATTGAATAAATCTAATAACAAAAGATGACTACTAATTCCTTAAGGGAACTTTTCACAAAATGCTATTGAATTTACTTCTGACCATAATCGGATATTTGCTTAATAATCTCTGTGGGGCACCTGTCCTGAAGGCCTAAGCCTCAGTACCAGCCTACAGAGCTGCACATAAATACTTGGTCTTAGGGATTCTTAGAACACACAAGGATCAAAGTAATGCTGTCCTCATTACCTAGGCAGAAATCAACCTATTAACAAAAACAAGAGTAAGCATTAAAGAACTACTAATGCCCTATTAAAACCACATTTAACCAAATTGAATTCATCAATACTTCCTCCACTCCCACATCTATTTCTCCAACCTCCACATGAAATAGTGTCTTTTTTACAACCTTAGTTCAGCAGTTGCATTTAAATGTGAATATGATTGTGCTGTATAGAAAACTGGGATAGCTAATCTAATTTTTCAGGGGTCAATAAGTTGCCCAATAAGATTGTTTTAGGTATTATCAGAGAAATGAAGGACCTTCATAATGAAACATGGCATGCTGGACTAGATATGAATATGACAGCTATGAATTTGTCTATCATGAAAATATAAATATACCCCTGTTTTTTCCTTCTGGTATGTATTCTCTGCAATGTCCCGCAGAAGAAGTCACAGGTTAGAAAGCATATGGTGGATAGCTTAGGCCATGGTCTAACACAAAAGCAAAGACGTGAAAGTTGGGTGATGTATACATAAATATTATTATTTTATTGTGCTATCATAAGGGGGATTATACTAAATTTCAACTAGAGAAGTGAGTGGATTTTGAAGTAAATCAATGTTTACAATATGTGAAATATAAAAAGATAGACAGGCAAAATGGATTAAAACTCAGGTCCAACTATATGCTGCCTACAAGAGGCTCATTTTATACCCAAGGACAAAAATAGTTTAAAAGTGAAAGATTAGAAAAAGATAGTCCATGCAAACAACAACCAGAAAAGAGCGGAGGTAGTTCTAATGATATTGGACAAATTACACTCAAATGCAAAACCATTAAAAGATACAAAGGACATAATGGATTAACAAAAGGGACAATTCATCATGAATAGCAATCATAAATATTTATACACCTAGCCATAGTGCCCCGAAATATAAGAATCAAGCATTGGCAAAACTGAAGTGAGAAGGAGACACCAGTACATTAATAGTTGGAGACTTCAATACACACTCTCATCAATGGATAGAATATCTAGATGAAAGAACAATAAGGAAACATCTTAAATAAGAGGACAAATGAACTAGATTTAACAGATATTTCCAGAACTTTGCACCCCACAACTGCAGGAAATACAGAATTCTCAAGAGCTCATGGATCATTCTCCATGATAAACCACATGCTGGTTCACAAAGTAGCTCTCAATAAACTTCAAAAGATTGAAATTATACAAATAACTTTCTTAGATCATAATCGAATGAAGGTGGAAATCAATAACAGGAAGGCTAGAAAATTCATAAATATATGGAGGATAAAGAACACACTTTTAAACAAACCAGGGAAGAAATTACAAGGGAAATCAGTAAATATCTAAAGGAAATGAAAATGAGGACACAACATATAAAAACTTATAGTATGCAGCAAAGGCAGTGCTGTGAGGGAAATGCATTGCCCTAAATATCAATATTAAAAAACAGTAAGAGAAAGTAACTTAACTGCACATCAGGAGGAATAAGAAAAGGAAAAGTAAATTAACCCCAAAGCAAAAAGAAGGAAAGAATAAAGTTTAGAGCAGAAATAAATGAAATTGAGAACATAAAAACAATACAGAAAATCAATAAACCCAGAGGTTGGTTCTTTGAGAAAATCAATCAAAATGATGGAACATTAGCTAGCCTGACAAAGAAAGAAAGAGAGAGGATGCAAATAAATAGAATCAGAAGGAAGGGTGTACCTTGATATTGGCAAGGCAGAAATAAAAGAGATAATGTGGGGAAACTATCAGAAATAGAATTACAATAACCTAAACAACTTAGACAAAATGAACACTGTCTTAGGAACACATGAACAATCTACACTAACTTGAGAAGAAATAGAAGATGTCAACAAACCAGTCACAAGTAAAGAAATTGAATCAGTCATCAAAAATTTCCCAAGAAAGAAGAGTCCAAGACTAGATGCCTTCACATGTGAATTCTACCAAGAATTCCAAAAAGAATTAGTACCAATCCTGCTCAAACCCTTCAAAAAAATTGAAGAGGAGGGAAAGCTACCTAAAACATTCTATGAAGCCAAAATCACCCTAATACCAAAGCCAGACAATGGTACCAGAAGAAAAGAAAATAACAGACCAATCTCTCTAATCAATGTAGCTACAAAAATCCTCAAGAAAATACTTGCAAATTGAATCCAGCAGCACATTAAAAGATTTTACACTATGACCAAGTGGGTTTTAATCCAGTATTCAAGGGTGGTTCAACCCAAGGAAATCTATTAATGTACTACACCTCATCAACAAATCAAAGTGAAAAAATAATCATGAATATCTCAATTGATAGAGAAAAGGCACTTGACAAAAATTCAGCATCCTTTCTTGATGAAAACACTTCAAAGGATAGGAATAGAAGGAAACTTCCTCAACATGATAAAGGGAATATATGAAAAACATACAGTTAAGATCATACACAACGGGAAAAGACTGGAAGCTTTTCCTCAGAGATCAGGAACAAGGCAAGGTTGCCTACCATCTCCACTATTATTCAACATTGTGCAGGAAGTTCTAGCCAGAGCAATTGGGCAAAAACAGAAATACAAGGCATCTATATTGGAAAGAAGAAGTAAAGCTTCAACTTTTTGCAGATGATGTAATCCTATATGTTGAAAATAAAAAAAAACTACAGCAAAGACACTAGACCTAATAAATGAGTAGAGCAAAATGGTAGAATACAAGATCAACACCCAAAAATTGGTAGTGTTTTTATACACCAGCTATGAGCAATCTGAGGAGGAATCAAGAGAAAGTTGCATACAATAGCAACTAAAAATATTAAATATTTTGGGATGAATTTAACCAACAATATAAAAGACCTCTGCACACAACACCTCAAAATATTATTTAAAGAAATGGAGGAAGAACTAAATAAATGGAAATATATATACCATGTTCATGGATTGGAAACTAAATATTCTTAAGATGACAATTCTACCCAAATTGGTTTATAGATTCAATACAATACTAACTAAAATCCCAACAACTTACTATGCAGAAATAGAAAAACCAATAATCAAATTTATTTGGAATGGCATAGTGCCCCTAAAAATATCTTAAGAAAGGAAAATAATGTGGGAGGTCCCACACAAGCTGGCTTTAAAGCATATTACAAAGCTACAGTGGTCAAAATAGCATGTTACTGGCATAAAGATAGATATACTGATCGATGGAGTGTAACTTAGTTCAGAAATTAACCATTTCACCCATAGATAATTGATTTTTCATAAGATGGTCAAGGTGAATCAACTGAGAAAGGGAAACCTCTTCAATAAATGGTGCTTGAGAACTGGATAACCATATCCAAGTGAATGAAAGAGGACCCCTATCTGACACGTTATTCAAAAATTTATGGAAAATGGCCTAAAGACCTAAACATTAGAGCTAAGACTATAAAACTTTTAGGAAAAAAATGCAGAGAAATGTTTTAAAGACCTTGTGGTAGGAGGTGGTGTCCTAGACCTTACATCCAAAGTACAAACAATGAAAGAAAAAACAGATTAAAGGGACCACACTTCTGTGCAACAAAGCACTTTGTCAGGAAGGTAAAAATTCAGCTTAATATCTGGGCTGGGTGAAAAGGATGGCAGCTCCCAGAGCCAGTCTACAGGGATCTGAAGTTACTATCAAAAGCTGTGGTAAAATGGAGATGTGGGGCCTTTTCACCCTCTGATAGCTGCTGTTCTTTCATGATGAAGTAGTCACTTCATGATGAAGTGGTCATTTGAAGTGATTATAATTCCCCCATCACGTCAGCATTTACTGAAATTTTTATTTATTTACAAATACTAATACGGAGACTTCTATAGGGTGGGCACCCCTCTGATTAATCATCAAAACAACTCTGTGAGTCTAGCTTCTTAATTATCATCCCAATTTACATATGAGTGAACTGAAGCACTGAAAGGTTAGGTAACATTCCTAAATTCTCCCAGCTAGAAAATGGTTGAGTGGGGTTGCAACAAAGTCCGTGCTCTTAACCGCCATGCCATACTGCTTCTCTAGCAAGCAGCTTTAGGTTTTTTTCTCAGAGAAAAATGGAATTGAATAGGGGGAGGAGATGGATGGGAAAGGAGAGTCTACTGCAACCTATCACCCATTTGAGACCACCAGAATGCATATCTTCCATCATTTTAGGCCCAATTAGGCTAGGACTAATTGCAGCAAATTCTCGTTAATTCAACAAGCAGAAAACCAGAATTCAACATTTATTAATTGACTTGAGGTTACATTCTCCCAGATTATTCAGTGTTTTTGTTAAAGAATGCATAACAACTAATCAGGTAAGACTACCAGTAACTTTGAATTATATATTATTTTGAATAAATCAGCACTCATTTAACAAAACTTTACTGTAATTACTTATTAATGCCTTTTTTAGCATAAGAAATCATTGGTATTTTATTTTAAATGGCTGTAATTCAAAACAACTACCAATATCTCTCATCATTCTTTAAGTATCCTGGGAGAACAAATGATGAAGCAACCAAAACTTTGAGAAGCCATCTTTGCTTCTCACTGAATTTACCAGAGTCAGCTTTAGTCCCTTCCTCTCTGTGGATTATAAAGAAATGAGAAGAAGGAAAAAAAAAAAAACAGGAGAGTCTTAGGAGAACTTTTGCCATATTTTTGGAGTACTTTTTTTCTGAAGATATTCTAATATCCAATATGGATGGCATAGACCCAGTAATCTTCCATGCCAATGAAGCTTTGGGTGTATATGGACATGTGTAAAAGAGAATCTGGCTAGCTCCTGATATGTAACACTTATACAAAGAAATGCCAGATTCAATAATAAGACTCCATTATCTAAGAAAACTAAGATTTCTTAGATATCTAACTTCTGTTTTCTGAACAAAGATCACTAACTTAAAAGTTAATTCCCTGAATCCTGGGAAAATTGAAGTCATTATGTCATTATCAGGGGTTTGCTCAATGGTAAGACCATCTTTTTACCTTAAAAAGAAAAAGCTGTGGTAAAATATATGCAATGCTGATCTGCCTGCCCATCCCTCTTGCCCTCTACTTTTAGGAATATATATGATTAGAGAGGTGATGTCATCAGCATGACAATGTAAACACCTACTGAAAATCTCTCCTCAGAGATTCAGCATTACAAAAAACAATTCTGAGTTCTTCAGAAATCTGGAGGGTGGTATGGGCTGGAAAGGGGCCCTACAAATCCCAAATTGAAGAAGGAGAAGAACATCAGGTAGAAAATTTCCATCCCACACCAGCCAGTCCTCCTTACATGGTCTCACAACATGGGACAGTCAGAGAAACAGCAGCAGGGACCCAGCAGAGACACAGGACATGTATTCACTCATAGCAGTGGGACAGAACCTCACCTTCTGGAGACCTGGACCCAGGTCAGTGAGAGGCAGAGGGTCTGAGAAAACATACGCAGAAGCTGTGTTTCCAGCCCTGAGTCTGAAAGTCCTCCCACTGCCCCTGTGAAAAATGGCAGTGAGAGAACTGATCCCTGCCTGGGGGAGGCTAAAGACTAGGATGGCTGGGGGTTACACCCCATATCAAGAAAAGTGGGAGACACAGACACATGTTGAGCTGGATTTTCACCAGCAAAGAGAAGAAAAAGGACCTAGCAGTCAGCCTGACATGATGAGACAGGCTGTGTTTCAAAGGCACACAGCTCTGAGGACAATTCCATTATCAAACACCACCACCTCCTGGGCAGAAAAGAAAGAGCTAGGGAATTGAAAAGCTACCCAGCAAGTTATTTCAGGCCAACTGCAGCAGCTTTGGACACCCCCGCCCCCTGCCATGGGAACCCACTCCTGATTTGGCTGAACATTGGGGGAAGACCCAAATGTTAAAGCACTGCCCTAAAACAACCCCAAGTCTTGCAGGATGGTGAAAAACAGAGCATGACTGGGAGATAGCAGACATGTTTTACCACAAACAGAGACCCTGCTATGGTGACCAGTGCCAAGCCCATCCCTGAGGCAGGCTGCTGGGGGTTCCTGGTTTAGGGGGAAACTGGGGGCAGAACAAATCTGACAACAAGTCATTGAAATCCAACCAACAAGAAAACCCTAGGCAAAAGAGATAAAAATGACTTCTTGAATAAACTAAGCAAGAAAACCAGATGCCTTGACACCAGCAGAAAATCACGACTCATATCAGAAAGAACAAAGATCTGGCACAACCACAAGAACAAACTAACACCTCAAATGAGATGGAGGAATCAAAACAACTAAGTAACAATGTGAAAACAGATCATTAAATCAATTCAACCAGTTGAAGGAAAATGTGGATAAAGGCATGAAGGATATAAAGTAGGCACAGGGTGTCCATACAGAAGAACTTGAGAACTTGAAAAAACAAATGACATAACTTAAGGAGTCAAAGACACAATGGGAGAGATGAAAACAAAATGGAGACATGTGACAGCAGATTTGAAGAGGCAGAAGAAAGAATTAGTGAACTAGAGGACAGGACATCTGAAATTCTGCACACAAAGGAACAGATAAGGAAAAAATGGAAAAACTTGAGCAGGGACTCAGGAAACTGAATGATAATTCAAGGTACGCAAATATATATGTTATGGGTATCCCAGAGGGAAAAGAGAAGGGAGAAGGAGCAGTAAGAATAATGGAGGAAATAATCAATGAAATTTTCCCAACTCTTATGAAAGAAATAAAACTACTGGTTGAAGAAGTACAATATATCCAAAACAGAATAGATACAAATAGATCTATGCCTAGACACTTACTAATAAAACTGTCAAATGTCAAAGACAAAGAGAATTATGGAAGTACAAAGAGAAAAGTGACCCATCACATACAAGGGAAGCTCAGTAAGACCAAGTGTGGCTCTCTCAAGCAGAAACCATGGAGGTGAGAAGGCAATGGAATTATATATTTAAGATACTGAAGGAGAAAAGCACCCCACCAAGAATTCTATTTCTGGCAAAACTGTCCTTTAAGTGAGGGAGAATTTTAAATACTGATAGATAAACAGACACTGAGAGAGTTTGTGAACAAGACACATGTTCTACAAGAAATATTAAAGGAAACACTATAGGAAGATATGAAAAGACAAGAGAGAGAGAGATTTGGAGAAGAGTGAAGAAATGAAGATTAGCAGGAAGGGTAACTAATAGGGTTAAAAGAGAGAAAAACAATAAAATACGACAGACAAAACTAAAAGAAAAAAATGGTTGAAGGAAGTATAGCCTCTTTGGTAATAACATTAAATGTTAATAGATTTAACTCCTCAATAAAAAGGTATAGACTGGCAGAAGGCATAAAAATAAAGAATCCATCAATATGCTATCTACAAGAGACCCACCTAAGACTCAAGAATGCAAATAGGTTGAAAGTGGAAGCTAAGATAAAGATATTCCATGAAAACAACAACCAGAAAACAGTAGAAATAGCTATACTGATATTAGACAAATTAGACTCCAGAGTTAAAATACTTAAAAGAGAAAAAGAAGGACATTATGTATTAATAAAAGGGACAATTTATCAAAAGACATAACAATCAAAAATATCTATCACCAAGCCAGATTGCCCCGAAATATGTGACACCAACACTGACTACATGGTAGGGAGAAGTTGAGATTTCTACCATAATACTTGGAAACTTCAATATACCACTTTCATCAATGGACAGAACAATCTAAACAGAGAATAAAGAAGGAAATAGAGATCCTGAATAATAGGATAAATTATCTAGACTTCACAGACATGTCCAGAAGATCACACACACCATCAGCAGTATAAATATTATTCTCACATACTCCGGGGTCATTCTCCATGACAGGCCACATGTTGGAGCACAAAGCAGGTTTCAGTAAATTTAGGAATATTGCAATTATACAAAGCACTTTCTCAGGTAATGGGATGAAATCAGAAATCAGTAACTGGAGGAAGGCTGGAAAATTCACAAATATATGGAGGCTAAAAGACACTCTCTTAAACAACCAGTGGGTCAAGGAAGAAAACAATAATTGAGAGAATCAATAAAACCAAAAGTTGGTTCTTTAAGAAATTCAATAAAGTCAATGGACCCTTAGCTTGGCTGATGTTTTAATTTCTTAAAGCTGCTGAAATGCAATACACCAGAAATGGACTGGTTTTTATAAAGGGGATTTTTTTAGTTAAAAATTTACAGTTCTTCAGAGAAAAGGCATCTGAATTTCCTCTAGCTTTCTCTGTCACATTGGAAGGCCTATCTGTTGGCCTTCCCTCCTGGTTTCTAGGCTTAAATACCTTTCAATGGGTCATCTCCTTCCTTGTGCCAGCTTGAAAGGATGTACATACCCTAGAAAAGCCATGTTTTACTCTCAATCCCATTTCGTAAAGCAGGCTGTTTCTTCTAATCCCTATTCAGTACTGTAGGTTTGAAACTGTAATCAGATCATCTCCCTGGAGATGTGATTCAATCAAGAGTGGTTGCTAAGCTGAATTAGGTGGAGATGTGTCTCCACCAATTCCAGGTGGGTCTGGATTAGTTTACTGGAATCCTAAAAAAGAGGGAACATTTTAGAGGAAAGGGGAGATTCAGAGACTACAGAACAACACAGCCACGAGAAGCAGAGAGTTCACCAGCCAGTGACCCTTGGAGATGAAGAAGGAAAATGCCTCCCAGGGAGCTTCACGAAACAGGAAGCCAGGAGAGAAAGCTAGTAGATGACGCCATGTTCACTACATGCCTTTCCACTTGAGAGAGAAACCCTGCGTTTGCCATGTGCCTTCTCACTTGAAAGAGAAACCCTGAACTTCATTGGCCTTCTTGAACCTGAATGCTGTAGATGGGACATTTTCTATAGACTTGCTTTAATTGGGACATTTCCACAGCCTAAAAATTGTTAACAGTCATGGGATAAACAATCCCACTGCCATGGGGAGAAATGGGAAGGAACATGGGTTACTGGGTGTAAACAATTCCAAAAACCTGCAGTGCAAACCCAATTAGATTTCAAAGTCTGAGAGTCATTCACCCTCAGGGCTTTAGAAAGAGACATTCCCACCCTTTCCAAAGGCAGACACAGTGGCCCTGGTCTCTCCAAACACTGGGATGTGGGTTGCAACACTGGGGAATATTAGGGAGTCTATCTTTTCTCAGCCCCTCCCTCCTCAACATCTGGGTGGCACCTGGATTCTCCGCCACCTCTAGGGTACAGCCTCAACCCCTTCAGAACAATGGAGTTGCAGCCAGGGTACCCCCTATCTCTGGGTAAGGTGCTCTACCCTCTCTGAGGCCTCAGGCACCAGAACTCTTCTAAACACTGAAGCTGAAGGTCCACCCTCTGACTCCATGGCAAACTCACTCCCCACACACAGATTTATCCACTCTCCCAGCCTGAGTTTCCTGGCTTCATTAGTTTCCATGGTTTTGCCTCTGAAGTTATTCTTCCTTCACTCTGCACATTTTCTGGCTCTTCCAGACTGAAAGTGGTTTCATTTAAGGAGGTCTCACAAAAAAATTTCTGAGGTGGCATGTAGCATACAGGAGTCAGAGCCATCAAATGGTAGGGCCTTCCAGAAATCCATTCTGGATAACTCCATCTTCAGTCCTGGCTTGTCTTGCAGTGGCTGACTGGTTCCAGGTTTGGCTAATTCCTCTTGTGGGGCATATTCTCTCAGGTCCCACCTTCTGGATGCCAAGAATGTTCCAAACCATCAATTTCTGGTTTCTTTGCACCCAAAATTTCATTCCTCAGTCTATCCCTTTCTTATACGATTTTACAGTAGCTGCAAGGAGAAACCAGGCTGCATCCTCTGAGGTTCATCTTGGAACCAGCCAAGTATCCCAGATCATTACATTCAAATTCTCCCTTCCATTCAGCACCAGGATTCAATTTTGCCAAATTCTCTGCCACCTTAAAACCTCTCAATCTGTAACAACACATTCCTTTAGGCTAAAACAGGATTCTTTTTAGTGTCCATAATTTTATCAACAGTCTCTTCAAAGACTTCTAGGCCTTCTCTCTCCAGCTCCTTACAATTCTTCCAGAGTCCTCCCCTTATCCATTTAAAAAGCTACTCCAACATGTTTGGTATCAACAAATACAGCAGCACCCAACCCCCCTGGGACCAAATTGTTTTAGTTGCTAATGCTGCCAGAATGCAATATACCAGAAATGGACTTGCTTTTATATGCAGGGTATATTCAGCTACATGTTTACAGTTTGGGAGAAAGGCAGCTGGCTGTCCTCTGGCTCTCTATGCCACATGGGAAGGCACTCAGTAATGATTTCTTGTCTTCTCTCCCAGCTTCTGGGCTCTAAGAGCTTTCCCTGGGGTGATTCCTTTCTGCACCTCCAAATGTCTAAGTCTGAGCTACTGTGAACTCTGAGCTCTGAGCTGAAGTGTCCTGGGCTGCTGTACTGGGCTGTTCACCTTTCTACTGACCTCTCTGTTTAAGCCTCCAGCTAGTGAAATTTAATGTCACTCACTGAGGAAGGCTCTCCCCTTAGCCAACTGCAATTGTAATTAGCCATAGATGAATTTCATATACTGATGATTTAAGTCCAGCGCAATAAGACAACTGGGTACCTACACCTACCTGGCCAAGTTGCCTCCTGAACCTCACTGCTACAGGGGTCAAAGATAACCACTAGAGATAACATATTTAAATGACATCTGTTCAGAGTGAATTTATATAAAAATCAGTATGTGTACAATTAATGGTAAGAATATTTTGTAGAGTCAATAAGTTATAATTCTAGTGCAGGAATTGCACGTTGTTTTAAAAAATGTTCATTTATAATTGTTCACTATTTTGAGAAAAAATTCCGGAAATGTGTTTTCTCATTTCCCAGTCCTATACTTCCTTCATACTGAATGATTTTTGCTTCTACTAAATTTGTCCTTGGTCAGTACAAGTCTGTATTTCAATTATCCAACTGTTCCGTCAACTGACATATTCTACAGTTTATGCTGTAAAATATGCTGTAAAATATGGTGGGTCAACTGGGTGTGGTCCAGAGGTTCAGATAATCTTCCTTGATGATCTGGATTTTCAGGCAATGCTGGGAACATTTATTCAATTCTAACTCTGGACATCTGGCTTCCTTTGTAAAGTGTTTCTAGGATCAAGGCGTATTTGCAGGTTAGTGAAATGTGAAATGTTATGGCAGGTTTCATCCCTAACCTGAGCTCACACGTCCATGGGGGAGTCTCGTGGAGACGCTCCCTGAACACACTCCTGAAAAGCAGATCTATAGGGTCCCTGTGGGAGAGCACAAGAGAGCAGCAGCCCTGCAGGGCAGAGGCCTGGAGGACATGCTTTCTGCAGTCTGGGCTCTGCACCGGTCAACGAGCAGAGCACCCAGAGCCCACTCCCGATCGCAGCAATCTTACTCTTCGACATCTTTGGGAAACAATGTACCTGGTTTAGTAAAAAATATATAATTGTGGGACAGAAGAAAGTGAACTTCAGCCTTTATGAACAGATTCTTCCTGCTTTTGGTAAGAAGTCTGAAATTAAGTAAATGTTTTTAATCTCTGCAGAGAAATCCTCATTTCTATCTATATTATGAAGGAAAGACTAAAAGGGATCAGTGTTATAAGAGGAAGACATGAAGCCCCTCTTGATTTCTGATTTCAGAACATTTTGATATAGGAAGAAAAGAGGAAAATATAGATTAAATTTTAAAAGATTTGAATACTATACTTTATTCATGAAGTTTATAGGAAGGACTCAAGATATTTTGATACATTTTGAAATATCATGACGTATATGGAAAATTTTTGAAGATTTTCTGTAAGTTTTTATAATAAGCTGAAGAAGGATTTTAAAGTCTTCCTGAATTAATCTTTAGGAGCTATAGTGATAATTAAAACAATCAAGTAACTAACAGCATGGATTGACTTTAATTTTGAAAGGATTTTCAATTGCATTTTCATATAATTTTAACTGAAGTCCTGTTTTTTTCAGAAGACAGGCATAAATACATGTCTGTCACAGTAAGTATTAATTATGTATTCCTCCTTCTGGTTAGACACTATAGAGATTTGTGGATTTTTTCTTTTTTCTGTCTATCATAGTAAATGGCAAAACTTGGTTCAAATCAAGATTTTACAAAAGCTAATTCTGAGGAAATAACAAAATGACTATCACAACCAGCATATTTAGTTAATCTGGTGAATGTGTCCACTTTGAAATCATGGACACAGATTGAAGTAAATTCAAGCAACTTATTTGAAATGGTATAATAAACAAAAACCACAACACATTGAAATGTATCTATACACCCTCAGAAACATGCCATTTTGATATGCAATCATTTTTTCAATCAAGTATTTCCTCTTAGTTATTATTTCATGCAAAGTTCATAGATGTTGTTTTTTCTTCAGGTGGTTAGAAGATATCTTTTTATGCTCAGTGATAGGAAATTGCAAAAGTGAGCTGTGCTGACTTCACTCATTAAAAATTTCAGCAGTTCTGATGGACGCTTGCTGGAAAAAAAGCCGCATCTATATCATACTTCTAAAGAATGTCGAGGGTATATGTCAAGTAAGAAACTAATATTTTAAATAATTTTTCACCAAACTGAATAAATTGGTTATTCTATACTATGTAGATTTAAAAAAAAAGTCTTTTCCATTTTTCAGCCACCTCCTCATTCAGGTAATTTGGTAAGACACCAGTCTAAAGCTTTTATCGTAAAGAAAAAGCTAACTAAAACTGTGTGATTTTTTTCATCATTATTCAGAGTGTGACTTTACAATTATTCAAAAATTATAAATATTTTGGGGGTACTGCTTTACATTTTAGGGATAGAATAAAGAGCACTAGATATCATGTCTTCTTTCTGAAAGCTAATACTCAGGTGGCAAGAATCAGAGGGTACAAAGCATTTACCAAGAAGCTGCATAACTATTACTTCTTCTTATGGTAATTGTGTTAACTAAATATTATTGAGAGAAAATATTGTTCCAAGCACCTTACATATGTTACTCATTTCATCTTCACCCCAAGCCCAGCTATTTTTATTGTACCCATAATTACAAATGAGAAAAATAAGTCCAGAAGTGTTATGTAAATTGCATAGAATCAAAAGCTAAATAACTGGCAGAACTGAGATGGAAACATAAACTCTGTGTAGCCTCTTAAGCTCCACCCTACACTGGCTCTCTGTAAGAGTAAATTAAACAAATGAAATTGTGAGTCCTGAGAATTCCTCTCTAAGTAGAAACATTACATAGGTAGATAAAGAGTAAGTAGAAACTCTCTAGAAACAAGGAAAGGTTTCCAAGGACTCTAACACATGAAACAGCTTAACAATTTAAAAAAACTGAGAGATGTAGATGTAGATATGGGTAAAGTGCCTTGTGAGAAGAGAATAAGCCTAGGCAGGAGGCAGATCACACAGGTCCACGGCCATCCTAAAGAGTCTACGGGAAGACACTGGCAAGGTTGGAGCACAAGGACGGAGTGGTCCGACTCCATCTGGTGTCAGTGTGAAGGGAGCAGACGGGATACAATAGAACACTACTGCCAGGATCTGGAGGGGAAATGTGAGTGCTGTGGATAAGGGAGGTGGTGGTGGAGACCTGCCAAAGTGAGGGGACTGCATCACACGGTTGTGCATTCAAACAGCCCCATCTTGGTGGTGAGCTGGGTATTAGGCATGAGGGAGATGCAGTGCCCAGCGCTGTCACGAAACACCCTGGCAGAGGCAAGGCACTTCTCACTAAGACACGAGAGAGGAGCACTCTTCTCCTCGTCCGGACTTTAGCCAAATGGTTAGATTTCATAGGTGAATTCCCTGACCAAGTAGAATATGTCACTGTATCACATTAACTACCTTTATGGAGAATCACAGGGTCGCATCACTTCAGAAGCAGATCTATTCCATTCTGTCAACTTTACTTGGGAGAAAGTATAGACCCTGAGTTTAAGGGTGAGTATCCCAAGGCCACCTGGATAAGAAAATCTAATATCACACACTTCACCATAAAAGAATCTGCAACAAAACGAGTGAGTTGACTCTAATTTTTTACTTTTTATCCACTGATTTTTTATTAACATAAATTCTCCTTAGGTTTAATTCTTATTTCATTAAATTTTTGAGAGTCTATGCTGACCTCATTCCCCTTCTCCGCTTCCTTCCTCCTTTTCCTCTTTCCCCTCCTCCTCCACCTCTTTCTTTTCCTCCTTCCACTCCTCCTCCTACTCCTTCTTCCTTTTCCTCCTTCTTCCTCCTTCCCTTCCTTTTCCTCCTCTACCTCCCCAGTCTCCTTACCCCTTCCTCCTCCTCCTCTTTTTCCTCCTTCCTCTACTCCCCCTTCTCCTCCTTCTCCTCCTCCTCCTCCTTCCAGCCCCTTCTCATTCTAGGACTTAGGCACGGGAGGATGATGGATCAAAGCAATCACAGTTCTCTCCATGGTTTCATTCTGCTTGGCTTCTCTGAGCATCCCAAACTGGAAATGGCACTCTCAGGAGTTGTCACCATCTTCTACTTGGTTACACTGCTGGGGAACACAGCCATCATTCTTGCATCTCTCCTGGATTCCCATCTCCACACACCAATGTATTTCTTCCTCAGGAACCTGTCTTTCCTAGACCTATGTTTCACAACCAGCATCATCCCTCAGATGCTGGTTAACTTGTGGGGACCTGATAAGAGCATCAGCCATGTGGGCTGCCTCATTCAGCTCTATGTTTACATGTGGCTCGGCTCCATCGAGTGCCTTCTCCTGGCCGTTATGTCCTACAATCGCTTTACAGCTGTTTGTAAGCCCTTGCATTATCTGGTCATCATGAGCCCACATCTGTGCCTCAAGATGGTTATCACGGTGTGGACGATTAGTTTGGTCAATTCTGTGGTATTATGTACACTCACCCTGAATTTGCCTAGGTGTGGAAACAATATTCTGGATCATTTCTTGTGTGAGTTGCCAGCTATGCTCAAATTAGCTTGTATTGACACCACAGCAGTTGAAGTGTCTGTGTTTGCTTTAGGCATTGTCATTGTCCTCACACCCCTCATGCTTATTCTCATTTCCTATGGCTACATTGCCAAAGCTGTGCTGGGAATGAAGTCAAAATCAGGTCAAAGAAAAGCAGTTAATACCTGTGGGTCTCATCTCACTGTGGTGTCCATCTTCTACGGAGCCATTATCTACATGTACCTGCAGCCAGGGAACAATGCCGCCAAAGACCAGGGCAAGTTCCTCACCGTCTTTTACACCATCATCACCCCGAGTCTCAACCCCCTCATCTACACCTTACGGAATAAGGACATGAAGGATGCACTGAGGAAGCTGATGAGAGTTGAGCACAAAGCCACAAAAGTGAGGAGGAGCTGGAAGTCAGAGAGATATTAGGGGGACTAAAAATGATAAAATACACTTTCTATTTATCTTCAATCTTTACTGAGGGAAGTAATGCCAAGATCATAGAGATCAGTTTATGTAAACAATTCTGCACACGAAGACTTTGTGGAAGCAATATTATAACCATTCCACTTAGTTCCTTTATGACTCTATTCCTTGGCATGTCTTCAAAAACTGGGTCATCTGGAACTTTTATTTTTCCTTGAAATACAACACAAAGAACTGTAAACCTAAATTTGAATACATTTAATTTATTCTGAATCCCCATAGAACTTTTTGGGAATGTAGTTTTGTATTTTCAATGTTAATTCTTCTATCTCCAGTGACATAGATTTAGTGAATGGTATCATATATTGTGGTTGTACATTAAATAATAATATACAGATAATTGCTTTGTATAATAAATATTTTGTGATACCACCCAAGAATTTATGTGTGTTGTCACAGGACAAAGCAATCTATAGGACAGTAAATGTCATAAGCACCACCTGTGAGACAAATGTTCAGTGAACAAGATATCAATATTTTGTGTAGAGTTTTATTTGAGTCAATTACTTTTTTATTATGATATATGGAGGAGAAAGGGAACACATTAAAGGAATTTAAAGTCTCATTCATTTCTCATTCATTCATGACACATTTATTCCATGATCTTCTGAATTTAAATGGAAAAAACTATGACCAGTTTGGGAGTAGTATACTTTTGGCACAGATTAAGGAATCATGGAATATATGCCACTTTTGAAGCATGGAATTATTTGTACTTAATGTAATTTCATAACTGTGTCTCTTTTTATTTCCATTAATTACAATATAATATTGTCTTTTGGGGGAAATAAGATGACTTCTAAATTAAACTTTCATCTTTTCTATGATATGATATCTTTTTCAAAAAAATCTCATTATTTAATAATTGTAATCAACATAGATTTAGAAAGACAAATTGCTAGAAACTATGAATAGCATAATATTCTCTCCTCCTTCATAATTCTTGAGATATGAAGAGGGAGGAATCACTGTATAATTGATTAGTTTCCAAATTAGAACAACACAATAAAAATTCACATAAAATAACACTTAATATGTTATAGTGTATTGTTGATGTCCTTCTCTTCCACATAATACATCTTTTAGAGTTGCCTTCAGAAATAGATCACCAGCCCACAAAAAGGCCACAGACAGAATGTGCATTTTGAGGTCCTGTCCTATATATGTCCTAGACTTTCTGTCCAATACACTCAGATTTGAAGTTTGTTCCTCATCTTAGCATGTTTATAACTAAAATGTTAGTAGGCATATTAACTTATTTACTATTCTCGATAATATAAATATACCAAAAATACAATAGTAATGAACTCTTACAAAGCACTACACTTTGTACCTATAATTATTTGTTTTCCTGTGTATGTCTAGTTTTAATTTTTATTTGAGTCTCACATTTGGGCTGCAAATTAATATTTAAAATATTCATTTCATTTTTATTTCTCTGAAATGAATATACATAACACAGACCATTATATTTAATTCAATATTTTAAATATATTGAACTTCAAGTTACATAGAATTACATGAGTCTTAAATTAAGATTATCAATATCAGCCTGACCACACACTTGGGGAATAACATGTGGCTTGAAAGGGTAAGCCTACTGGAAGTGTTAGAGGCAAATAGAGATGCTGTCTGGAGCCTTTGGCAGGCCCCTATAGGAGAATCACGATGCAGACCCTTAGGATTTTGGAGCAAAGCCTTAACCAGATAAGGAGCAGATAACTACTCTCCTTTTGAGGAACAGCTTTTGGCCCACTACTGGGCCTTAGTAGAGACCGAACGCTTAATCATGGGGCACCAAGTTATCATGAGACCTGAGTTGCCTATCATGAGCTGGGAGTTGTCTGACCCACCAAGTCATAAAGTTGGGCATGTGCAGCAGCACTCCATCATAAAATGGAAATGGTACATACAAGATAGGGCCAGAGCAGGTCCTGAAGGCACATGTAAGTTACATGAGGAAGTAGCCCACATGCCCATGGTCTCCACTCTACTCCTGCCACATTACCCCTTCCTTCCCAGACCAAAGCTATGGCCTTTTAGAGAGTTCCATACAGTGAATTGACTGAGGAAGAGAAAACTCAGGCCTAGTTTAAAGATGGTTCTGCATGATATGCAGGTACCACCCGAAAGTGGACAGCTACAGTACTACAACCCCTTTCTGTGATATCTCTGAAGGATAGTGGTGAGGGGAAATTCTCCCAGTGGGCAGAATTTTGAACAGTGCACCTGGTTGTTCATTTTGATTGGAAGGAGAAATGGCCAGAGGTGTGTTTGTATATTGACTCATGGGCTGTTGCTAATGGTTTAGCTGGATGGTCAGGGACTTGGAAAGACCATAATTGGAAAATTGGTGACAAAGAGGTCTGGAAAAGTGGCATGTGGATAGACCTTTCTGAGTGGACTAAATACATAAAGATATTTGTGCCACATGTAAACGTACACTAGATGGTGATTTCAGCAGAGGAAGGTTTTAATAGTCAAGTGGATAAGATGACCAGTTTTGTGGATACCAGTCAGCCTCTTTCCCCAGCAACTCCTGTCATTACCCAATGGGCTCATGAACAAAGTGGTCATGGTGGTAGGGATGGAGGTTATGCATGGGCTCAGCAACAAGGGCTTCCACTCACCAAGGATGACCTGGTTACAGCCACTGCTGAGTGCCCAGTCTGCCAGTAGCAGAGACCCACACTCAGCCCCCGATATAGCACCATTCCCCGAGGTGACCAGCTGGGCATGTGGTAGCTGGTTGATTACATTGGACCACTCTGTTCATGGAAGGGACAGTTATTAGACACATACTCTGGATATGGGCTTGCTTTCCTTATATGCAATGCTTCTGCCAAAACTACCATCCGTGGTCTCACACAATGCCTTGTCCATTGTCACGGTATTCCACACAGTAAATGAAGTGCGGGAATGGCCACAAGCTCATGGAATTCTCTGGTCTTACCATGTTCCCATCATCCAGAGGCAGCTGGATTTATAGAATGGTAGAATTGCCTTTTGATAATTCAATTACAGTGTCAACTAGGTGGTCATACCTTGCAGGGCTGGAGGATGTTCTCCAGGAAGCTGTGTGTGCTCTGAATCAGTGTCCACTGTATGGTGCTGCTTCTCCCATAGCCAGGATCCATGGGTCCAGGAAACAAGGGGTAGAAATGGGAATGGCACACTATTACCCCTAGTGATCCACTAGGAAAATTTTTGTTTCCTGTGCCTGCAACCTTGAACTCTGCTGGCCTACAGATTTTAATTCCAGAAGGGGAAGTGATTCCACCAGGAGAAACAACAATTATTCCATTGAACTGGAATCTAAGGCTGCCACCTGGTCACTTTGGGCTACTCATGCCCCTGGATCAATGAGCCAAGAAGGGGATTACATTACAGGCTGGGGTGACTGACTCTGACTATCAGGGGGAAATAGGACTGCAACTACACAATGGAGGCAAAGAAGAGTTTTCCTGGAATATAGGAGTCCCCTGGGGCGTCTTTTAGTACTACCATGCCCTGTGGTTAAAATCAATGGAGAACTGCAACAACCCAATCCAGACAGGACTGCCAATGGCTCTGAAACTTCAAGAATGAAGATTTTGGTCACCTCACCAGGCAAAGAACCATGAACAGCTGAAGTATTTGCTGAGGGTAAAGGGAGCATGGGACGGGTAGTGAAAGAAACCAGGGATAAATATGAACTATGGCCATGTGAACAGTTACAGAAACAAGGACTGTAATGGTATGACTATTTATTCCTTGCTTTGTAATTAGTGATCTATATATTTATACATAAATCAAATATCACTGTTTTCCTTTTTATTTTATCCCCTTTATCATATGACATAAGATGTTTTGTTCAAGTTATAGTATTTAAGTTGCAAGATATCAAATTTAAGAGTGAATATTACCAATGACTTGTACCCTTTTCTGGAGAGATTTAATGCATTTCCAGTGGTATGCAGTAGAGTTAAGTATTGCTGGGTGAAAGAAAATTGTGTCTGTTATTGTTTTCTATTTAGAGATTAAGTATAGTTTAAGGTGATGTGCATAGCCGCCAAGTTAACAAGGTGTGGATTGTCATGGTAAGATTCATGTGTCAACTTGGCCAGATGGTGGTGCCCAGTTGTCTAGTTGGGCAAGTGCTGGCCCATCTGTCACTTTAAGAACATTTCATGGATGTAATTCATAACCATGTTGGTGGCATCCACAGTTGATTGCATTTGCTATGCACAGAGGGAGTGTCTTCTGCAATGAGTGATGCTTAATCTGATCACTGGAAGGTTTTTGAGGAAGATTCATAAGAAAGAATCACTCTTCTGGCTTCAGCCAGCCAGCTTCTCAATAGAGTCCATTGAGGACCGTCATTGGAGCTGCCAGCTCATGGCCTGCCCTTCAGAACTTGGACTCTACATCCTCATGGTTATGTGAGACACTTTTATAAATTTTGTATTTACAGATATCTCCTGCTAATTCTGTTTCTCTACAGAACCCTAGCTAATACGTTAAGTGATAATAGTATGTAATAATAATGACAAATAAATCTAATTTCCTTTTAATTGAGAGTTTACTCCCTGAGCAAGTTTTCACAACAGCATTCCTGAGAGTTCACCACAGTTGCCCTTCCTCATCCAATGCAAATTGCCCACTGCCACAGTCAACATGCTTGAAGACATAAAAAGAGATTCAAATTGAAGAAAAATGTGAAACAAACATTCATTGGGACTCAGAAGAACAGAATTTGAATCCCAAACATTCCTTTATTTAAAAAATCACTTAATATTTCTAAGCTTCTATTTTAAATTAAAGTGGTCGTACATGGTATATACTTGGTTTGAGATTCAAAAGAGGTTAACCATTTGATGAGAGCAGTTTCTCAACATAACACACTTTATTGGTCACGTGTAAGTGTACACATGAAACTATGTAGTAGTGCACCCACGGCTCAGTGGCAGAATTCTCATCTGCTGTGTTGGAGACCTGGGTTTGATTCCCAGAGCCTGCCCATGCCAAAAAAAAGGAGCATATGAGACTAGGTAGTATGAAGAACAGTGACTGGAAGTGCCTGTAGAGACAGGTTTCTAAACACACAAGAAAATTGCACATTGTTGACTTCCCGTTTTCCTGCCACCTCTTTCACTGGTTTACTAAATTTAGATTCACTACATTTATCTCATCTTTCAGGTGGATTATAACCACCCAGAACAAAGAGCAAAGGATACTTCTTGTGTGTAGAGGGGGATTAATTAGTTGCCTTTCAATATATTAAATACAAATATCTATGTGAAACCCATTTTGTGTAAATTTGACTTTATGGAAATAAACTTGTGGACTGACATTTTTCAGAAGTATCTAC
Source organism: Tamandua tetradactyla (assembly GCF_023851605.1). NCBI lineage: Eukaryota > Metazoa > Chordata > Mammalia > Pilosa > Myrmecophagidae > Tamandua > Tamandua tetradactyla. Next base: position 193,377,582 of record NC_135331.1, read on the forward strand.
TTGCGGGTGCTTTTGCTTTGTTTTCTTTTGGTTGCAAAGAAAGAATCTTAAATTCTTTCTTTCTAAATCTGATAAATAGATATACGTATCTTAGAAACTACATAGCACAATGATCATGCATCAGAACATTCAGACGTTAAAGTTCCACTAAGTTCCTTTAATGCCAAACATTGCATGTGTTAAGCGTCATGACAGACTGCAAATATAAACTGAATTTTACAACATTCCTTCTAAACCATTCTCAGTAGTTTGAGGCTTAAATATATGCATAAATCTGTGCTATCAATTTTATTTGCATTTTATTTCGATGTACATCATGGATTAGAAGGGGTTTATGTCTTCTTAATAAATGATTATTAAAATCTAAAAAATAAATCAAAGTGGCAATAATGCAGTGTGTTCAATACAGGGGACTGTAAATGCCCTAAAAAAAAGAATACTTTCCCACTGTGTGAGTTGGAAGACCCTCTCAGCTTCCTAAAACAAACATTTCATTGAGTCACCCACTTAGTGGATTCTTTGTTACTAAAACAATTGGGATTGGATGACATACATTTCTTATCAAATTTATTGAGTTACCAAGTTCTGAAAAACCAAAGACAGTTCCCACCCTAATCTCTCCTAACCCCTAATAACAAATTCAACCTTAGGACAAGTCGTCTAAACTTATGGAAAAATACTATCTTCTTCTGTGGATAAACAGTTTTAGAAGTAGGAAAAATAATCTAAAATCTCCAATATGTGTAGCTATGCAAAAGCCAAGAAAAGAGAGAAACTGTTCAGATTAAGGTAACGTGACAACTAAACTCAAGACATGACTCTGGATTAAATGCTTTTACTAATAGGGTTAATATTAGAAAACAGGTGAAAAATTGGATAAAGACCATGGGATTACATACTAGGAATGTACAAATGTTAATTTTCTGATTTGGGTGATTATATAGGAGAATGTCTTTATTTGCAGGAAACTCATGGGGAGTGTTCAGGTGTGATGAGGAGGCATCATGTTGGCATTTTATTCTCTAAGTGTTCAGGAAAAAGTTAGCTTCTTTGTACTGTTTTCTTTGAAAAAAAAATAGAGAGAAGCCATTTTAAATATATTTCTACTGCCCAATGAGGAGACAATTTGAGCATCAGTAAGAATAATGATTGAAACACCATGAATATGTTTAAAATTTTTAGGTCTTAATGAAACTGAAAAGAAACTCACAGACCAACCTCGGAGGGTTTTAGAGCAACATATCATTATTTTGAAATCTGGTAAATATTGCTGAAACAAATATTTATCATGTCTTTCCTGCACGGAATTACAAATCAGAGTAGCCAAGTAGTGGATAAAGCAAAGGAGAAGAGCAACTACTACATGTAGGGGGAATAGAGGACATCACTATTTTGAAAATTGTGATGAAATAACAGGACAAGAAGTAATCATCAATGGCTACTAAAAACACTAAAGGGAAAGTTATGGGGAAATTTGACAAATTAAGCAGACAACATCTTAACTCACTGATCAATCTTAATACCAGGAAAAGACAGAGAATCAGGCATTATGCATGGCATTGATTATTCAACAAATAGTTTTTTAACATGGGGGAGGGGTTAGCACAGCCTCTCCAGAACATCAGATAGCTCCATCTCCCTACCTCATATTACAGGCCCTTCTAACATGAAAAATTTATAATGGTCATAGCTCAAACACCCCTAAAGAAAGTGATAGAAAGATCAAAGGTGATGGTAGAGTTATACAGAGAAGATAGGATTTAACAAATGAATACAATTGCTGAATCATTAAATTGATATCTCTTTTAGTCTCCAGTATCTTAGAGTAACTAGAAGTAAAAACCTAAAATTGTGGAATTGTAATCCATGTTAAACTCTGAAATATGCTCTACAACTAATTGTAGTGCTGTGCTTTGAAATAATTTTGTATATGTGTTATTTTTCACAAAAAGAAAAGAAAAAAGTCAATTGTGATGATAAAAAAATATTTAAGCCTTCTAGCATCCTATATTCTGGAGCTGCTAGAAAGAAAAATCTGAGAGGATTATATGGTAGCCCATGACAAACTCTGGGATCTGTCCTTTAACTACTTGTTGAAGAGTACTTTGAAAACTACTGCTTTTTTATTTCTTTACTTTGTATATATGTTATACTATACAATAAAAAAAGTTTAAAATGGGGGGTGGATATAGACTGAAAGGACTTAAGAAGCATACCTACTAAATGAAATGTGTGGCTCTTGTTTGGATCATGATTCAAACTGGTAAAATACTATGCAAGGTATTATTTAGGTTAGTTTATTTAAGCATTTAACTACTCATGAATGGGGCAGGATCCAAACTGCAGGTGGAAAGGAGCTCCCTCCAGACAAAGAAAAGAGGAAGTTTATGTAAGATGAACATGGAAATTTAAAGTAAAAATATCAATTGTTTACTGTAAAATGCCTTATACTTTTAGGAATTTGAGAGCCTTAGATTTGACACCAAGTGGGTACAAGCCTTCCCTATATTTGATTTCTTTTACAGTCTTCTTGTGGAGAGCCGCCTCCCGGGTCAGGCCTAGTGGTCGCGCTGCAGCCTGCTCTAGAGTTCCCCCCGCCCATCGAGTGAGTCAAGATGGCGCCCGCATCCTGTTTCCGCATATGACGTACGCGCCCACCAACCCTATCTTCCAATCACCTCTGTATACGTGGCACTAACCTATTGGGTTTGGGCACAGTATATAAGAGGTTACCCGGACAGGGTGGGTGGAGACGACCCACAGGGAGCCGTGCCTGACGGCCGCATAGAGGTTGTTCCCCCGCGGGATATCTTGTCCCGCGCGGAACCTGTAACAGAGAATGCAAGCTTAACTCCAGTAAAGGTCTGTGCTTACAACTGCTACGTGTCTTGGATCTGTGTTTCTCACCAGCGCGGATTTGTCTGCGCCTCTCTGTCTCTCCTCATTGTCTCACCCGCCGGCCGGGGGCTTGACGCTGAGCGAGAAGTCGCGGACAAGTGGTGGCCCGTACGGGGAACCCTTCTGCTGCCTTTCCCCGAGCTGGTGAGGACGCGCATCCTGAGTTCGCAGCGGACTTCCCGCGCTTGATCACCGCGAGAAGGTGAGTACTTCTTATTACGTGAGAGTTAAGGGCTGTGGGCGTTCAGGTAGCCCCAGTGAATCGGGAGAGCTCCCCGATTGATTAAAGTACAGTGCCGACTGCAAGCATGGGGCAGTCAGAAAGTTCACCTTTATTACCCCCTTTAAAAACCCTTTTGAAGCAGCGGGGCATCTCGGTTAAGAAGAGTTCCCTCCTGCAGTTCCTTGAAGATGTTGCTGCTTTTGCACCTTGGTTCGCCCACTCCGGGAGCCTCAGCCTGCCTTCTTGGCTGAAACTTGGTAATGACATAGAACGGGCACGCCGGACGGGCCTTTGTATGGACCCGATCCTGGTCCCTATCTGGGAAACCGTCCGTGCTTGCCCTGAGGCAGAGTCTACTTCAGGCCTCAGTCCGTCTTCCGCCCTGCTGCAGGCACGGCACGCGCTCCAAGAAACTCAGTCAGTTTCGTCTGCGGACGGCTCCCGTAAAGGCAAGCCGCCAGAGTCAAGCGATAGTTCAGACACCTCTGACTCAGAGTCAGATGGTGATGAGACCGAGGGTGCAGACGCGCCTCCGCTGATCGATTGGGGGAGGCCTCCTGTCTCACCCACGCAGCCTTCCGCCCCGCCAGCGCCTGCTGCAGGGGCGCGGCGGCTTCCGGTGAATGGTTTTGGTGATCTCGCCAAAAACCCTCACCACGGGCTCCCTCTGGTGGCCGAATCAGGTAATTACAGTGGCTGCTCTCCAACTTCTAAGCGCTTGTTAAAAGGAATGGGATATGTCCCCGGCAAAGGCTTAGGAGCCTCATTGCACGGGCGCGCAAGGCCTATACAAGCTGTCTCCAATTCTGACAGACGAGGCCTGGGTTTTTCCTAGGGGCCACTGAGGGGAGATTCCCACCCACACCTATAAAACTAAAATGGAAGACCAGTACCCCGGTGTGGGTGCCTCAGTGGCCCTTACCAAAAGAAAAGCTGTCAGCATTGCATACTCTAGTGTCTATACAGCTAAAAGAGAGCCATATCATTCCCTCCACATCGCCTTGGAACACACCCGTATTCGTCATAAAAAAGAAATCAGGCAGATGGAGATTGTTACATGATTTAAGAACCATCAATAACTGTATGGAGCCTTTAGGACCTGTTCAAATGGGGTTACCCCTCCTCTCAGCTTTGCCAGAACACTGGCCCATTATCATCCTAGATCTTAAGGATTGCTTCTTTTCCATCCCACTTCACCCTGAAGATACTCCAAAATTTGCTTTTACTGTGCCCTCTCTTAACCAAGAGGAGCCCTGTCAACGCTTCGAGTGGACGGTCCTGCCCCAGGGCATGACTAATAGTCCTACCATGTGCCAGCTGTATGTTGCTACAAAGCTAGCTAGCACTCGGCAGCAGTTCCCCCAAGTGAAAATCATCCATTATATGGATGACATTCTCTTAGCCCATAAAGACACAGATCTTCTTAAAACAGCTTTATCACATTTAGTCCTTAGTCTTAGAGAAGCCAACCTGGAAGTGGCCCCTGAAAAAATCCAGATGACAGAGATTACCACCTTCCTGGGGGCAAAAATCATGCCTCAGCATGTTTCCCCCCAAAAAGTGTCTCTCAGAGTAGATGACATACATACCCTTAATGATCTGCAAAAACTTATGGGAGATATCAATTGGGTTCGTCCGTACTTAAAGATCACCAATGCCAAATTAACACCTTTGTTTGATTTGCTAAAAGGAGATTCAGACCTACACTCGCCCCGGTGTCTCACCCCAGAGGCGAGGCAAGCACTACGTCAGGTAGAACAGGCGCTCAGTAGTGCTGCTTTAAAAAGAATAGACCCCCAAAAGCCATTCGAAGCCTACTTACTGCCAACAAAACTACAGCCCACGGCAGTGCTATAGCAACAGGGACCATTACTCTGGGTCCACCCTGGAATTTCCCCTAAGAAAAGTTTAGAGCATTTTCCTACAGCAATTGCAGAGTTGGCATTGGAGGCCATCAAGAAGGCCATACAGCATTTTGGCCAACAGCCTAAGTACCTCAGAGTACCTTACTCTTCTCAGCAACTTGAGATACTTACTGGATGTATAGATCAGTGGGCCATCCTCCGATGTACCTTTTTGGGAGAAATTGATAACCAATACCCAAAAGATCCCCTCTTACAATTCGTCACCCATCACCCAGTAATCTTTCCTAAGGTAACTTCATCTAAGCCACTAGTGAATGCCCTCACCGTGTACACGGACGGTTCCAGCTCCGGTTCAGGAGCATATTGTGTAGAAAGAGGTTCTCCTAAAACTGTGTTCTTCCAACCACAGAGACCTCAATGGGTAGAATTAAAGGTCATTATTACAGTCCTGAAAGAAATTACCGATCCCCTAAATATTATATCTGATTCGATTTATGTCGTAAATTCTGTAAATATTTTAGAGACGGTGGGCATTATAAAATATTCCTCCTCAGTAAGACCATTCTTTATCAAACTTCAAGAGACAATATGTGCCAGACAACATCCTTTCTACATAACTCACATTAGAGCGCACACAGGCCTGCCAGGCCCCATGGCACAGGGAAATCACGTAGTGGATGTGGCCACTCGACAGCCACATATCTTCCCTGCGCTGACACCGTATCAACAGGCCCAGGAGTTTCATACTAAATTTCATGTCAATGCAAGCACCTTAGCCAGACGGTTTCACATACCGCGTGCAGCTGCCAGAGATATAGTCAGAGCCTGCAATAATTGTGCAGAACAGAGGGTAGTCCCTTCAGTTGGAGTTAACCCTAAAGGTCTCATCCCGGGAGACATTTGGCAAATGGATGTCACCCATCACTCAGAGTATGGTAAAGTTAAATACCTGCATGTGTCAGTGGATACTTGTTCTCAAGTTTTATTTGCCTCTGCCGAATCAGGAGAAAGAGTCCACCAAGTAATTGCACACTGCCTTGCCGCTTGGGCAGCTTGGGGTAAGCCGAAAATATTAAAAACAGATAACGGACCTGCTTACACCAGCAAAGCCTTCCAAAGATTTTGTGCAAATATGGAAGTGCAATTAAAACATGGTATCCCTTACAACCCTCAAGGGCAAGGAATCATTGAAAGAGCACACAGGTCTCTTAAAGACTTGCTCAAAAAACAGAAAGGGGGAATAGGCCACGGCCTGTCCCCGAAGGCTCAACTGTCTGTAGCCTTATTTACATATAATTTTTTAAATGAAAATGCACAAGGAATGACACCTGCCCTACAGCACACCACTCCGAGTCCTCCACATAGAGGTCTAGTCCGTTGGAAGGATGTCCTGTCAGGACAATGGCAAGGCCCTGACCCAGTGCTCAGCTGGGCCAGAGGCTCTGTTTGTGTTTTTCCCCAGGAGCCAGGACGTCAACCAGTGTGGGTTCCGGAAAGACTGGTGAGAACCGTGACATCGCCCGAGGAGGCCACGGAGCTGTTGCCTAAAAAACCAACAAGCCTTCAACCTGAACCATCAGATCAGGCCTCCAATTCTGCTGATGACGGCGGTGACTGACGAGATAGCAACGAAAGCGCCGGTCACCCTTCGATTGTTTAGAAGGGGGACCAGTTTTAATAACCCCCGTTGCCTTCGACCTTTCCAAACTGGGCGAGACTGTACAAAGTCTGTGGAACCGAGTCACCTCATGGTTCTCTTGGCCCAATTTGACTACTTGGATTCTCGTGGCAGTGGGACTATTAGTGGGCTTAGTCACTGTTAAATGTTTGTTAGAACGCTTGTTCCAGACACAGCAGCAACTACGTGTTTCTACCATGTTAGCTATGTCTTCCCAGTCAAATGTGGGTGTGCGTCCCTCCTCGATAGATAGCCCGTCTGAATCACCTGGGGCAAAGCTCTTGTCAGCAAGGTTTGTTGCAGGCTCCCTGGCCACTACCCGTGTTTAGCTAGGCACCAGAGGCTGTTAATTTTGCGCGCCTAGCCGCCTCGACGGTGGAGCTGCGGCCGCAGTCCTGGCCAGACTGGGCTTGGCTCTAGCCATTGCACCGAGGCCTCCGCAGCGTTTCCTATGCCCTGGCTGTCGCTCTCATAATCCCCGCTTGACCCAGTTGCGAGGCGAAGCACTGCAGGGAGGAGTCACGTGGTATCCAGTTCACGGACTCTCCGGTCTCTATATGAGGTGAGCATTCTGGTCGGTGCCAGAGGCTCCATCGTGTGATGACGCGAGCCTAGTCCAGACTCCCCAAAGCACCAAACTATGTTGTGAGCCACTCAGGCCCACGGGAGCACCATCATCAATAGAGACACTGGGTACAAGAATACGGTCTACGGACCATGCCTCTTATAAAAACAAAAAGGGGGAGATGTGGAGAGCCGCCTCCCGGGTCAGGCCTAGTGGTCACGCTGCAGCCTGCTCTAGAGTTCCCCCCGCCCATCGAGTGAGTCAAGATGGCGCCCGCATCCTGTTTCCGCATATGACGTACGCGCCCACCAACCCTATCTTCCAATCACCTCTGTATACGTGGCACTAACCTATTGGGTTTGGGCACAGTATATAAGAGGTTACCCGGACAGGGTGGGTGGAGATGACCCACAGGGAGCCGTGCCTGACGGCCGCATAGAGGTTGTTCCCCCGCGGGATATCTTGTCCCACGCGGAACCTGTAACAGAGAATGCAAGCTTAACTCCAGTAAAGGTCTGTGCTTACAACTGCTACGTGTCTTGGATCTGTGTTTCTCACCAGCGCGGATTTGTCTGCGCCTCTCTGTCTCTCCTCATTGTCTCACCCGCCGGCCGGGGGCTTGACGCTGAGCGAGAAGTCGCGGACATCTTCTGCCTGAATTTGTTATTTATATCAATTTCCCTCTATGTCCATACTCTCAATAGGGCTTGATCAATTGTTGGTCTAGCCCTCTTTGTCCTCTGGCCCGCCGCGGGGCGCCACGCCCCGCAGCAGGCGGCCTGCCCACCCTCCTCTCCCCTCTTTGTCCACCAACCCGCTGCTCTCCCCTCTTCCCCCTCCTGCTCCAGCAGCTCTCCAACCACCACGGTGCCCTCTTCCGCCTTCACCGGCTCCTCCGCCACCAGCCTCGACAGCTTTGCCACCCTCACCTTTCCTCCTCCAGAGGAGGAGACAATACAGAGCAGCTCCCAGAGCCACGATGGAGATCAAAGGGATGGCATACCCCATCCTGGAACAGCTGACTGTCTGGGAGAACCAGCTCCGGTGAGATCACCGAGGGTCGTGGGCTTTCCCGGGTGGGATGGCAAGCGGCCGGAGTCCCTCCCTTCCACCTTCCCGGGCCAGCTGGCAGAATTGGGCAGGTGGTCCCCTTGGGCCACGGCGGCTGGTGCCCCCACCACACGAGGCCCCCCGGACCAACTGAGAGAGTTGGGTCGGAAATCCCCAGACTGCGGAGAACAGTGACCGGGGGGTCCCATCTAAACACGTGACTTCCCGGTCCGGCTGGGAACAGTGCACTCTCCTGGGCTGCGACAGCTGGCGCCCTTCCGCCACGCTTGGCGCCCCGTGCCGACTAGGTAATTCAGCCGGACGCTCTCCCGTGCTGCGGCGGCCAGCAACCCTCCCCGTGTTCGGAACCCCGGGCCGGCTGGCACTCTTCCAAGACACTTCGGCTGCCGAACCTCCCCTACGGCGAGAATTGTCCAGAGTTAAAGGACCCACAGCAACTTTCACTGGTGCAACCCATAGACAAACATGTGCCACGAGCACCACCTACTGGGCAGGATAAGAAAAACAGAACCCAGAGATTTCACAGAAAAATCTTTCAACCTGTGGGGTCCAACACCCAGGGAAATCTGACTAAATGCCCAGACGCCAGCAGAAGATAATGGATCATGCTCAGAAAATTAAAAATATGGCCCAGTCAAAGGAACAAACCAATAGTTCAAATGAGATACAGGAGCTGAAACAACTAATGCTGAATATATGAACAGAAATGGAAAACCTCTTCAAAAACCAAATCAATAAATTGAGGGAGGACATGAAGAAGACATGGGCTGAACAAAAAGAAGAAATAGAAAAACTGAAAAAACAAATCACAGAGCTTACGGAAGTGAAGGATAAAGTAGAAAACATGGAAAAAACAATGGATACCTACAATGATAGATTTAAAGAGACAGAAGATAGAATTAGTGATTTGGAGGATGGAACATCTGAACTCCAAAAAGAAACAGAAACTATCCTGAAAAGAATGGAAAAATTTGAGCAGGGGATCAGGGAACTGAATGACAATATGAAGCGCACAAATATACGTGTTGTGGGTGTCCCAGAAGGAGAAGAGAAGGGAAAAGGAGGAGAAAAACTAATGGAAGAAATTATCTCTGAAAATTTCCCAACCCTTATGAAAGACCTAAAATTACAGATCCAAGAAGTGCAGTGCACCCCAAAGAGATTAGACCCAAATAGGCATTCTCCAAGACACTTACTAGTTAGAATGTCAGAGGTCAAAGAGAAAGAGAGGATCTTGAAAGCAGCGAGAGAGAAGCAATCCATCATATACAAGGGAAACCCAATAAGACTATGTGTAGATTTCTCAGCAGAAACCATGGAAGCTAGAAGACAGTGGGATGATATATTTAAGTTACTAAAAGAGAAAAACTGCCAACCAAGACTCCTTTATACCCAGCAAAATTATCCTTCAAAAATGAGGGAGAAATTAAAACATTCTCAGACAAAAAGTCACTGAGAGAATTTGTGACCAAGAGACCAGCTCTGCAAGAAATACTAAAGGGAGCACTAGAGTCAGATACAAAAAGACAGAAGAGAGAGGCATGGAGAAGAGTGTAGAAAGAAGGAAAGTCAGATATGATATATATAATACAAAAGACAAAATGGTAGAGGAAAATATTATTCAAACAGTAATAACTCTAAATGTTAATGGACTGAATTCCCCAATCAAAAGACATAGATTGGTAGAATGGATTAAAAAAGCAGGATCCTTCTATATGCTGTCTACAGGAAACACATCTTAGACCCAAAGATAAACATAGGTTGAAAGTGAAAGGTTGGGAAAAGATATTTCATGCAAATAACAACCAGAAAAGAGCAGGAGTGGCTATACTAATATTCAACAAATTAGACTTCAAATGTAAAACAGTTAAAAGAGACAAAGAAGGACACTATCTACTAATAAAAGGAACAATTAAACAAGAAGACATAACAATCATAAATATTTACGCACCGAACCAGAATGCCCCAAAATACGTGAGGAATACACTGCAAACACTGAAAAGGGAAATAGACACATATACCATAATAGTTGGAGACTTCAATTCACCACTCTCATCAATGGACAGAACATCTAGACAGAGGATCAATAAAGAAATAGAGAATCTGAATATTACTATAAAGGAGCTAGACTTAACAGACATTTATAGGACATTACATCCCACAACAGCAGGATACACCTTTTTTTCAAGTGCTCATGGATCATTCTCAAAGATAGACCATATGCTGGGTCACAAAGCAAGTCTTAAAAAATTTAAAAAGATTGAAATCATACACAACACTTTCTCGGATCATAAAGGAATGAAGTTGGAAATCAATAATAGGCAGAGTGCCAGAAAATTCTCAAATACATGGAGGCTCAACAACACACTCTTAAACAACAAGAGGGTCAAAGAAGAAATTGCAAGAGAAATTAGTAAATACCTAGAGGTGAATGAAAATGAAGACACAACATATCAAAACTTATGGGACGCAGCAAAGGCAGTGCTAAGAGGGAAATTTATTGCCCTAAATGCCTTTATCAGAAAAGAAGAAAAGGCAAAAATGCAGGAATTAACTGTCCACTTCGAAGAACTGGAGAAAGAACAGCAAACTAATCCCAAAGCAAGCAAAAGGAAAGAAATAACAAAGATTAGAGCAGAAATAAATGAAATTGAAAACATGAAAACAATAGAGAAAATCAATAAGACCAGAAGTTGGTTCTATGAGAAAATCAATAAGATTGATGGGCCCTTAGCAAGATTGACAAAAAGAAGAAGAGAGAGGATGCAAATAAATAAGATCAGAAATGGAAGAGGAGACATAACTACTGACCTCACAGAAATAAAGGAGGTAATAACAGGATACTATGAACAACTTTACGCTAATAAATACAACAATTTAGAGGAAATGGATGGGTTCCTGGAAAGACATGAACAACCAACTTTGACTCAAGAAGACATAGATGACCTCAACAAACCAATCACAAGTAAAGAGATTAAATTAGTCATTCAAAAGCTCCCTAAAAAGAAAAGTCCAGGACCAGACGGCTTCACATCTGAATTCTATCAAACATTCCAGAAAGAATTAGTACCAACTCTCCTCAAACTCTTCAAAATAATTGAAGTAGAGGGAAAACTACCTAATTCATTCTATGAAGCCAACATCACCCTCATACCAAAACCAGGCAAAGATATTACAAAAAAAGAAAACTACAGACCAATCTCTCTAATGAATACAGATGCAAAAATCCTCAATAAAATTCTAGCAAATCATATCCAACAACACATTAAAAGAATTATACATCATGACCAAGTAGGATTCATCCCAGGTATGCAAGGATGGTTCAACATAAGAAAATCAATTAATGTAATACACCACATCAACAAATCAAAGCAGAAAAATCACGTGATCATCTCAATTGATGCAGAGAAGGCATTTGACAAGATTCAACATCCTTTCCTGTTGAAAACACTTCAAAAGATAGGAATACAAGGGAACTTCCTTAAAATTATAGAGGGAATATATGAAAAACCCACAGCTAATATCATCCTCAATGGGAAATATTGAAAACTTTCCCCCTAAGATCAGGAACAAGACAAGGATGTTCACTATCACCACTATTATTCAACATTGTGTTGGAAATTCTAGCCATGGCAATTAGACAAGAAAAAGAAATACAAGGCATCAAAATTGGAAAGGAAGAAGTAAAACTATCACTGTTTGCAGACGATATGATACTATACGTCAAAAACCCGGAAAAATCCACAACAAAATTACTAGAGCTAATAAATGAGTACGGCAAAGTAGCAGGCTACAAGATAAACATTCAAAAATCTGTAGCTTTTCTATACACTAGTAATGAACAAGCTGAGGGGGAAATCAAGAAATGAATCCCATTTACAATCGCAACTAAAAGAATAAAATACCTAGGAATAAATTTAACCAAAGAGACAAAAAAACCTATATAAAGAAAACTACAAAAAACTGCTAAAAGAAATCACAGAAGACCTAAATAGATGGAAGGGCATACCGTGTTCATGGATTGGAAGACTAAATATAGTCAAGATGTCAATCCTACTTAAACTGATCTACAGATTCAATGCAATACCAGTCAAAATCCCAACAACTTATTTTTCAGAAATAGAAAAAACAATAAGCAAATTTATCTGGAAGGGCAGGATGCCCCGAATTGCTAAAAACATCTTGAGGAAAAAAAACGAAGCTGAAGGTCTCGCGATGCCGGACTTTAAGGCATATTATGAAGCCACAGTGGTCAAAACAGCATGGTATTGGCATAAAGATAGATATATCGACCAATGGAATCGAATAGAGTGCTCAGATATAGACCCTCTCATCTATGGACATTTGATCTTTGATAAGGCAGTCAAGCCAACTCACCTGGGACAGAACAGTCTCTTCAATAAATGGTGCCTAGAGAACTGGATATCCATATGCAAAAGAATGAAAGAAGACCCGTATCTCACACCTTATACAAGAGTTAACTCAAAATGGATCAAAGATCTAAACATTAGGTCTAAGACCATAAAACAGTTAGAGGAAAATGTAAGGAGATATCTTATGAATCTTACAACTGGAGGCGGTTTTATGGACCTTAAACCTAAAGCAAGAGCACTGAAGAAAGAAAGAAATAAATGGGAGCTGCTCAAAATTAAACACTTTTGTGCATCGAAGAACTTCATCAAGAAAGTAGAAAGACAGCCTACACAATGGGAGATAATATTTGGAAATGACATATCAGATAAAGGTCTAGTATCCAGAATTTATAAAGAGATTGTTCAACTCAACAACAAAAAGACAGCCAACCCAATTACAAAATGGGAAAAAGACTTGAACAGACACCTCTCAGAAGAGGAAATATGGATGGCCAAGAGGCACATGAAGAGATGCTCAATGTCCCTGGCCATTAGAGAAATGCAAATCAAAACCACAATGAGATATCATCTCACACCCACCAGAATGGCCATTATCAACAAAACAGAAAATGACAAGTGCTGGAGAGGATGTGGAGAAAGAGGCACACTTATCCACTGTTGGTGGGAATGTCAAATGGTGCAACCACTGTGGAAGGCAGTTTGGCGGTTCCTCAAAAAGCTGAATATAGAATTGCCATATGACCCAGCAATACCATTGCTGGGTATCTACTCAAAGGACTTAAGGGCAAAGACACAAACGGACATTTGCACACCAATGTTTATAGCAGCGTTATTTACAATTGCAAAGAAATGGAAACAGCCAAAATGTCCATCAACAGAAGAATGGCTAAACAAACTGTGGTATATACATACGATGGAATATTATGCAGCTTTAAGACAAGATAAACTTATGAAGCATGTAATAACATGGATGGACCTAGAGAATATTATGCTGAGTGAGTCCAGCCAAAAACTAAAGGACAAATACTGTGTGGTCCCACTGATGTGAATGGACATTCGAGAATAAACATGAAATATGTCATTGGTAACAGAGTCCAGCAGGAGTTAGAAACAGGGTAAGACAATGGGTAATTGAAGCTGAAGGAATACAGACTGTGCAACAGGACTAGATACAAAAACTCAAAAATGGACAGCACAATAATACCTAATTGTAAAGTAATCATGTTAAAACACTGAATGAAGCTGCATCTGAGCTATAGGGTTTTTTGTTGTTTTTTTTTTTTTTACTATTATTACTACTTTTATTTCTTTTCTCTAATTAACATTTTATATCTTTTTCTGTTGTGTTGCTAGTTCCTCTAAACCGATGCAAATGTACTAAGAAACGATGATCATGCATCTATGTGATGATGTTAAGAATTACTGAGTGCATATGTAGAATGGTATGATTTCTAAATGTTGTGTTAATTTCTTTTTTTTCTTTCTGTTAATTAAAAAAATAAAAAATGAATAAAAAAATAATAAAAATTGTTGGTCTATCTCTATCACCAATTAGTCTTCAGTTTCCAGATTTTCCTAAGTGCTCAGTAGTAATATGAGGTTGGCCTCATAATCATCATATCCATCTCCCTTTTCCTAACTTTTGTTTTCCTTGTGATATTTTGCAGAGACATTTCTGGGTAAGTGATTGCAGTACCACCTTTAAAACCTTTGAGGTGGTGCAACGTGACAGGGAGATCAAAGTAATAGCTATTAAGATACTGCACAGATGCAGCAAATTACCTCACAGCCAGTCTCCACTCCCCCAATTAAAACAAATCCCAACTCTTGACAGTACCCAGTTTATCCAGTAGTGTTATTCCTTGTTTAATGATTTCTACTGACTGTTGGACTCCTCCAGATTGGTTTACATAGAAACACTTTTCTCTTAAAAAGACATAAATGCCCCCCTGGCACACTGTAAGAATATCTAAGACCCTAGGGTTCTGAAACACTACTTCTGTGAATCTATTTATTTCAGATGGTAGGGTTTCAATGACTTTGATGGAATCATTAAATGTTCCCTCTCTAATTTAGACATATTTATGATGACACTTCCAATTTGAGGAATCCAATGAAACCAAAACATGGATCTGAGGAAATTCCATCCTCTCCCAGGTATACCAATTAGTGAGTTTCTAAAATAGATTACGGTTTCTGAAGTTGTGGTCTTAGTTGATAAGCAAATGACCAAAGCTTTAAAATATCTGAGAAGCTGAAGGTAGAAACTAAAGTTAGTAACAGAATCAGAGATCCAGTACTCCATCTCCCTGACTAGGAAAGGAGAAGGGTCCAATACCCACGGTTTCCACAAATGAAATATAATCCAGTATTCACAATGCTGAGAGTAAGGCAGAACCCTGTAAAACTCATATATTGCCATCATATCTCTTATGATTTGGATATGTCTGCATCTTTTTTAGTAAAGTTAGAGTCATGAAAGATCCAAAGGGGTAGATTATCATAATGAAAGCCAATTATTGAGACAATCTCTGTCACATAAGTTATCGAAGCAATGGATTGCTCTGCAATTTTGAAGTTTGTAAACTTCTAATTTGAAACATCTGATTAAATGAGCATCTTTCAACCAGCCTTGGGAGATGCAAGGCAGCCATTATGGAGGAGGTCAAGTCTCCAAATTAGATGTGATTTTCCAGTTGGCACATGAAGAGGAAGTGTGGAGAGAAAGAATGGGATTTTTCCAAAACAAGAATCCAGTTAGGTAAAGTGCTTGTAAAACAAGAAATCAAGGAATGGTGAGAAAAGGGGAAAACTAAACTTCCCCATGTGAAGAATTCCTGATACTCTCACAAGCCAGTGGGGACAACAAAAACAATAGGCTGAGCCCCCAATCTTGGGGTTTGTTCATGTGAAACCTAACCCCACAAAGGATAGGCTAAGCCTACTTAAAATTATGCCTAACAGTCACCCCCAGAGAACCTCTTTTGTTGCTCAGATGTGGCCTTCTCTCTCAGCTAACATAACTCACTACCCTTCCCTTCTCTGTGTGGGACATGATTCCCAGGGGTGTGGACCATCTTGGCAACATGGGACAGAAATCTTAGAATGAGCTTGGACTCAGCATCAAGGGATTTAGAAAGCCTTCTTGACCAAAAGACGGGGAAGAGTGTAATGGGACAAAATAAAGTGTCAATGGCTGAGAGGTTCCAAATAGAGTCGAGAGGTTATCCTGGAGGTTATTCTTACACATTATATGGATATCACCTTTTTAGTTGAGGTGTAATGGAGAGGCTGGAGGGAACTGCCTGATAATGTAGAGCTGTGTTCTAGTAGCCATGTTTCTTGAAGATGATTGTATAAAGATACAGTTTTCACAAAATGACTGTGTGATTGTGAAAACCTTGTGTCTGATGACCCTTTTATCTACCTTATCAACAGATGAGTAAAACATATGGATTAAAAATAAATAAATAAATAGGGGGAACAAATGTTAAAATAAATTTGGTAGATTGAGATGCTGGTGACATGTGAGGAGGAGGGGGAGGGAGTATGGTATGTATGAATTCTTTTCTTTGTCTTTTTATTTCTTTTTCTGGATTGATGCGAATGTTCTGAGAGGTGATCGTGGTGATGAATATACAACTACATGATGATATTGTGAGTTACTGATTATATACTAAGAATGGAATGATTATCAGGTAAGAATGTCATGTTTATATGTTATGTTTTTAAAAAATTAAAAATTAAAAAAAAAAAAGATCGGGCAGGCCACAATGGCTCAGCAGGCAAGAATGCTCGCCTGCCATGCCAGAGGACCCGGGTTCGATTTCCGGTGCCTGCCCATGTAAAAAAAAAAAGATCATGGTGATGAAGACACAACTATGTGATGATATTGTGAGCCATTGACTGTACACCATGTGTGGAATATTTGTATATTAAGAAGGTTTCTGTTCATATGTTGTTTTATCAATAAAAAAATTTTTTAAAAAAACAAGAAATCATACTCCTGCAACTTAGCAACAGGAAAGACAATTCTGACATCATGTTATTAATATTTCATTACAAATAATTCTTCACAATGTAGCTACTTGTGAGAAGATTCCCCTCTCAGGTCCATAGTGACCTGCATCAACTCCCATGAGAAACGAGCCATATTTAAGCCAATCACTTTGAAGAGTCATCAATGGCCAATTATCTTTTATCAACATAAGCAGATTCACACTAGATGTAAATGATATGAATGTCATTAAAGTGCTAAAGCCTTTATTAAAAGCTCTGGCCCAGACAGCACAATGGCACTCAAACCGGAGATCAATGATATGAATGCTTTTCATGTGGGAAAACTTTCATTAGATTTTTTGTTTTGGATGACATGACAGACCTCACATTTGAGAGAAGCCCTGTTAACATAATCTACATGGAAAACCCTTCAGTGAATCTTCTCATTTTCAGAAAAAAAAAAAAGAGAACACTCACACTGAAGAGAAACCTCTAGAATGCCAAACATGTGAGAAAACCTTCAGAAAACATTCTCATCTTAGACAACATGAGAAAATACACACAGCCAATAAGAAACCATATGAATGCCTCACACATGGGAAAGCTTCTGGTTTTGTCCTGCCCTCAGACAACCTGAGAGAACTCACACTGGAGTGAAACCCCATGAATGTTGTCTATATGGAAAAGCCTTACATCAATCCTCTAGTCTTCAAAGACAGGTGAGCACTCACACTACTCAGGAAAGCTTTTACTCATACTTCTGCCCTCAGGCAACATGGGAGAACGCACAGTGGACAGAAGCCACAAGCGTGTCATCTATCTGTCCTTTGATAATATCAAATTATTAAAAAATGAGAGGAAACCTATAAATATCATCAATGTGGAAAAGCCTTCAGTCACTATTCTGACCTTAGATAGACCGAGAGAACTCACACTACAGGTTTAGAATATGTAAGAGATTGCAGCAAAAGCTTTAACATTTCAACACACCAGAGAACACACATAATGAAGAAAAACTATGTTTGTGATCAATATGGTAATGATTTAATCATCAGCACTATTTCCATTAATTTAAGGAAATTTATTCAGGGGAATATTCGTATGAAAGTGATCTTCACAGCAAAGCCCTTACAAGTTGTGCTGATGACATAGCAGATGAGAGAACACACAATATAAATCAAATGGAAGTGGAAAGTCCTCATATTCTTCTCTGATATGCAAGTCAGAAAAATTACATGTGAGGAATTCTATGTCTGCACTCAATATTTACTTTCTTTTAATTTGTCCTTTAAATAAAATGAGTGGGCTCCATATAAATGAATCACTAGGTCTATAATTACAGAGCTCTATCATTCAGTGTAACAACACAAAACTTGGTGTGCTAAAGAACACTCAATTTCATAACAACAAAAACCTAAAATTAGAAGGAATAAGAGGGAAAAGCCTTTATCAGCAGGATGAAACCCCCTTAGGGAGAGAGATTCAGAGATTTCATGATGGAGTATGTATTCAATATAAAATTATGGGAAATAACTTATTTAGATATTATGGAGGTCTGGGGCAGGAGTAATTGTGTCTCTGTTAGGAATAGTATTTGAGGGGGTTGGGCAAATTATTGCATATGTGATCTATGAGTTACAGAGATCAGTGGTCAGGAAATGCTATGGGTTTGCAATTAGGAGAATGTGAAGTCTGTGATTTTGGAGTTTTCTAGGGTAAATAAATATGCTTTTATGATTGCTTCTAATGGATCAATGATTGATATTTTGGGGGTCAATGATAAATATTGGAAGGGTAGGAACAGATATTTTTTCTTTGTTTTTTACATTAGAGGGAACAATACTGCATCTGAGTAACAATAATATTAATCACTGACTGAGAGGGTCCTGCACACAATAATTTGCTAGGTCAAGCAGATGTCCAGATACTTCCCATTTCCCCCTCACTAATGGCCAGTTATGGAGTATCAGCCTGTACCTACTGAAATAACAATCTTAATAATCGAAGAAGTAAGATGGACAAATGAAGTAGCTCCAGCTTAGCCTTGCTCCACATAAAGTTAAAGAAGAGACAGGAGGGCAACTGAGGTGGCAATTCGGGAGTGCGGCTGACCTTGGAGAGCCTTCTGCACCAGATGAGGTAGCCATGGTTGCAGAGGCCAAGGAACTGAGAGGCAGGGAGCTGGGGCCTGATGCAGAGGTGTGGAGGTGCAGAGCTACAGACCCTATGGGAGTGCATGGACAGGAGCCGAGGATTAGGAAGCAAGTCAGGCCATGTTCCTTGGGTGCTACCCTAACAAGCATAGTCCGGTGACCAGTACCTCACCCCACACCCCATGCACCCGAACCCCATCACCCACTCCCACACCCTGGTCTCCAGGAGCCCCCACCCCACCAGTCCCCAGGGCACGTTCCTGTCCCCCTACTCCCACCACAAATGCAGCCCAACCTACCTCTCCTGCACCCCTCCTGAGCACTACCTCCCCCTGCCCCATTCCCTACAGGCTGTTGCCAGTGAGTAAAGGCTGCGGGCACTGATCTCTGTACCTACACTAACACTGCCCCAACCCACACCCACCCCTCCACCCCACCCATAGTGTCACAGAGCCTCACCCTGCTCTGCCTGCACTCTGAGCATCTGTTTACGGCCCTCCCAGGCCTACACATGCATACGGGGCCCCTAATCATGTCATCCAGCTCTGGGAACTGCACGTTCCAGCAGTCCTAGAACAGGGCATATGCACAGCCCTCAGCCTCACTTTCCCCCAACTCTGAGAAAGTGTGGACGTGCCAGGTCACATCTGCCCCCATCCATGAAGGAATAATGCCAACCTGCTCCCACAGCTTGATGTACACACACAATGCACACCAGGGTTACACTCCCCCCCAACAGGTGCACTGCACAGCTACATCCTCTCTGAGTGCTGGGTTCACAAGCATTAGTGTAAATCCCCAACCTGTGCCAATACCTTCCCTGAAACAAATCATTGCACTGAGTGCCCACCCTGTGCCCAACTCCCTGCTGCACAACCATCCCACAAACACAGGACCTTAGAATACTGAAAGAAATCAACTCCCAAAGTAAATGAATCAATATATTTACATGCAACAAAGACAGCAGAAAATCACTAAGCATATCACAATACAGACAAGTATAGCCCTGCCTAATAACCAAATTAAAACGCCAGAGGAGACACAGACATTGGAACAACTAATCAAAGATGTTCACACAATTCTACTTAATAAAATAAGTGGGAGAGCAAATGACATAAAGGAGATCAAGAAGACAGTACAAGAGCATAAAGAGGAATTTGAAAGAATAAATAGAAAAATAGCAGACATCATGGAGGTTAAACACTCTGTTGACCAAATACAAAACATACTAGAGGCATACAATACCAGATTTGAAGAGATAGAAGAAAGAAGAAGGGATATAGAGGACAGGATAATTGACTACAAATAGTCAAAACAGGAAGTGGCAAAAAAAAGATAGAACAAATTCCATGGGAACTCAGGGAAATGATTAAAAAAAACAAAGCGCACAATATAAGAATCATTAGTGTCCCAGAAGAAGAGAGTAGTAAAGGGCTAGGAAGACTAGTTGAGGATATAAAGGGAGAAAACTTCTCAACCCTCATAAAGGATATAAATATGAAAGTCAAAGAAGTACAACAAACTCCAAACAGAATAAATCCAAATAGGCTTTCCCCAAGGCACATACTAATCAGTCTGTCAAATGTTGAAAAGCAGAAAATCCTGAAAGTGCAAGAGAAAAACCATCTACTACATACAAGGGAAACTGAATAAGACTGAGTGCAGACTACCCAACTAGCCCCCTGGAGGTGAGAAGGCAGTAGTATGATATATTCAAAATACTGAAAGAGAAAGTCTTCAAAACAAGGATTCTGTGCCCAGCTAAACTGTCCTTCAAAACTGAGGGAGAGATTAAAGTTTTCACAGAAAAAGAGGTCCTGAAAGAATTTGTCAACAAGAGACCAGCTCTACAAGAAATATTGAAAGGAGTTCTGCCAGTTGAAAAAAAAATGCAGGACAGGGAGGTCTGGAGGAGGGCACTACAATTGAAGAGTACCATTAAGGGTAACTTAAATAATACAAAGAGAAAGAGGGAAAAGAATATACAGATCTCACAAATAAAATTAAAAAGATAAGATGGTGGAATCAATAAATGGCTTTTCAGTAATTACTTTGAATGTTAATGGACTAAACTTACCAGTTAAAAGATACAGATTGGCAGAATGGATTAAGAAACATAATCCAGCTGTATGCTGCTGACGAGAGATTCATCTTAGGCAAAAGGATACAAATAGATTGAAAATGGAAGGATGGAAAAAATTTTCCATGCAAGCTGTAGCCAAAAAAAAAGCAGGAGTAGCTATACTAATATTGGACAAAATAGACTTTAACTGTAAAGACATCATAAAAGACAAAGAAGGACACTATAAGCTAATTAAAGGGTCAATTCACCAAGAAGATATAACAATCATAAAGGCTTACGCTCCCAATCAAGGAGCTCCAAAGTACATGAAACAGACATTGGCAACTGAAGGGAGCAACAGATGATTCAAGAATAATAATAGGAGACTTCAATACACCACTCTCCTCTCTATATAAAACAAACAGACAGAAGATCAACAAGGAAATAAAGACATTAAATAACTTGACAAATGAATTAGACCTAACAGACATATATAGGTCATTGCACCACAAAGGACAAAGTTATACATTCTTCTCTAGTGCTCATGGAACATTCTCCAGGATAGAGCATATGCTGGGGCACAAGACAGGTCTTCATAAATTTAAAAATATTGAAATTATTCAAAGCACTTTCTCTGATCACAATGGTATGAAGCTGGATCTCAATAGCCACCAAAGAATGAGAACATTTACAAATATGTGGACATTAAATAACACACTCTTAAACAACCAGTGGGTCAAAGAAGAAATTTCTAGAGAAATCAGTTCCAGTAGCTATCTGGAAATGAATTAAAATGAGAATACAATGTATAAGAACTTATGGGATGTGGCAAAGTCTGTGCTGAGAGGGAAATTTATTGCCCTAAATGCCCATATTAAAAAACAAGAAAGATAAAAAATCGAGGACATAACAGCAAACTTGGAGGAACTTAAGAACAGCAAACTAACCCTAAAGCAAATAGAGGGGAAATAACAAAGATTAAAACAGACATAAATGAATGGGAGAACAAAAGAACAATAGAAAGAATCAGTAAAACCAAAAGTTGGTTCTTTGAGAAAATCAACAACACTGATGGACCACTAGCAAGACTAACAGAGAAAAAGAGAGGATGCAAATAAAGAAAATCAGAAATGAGAAGGGATGCGTTTCCACAGAGCCTGAAGAAATGAAAGAAATCATAAGGGGGACATTATGGACAACTATACATCAACAAACTAGACAACTTAGATGAAATGGACAAATTCCTGAAGACACACAACAAGCTACACTGACTCAAGAAGAAATAGAAGATCTCAACAAATCAATCACAAGTAAAGAGATTCAATCAATCATCAAAAATCTTTCTACAAAGAAAGGCCCAGGGCCAGGTGGTTTCACAGGGGAATTTTATCCAACATTCCAGAAAGAACTAACACCAATCCTACTCAAACTTTTCCCAAAAATTGAGGAAAAAGGAACTTTACCTAACTCATTTTATGACGATAATATCATTTTAATACCAAAACTGGGTAATGATGCTATAAGAAAGGAAAACTGCAGACCAATCTCCCTAATGAACATAGATGCAAAAATTCTCAATCAAATATTAGCAAATCGAATCCAAGAGCACCTTAAAAGATTTTTTCACCATGATCAAGTGGGGTTTATACCAGGAATGCAAGGATGATTCAACACAAGAAAATCAATTAATGTAATACAACACATTAACAAATCAAAAGGGAAAAATCACATGATCATCTCAATTGATGCTGAAAAAGCATTCAACAAAATTCAGCATCCTTTTCTGTTAAAAAAACTCCAAAAGATAGGCATCAAAGGGAACTACCTCAATATGATAGAGGGAATATATGAAAAGCCGATAGCTAGTATCGTACGCAATGGAGAGAGACTGAAAGTTTTCCCCTTAAGATCAGAAACACGACAAGGATGCCCACTGCCACCACTGTTATTCAGCATTGTGCTAGAAGTTCTAGCTAGAGCGATCAGGCAGGACAAAGAAATAAAAGGCATCCAAATTGGAAAGGAAGATGTAAAACTCTCATTATTTGCAGATGACATGACACTATACTTGGAAAATGCTGAGAAATCTACAGCAAAGTTACTTGACCTAATAAACATATTCAGCAAGGTGGTAGGATATAAAATTAATGTACACAAATCAGTAACATACACAAGCAATGAGCTAGCTGAGGAGTCAGTTAGGGGAAACATTCCACTCAAAATAGTAACTACGTGGGCCATGTAGCTCAGCAGGTAGAGTTCCCACCTGTCATGCCAGAGACCTGGGTTCAATTCCCATGCAAAAAAGAAAGAAAGAAAGAAAACTCAAAGAATCAAATACTCAGGAATGAACTTAATTAGGGACATAAAGGACTTGTACACTGAAAACTACATAACATTGCTAAAATAAATCAAAGGAGATCTAAACAGGTGGAAAAACATTCCCTGCTCATGGATAGGAAAGTTAAATATAGTTAAGATGTGAATTCTCCCCAAATTGATCTACAGATTCAACACAGTATCAATCAAAATTCCAACAACGTACTTTGAAGATTTGGAAAAGCTAACTACCAAATTCATCTGGAAGGGAAAGAGACCCTGAATAGCTAAAATCATCCTAAAAAAAGAAGAAAAAAGTGGGAGGATTAATACTTCCTAATTTTAAAACCTATTATAAAGCCACAGTGGTCAAAACAGCATGGTACTGACACAAAGACAGAAACATTGACCAATGGGATTGAAACGGGAGTGCAGAAATAGACCACCAAATCTATGGTCAACTGAATTTTGACAAGGCCCCCAAATTCTCTGAACTGGGACAAAATAGTCTTTTCAATGATTGGGCATGGAAGAACTGGTTATCAATAACCAAGAGAATGAAAGAGGACCCCTATCTTCCACCCTATACAAAGTGGATCAAACACCTAAGTATAAGAACTAGCACCATAAAGCTTCTAGAAGAAAATGTAGGGAAACATCTTCAAGACCTAGTAATAGGAGGTAGCTTCCTAAACTTTACACCCAAAGCAAAAGCAACAAAGGAAAAAATAGACAAATGGGAACACCTCAAAATCAAATGCTTCTGCACCTCAAAAGGCTTTCTCAAAAAGGTGTCAGCCCAATGGGAGAAAATATTTGAAAATCACATATCAAACAAAAGTTTGATTTCCTATACATATAAAGAAATCATACAACTCAATAACAAAAGAACAAATAAGCCAATGATAAAATGGGATAAAGATATGAATAAGCATTTTTCTGAAAAGCAAATACAGATGGCTCAAAAGCACATGAAGAAATGCTCATTTTCACTAACTATAAGGGAAATGCAGATGAAGACTACAATGAGATACCACCTCACTCCTATAAGAATGGCTACTACTGTCTCCAGTTCCAGAAAACAATTAAATGCTTGAAGTAGACAGCCGGGCTGTGCACAAAAGAAGGGGACAAGGGAGAAAGGAGGGTGTGAGAAAGAACCTTGGAAGGAAAAAAGAGCATTTATTTTTTCTCCTCTGTGCTCAGTGAACACATTTGCATTAGCTTTGATCAGGAAGAATAAGGATATGCTTAAATATTCTCCTGAGGATGAGAAAGAAAACAAATGCCAACAACTCAGTAAAATTGGGAGAATGAGTCTAATGGAGAAATAAATTTTTTTTTGCATGGGCTGGCACTGGGAAACCAACCCGGGTCTCTGGCATGGCAGGGGAGAACGCTGCCACTGAGCACCGTGGCCCGCCTGAGAAATAAATCTTTAAGAAATATTTTTAAATGTTTAAAGGAGATGTTTTATTTTACTGCAATGATAATTACCATCTATTGAACTCTCATTATCTCAATTAATCTTTACAGCATTGTGAAGAAGCATAATTATTTGCATAAGGAAACCGAGGCTTTGAGAAGTAATGAGACCTGCCAGGAGCATCAAGATTCAGAGCCTGGTTTGCTAATTCCAAAGTCCGCGTGCTAAACGCAACACTGGTTCCTTGTATTCTTTCAATACAGAGCTCTGAGTTCAAGAAACAATGGTATATATAGCTTATGATTTTCAGTTTATAAGAATACAATAATCTTAAACATCTCAGATTACTAAAATCTGTGTTGGGTCGTTGGGCCTACGTTTTGGGTTAACTATTTCTTCACTTGTTTTTCCTTATTGCAGCATGATCTTTGCCAAGGTTTCCGTGTAGAACTGCACCTTCAGGACATTTTTCAAAGATTCAGAATCATTATCCCCTTGGCTGAGTTGTCTGTCACATGTTTGTCACTTAAATTTTGTAACTATTACTATCACAGAAAGCATCAGAACTAACTTTTTTTTAGCTCATGTTTTCATAATAATCCCAAATTCTGCTCTCAAAAACAAGCGCAGTATTTTTGAAAAGAATTTCATGCTGACTGACCTTAGGCAAAGTTATTTAGTCTTGGCCAACGTTTTCTCTGGACCCCCTCTGTCTTCCTTTGAGTGCCCTTCTAACTCCCTTAGAGATCCTCTTTTGGAACTTTCTTGCTACAGGCCTTTGCCTTAACTTTTCTTCACTGTAGTGCTGTGCCCTCATTAAAATGCCTCTGTTCTCTTCATTCAACAAATATTTACTGACCAGCTACTATGTCCCAAGCACAGTTCTAAACGCTGGGGATACGATGTCGAGGAAGAAGACATGGTCACTGACTTCAAGGAGTTAACAGTGTAGAGGGGAGACAGGGGTAGATGCTAAGCCACAACTGCACATACAAAAGCAACACTGCAAATGTGAAATGGTGCTGGGGATAAAAAAAAGAAAAAAAGAAAAGAAAAAAGAATGGCTACTACTAAACAAACAGGAAACTATGAATGTTGGAGAGGATGTGGAGAAACTGGGATACTTATGCACTGCTGGTGGGAATGTATACTGGCACAGCCACTATGGAAGACTGTTTGACAGTTCCTTAGGAAACTAAATATTGAGTTGCCCTATGACCCAGCTAAATATTGAGTTGCCCTATGACCCAGCAATAACACTACTTGCTGTATACCCAGAAGAGCTGAAAGCAACAACAGAAGCAGACATTTGTATACCAATGTTCATAGCGACATTATTCACAATTGCCAAAATATGGAAACAAACCAAATGCCCATCAACAGACGAGTGGATCAATAAAATGTGGCATGTACATAAGATGGACTATTATGCAGCAGAGAGACAAAATGACATTCTGAAGCACATGACAAGATGAATGAGCCTTGAGGACATAATGCTGAGTGAAATTAGCCAGACACAAAAAGACAGATACTGTATGATTCCACTTGAATGATGAACATAAAAGTATTATCAGAGGCTTATAACACAGAATATAGGGGACTTAGAGAGACATAAACACTAAAGATGGGTGAACCATTAGCTAATGAAGTTGAACTCCAATGTAAGCAAATAGATAGGAGCAAAGGTGATTCTCCAGTAGGTCTAGAAGTAATATTACCACACTGAAGATGAATATAGACTTACATGTCCCAGGGATTCACACTAGAAATATGAATTAGTTCTTGTAAGAATTACTCCAAAGATAATAATTCTTGTATAAAGAGTGTTTAAGTCTGGGTATAGGGGGAAAACTGCTATTGCATGCTATGAGCTATGTTCAAAAGGAAACCATGAGCACTACCACAGCAACAGCAGAGGTAAATAATGCGAGGAGGGACAAGAGTTAGGAGGAGGTTTAGATTTGGTGAGGGTGTGTTTATTGGCTTTCTGTCTCATGGGAACAATGATATCATCTAAAATTGAGAATATTGATGGACTGTGGACTTTGGGCCTTCTACATAATGCCCAATGAATGTAGGTGGCTGAAGGATGTACTGATGGAGAAATAGAATGGTGAATGATGGTGCATATTTATGAACGAAGGATGTGCTGCTACAAAAAGGAACAATGCCGTGAAGCATGTAACGATGTGAATGAACACGTGGAACATTTGGTGAGACAAAATAAGCCAGAAACAATAAAACAACAATGGTAAGGTCACCTTTAGAAAATGCTTATAAGAAAACAGGGGCCTAGATTGTAAGCTTTTAGGGCAGATACACTAAGTCTGGAGTGGTGATTATTATTTCTGGATTTTGAAAGATTGTTTTATATATGTAACCTGATATTTAGAGATAAGAACAAAGAAGAACAGGTTGGGGTTAAAGTAATTCAGAACATAGGGGAAAGGAAGACAGTGTCTATATTTTAGAACCATGCATATTCTTTGAGATCAATGGAAGAAAAGTTTATTTGATCTGGAACTGAAATTTTCTGTAGTGCAACCTATCTGTATAGCTCATTTGAACAAATGAAACACAGAGGGCACAGAATAAGAAAGAGGTCCTTTAATCCTACATAGATTATTGTAATGCCTGGCAACATCCTAGAGTATATTAACCAGATAATCAAAAAGTGTTGGCAAAGTCCCCTGAGAGAGAGGAGAAAGACTATAGACTATTAAACCTTACCATCAGGGATCCCCGGATACTGTGACAACATTTAGGGACACCCAAATCAATAGGCCATGGCCTCAATTGTGAGGCTCACTCTTGTGAAGCTTACATAGGTTGCAGAGAAGCTTAGACTACCTGTAGGCATGCGTAAGGGTTATTTCTATAGGACCTCTGTTGTTGCTCAGATGTGGCCTCAGTCTCTCTAAGCCCAACTCTGCAAGTGAAATCATTTCCCTCCCCCCTACATGGGACATGACATTCAGGGGTGAAAGGGATGAATCCAAACCTGGCACCATGAAATCAACAATTCCACCCTGACCAAATGAGGAAAAGAAGTGTAACTAATAAAGTATCAGTGGCAGAGTTCAAATAGAGTCGAGAGGCTACTCTGGAGGTTGCTCTTAATCAAGCTTCAGTTAGACCTTGCTACCTATCATAACCTGCCAAACCCCAACCAGGGCCATTCCAGCCAATCCTAAAGAACACCTAGGGCAATTTATAAGATTCCACAAGGGTTCCATGTACTAGAGTAACTTTCCAGGAACCTACATCCTCTAGGGTCCCTGGTCCAGATAAGTCCTGCAACCTAGCCAACCTCTCCAGAACATCAGATAGCTTCATCTCCCTACCACATATTAGTGACAGACCCTTCCAATATCAAAAATCAAGAATTGCCATAGCCCAAACACCCCTAAAGAAAAGTATAGAAAGATCAAAGATGATGGTGGAATTATATGTAGAAGATAGGACTTAACAAATGAATATGAATGATGAATCATTAAATTGATATCTCTTTTAGTCTCCAGTATATTACAGCAGCTAGAAGTAAAAACCTAAAATTGTGAGATTGTAACCCATGTCAAAATCTGATATATGTTCTACAACTAATTGTGGTTCTCTGCTTTGAAATTTATAGCTTTTTTGTATATATGTTACTTTTCACCAAAAAAGAAGGGAAAAAATTTGATTGTGGTGATAAAAAAGTATTTAAGCCCTCCAGCCTTCTATATTCTAGAGCAGCTAGAAGGAAAAATATGAAAGGATCATATGGTAGTCCATAAGAAACTCTGGAATCTGTGCTGTAACCATTTGTTGAAGAGTGCTTTGAAAACTATTGCTTTTTTATTTCTTTGCTTTGTATATATGTTATACTATACAATAAAAAAGTTTTTAAAAAATGTCATCATCTAAACTCAAAGATGGAATATCACTGGGAAAATGCCATCAAAATTCTCTGGGTAAATTCCCCTTGGGGGAATGGTGAGAAGGAGAAAATTCAACTTCCCCAAGTGGAGAATTATTGATACTCTCACAAGCAGTGGGGACAACCAAAGCCATAGGCTGAGCCCCCAATCCTGAGGTTTGTTCACATGAAACTTAACCCTGCAAAGGATAGGTTAAGCCTACTTAAAATTAGACTTAAAAGTCACCCCCAAGAGAACATCATTTGTTGCTCAGATGTGGCCTTTCTGTCAGCCAACACAACAAGCAAACTCACTGTCCTCCTCCTGTCTACGTGGGAGATGATTCCCAGGGGTGTGGACCTTCCTGGCAACGTGGGACAGAAATCCTAGAATGAGCTGAGACTCAGCACCAAGGATTGAGAAAGCCTTCTTGATTGAAAGGGGGAAGAGAGAAATGAGACAAAATAAAGTGTCAATGGCTGAGAAATTCCAAATAGAGTCGAGGGGTTATCCTGGAGGTTATTCTTGCACATTAAATAGATATCACCTTTTTAGTGAAGGCATAACAGAGAGGCTGGAGAGAACTGCCTGAAAATACGAGAGCTGTGTTCCAGTATCCATGTTTCCTGAAGATGATTGTATAATGCTATAGCTTTTTGCAATGTGATTGTGTGATTGTGAAAACCTTGAGTCTGATGCTTCTTTTATCTACCTTATTGGACAGATGAGTAAAATATATGGATTAAAAATAAATAAATAAATAGGGGGAACAAATGTTAAAATAAATTTGGTAGCTCGAGATGCTGGTGATATGTGAGGGGGAGGGGAGGGGGTATGATATGTACCAATTTTTTTCTTTGTCTTTTTATTTCTTTTCCTGAATTGATGCAAATGTTCTAAGAAATGATCATGATGATGAATATACAACTATGTGATGAAAAAATGAATGTTCGTATTATATGTTGATTGGTTTTATTAATAAAAGTTTTAAAAAAAGAGAGGGATGGAAAGATCAAAGGTGATGGGGGAGTTATACAGAGAAGATTGAATTTAACAGATGAATATGAATGCTGAATCATTAAATTGATATTCCTTTTAGTCTCCGGTACTTTAGAACAGCTAGAAGTAAAACCCTATAATTATGGAATTGCAACCCATGTCAAAGTCTGAAATATGTTCTACAACTAATTATGGTGCTGTGCTTTGAAATTTATTGCTTTTTTGTATATATGCTATTTTTTGGGAAAAAAGTCAATGGTGATGATAAAAATAATATTTAAGCCCTCTAGCCTCCTATATTCTGGAGCAGCTAGAAAGAGAAAAATGAGGATCATATGGTAGCCCATGACAAACTCTGGAATCTGTCCTATAACTACTTGTTGAAGACTGCTTTGAAAACTACTGCTTTTTTTATTTCATCACTTTGTATATATGCAATACTATACAATAAAAAAGTTAAAATTAAAAAAAATTTTTTTAATTCTCTGGGTAAATAATTTCCACTCCATATATCTCTGGCCAACATATTTATCCACCAAGTGTACGAATAATATAAAGACATTTCAGAAATGTATCTTCTTTTTAAAATGCACCTCACAAGCAAATTCAAAGAAGGGTCTTGCCATAAATGAATTAATTATGAATCCAAGAAACAAGCGTTTTCAACATAACATAAAATAAAGAGACATTTAAGATAATGCTTATTAGACATTTAAGATAATGCTTATTAAGATAATGCTTATTATTCCAGGTTAGAGCCATGAGACAGGTCTAGAGAATGCGAGTCCAGACTGAATAGAACAAAGAAAGGTCCACTGGAATGTTTGGAAGAAGATAATGAAATTGATATATTAATTATTTTAATATTGAGAAAATATTTGCATTTCTTAAAGAAAGCCAAAGTATGAATTAATGATAAATAAGCTGAAAAAAAAGCAAATGATAAATTAACTTTCATTAACTCTGAAGGTGAAAAAAATACATAGAAAAAATAAATGCAATAATAGGACACTACACAATCATGCTGTGAATAATATTTACATGGACATGCAATTTCAAATGCTGCATATCAAATCTCAAAAAATATTTGCAGGATAAAAGTTAAGAATTTTAGATGTTAAACTTGGGGACTAAAACAAACCTTAAAGAAATGGCTTCAAAAAAAAATAAACAGTAAATTAAAAAGATCCTATACCAACATCACTTTGGGCTTATTTCAGAAATGGAAAGCTATTTTAATAATAGAATATTAAAATGTATAACTTTTCTCACCAATGTCAAATATACATTGATAAAGTGCAATATCTGTTCATGATTTTTAAAAACAAAGATGAAATCTTGCCAGTTTAGAAACTGTAAGGTAATTCCTTAATCTAATAAAGAAAACCTTTTTTAAAATAACTACAGAATAAATCAAATTTGGCAGTAAAATAAGGAAAAGATTCTCTTTGGAATCAGAAATGAGACAAGGATGCCTACTAACATAATTTCTATGCAGCTAATAATGAATTCTACAGTAGACAATAAGAAAAAGATTTAATAAGTCCAAGGAAGGAAATGTGGAAACAAAACCGTCATCTTTCATGAATCATACTTTTATTAAAAATCAAAAAATTTCTATTCAAGAGAGAGTGCCAATATGGCGGCTTAGTGAGGTGTGGGATTGAATTCGTCCTCCAGAACAAGCTACTAAATAGCCAAGAACCGTACAGAACGATTGCTGGGGCCACGTCAGTGACAGGACACACAACGTACCCCAGTCTCGACCAGCTGGACCAGCTGCGAGCCCCCCAGAACCATGAGTTCCCCAAGCCACGGCGGCCAGCACCCCTCCCCCACAGGCTGCTTCCCAGAGGGGAAAGGAAAGAGAATTTACCAGCAGCAGGGGTTGAACACAACTAAGCTTCAACTGTGGAATTAATTCACAAATTCTGAGTACTAAAAATAGGCCCCCAACTCAGCTAAACCTGGTCAAAGCAGACGTTGCTGATTTTTGCCCCGGCACGGAGGGGGAAGGTATGATGGAAAAAGAAAAAAGAAACAGAGGTTTTTTGCATCAGAAAGCACATAATACTGGAAAGGGCCTAGGCCGTGAAGGAAAGGAGGGGGCGCATAGGATCTGAAGGTACACAAAGCAACCTACCAACTTATGCTCTTGATTGGCAAACCTGATGAACAGGGTCCTGCTCTGAGAAGGATTTTTCTCTTTCTTTTTGTGTGCTGTGTTTCTACAAGGGCCTGACTGCCTTTGGATACAGTAGCAGGGCTTCTCAGGCTGCAACTGCCCGAGGCATAGGCAGAAAGAAGCTCATTTGAGAGCTTGTCTGGAGACTGGGCCTTCCCCAGGAGAGGGGTAGAGCCCAGCTCAGGTGGAATCCCTCCCTCAAGGAATTCAGACCCCAGGGTCTGGAAAAGGGAAGTGATTAAAGCCAGCCTACAACCTCTCCTCTGTCTCCATGACACCCCCAGCAGGGAGAGTCTGCTGAGTTAAAGGTACCGCATCATCTTATGCTGGTGGGACCTGCAGGCAGACAAGTGCCACATACTGGGCAGGATAGGAAAAATACAGAGTCCAGAGGCTTCACAGGAAAGTCTTTCAATCTGCTGGGTCTCACCGTCAGGGAAAAATGATACAGGTGACTCTTTTCTCCTGACAGGAGGCCAGTTTGGTCTGGGAAAATCTGGCTTGGGTCTATAATACCCAAGTAGACCTCCTAAGGGTGGGGGAAAAGGCCCATACAGGCAGGGCAAGAAACAAGAAAATAAGAACTGAAAAATTCTGCTCTGTTAAACAAAACCTAAACTAATGGTCCAGAATTAGCTGAACTGAATGTCAGAGAACAAATAGACAACAAAGTCATCTGGCAAGAAAATCCTAGAGAAAAGAAGTGAAAGCAATCTCCAGAATAAATGAATTAAGGTAATTAAATGCCTAGACACCAGCAAAAAAATAATGACTCACACTAGGAAAATTGAAGATATGGCCCAGTTAAAGGAACAAACCAACAATTCAAATGAGATACAGGAGTTGAAACAATGAATTCAGAATGTTCAAACAGACATGGAAAACCGCATCAAAAATCAAATCAATGGATCCTGGAATGGCTGGCTGGCTGAGAGAACCCGCTCTGGTGAGATTGCCGAGGGGCGCGGGCTTCAACGGGCGGGGTGGCAAGCAGCCGGAGTCACTCCCTTCCCCCTTCCCGGGCCAGCTGGGAGAATTGGACAGGCGGTCCCCTCAAACCACAGCGGCTGGTGCCCACACCACGCGCAGCCCCCCGGACCAACTGAGAGAATTGGATTGGAAATCCCCAGGCCACGGAGAACGGTGATGGGAGGGGGGCCCATTCCAAACCCGTGACTCCCCGGGAACGTGCACTCTCCCGGGCAGGCCGCTGTGGCTGGCGCCCTCCCGCCACACTTGGCGCCCCGGGCCGACTAGGAAATTCGGACGGGCGCTTTCCCGGGCTGCGGCGGCCAGCGACCCTCCCCGCGTTCGGACCCCAGGCCGGCTGGCACTCTTCCAAGCCGCTTCGGCTAGCGAACCTCCCGGACGGCGAGAGTTTTCCAAAGTTAAAGGACCCACAGCACCTTTTACTGGTGGGACCCACAGACAAACGTGTGCCACGAGCGCCACCTACTGGGCAGGATAAGAAAAACAGAAACCAGAGATTTCACAGAAAAATCTTACAACCTTGTTGGGTCCAACACCCAGGGAAATCTGACTAAATGCCCAGACGCCAGCAGCAGAAGATAACTGTCCACACTCAGAAGATTGAGAATATGGCCCAGTCAAAGGAAAAAACCAATAGTTCAAATGAGATACAAGAGCTGAGGCAATTAATGCTGAATATACAAACAGAAATGGAAAACCTCTTCAAAAATGAAATCGATAAATTGAGGAAGGACATGAAGAAGACATGGGCTGAACATAAAGAAGAAATAGAAAAACTGAAAAAACAAATCACAGAACTTATGGAAGTGAAGGATAAAGTAGAAAAGATGGAAAAAACAATGGATAGCTACAATGATAGATTTAAAGAGACAGAAGATAGAATTAGTGATTTGGAGGATGGAACATCTGAACTCCAAAAAGAAACAGAAACTATCCTGAAAAGAATGGAAAAATTTGAACAGGGTATCAGGGAACTCAAGGACAATATGAACTGCACAAATATACGTGTTGTGGGTGTCCCAGAAGGAGAAGAGAAGGGAAAAGGAGGAGAAAAACTAATGGAAGAAATTTTCACTGAAAATTTCACAACTCTTATGAAAGACCTAAAATTACAGATCCAAGAAGTACAGCGCACCCCAAAGAGATTAGACCCAAATAGGCATTCTCCAAGACACTTACTAGTTAGAATGTCAGAGGTCAAAGAGAAAGAGAGGATCTTGAAAGCAGCAAGAGAAAAACAATCCATCACATATAAGGGAAACCCAATAAGACTATGTGTAGATTTCTCAGCAGAAACCATGGAAGCTAGAAGACAGTGGGCTGATATATTTAAATTACTAAAAGAGAAAAACTGCCAACCAAGACTCCTATATTCAGCAAAATTATCCTTCAAAAATGAGGGAGAAATTAAAACATTCTCAGACAAAAAGTCACTGAGAGAATTTGTGACCAAGAGACCAGCTCTGCAAGAAATACTAAAGGGAGCACTAGAGTCAGATACAAAAAGACAGAAGAGAGAGGTATGGAGAAGAGTGTAGAAAGAAGGAAAATCAGATATGATATATATAATACAAAAGGCAAAATGTTAGAGGAAAATATTATCCAAACAGTAATAACATTAAATGTCAATGGACTGAATTCCCCAATCAAAAGACATAGATTGGCAGAATGGATTAAAAAAACAGGATCCTTCTATATGCTGTCTACAGGAAACACATCTTAGACCCAAAGATAAACATAGGTTGAAAGTGAAAGGTTGGGAAAAGATATTTCATGCAAATAACAACCAGAAAAGAGCAGGAGTGGCTACACTAATATCCAACAAATTAGACTTCAAATGTAAAACAGTTAAAAGAGACAAAGAAGGACACTATATACTAATAAAAGGAACAATTAAACAAGAAGACATAACAATCATAAATATTTACGCACTGAACCAGAATGCCCCAAAATACGTGAGGAATACACTGCAAACACTGAAAAGGGAAATAGACTCATATACCATAATAGTTGGAGACTTCAATTCACCACTCTCATCAATGGACAGAACATCTAGACAGAGGATCAATAAAGAAATAGAGAATCTGAATATTACTATAAATGAGCTAGACTTAACAGACATTTATAGGACATTACATCCCACAACAGCAGGATACACCTTTTTCTCAAGTGCTCATGGATCATTCTCAAAGATAGACCATATGCTGGGTCACAAAGCAAGTCTTAACAAATTTAAGAAGATTGAAATCATACACAACACTTTCTCGGATCATAAAGGAATGAAGTTGGAAATCAATAATAGGCAGAGTGCCAGAAAATTCACAAATACATGGAGGCTCAACAACACACTCCTAAACAACGAGTGGGTCAAAGAAGAAATTGCTAGAGAAATCAGCAAATACCTCGAGGCGAATGAAAATGAAGACACAACATATCAAAACTTATGGGACACAGCAAAGGCAGTGCTAAGAGGGAAATTTATTGCCCTAAATGCCTTTATCAGAAAAGAAGAAAAGGCAAAAATGCAGGAATTAACTGTCCACTTCGAAGAACTGGAGAAAGAACAGCAAACTAATCCCAAAGCAAGCAAAAGGAAAGAAATAACAAAGATTAGAGCAGAAATAAATGAAATTGAGAACATGAAAACAATAGAGAAAATCAATAAGACCAGAAGTTGGTTCTATGAGAAAATCAATAAGATTGATGGGCCCTTAGCAAGATTGACAAAAAGAAGAAGAGAGAGGATGCAAATAAATAAGATCAGAAATGGAAGAGGAGACATAACTACTGACCTCACAGAAATAAAGGAGGTAATAACAGGATACTATGAACAACTTTACGCTAATAAATACAACAATTTAGATGAAATGGACGGGTTCCTGGAAAGACATGAACAACCAACTTTGACTCAAGAAGACATAGATGACCTCAACAAACCAATCACAAGTAAAGAAATTGAATCAGTCATTCAAAAGCTTCCTAAAAAGAAAAGTCCAGGACCAGACGGCTTCACATCTGAATTCTATCAAACATTCCAGAAAGAATTAGTACCAACTCTCCTCAAACTCTTCAAAAAAATCGAAGCGGAGGGAAAACTACCTAATTCATTCTATGAAGCCAACATCACCCTCATACCAAAACCAGGCAAAGATATTACAAAAAAAGAAAACTACAGGCCAATCTCTCTAATGAATACAGATGCAAAAATCCTCAATAAAATTCTAGCAAATCGTATCCAACAACACATTAAAAGAATTATACATCATGACCAAGTAGGATTCATCCCAGGTATGCAAGGATGGTTCAACATAAGAAAATCAATTAATGCAATACACCATATCAACAAATCAAAGCAGAAAAATCACATGATCATCTCAATTGATGCAGAGAAGGCATTTGACAAGATTCAACATCCTTTCCTGTTGAAAACACTTCAAAAGATAGGAATACAAGGGAACTTCCTTAAAATGATAGAGGGAATATATGCAAAACCCACAGCTAATATCATCCTCAATGGGGAAAAAATTGAAAACTTTCCCCCTAAGATCAGGAACAAGACAAGGATGTCCACTATCACCACTATTATTCAACATTGTGTTGGAGGTTCTAGCCAGAGCAATTAGACAAGAAAAAGAAATACAAGGCATCAAAATTGGAAAGGAAGAAGTAAAACTATCACTGTTTGCAGACGATATGATACTATACGTCGAAAACCCAGAAAAATCCACAACAAAATTACTAGAGCTAATAAATGAGTACAGCAAAGTAGTAGGTTGCAAGATAAACATTCAAAAATCTGTAGCATTTCTATACACTAGCAATGAACAAGCGGAGGGGGAAATCAAGAAACGAATCCCATTTACAATTGCAACTAAAATAATAAAATACTTAGGAATAAATTTAACTGAAGAGACAAAAAACCTATATAAAGAAAACTACAAAAAACTGCTAAAAGAAATCACAGAAGACCTAAATAGATGGAAGGGCATACCGTGTTCATGGATTGGAAGACTAAACATAGTTAAGATGTCAATCCTACCTAAATTGATTTACAGATTCAATGCAATACCAATCAAAATCCCAACAACTTATTTTTCAGAAATAGAAAAACCAATAAGCAAATTTATCTGAAAGGGCAGGGTGCCCCGAATTGCTAAAAACATCTTGAGGAAAAAAAACGAAGCTGGAGGTCTAGTGATGCCGGACTTTAAGGCATATTATGAAGCCACAGTGGTCAAAACAGCATGGTATTGGCATAAAGATAGATATATCGACCACTGGAATCGAATAGAGTGCTCAGATATAGACCCTCTCATCTATGGACATTTGATCTTTGATAAGGCAGTCAAGCCAACTCACCTGGGACAGAACAGTCTTTTCAATAAATGGTGCCTAGAGAACTGGATATCCACATGCAAAAGAATGAAAGAAGACCCATATCTCACACCCTACACAAAAGTTAACTCAAAATGGATCAAAGATCTAAACATTAGGTCTAAGACCATAAAACAGTTAGAGGAAAATGTAGGGAGATATCTTATGAATCTTACAATTGGAGGCGGTTTTATGGACCTTAAACCTAAAGCAAGAGCACTGAAGAAGGAAATAAATAAATGGGAACTCCTCAAAATAAACACTTTTGTGCATCAAAGAACTTCATCAAGAAAGTAGAAAGACAGCCTACACAATGGGAATCAATATTTGGAAACGACATATCAGATAAAGGTCTAGTATCCAGAATTTATAATGAGATTGTTCAACTCAACAACAAAAAGACAGCCAACCCAATTACAAAATGGGAAAAAGACTTGAATAGACACCTCTCAGAGAAGGAAATACAAATGGCCAAAAGGCACATGAAGAGATGCTCAATGTCCCTGGCCATTAGAGAAATGCAAATCAAAACCACAATGAGATATCATCTCACACCCACCAGAATGGCCATTATCAACAAAACAGAAAATGACAAGTGCTGGAGAGGATGTGGAGAAAGAGGCACACTTATCCACTGTTGGTGGGAATGTCAAATGGTGCAACCACTGTGGAAGGCAGTTTGGCGGTTCCTCAAAAAGCTGAATATAGAATTGACATACGACCCAGCAATACCATTGCTAGGTATCTACTCAAAGGACTTAAGGGCAAAAACTCAAATGGACATTTGCACACCAATGTTTATAGCAGCATTATTTACAATTGCAAAGAGATGGAAACAGCCAAAATGTCCATCAACAGACGAGTGGCTAAACAAACTGTGGTATATACATATGATGGAATACTATGCAGCTTTAAGGCAGGATAAACTTATGAAGCATGTAATAACATGGATGGACCTAGAGAACATTATGCTGAGTGAGTCTAGCCAAAAACTAAAAGACAGATACTGTATGGTCCCAATGATGTGAATCGACACTCGAGAATAAACTTGGAATATGTCATTGGTAACAGAGTTCAGCAGGAGTTAGAAACAGGGTAAGATAATGGGTAATTGGAGTTGATGGGATACAGACTGTGCAATAGGACTAGATACAAAAACTCAAAAATGGACAGCACAATAATACCTAATTGTAAAGTAATCATGTTAAAACACTGAATGAAGCTGCATCCGAGCTATAGGTTTTTGTTTTGTTTTGTTTTGTTTTGTTTTGTTCTTACTATTATTACTTTTATTTTTTTTCTCTATATTAACATTCTATATCTTTTTCGGTTATATTGCTAGTTCTTCTAAACCGATGCAAATGTACTAAGAAACGATGATCATGCATCTATGTGCTGATGTTAAGAATTACTGATTGCATATGTAGAATGGTATGATTTCTAAAAAAAAAAAAAAAATGGACAGCACAATACTACCTAATTGTAATGTAATTATGTTAAAACACTGAATGAAGCTGCATCTGAGCTATAGTTTTTTTCTTATATATTTTTGTATTTTTTATTTTTATTTTTATTTTGTCTCTATATTATCATTTTATTTCTTTTTCTGTTGTCTTGCTATTTCTTTTTCTAAATCGATGCATATGTACTAAGAAATGATGATCATACATCTATGTGATGATATTAAGAATTACTGATTGCATATGTAGAGTGGAATGATTTCTAAACGTTGTGTTAGTTGATTTTTTTAATTAATAATAAAAAAATCAAATAAATGAATTGAGGGAGGATATAAAGAAGGCAAGGAATGAACGCAAAGAAGAAATTGAAAGTCTGAAAAAACAAATCACAGAACTTTTGGGAATGAAAGGCACAGTAGAAGAGAGTTAAAAAAACAATGAAAACCTACAATGTCAGATTTAAAGAGACAGAAGATGGGATCAGTGAACTGGAGGATGGAACATCTGAAATCTGACAAGCAAAAGAAAATATAGGGAAAAGAATGGGAAAATATGAGCAGGGACTCAGGGAATTGAATGACAACATGAAGTGCATGAATATATGTGTTGTGGGTGTCCCAGAAGGAGAAGAGAAGGGAAAAGAAGAAAAACTAACAGGAAATTATCACTGAAAATTTCCCAACTCTTAGGAAAGACTTAAAATTACAGATCCAAGAAGTGCAGCATACCCCAAACAGAATAGATCCAAATAGACGTACTCCAAGACACTTACTAATCAGAATGTCAGATGTCAAAAAGAAAGAGAGAATTTTGAAAGGAGCAAGAGAAAAGCAATCTATCACAAACAAGGGAAGCCCAATAAGACTATGTGTAGATTTCTCAGCAGAAACCATGGAGGCAAGAAGAGAGTGGGATGATATATTTAAATTACTAAAAGAGAGAAAAACTGCCAACCAAGAATTCTATATCCAGCAAAATTTTCCTTCAAAAATGAGGGAGAAATTAAAACATTTTCAGACAAAAAAACACTGAGAGAATTTGTGACCAAGAGGCCGGCTCTGCAAGAAATACTAAAGGGAGCACTAGAAGCACATATGAAAAGACAGGAGAGAGAAGTGTAGAAAAGAGTGTAGAAATGAGGACTATAACTAAAGGTAAAAGAAGAAAAATTAGATATGACATATAAAATCCAAAAGGCAAAATGGTAGAAGAAAACACTACCCTTACAGTAATAACACAAAATGGTAATGGATTAAACTCCCCAATCAAAAGGCACCAACTGGCAGAATGGATTAAAAAACAGGACCCATCTATATGCTGTCTACAGGAAACACATGTTAGATGCAGGGATAAACATAAGTTGAAAGTGAAAGGTTGGGCAAAGATATTCCATGCAGAAAAGAGCAGGAATAGCTAGACTAATATCCAACAACAAATGAAAAATATTTGTTAAAAGAGACAAAGTTAAAAAACAAAGTTAAATTTTTTAACTAAAATAAATTAGTTAAAAGAGACAGAGAAGGACACTATGTATTAATAAAAGGAACAATTCAGTGAGAAGACATACCAATCATAAATATTTATGCACTGAGCCAGAATGCTCCAAAATACATGAGGCAAATACTGAAAAGAGAAATAGACATGTCAATCATAATAGCTGGAGACTTCAATTCCCCACTCTCATCAATGGCAGAACATCTAGACAGAGGATCAATAAAGAAACAGAGAATTTGAATAATACAATAAATGAGCTAGAATTAACAGACATTATAGAACATTATATCCCATAACAGCAGGATACATCTTTTTCTCAAGTGCTCATGGATCATTCTCAAGGATAGACCATGTGCTGGGTCACAAAGCAAGTCTCAATAAATTTAGAAAGGTTGAAATCATACAAAACACTTTCTCAGATCATAAAGGAATGAAGTTGGAAATCAATAATAGGTAGAGTTCCAGAAAATTCACAAATATGTGGAGGCTCAACAACACACTCTTAAACAACCAGTCGGTCAACAATTAAATTGCAAGAAAAATCAGTAAATATCTCAAGGCAAATGAAAATGAAAACACAACATTCCAAAATTTATGGGATGCAACAAAGGCAGTGCTAAGAGGGAAAGTTATTGCCCTAAATGCCTATATCAAAAAAGAAAAAAGGGCAAAAATTGAGGAATTAACTGTCCACTTGGAAGAAGTAGAGAAAAAACAGCAAACTAACCCCAAAGCAAGCAAAAGGAGAGAAATAATGAAGGTTAGAGCAGAAATAAATAAAATTGAGAGCATGAAAACAATTGAGAAAATCAACAAAACCAGAAGTTGGTTCTATGAGAAAATCAATAAGATTGATGGACACTTAGTGAGGCTGACAAAAGGAAGAAGAGAGAAGATGCAAATAAATAAAATCAGAAATTTGGAAGAAGAGACATAACCACTGACCCCACAGAAATAAAGGAAGTAATGAGAGGCTACTATGAACAACTGTATGCTAACAAATTCGAAAATGTAGATGAAATGGACAACTTCCTAGAATAGGACGAACAACCAATATTGACTTGAGAAGAAATAGATGACCTCAACAAATGAATCACCAGTAAAGAAACTGAATCAGTCATTAAGAAGCACCCCAAAAAGAAAAGTCCAGGACCAGAAGGCTTCACATGTGAATTCTACCAAACATTCCAGAAAGAATTAGTACCAATCCTGCTCAAACTCTTCAAAAAAATGGAAGAGGAGGGAAAACTACTTAACTCATCGACGAAGCCAACATCACCCTCATACCAAAGGCTGACAAAGATATTTAAAAAAAAGAAAACTACAGACCAATCTCTCTAATGAATATAGATGCAAAAATCCTCAACAAAATTCTTGCAAATAGAATCCAGCAGCACATTAAAAGAATTATACACCATGACCAAGTAGGATTCATCCCAGGTAGCAAGGATGGTTCAACATAAGAAAATCAATTACTGTAATACACCATATCAACAAATCAAAGCAGAAAAACCACATGATCATCTCGATTGATGCAGAAAAAGCACTTGACAAAATTCAACATTCTTTCCTGTTGAAAACAGGATAGGAATAGAAGGGAACTTCCTCAAAACGATAAAGGGAATATATGAAAAACCCACAACTAACACCATCTTCAATGGGGAAAAACTGAAAACTCTCCCTTTAAGATCAGGAACAAGACAAGGATGTCCACTATCACCACTGTTATTCGACATTGTGTTGGGAGTTCTAGCCAGAGCAATTAGACAAGAAAAAGAAATACAAGGTACCAAAATTGGAAAGGAAGAAGTAAAACTCTCACTGTTTGCAGGTGATAGGA
Source organism: Tamandua tetradactyla (assembly GCF_023851605.1). NCBI lineage: Eukaryota > Metazoa > Chordata > Mammalia > Pilosa > Myrmecophagidae > Tamandua > Tamandua tetradactyla. The sequence goes on from NC_135331.1 coordinate 193,419,455, forward strand.
TACTATATGTCAAAAACCCTGAAAAATCCACGGCAAAACTACAAGAATGGGCGGGCCATGGTGGCTCAGTGGCAGAGTTCTTGTCTGCTATCCTGGAGACCCAGGTTCGATTCCCAGTGTCTGCCATGCAAAAAAAAAAAAAAACTACTAGAGCTAATAAATGAGTACAGCAAAGTGGCAGGGTACAAGATCAACACTCAAAAATCTGTAGTGTTTCTAAACACTAGTAATGAACAATCTGAGGGTGAAATCAAGAAAAAAATTCCATTTACAATTGCAACCAAAGAATAAAATATTTAGGAATAAATTTAACTAAAGAGACAAAAGGCCTATACAAAGAAACTACAAGAAATTGTCAAAAGAAATCACAGAAGACCTAAATAGATGGAAGGTCATCTATTGGATTGGAAGACTAAATTTAGTTAAGATGTCAATTCTACCTAAATTGACTTACAGATTGAATGCAATACCAATTAAAATCCCAAAAACTTACTTTTCAGAAATACAAAAACCAATAACCAAATTTATCTGGAAGGGCAGGGTGCCCCGAATAGCTAAAAGTATCCTGAGGAAAAAAAGTGAATTTGGAGATCTCACGCTACCTGACTTTAAGGCATATTATGATGCTACAGTGGTCAAAACAGCATGGTACTGGCATAAAGATAGATATACTGACCAATGGAGTCGAAAACAGTGTTCAGATATAGGCCCTCTCATCTATGGACAATCGATCTTTGATAAGTCAGTCAAGCCAACTCACCTGGGACAGAACAGTCTCTACAATAAATGATGCCTAGAGAACTGAATATCCACATGCAAAAGAATGAAAGAGGATCCATATCTCACACCCTATACAAAAATTAACTCAAAATGGATCAAAGACCTAAACATTAGAGCTAAGACCATAAAACTGTCAGAAGAAAATGCAGGGAAATATCTTATCAATCTTCTAATAGGAGGCAGACCTTATACCCAAAGCACGAGCATTGAAGAAAGAAATAAATAAATGGGAACTCCTCAAAATTAAACACTTTTTGTGCATAAAAGAACTTCATCAAGAAAGTAAAAAGACAACCTACACAATGGGAGACAATATTTGGAAATGATGTATCAGATAAAGGTCTAGTATCCAGAATATATAAAGAGATTGTTCAACTCAACATCAAAAAGACAGACAACCCAATTACAAAATGGGCAAAAGACATGAACAGACACTTCTCAGAAAAGGAAATACAAATGGCCAAAAGGCACATGAAAAGATGCTCAACTTCCCTGGCTATTAGGGAAATGCAAATCAAAACCACAACGAGATATCATCTCACACCCACCAGAATGGCCATTATCAATAAAACAGAAAATGACAAGTGCTGGAGAAGATATGGAGAAAGAGGCACACTTATCCACCATTGATGGGAATGTCAAATGGTACAACCACTGTGGAAGGCAGTTTGATGTTTCCTCGGGAAGCTAAATATAGAATTGTCATATGACCCAGCAATACCATTGTTAGGTATCTACTCAGAGGACATGACGGCAAGGACACAAACGGACATTTGCACGCCAATGTTTATAGCAGCATTATTTACAATCACGAAGAGATGAAAACAGCCAAAATGTCCATCAACAGATGAGTGGCTAAACAAACTGTGGTATATACATATGATGGAATATTATGCAGTTGTAAGACAGAATAAAGTTATGATTATGTAACAACATGGATGGAACTAAAGGACATTATGTTGAGTGAGATTAGCCAGAAACAAAAGGACAAATACGCTATGGTCTCACTGATATAAACTGACATTAGTGAATAAACTTGGAGAACTTCATGGGTAACAGAGACCATCAGGAGATAGAAATAGGATAAGATATTGAGTAATTGGAGCTGAAGGGATACAGACTGTGCAACAGGACTGATTGCAAAAACTCAGAAATTTATAGCACAATACTACCTAACTGTAATACAATAATGTTAGAACACTGAATGAAGCTGAATGTGAGAATGATAGAGAGAGGAGGCTGGGGGCACAAATGAAATCAGAAGGAAAGATAGATGATAAAGACTGAGAGGGTATAATCTAAGAATGCCAAGAATGTACAATGATAGTGACTAAATGTACAAATTTTTTTAATGTTTTTGCATGAGGAAGAACAAAGGAATGTCATTACTGCAGGGTGTTGAAAATAGATGGTAATTTATATTTTAAAATTTTAACTTATATGTGAGACTAAAGCAAAAAATGTTTATTTGGTACAAAATTTATATTTTGACTAGTGCATTTCCTAATATAACTTATGTAGACAGCTTAATTGAACACCATAAGTACATGGAGCCTTGAGTAGGGCATGAGATTTTGTTGGTTTGTCCAGAGTGATACCCTGATAAATACCAGAATAATTTGAACAGTGAATAAAAAAGTATTTTCAGAATCCCCTAGGGAGAATGGTGAGAAAGGGGGAAAATTCAACTTCCCCAAGTGGAGAATCTTGATATTTTCACAGGCAGTGGGGACAGCCAAAGCAATAGGCCAAGCATCCAATCTTGGGGTTTGTTCATATGAACTTAACCCCACAAAGGATAAGACAAGCCTACTTAAAATTAGGCCTAAGGGTCACCCCAAGAGAACCTCTTTTGTTGCTCAGATGTGGCTTCTCTCTCCAGCCAACACGACGAGCAAACTCACCACCCTCCCCCTCTCTACGTGGGACATGACTCCCAGGGATGTGGACCTTCCTGGCAACATGGGACAGAAATCCTAGAATGAGCTGAGACTCAGCATCAAGGGATTGAGAAAACCTTCTTGACCAAAAGGGGGAAGAGTGAAAAGAGACAAAACAAAGTGTCAATGGCTGAGAGATTTCAAACAGAGTCGAGAGGTTATCCCGGAGGTTATTCTTATGCATAAGGTAGATATCACCTTGTTATTCAAGATGTAATGGAGAGGCTGGAAGGAACTGCCTGAAAATGTAGAGCTGTGTTCCAGTAGCTATGTTTCTTGAAGATGATTGTATAATGATACAGCTTTCACAGTGTGACTGTGTGATTGTAAAAACCTTGTGTCTGGTCCTCCTTTTATCTACCTCATTACCTTATCAGCAGACAAGTAAAATATATGGATTAAAAATAAAAAATAGGGGGAACAAATGTTAAAATAAATTTAGATTCAAATGCTAATGATCAATGAAAGGAAGGGGTAAGGGGTATGGTATGTACGAATTTTTTCTGTTGTCTTTATTTCTTTTTCAGAATTGATGCAAATGTTCTAAGAAATGATCATGATGATGAATATGCAACTATGTGATGATATTGTGAATTATTGATTATATATGTAGAACTGGAAAAAAAAAACAATTTCAATGTCTTCCTAGCAATAACATTAGATATTTGCAGTTTCTGAACTGTGTCAACAGATACAGAGAATATTTAATTACAAAATAATATCATAAGGGGTGGAGTGCAGTCAGAACTACATTAAATGTGAATTTTAACGGAAAAAAATTCTATTGATAAATTATTAATAATACAGTTTAGTAAGATGTTGAATACAAAAATCAAAATCCAAAATCAAATGTATTTTATACACCAGCAAAAATAATTTAAAAATTTAAAGATAGCATTTATCATAGTATCAAATATATAAAGCCACTATCATAAAAGACAAAGGATAATAAAATAGCCTAACGAGAAAACTAATCCATGATCCTGGACAGGATCTTGTATTTAGTTTGGGGTGGGGCAAGGACTGCGGTAAAGGACATTGTCTGTAAAACTGACAAAACTGTAATATGGAGTAATATAATAGATAAAAGTATTGTATCAATGTTAAATTTCCTGAATTTAACAATTTAATATATTGCTATGAAAGAGAATGCATTTGTTCTTAAGAAATAAACAGTAAATATTAAGAGAAAAAGGGGTAAGATATTGCAACCTAATCTCAAATGGTTCAGGAAAAATGAGTAACAGCATGTTCATGTGTGTGCATGTGTGTGCAGACAGGTGTGTGTGGAGGGAGAGAAAGAAAAATGATAAAACAAAATTTAAAAATTTTTTAAAATTTTGTGAATCTGGATAGAGAATATGTGAGATTTTTCTCTATAACTTGTAAATTCTCTGTAAGTATGAAATTATTTCAAAATAAAATCTTTTTAAATATATGAAACAATCAAATAATGTACAAAAATCTCATGAAGAAAGGTAGAAATATCACTAAGTGATATTAAGGAACACTTAATAAATGGAGATATAAACCATAGCCACAGACTGGAAGATAATATCTAAAATATTAATTTTTCCTAAATTGATCCACAACTTAAACACAACCACAATTGAAATCCCGATAGGTTCTTTGTGAACCAAGACATTGATTCTCAAACGTACATGAAGGTCCAAATGATTGGGGTTTGTCAGACCACTTTTCTAAAAGAACAGGGTTGGAGTGCTCACTCTGACAGATGAGGAATTTTCCAATGTTGACTTGATCAAGTTCAACATGCAAAAATAAACATTTCTTTAAACAAACAAATAATAAAGTGTAATTTGCAATACCTTTCATGCCTGAAGAACAGAAACTCTATCAACTATTGCCTCCAAAAAGTTAGACACTTCCTCACCCTCCATCTCCACATTTTGTGTAACACCTGTATCCTTAGTTTGCTCATTTCTAAATCAAATGCAGGCACATCTGACTAGTAGTTTTTGGGTCACATGCCAACATCTTAGCTATCAGGGAGACTGGAAGGATGAATGCCAGCATCTGCAGTGATGAGGCAGGACACACAAGTGGGAAATTTTCCAAACATGCAAAGCATCCAAAAGTTGAGGAACTTCTAATCTGACTGTGTTTCTTACAGGAATGAAGCCTTTCTTTCTTCAGTGTCAATGTGCATGTACCTCTGATAGTGGTCCTTTCATGACAATTACACATTATTACAATCACATGATCTAATTATTCAGGCCCAGACCAAGTACATGCATAGCATGGAATTGTGCTGTAGCAAGACCGAAAAACACACTAGGCACAAAACCAAACATAGATTTATTAGGACTCACAAGCAGGAGAGAGTCTCTGGTGGCAGCAGTCCAGTGGGATTGTGCACCGCAAAGGGGATGGGTGTGCAAGGGGCAATGTTTGTATGATTTTACAACATGGACATTCCATATAATGTGAGCACGTTGGGCCTCTGACATAGTCACAACACAGGCCTAAGTCCTGATGTTTTACTAAGATTAATGCTTAAGACTAAGATAATATCAGTGGCGTCTTACATCTGTGATGACGCTCTCTCCTTGACCTTTGTCCCAGGTAAAGCAGTCCTGCTGGCTGTTCACAGTCTTATTCCCACTTGGGAGGGGCCTGGGACCTGGGCCACCACACTACCATTATGTAAAACATTGTCTCCAGCAATCGTCTTCAGACTGGACTGACTCTGTGTAGAACCAGAACATCTTCCATTTGGGCCACAATGGAAACTGGAGAAATCGCTCATCCGGTAAGTACTAAGATGTACTCAGTAAGGTTTGGGGCTACTTCAGTAGTCTGGGATCACTTTTTAAGAGGAACGACTAGTGTTGTGTCTGCGTGTTAATGTGTGTATGTGCTTATGGAGAATGGAGAGTTATGAAAGATGCTTCTACTCTTCTCTGCTTTCATTCCTCATTGTCTTCCCCTCCCCCTTTATCGTTAGCTTGCAGTGAATGTTACAAAATGTTCACAAATAAGAAGAAATTACAAGGGAAATTAAGAATACGAGGAGAAAAAGAAAGGAAAACATAAGGCGCTAAATCTTACAAGACACAGCAAAGGCAGAGTTCTGAGGGAAATTTACAACTGTAAAAGTAAGTAAGATATCACATCAACAACCTAACTTCACAATATGAAAAAACAGAAAAGAAGAGCAAACTAAATCTAAAGTGAGAGGGAAGAAAATACTAAAGATTAGAGTGGAGATAAATGAAACATAAACAAAAAAACAATAATAGAATCATCAAACTAAAATTAGTTATTTGAGGATATGAATTAAATTGGCAAATATATATACTAAATCTATCCTCACCCTAACCCCCAGAGAGCAGGGGGTTATGATCCCCATATCTTACATTAGAAATCTGAGGTACCAGGAGGGTAAGCAACTGGCACAAGTTCACATAGCTGGTCAGTGGAACCACCAGAATTTCAGCCCAGAAGCCTGGTTCTGTCATCTAATTATCATACTACGCTATCTCTTGTATGTAGAAAATGATGGTTGCTATCCTATAAAAGCAGATCATTAAAATTGTTTTTTGCAAGGTGATCATAAACCAATTCATAAATTGCTTCAAGGCACACACTTTCCCCAAGATGGAGGGTGTAAATAGTGACCTCTGAGACACCAGAGAAACTAATTGTCACACGCACTGATGTATTTGAATCACCAACAATAGACATCAAGATGAAGGCACATTATGCCAAATAAGAATGTAAATTTCTTATGGTCTTTAACTTGCTATTTAAGCTGTGGCGATAGAACATCTCCTTCATAGACAACTTTCCTGGCCCTGGGTGTCAAGATAACTACTAGAGGTGACATATTTAAATGACATCTGTTTGGACCAAATTTATTTCAGTCAGTGTGTGTGCTATTAATGGTAAGATTATTTTATAGAGTCAATAAGTTATCATTCTAGTGTGGGAATTGCACATCATTGAAAAGAAACTTTTTATGTACAATGCATTCACTACTAGAACAAAAAATCTGGAAATATGTTTTCTCATTTCCCAGTCCTATACTTCCTTCATACTGAATGATTTTTGCTTCTACTAAATTTGTCCTTGGTCAGTACAAGTCTGTATTTCAATTATCCAACTGTTCCGTCAACTGACATATTCTACAGTTTATGCTGTAAAATATGCTGTAAAATATGGTGGGTCAACTGGGTGTGGTCCAGAGGTTCAGATAATCTTCCTTGATGATCTGGATTTTCAGGCAATGCTGGGAACATTTATTCAATTCTAACTCTGGACATCTGGCTTCCTTTGTAAAGTGTTTCTAGGATCAAGGCGTATTTGCAGGTTAGTGAAATGTGAAATGTTATGGCAGGTTTCATCCCTAACCTGAGCTCACACGTCCACGGGGGAGTCTCGTGGAGACGCTCCCTGAACACACTCCTGAAAAGCAGATCTATAGGGTCCCTGTGGGAGAGCACAAGAGAGCAGCAGCCCTGCAGGGCAGAGGCCTGGAGGACATGCTTTCTGCAGTCTGGGCTCTGCACTGGTCAACGAGCAGAGCACCCAGAGCCCACTCCCGATCGCAGCAATCTTACTCTTCGACATCTTTGGGAAACAATGTACCTGGTTTAGTAAAAAAAATATAATTGTGGGACAGAAGAAAGTGAACTTCAACCTTTATGAACAGATTCTTCCCGCTTTTGGTAAGAAGTCTGAAATTAAGCAACTGTTTTTAATCTCTGCAGAGAAATCCTCATTTCTATCTATATTATGAAGGAAAGACTAAAAGGGATCAGTGTTATAAGAGGAAGACATGAAGCCCCTCTTGATTTCTGATTTCAGAACATTTTGATACAGCAGAAATAAAAGGAGAAAATACGAATTAAATTGAAAAATATTTGAAATACTGTACTTTATTTATGAAGTTTATAGAACTAGGAAGGACTCAAGATATTTCAGATCCACTTCTAACTCTCATAAGGTGCATGGAAAATTTTTGAATATTTCCCATGTCAGATTTTATAATAAACCAAAGAAAGTTTTAATCTCTTCCTAAATTAATCATTGCGAGCTAATGTCTGATTAAAATAGTCAAGGAATTAACAATATGGGATTGACTTTAATTTTAAAAGAACTTTCTATTTTGTTCATTTAATTTTAATTGAAGTCCTGTTTTATTCAGAAGTTACACATAAATACTAAGATACACAGACATTATGCCTGTCACAATAAGTATTAAGTATTTCTTCCTTCCTCTGCTTAGACATTACAGAATTCTAATATTTTGTGACAGTTTGGAATTCATTTAAGAGAGTTCTGTCCATTTTTTCTTCTTTCTCTATATCTTGGTAAATGGAAAAACTCAGGTTCTTTGGAAAACTCAGGTTCTTGGTAAATGGAAAAACTCAGAATTCATAATTCCGGAAAAACAAATTCTGAGGAAATAACAAAATGACTTTCAGAAGCAGTGCATTTAGTTAGTCTGGAGAATGTGTCCACTTTGGAATCATGGTTGCAGATTGCCTACTTGAAATGGCCTAATAAGGTAAAAGCACAACATTTTAAAATATAGGTACACACATGCAAATGCACACACACAAACATAACATTGTGATATTCAATTGTTATTTTCAATCAAGTATGTCCTCTTAGTTATTACTTGACAGAAGCTTTATGGATGCTATTTTTGCTTCGAGGGTATGAAGTTGTCTTCTGCTCAGTGATCGGAAACTACAAAGTAGGCTATTGATGAGCTATTCAATTTTTTTAAAGTTTCAGTAGTTCTGAGGGACTCTTTTGCTGGAAAAGCCGCATCTGTATCACACGTCTAAAGAGTGTTGAGCTTATTGGTGCAAGTAGAACCTAATATTTTAAAATCACTTTTCACCAAACTGAATAAATTGATTATATGTTACTAAATAGATAAAACAAAGGTCTTTTCCATTTCTCAGCCACATCTAGCACCTTATTCAGATAATTTCACAAGACACCACACTTAAGTTTTTAATGTAAAGAAAATGCTACCTAATAAAGTGATTTTTCATCATTATTCAGAGTGTGATGTAACTTTTCATTTATTCAATAATTATATGTATTTTGTAGACTACTTTAGACATTAGGCTAGAATAAAGAGCAATGGCCATCAGGTCTTTTTACTTAAAGCTTATACATTGGTAGCAGGAGTGGGAAGGAGGAAAACATCTAGTGAGAAGGTACATGATTATGATTTATTCACCTGGTAATTGTGGTAATTATTGATTATTGAAACAGACGATGTTCAAGCACTGCTCCAAGCAAAGCACCTTACACATACTAGTGATTTAATTCACCATATCTGGAGGTATTTTTATTGTCCTTATTTATATAGATGTGAAAAACTAAGTCCAGAAGTGTTATGTAAATTGCATTGGATCAAAAGCTAAATAACTGGCAGAAATAAACTCTGTGTAGCCTCTTAAGCTCCATCCTCCACTGGCTCTCTGTAAGAGTTCCCTATATATTATATATCATGAATTAAACAAATGAAATTGTGAGTCCTGAGAATTCCTCTCTAAGTAGAAACATTACATAGGTAGATAAAGAATAAGTAGAAACTCTCTAGAAACAAGGAAAGGTTTCCAAGGACTCTAACACATGAAACAGCTTAACAATTTAAAAAAACTGAGAGACGTAGATGTAGATATGGGTAAAGTGCCTTGTGAGAAGAGAATAAGCCTAGGCAGGAGGCAAATCACGCAGGTCCACGGCCATCCTAAAGAGTCTACGGGAAGACACTGGCAAGGTTGGAGCACAAGGACAGAGTGGTCCGACTCCATCTGGTGTCAGTGTGAAGGGAGCAGACGGGATACAATAGAACACTACTGCCAGGATCTGGAGGAGAAATGTGAGTGCTGTGGATAAGGGAGGTGGTGGTGGAGACCTGCCAAAGTGAGGGGACTGTCACCACACGGTTGTGCATTCAAACAGCCCCATCTTGGTGGTGAGCTGGGTATTAGGCATGAGGGAGATGCAGCGCCCAGCGCTGTCACGAAACACCCTGGCAGATGCAAGGCACTTCTCACTAAGACACGAGAGAGGAGCACTCTTCTCCTCGTCCGGACTTTAGCCAAATGGTTAGATTTCATAGGTGAATTCCCTGACCAAGTAGAAGAGTATGTCACTGTATCACATTAACTACCTTTATAGAGAATCACAGGGTCGCATCACTTCAGAAGCAGATCTATTCCATTCTGTCAACTTTACTTGGGAGAAAGTATAGACCCTGAGTTTAAGGGTGAGTATCCCAAGGCCACCTGGATAAGAAAATCTAATATCACACACTTCACCATAAAAGAATCTGCAACAAAATGAGTGAGTTGATCATAATTTTTACTTTTTATCCATTGATTTTTTTCAATTAACATAAATTCTTAAGTTTATTTTTATTTCATTAAATTATTTAGTCTATGCTGACTTCCTCCCCCTTCTCCCTCCTTCTTTTCCTCCTTCCCCTCCTCTTCTTCCTCCTCCTTATTCCTTCCCCTGCTCCTCCTCCTCCTCTAACTTTTCCTCCTCCACCTTCTCCTTGTTTTCCTCCTTCCACTCCTCTCCCTCTTCCTCCTCCTCCTTCCAGCCCCTTCTCATTCTAGGACTTAGGCACGGGAGGATGATGGATCAAAGCAACCACAGTTCTCTCCATGGTTTCATTCTGCTTGGCTTCTCTGAGCATCCCAAACTGGAAATGGCACTCTCAGGAGTTGTCACCATCTTCTACCTGGTTACACTGCTGGGGAACACAGCCATCATTCTTGCATCTCTCCTGGATTCCCATCTCCACACACCAATGTATTTCTTCCTCAGGAACCTATCTTTCCTAGACCTATGTTTCACAACCAGCATCATCCCTCAGATGCTGGTTAACTTGTGGGGACCTGATAAGAGCATCAGCCATGTGGGCTGCCTCATTCAGCTCTACGTTTACATGTGGCTCGGCTCCATCGAGTGCCTTCTCCTGGCCGTTATGTCCTACGATCGCTTTACAGCTGTTTGTAAGCCCTTGCATTATCTGGTCATCATGAGCCCACATCTGTGCCTCAAGATGGTTATCACGGTGTGGACGATTAGTTTGGTCAATTCTGTGGTATTATGTACACTCACCCTGAATTTGCCTAGGTGTGGAAACAATATTCTGGATCATTTCTTGTGTGAGTTGCCAGCTATGCTCAAATTAGCTTGTATTGACACCACAGCAGTTGAAGTGTCTGTGTTTGCTTTAGGCATTGTCATTGTCCTCACACCCCTCATGCTTATTCTCATTTCCTATGGCTACATTGCCAAAGCTGTGCTGGGAATGAAGTCAAAATCAGGTCAAAGAAAAGCAGTTAATACCTGTGGGTCTCATCTCACTGTGGTGTCCATCTTCTATGGAGCCATTATCTACTTGTACCTGCAGCCAGGGAACAATGCCGCCAAAGACCAGGGCAAGTTCCTCACCGTCTTTTACACCATCATCACCCCGAGTCTCAACCCCCTCATCTACACCTTACGGAATAAGGACATGAAGGATGCACTGAGGAAGCTGATGAGAGTTGAGCACAAAGCCACAAAAGTGAGGAGGAGCTGGAAGTCAGAGAGATATTAGGGGGACTAAAAACGATAAAATACACTTTCTATTTATCTTCAATCTTTACTGAGGGAAGTAATGCCAAGATCATAGAGATCAGTTTATGTAAACAATTCTGCACACGAAGACTTTGTGGAAACAATATTATAACCATTCCACTTAATCCTTGGCATGTCTTCAAAAATTGGGTCATCAGGAATTTTTATTCTTCCTTGAACTATAACATAAAGAACTGTAAACCTAAACTCGAATGAATTTATTTATTCTAAATCCCCATAGAATATTTTGGGAATCTAGTTCAGTATTTTCAATGCTAATGCTCCCATCTTCAGTAACATATACTTTGATGAATGGTATCATATATTGTGGTTGTACATTAAATAATAATATACAAATAATTGCTTTGTATATTAAATATTTTGTGATGCCATCCAAGCACTTTTGTGTGTTGTCACAGGACAATGTAATCTATAGGACAGTAAATGTCATAAGGACCATCTGTGAAGTAAGCATTCAGTGAATGCAGCATCAACATTTTGAGGAAAGAGGAGAGAGGGGACAAGTTAAAGGAATTTAAGTCTTATTCATTTTTCATTCATTCTTGGCACATTTATTCCATGACCTTATGAATATCAATGGAAAGAAATATTACTAGTTTTTGAGTCATATTCATTTGACATAGATCAAGGCAATCATGGAATTTATATCACTTTTAAAATGTGGAATTTTTTGTATTTAATACAATTTCATAAAATGGGTCTTTTTATTTCCATTATCTATAATATAATATTTTCCTTTTTGGAAAAGCATGATGACTTCTGAATTAAACTTTCATATTTTCTATGATATGATATCTCTGAAAATGATCTCATAATTTGATCATTGTAATCAACATAGATTCAGAAGAATAAATTACTGGATCTAAGAATAACATAATATTCTCTCCTCCCTCACTTTATAATTCTTGAGCTGTGAAGAGGGATGAATCACTGCATAAATATTTATTTTTCCAATCAGAATAACACAATAATGACTCACATAAAGTAATACTTAATATGTTATAGGGTATTGTTGACGTCCTTCTCTTCCACATGGTACATCTCCTAGAGTTGCCTTCAGAAATAGTTCTCCAGCCCACAAAAACTCCACAGACAGAATGTAAGTTCTGAAGTCCTGTCATATATATGCTCTAACCTTTCCATCCAATATCCTGATTTGAAGTTTGTTCCTAATCTTAGTATGTTTATAATTAATAATGTTAGGAGATATATTAAGTTATTTACTAACCTCAATAATCTAAATACATTAAAAAACAACAATAATGAACTTTTATGGAACATTTCATTTTATACCTATAAATATTTGTTTTCCTGTTTATGTCTAGCTTTATATTCTCTTTTACTTGAGTCTCTTCAGCATTTGGACTGCAAATTAAACTAATATTTTAAATATTTATCTCACATTTATTTCTCTGAAATAAGTATATATATACATACAAACCATTATAATAAATTAAATATTTTAAATGTATTGAGCTTCTATAAGGTATAAAGTATTACATGAGTCCTATGAACATTGTCAAGAGGATCAGTCTGAGCATGCAGTTGGGGAATAATATGTGGCTTGAAAAGATAAGTGATAATAGTATGTAATAAATGATAAATAAATCTAACTTCCTTTTAAATGAGAGGTTACCTTCCTGAGCAAGGTCTCCTAACAACATTCCTGAGAATTTACCACCTTTGCTCTAGCTTATCCATGTAAATAGTCCATTACCACAGCCAGCATTCTTGAAGGCATACAATGAGATTAAAGTGGAAGGAAAGTGAAAAACAAACATTCACTGGGACTCAGAAGAACAGAATTTGAATCCCAAACTTTCCTTTATTAAAAAAAATCACTTAATATTTTTGTTTTTATTTTAAATTAAAGTAGTTTTATACAATATATACTTGGTTTGAGACTCAAAGGAGATTAACCACTTAATGAGAGCTGTTTCTCAATATGACATTTTTTACTGTGTGTGAGTGCACATAATGTGATACTGTGTAGAGTATGCAGAACAGTGTACGGGAGTGCCTTAGAGACAGTTCCTGAACACACAGGAAAGCTGCACATCGATGAATTCCCTTTTCCTTTCACTGGCTTACTAAGTTTGACTTCACTCTCTTTATCTCACTTTTCACATGGGTTACCATCCAGAACAAAGAACAAACGACACCTCTTGTGTATAGAGGGGCTGGTGCAATTTTCCAAAATGGGTCGATGCTGACATGTGAAGCACATAACTGATGCCAGAGAAGGTCCCAAGGCAAGCATGTAAGAATATGACTGATGGAATTAAATTACTTTTGTGCTTCCTGCCCTCTGAACTATAAATTTTTTTAAATGGGGGGTGATATATACAAGCAAAAACACAACCTTTTATCTGTTTGGGAAAATAATATCACATAATATAATTACAGGATATCACCAAGCCACACAAAGCTAAGTGCTCAGTTACTTAGCACTAATTATAAGTGCAAAGGCTCCTTAGAAAAGGGATGAATCAGTGATTGGAAGAAATGAAACAGAGTCATAAAGTAGAGCGAACTTGATTTAGATTTTAAGGATTTTCTAGATCTGAATTTGGCAGTGAGGATCCAGGTTAAAAAATAAATAAAAGGAAAGTGTGAAAAAAAAACATAAAAGTTAAAAACCAGCATGGATACAACTAGAATAAAGAGTATAATAAAAAGCCCCAAAGAATAAATGTGAGTTGAAATAGGGAAACCAGATTAAATGATCTGGTTTAATATGTTAATTAAACAATATGGCTTAAATATGCATTGAATGTCTGCTCTGTGGGAAGCACCATGAAAATCCACCTCTTGGGTTTGAATCATATATAGTCCAAATTTGGGAACTACTGTTTTGCTTTAACAAAAAACATCATAAAGAAATCACCATATTTTTTAATCCTCCTTCAATTAGCATCATTCATCAGCCAAGTAAAAGTTAATACTGAAGGGTGGTGCAAGCACAGCTCAGTGGTAGATTTCTCGCCTACCATGAAGGTAGAAACTAAAGCTAGTTACAGAATCAGAGATCGAGCACTCCATCTCCCTGACTAGGAAAGGGGAAGGGTCCAATACCCATGGTTTCCACAAATGAAATATAATCCAGTATTCACAATGCTGAGAGTTAAGGTAGAGCTCTGTAAAACTCACATTTTACCATCATATCTCAGGATTTGGATATGCCTATCATTTTTTTGAGTAAAGTTAGAGTCATGACAGATCAAATGGGTAGATTATCGTAATGAAAGCCAATTATTAATGCCATCTATTCACATAAGGTATGGAAGCAATGGGTTGCTCTGCAAATTTGAAGTTTGTAAACTTCCAATTTAAAATATCTGATTAAATGAGTATTACCCAAGCAGCCTTTGGAGATGCAAGGCAGCTGCAGGAGGTCGGGACTGAAAATCAGATGTGATATTCCAGTTGGCATGAGAAGAGGAAGTGTGGAGAGAAGGAATGGAATTTCTCCAAAACCAAAGCCCAGTCAGGGAAAGTGCATGTAAAAAAAAACAAGAAATTGTATTCATACAACTTAGCCACAGGAAAGACAATTCTGACATCATGTCATTAATATCTCTCACTCCATAGAATTCATTTCAATGTAGTTTTTTGTAAGAAGGTTCCACTCTCAGATCTATACTGACTCAACCTACACTAACTCTCATCATAAACAAGCCATATTTAAGCAAAACAAACCACTTTGAAAAGTCATCAGTGACTAGTCACCTTTTAATCAACAGAAGCAGATTCACACTAGAAGTAAATGATATGAATGCCATCAAAGTGCTAACGCCTTTATTAAAAGTTCTGGACACAGACAACATAATGGCACGCAAACTGGGGATAAATGATATGAATGCTTTCAATGTGGGAAAATGTTTATTAGATTTTTTTCTTTGGATGGCATGAGCGATCTCACATTTAAAAGAATCCCTGTTGTGGCACTGCTGATCCCATGATGCCTAGGCCAGACTCATCCTGGGACTAATTTTTAAAGGTTTATTTGTGTTTTGGGCCCAGGATATGGTCTATCTTGGTGACTATACCCATGAGCTTGGGAAGAACATGTATTCTTCTGTTGTTGGAATAAATATTCTATAAATGTCGGTTTAAAAAAGAGAATTCCTGTTAATATAATCTATGAGGGAAATCCTTCAGTCAATCTTCTCATTTTCAAAAACAATGAGAGAACGCACACTGGAGAGAAAACCCCTGAATGCCATACATGTGGGAAAACCTTCAGAAAATATTCTCATCTTAGATATGAAAAAATACACACTGCCAAGAAGAAACTCTGTGAATGACATGCAGGTGGGAAAGCCTTTTTTTGTTCTACCCTCAGACAACATGAGAGAACTCACACTGGAGAGAAACTCTGTGGATGTCATACATGTGGGGAAGCCTTCATTGATATGTCCTCAGAAAACAGGAGAACTCACCCTGGAATGAAACCCCATGAACGTCATCCATGTGGAAAAGCCTTACATCAATCTTCTGGTCTTCAAAGACATGAGAGCACTCACGCCCTGGGGGAAAGCTTTGCTCAGGGTTCTGCCCTCAGGCAACATGGGAGAATGTGGTGGACAGAAGCCAGAAGAGTGGAATCTATCTGGGAATATTTGAATTTTTATATCTTTCAATGATATCAAATTATTCAAAAATGAGAAGAAACCTACCAACATCATCAATGTGGAAAAACCTTCAGTCAGTACTCTGATCTTAGCCTGAGAGAACTCAAACTACAGGTTTAGAATATGGAAGAGATTTCAGCAATAGTTTTAAACTTTAAACACACCAGAAAACTCACATAATGAAGAAAAACTATGTAATCAATATGGTAATCATTTAGTCATCAGTACTATTTCAGCTAATGTAAAGAAATCTATTCAGGAGAATATTTCATACGAATGCGATCTTCCTAAGAAAGGCTTTAGTACTTGTTCTGATGATACCCCGATGAGAGAATGCACAATATAAATCCAGTGAATGTGGAAGTTCTCATATTCCACCCTAACAGGCAAACCAGAAAAATTACATGTGCAGAATGCTATATGTGCACTCAATAATTCCTCATTTCGCAATTTTTCCTTTAAACAAAACCAGTGGACTCCACAGAAATGAATCACTAGGTTTGTAATTACTGTTCACTATCATTTATTGTAACATAAGCTTTGTTCTGCTAAATAATACTCATTTTTGGAACAACAACAAAACATGAAATGAAAGTAGTTACAAAAACGAGAAATAAGAGGGTAAAGTCTTTATCAGTAGGATGAAACCCCCTGAGGGAGGTACAGAAATTTCATAACAGACAGTGTAGTCAATGTAAAAGTGGGAAATCATTTATTCAGAAATTGGGGAGGTTTAGGCCATGAGTTGTGTCTCTGTGAGGAATAGTGTTTGAGGGATTGGGCAAGTTATTGCACATGTTCTATGACTTAGAGAGATCAGTGGTCAGGAAATGCTATGGGTTTGTGATTAGGAGAATGTGAAGTCTGTGATTTTGGAGTTTTCTAGGATAAATTAACATGCTTTTATGATTGTTTCTAATAGACCATTTTTGGGGTCTGTGATTATTTATCTGAAGGGTAGGAACAGAAATGTTTTCTTGGCTCTCTATCTTAGAGGGGCAATACTGCATCTGAGAAAAAACATCTGTCATGGGTGAGGGTCCTGCATGCAGTGCTTTGCCGAGTCAAGCAGAGGCCCAGAGAGTTCCCACCCCTCACTATGGACCATTAGGAAGTATCAGCCTGAACCCACTGAAGTAATTATTTTAATAATCAAAGAGGTAATAGGTTCCAAAATCTACAAGGTGATCAGAAATGGCATTATGATGGTCCAAATGTGAAATCCAGTCCTTGACATTAATTTAGAAAAATTATTATACATAACATGCATATATGAAAAATTTTCCATGGCTTTCATAATTTTAAAAGGCTAGCAAATTTTTTGCACAAAAACTGGGGACACCAGAAGTTTTTCTGTTCTCACCACTACCTTTTATATTTTATGAAATATTGAAAGATTAACTACCCTAAATAGAGAGTAATAAAATGTTGTTCCCTCTCATTACTTCCACTATATATAGACATTAAAGTGGATTTGTGAAATATAATAAGTCAAAGAGTGGAAAGCAAAAGTAGAAAACTGGGGGATGGGGGGCGTGGAGGAAACTATTTTCGCTAGGAGATGAATTGTTTGGGTATGTAGAAACCAGTATTAAAATTGCAGAAGAAAATTAGACCCTGTGCTGGTTTGAAAGGATTTATGTGCCCCAAAAAAGTAATATTTTAATCCTAAACAATCTTGTGAGAACAACAGTTTCTTCTAATCCTTATTCAGTACTATAGGTTGGAAACTTTAATTAGATTATTTCCATGGAGATGTGACTCACTCAAGAGTGGGTGTTAAACTGGACTAGGTGGAGAACATGTCTTCCCCCATTCCAGGTGGGTTTTGATGACTTTACTGGAATCCTATAAAAGAGGAAATACTTTGGAGAAAGCTTATGATTCTGAGAAAGTACAGGACGCCACAGCACCATGAAGCAGAGAGTCCACTAGCCAGCAACTTTTGGAGATGAAGAAGGAAAACACCTCCCGGGGAGCTGGAGAGGAAGCTAGCAGATGACACTGTGTTCACCATGTGTCCTTCCAGATGAGAGAGAAACCTTGACCGTGTTCACCATGTGCCTTTCCACTTGAGACAGAAACTCTGACCTTCATCGGCCCTCTTGAATCAAAGTATGTTTCCCTGGATGCCTTTTAAATTCTTACTTGTGCTTGCTTTGTGCCAGACACTGTTCTAAGTGTTGTATACATTTTAACTTATTTAATCCATGCACCATCCCTATGAGATGAGGAAATTGAAGCATAGAAAGATTAAGAAGCTTGCCCTTCACATTACTAGTAAATTCTGTGCAAATAACTCCCAGATGCTCAGACTTACCTAGGCAATTTCCATGTGCCTGACCATGTCTTTTGGATGTGAAGCTATACCTCAGCTTGGTACAAAACATTTTTTTATTAATAGAGTTCATCATTTTTAGCTTTTTTTTTTTAAGCTTAAAGGCTCAATAGTACTTCTATACAGGGGATCAGAATTGCTGAAATTCAGGGGGGAAGGGAGACAGAGAAAGGGCATATTTAAAAACTGCAGATAAGTAGAAATCAGCTATATGCAGCTCATGAGCAATTCACATATGCAAAAAAGCATGAAGCCTGCCCCACTTTAATGTTATAAATACACCAAAACTTTCTCTAATGGTTAATTTATTAAATATTTGCTGCCTATTTGCATGACATATGAGATGCTCTTTCAAATTTATTAGTAAATTTATATCTATTAAGTCTCACAATGTATCTTATATCCATCCTGTCTCTTCCAAAACTTACCACCTTATCAGCTCCTTATAGTAGACAGAATTAAAATAAAAGCACAGACTACAAGAAGAGGACTTCCGGAGAAGATGGCGGCTTAGTAAGACGCGCAGGTCTTAGTTCCTCCTCCAGAAAAGCAACTGAAGAAACAGAAACAATACGGAACAGCTCCCGGAGCCACGACAGAGACCAAAAAGACAGCGTACCCCATTCTGGGGCGGCTGAATGGGCAGGGAGAATCCGCTGCGGTGAGATACCCAAGGAGCGCGCGTTTTCCCGGCCGGGGCGGCTGGCGACTGGGGTCCCCTCCACGCACGTCTCTCCCCGGTCTGACTGGGAACGTTGGATAGCGGGGCCCTCCCGCCACGCTTGGCATCTTGGGCCAGCTGGGCAATTTGGACCAGCATTCCCCCAAGCCACGGCGGCCGGCGACACCCCCCCCCCCCCCACGCGCAGTTTCCCGGGCCGACTGAGAGATTCGGATTGGCAAGTTAAAGGAGCCACAGCATCTTGTACTGGTGGGACCCGCAGACAGACGAGTGCCACGAGCGCCACCTACTGGGCAGGAATAGAAAAACAGCCCAGAGATTTCACAGAAAAACCTTTCCACCAGCCGCGTCCCACACCCAGGGAAATCTGATCAAATGCCCAGACACCAGCAAAAAATAATGGATGACGCTCGGAAAATTAAAGATATGGCCCAGTCAAAGGAACAAACCAATAGTTCAAATGAGATACAGGAGCTGAGACAACTAATGCTGAATATACGAACAGAAATGGAAAAACTCTTCAAAAACCAAATCAATAAATTGAGGGAGGACATGAAGAAGACATGGGCTGAACAAAAAGAAGAAATAGAAAGTCTGAAAAAACAAATCACAGAACTTATGGGAGTGAAGGACAAAGAAGAAAAAATGGAAAAAACAATGGATACCTACAATGGTAGATCTAAAGAGACAGAAGCTACAATTAGTGAACTGGAGGATGGAACATCTGAATCCCAAAAAGAAACAGAAACTATAGGGAAAAGAATGGAAAAACTTGAGCAGGGGATCAGGGAACTGAATGACAATATGAAGCGCACAAATATACGTGTTGTGGGTGTCCCAGAAGGAGAAGAGAAGGGAAAAGGAGGAGAAAAACTAATGGAAGAAATTATCACTGAAAATTTCCCAACTCTTATGAAAGACCTAAATTTACAGATCCAAGAAGTGCAGCGCACCCCAAAGAGAATAGACCCTAATAGGCGTTCTCCAAGACACTTACTAGTTAGAATGTCAGAGGTCAAAGAGAGAGAGAGGATCTTGAAAGCAGCAAGAGAAAAACAATCCGTCACATACAAGGGAAACCCAATAAGACTATGTGTAGATTTCTCAGCAGAAACCATGGAAGCTAGAAGACAGTGGGATGATATATTTAAATTACTAAAAGAGAAAAACTTCCAACCAAGACTTCTATATCCAGCAAAATTGTCCTTCAAAAATGAAGGAGAAATTAAAACATTTATAGACAAAAAGTCACTGAGAGAATTTGTGACCAAGAGACCAGCTCTGCAAGAAATACTAAAGGGAGCACTAGAGTCAGATACGAAAAGACAGAAGAGAGAGGTATGGAGTAAAGTGGAGAAAGAAGGAAAATCAGATATGATATATATAATACAAAAGCCAAAATGGTAGAGGAAAATATTATCCATACAGTAATAACACTAAAAGGTAATGGACTGAATTTCCCAATCAAAAGACATAGAATGGCAGAATGGATTACGACCCAGCAATACCACTGCTAGGTATCTACTCAAAGGACTTAAGGGCAAAGACACAGACGGACATTTGCACACCAGTGTTTATAGCAGCATTATCTACAATTGCAAAGAGATGGAAACAGCCAAAGTGTCCATCAACAGACGAGTGGCTAAACAAACTGTGGCGTATACCTACGATGGAATATTATGCAACTTTAAGACAGACTAAACTTATGAAGCATGTAATAACATGGATGGACCTAGAGAACATTATGCTGAGTGAGTCTAGCCAAAAACTAAAGGACAAATACTGTATGGTCCCACTGATGTGAACCGACATTCGAGAATCAGCTTGGAATATATCATTGGTAAGAGTTAGAAACAGGGTAAGATAATGGGTAATTGGAGCTGAAGGGATACAGACTGTGCAACAGGACTAGATACAAAAACTCAAAAATGGACAGCACAGTAATACCTAAGTGTAATGTAACTATGTTGGAACACTGAATGAAGCTGCACCTGAAATATGTTTTTTTGTTTGTTTGTTTGTATCTTCTGTTTTTGTTTTTTTCTTTTTCCTTTTTTTATATATATATATATTTTATTAGTATTATTATTTTAATTCTCTTCTCTATATTAACATTCTATATCTTTTTCTGCTGTTTTGCTAGTTCTTTTCCTAAATCGATGCAAATGTACTAAGAAATGATGATCATACATCTATGTGATGATACTAAGAATTACTGAGTGCATGTGTAGAATGGAATGATTTCTAAATGCTGTGTTAATTTCTTTTCTTTTTTTTGATTAATTAAAAAAAATTTTTAAAAAATTGGATAAAAAAATAAAAGCACATAGTAGATTCAGGAAAAATAAATAAATAAATAAATAATAGAGGAAAAAATGTTAAAATAAAGTCAGTTTGAAATACTAGTGATCAATGAAAGGGAGGGATAAGGAATATGGTATGTAAAATTTTTTTTCTTTTTCTGTTTTTGTTTTATTTTTCTGTTGTCTTTTTATTTCTTTTTCTGAATTGATGCAAATGTTCTCAGAAATGATCATGATGATGAATATGCAACTATGTGATGATATTGTGAATTACTGATTATATATGTAGAACGGAATGAGCATATATTATGGATGTTTGTGTTTCTTTCTTGTAATTTCTTTTTAATTAATAAAAAATTATTAAAAATAAAATAAAATAAAATAAAATAAAATAAAAGCACACATAGAGTAATGCTGTTAAAATAGAAATTGAAAATACTAGAGGAGGGTTCAAATGTATTGGCTTAATTAACATAACGATCATTGAATGTGTCTCGGAGTTCCCTGACTGATGAAACACATGAACAATGGGTTGCCCAGCATTTCTCAAAGGTGTTTACAAGACAGTGCTTTTTTAAAATGGTGAATTTGGGAAATACTGACTGCATGTTTTGGGTATTTTTAACCCCTCAAAGACTTCTCAGGGTTTATATATGCTAATGTCCATTCTGAATCTTAAAACAAGGAAGCCATAACAAACATTGTTTTCCAAAAGCTTCCAGCCACGGAACCCTGTCTGGGGGAGAATCCTCATGGAGTATTGATTCACAGAAAACATTCTGAGAAATAATTCCACATTATCTAATAACGAAGGAAGAGAAGTCCAAGAGACCCAATTTTCTAAAGTACTACATCCTAAAGGAAATTACATAATTTATTAAACATTGGTTAAAATATTGTTCCATAGGTTCAATTTCCACAGAAAAATAGGACATTATTTATATGTTCATTTCTTAGTTTCTTTTTTTAAAATTTAATTTTTTTTAAACATAACAACATGCAAATACAAACACTCTTACATGATCATTCCATTCTTGGTATATAATCAGTAACTCACAATATTATCACATAGTTGTTTATTCATCACCATGAGAACATTTGCATCAATGCAGAAAAAGAAATAAAAAGAAAAAAACTCATACATACCATTTCCTTACCCCTCCCTCTCACTGAATGCTGGTATTTCCATCCACCCAACCTGTTTTAGCCTTTGTTTCCCCTATTTTTTTTCTATACCCCTTGCCCCTCCTTTTCATTGATCACTAGTATTTCATTCTACTAAATTTAACATTTTCCCCTACTATTTGTTTATTTTTAATCCATATGTTTTACTCATCCATACCGTAGATGGTATTATACATTATATGATCATCTTCAAGAAGCATGGCTACTAGAACACAGCTTTATATTTTCAGGCCTTCCCTCCAGCCTCTCCAACATACCTTAACTAAAAAGGTGACATCTATATAATGCGTAAGAATAACCTCCAAGATACCCTCTCGACTCTGTTTGAAATCTCTCAGCCATTGACACTTTGTTTTGTCTCATTACACTCTTCCCCCTTTTGGTCTAGAAGGTTTTCTCAATCCCTTGATGCTGAGTCCCAGCTCACTCTCGAATTTCTGTCCCATGTTGCCAGGGAGGTTTACACCCCTGGGAGTCATGTCCCACATAGACAGGGAGAGGGTGGTGAGTTTGCTTGTCGTGTTGGCTGCAGAGAGAGGCCACATCTGAGCAACGAAAGAGGTTCTCTGGGGGTGACCCTTAGGCCTAATTTTAAGTAGGCTTAGCCTATCCTTTGCGGAGTTAAGTTTCACATGAACAAACCCCAAGATTGGGGACTCACCCTATTGCTTTGGTTGTCCCCACTGCTTGTGAGAATATCAGGAATTTGCATATGGGAAAGTTGAATTTTCCCCCTTTCTCTTCATTTCCCCAAGGGGACTTGGCAAGTACTTTTTTATTCACTGTTCAAATCACTCTGGGATTTATCAGGGCATCACTCTGGACAAATCTATTCAAGGTTCCATATATTTATGGTTTTCAATTAAACTGTCCACATAAGTTATATTAGGCATTTCTTAGTTTCTTGATGAAAGGCAACATGAATACATTTAGGAATTGCAGTCAAAGTGTTTCTAAAGGGAACAGTAAGTCTTTTTTTTTCTTGACGTGTTCAAGTATTAGAAGTAACAAGAGTATGCATTGTATTGATTCGAGGGTATTTCCAGTGTTTTATGCTTCATTTAATCTTCACATCAACCCTAAGAAATCGTTATGACACAAACTCAAATGGGATAAGATCTCATAAGTAACAGAGCCCACCTTTAAAGCCAGGTATTGCTGACTCCACAGTCAGTATGTGCTTTCATACTCTCTTCATATTAGATGGCCCAACTGTTTGGTAGACATAATGTTAAAGGAATTCAACAATCAAATGCATAGTTGAATGATAAAACATGTTCATGCTTCTTGAAACCCTAAGATACTTGTAGATCTAATTCTGAAGAGTTACCAAACCGAGTTATTTATCTAGTTGTTATTTACTTGGAAAAATCACCAGATGAAACTCACTTTTTTAATTTAATTACATTCTAAATGCAAAGAGAGAAAAATGTTATCATAAACATTGATACAATTGTTTTCACCTTCACAAGAAGTGAAGAATGCCCGTTTCCTCAATTAAAGAGCAAAAGATACTTAAGTACTGTTCGTAGCTTGAATACACGCATCTGATTTTGCTGCCTCCCAAAACTGATTAACGCCACAGGAAAGAGATTTTTTTTCTTAAAAAGAAAGAAAGAAACAAGAGGAAGAATGGCAGAGAGAAGGCAACTAACAAAATTTTGGAAGCTGAAAAGTGGATAAGTAATAATGACGTCAATTCAAGAAAGCCAATTGCAGCCCATGGGGAGAAGCAAAGGACCAATTTATTTTATATTACAGAATCCTTAAAGGCTCAAGAATTGGTGGCACCAGGTGCCGGGAAGTCGCAGAGCTGACCTAGGCAGGTGTCTTCAGTTCCGAGCAGATTCCTGGAGCCGCCGCCAGTTGGTTGCTCGCACCGGGCAAGCGAGTTGCCTGCTCTTGGCAGCGCCTTCGCTGCTCGATAACCACCACCCGGAGATAACAAAGACCCACCAGACTTTGTAGGGGGGCGTCCAAGCCTGGGCCGGGAAGGGTAAAACCCTGGCCCTGGCAGTGGTGGGACTCGAGCACACGTCCCCGAAGAGACCGGGGCCTTCATGCAGCTCCTCGGACCGCCCGGCCACGCTACGGCCGGCGACTTCCAGCCTTTCTCTGCTTTCCCTAAACTACTGCAGACGAGGTCTGAGTGTGCCCCCGCCTCGCCCGCCCCGCGCCCCTGCGGTGCCCTCCTCGGCTCTTCCCTTCCCGCCAGCACAGATCCGCGAGCGAGAGTCGGCCAGACCAAGCAAGCGAGGAGCGTTGGGGCCCGGGCTGCGGTGCGCCGTGGAGACGCCCGGGCCGGGGCAGCGGTGGAGACCCCCGGAGCCGCGGTCCGGGCTGGGTGGGACGCGAGCGTTTCTGAAATCGGCCCCGGTCCCCGCGAAGGGCCCCGGGCGAGGCGGCAGCGGGCGGTGGGCAGCGCCCTTGAAACACCAAGATTCGGATCATTTAAATGCACGGTTTCTGCTGGAATGGAATGCGATCCTCGGCACAGGCCGGTGTGCGCTTGTCTTCGCGGCGTATTAGGTGCACGTGCGTCTCCGGGGCCGCAGGCTGTGCCTCACGGAGGGAAAACGAACCAAATAAAGACACGGGCTGGCCAGGGCGCGCCCGCAGCGCCGAGCCGGAAGGTGCCGAATGCTGCTGCTGCTGCTGCTGCTGCTGCTTGTTTGGCCGCTCAGTCCTGCGGCACCTGCTCCAAGCAGCTCAAGCAGAGGGCACTCAAATTATTTATAAAGTAGCATTTTATGTATTAATAATTATGTAGCAACGTAAATACTGCTGTCTTCTTGAGTATTTCACTCCCCAATTCCCCCGGTTCGTTGAGCAGCCACTTGAGAAAGAGCTGGGTCTGCTAGGACGTTTCTCACATATTCTTCAGAGAAACAGCTATGCCCGGCAACTGTCGCTGCTAAATGGAGGCAAAGTCAAGAAACCCACTAAAGGTAATCGATAAAATAGGGAGAGGCCTCAAGGAAGAGTCCTTCGAATCAAACATTTGCAGTAATTGATTATTTCTCACCAGTCTTAAACTGCTCACTACTGCCTCCCCAATAACACCTCATTTCATTGGGAAAAGAAAAGGATTTAGAGCCTTGCCCTGTTGGACAGCTGCTTCCCCAGTGCTACCCACCAGAACCTAAATCAACCGGACTGAACGATGCAGCAGGCGCTATCGGAGGCGAGGATGGCACGGGGGAACCAGATAGGACTGTAATGTGGAGAATTAGAGATCTTAAGATTGAGCTTCCCAAATCCTTCCTGGGTTTCCTAGTAATATGATGAAGTCACAAGCAAATGGTAAATGAAGTACTCTGTGATTAAAGGTTTGCTAGAAAGTTCCTGGGAACACCACCTGGTGGGGAAGTCTGAGGGGAGCTGGGAGGGGTTTGTGCCTAAAGGAGAAAGTGATGCTGAAGGAGAGGATTTGAATCTGTCTGTTAAAGCTGACCTGAACTTGCTTGTTTGAGAGACTCCCGGGCACTGCTGAACTCTTACCTCCTACCCGGGTTAAGACAACGTGGACTATTGATCCCATGCTTGCATATCTGTATTGCCTCATCTCTTTGCTGCTTAGGAGGAAATGTTGGAAATCAGGTGTTCTGTGTAAGTAGTTTCAGGGCAATCTCAGCAAATACTTCTTAGATTTCACTCCTGTCCCTTGCTGTTTCCCAGGACAGGACACAGCTAACAACACCTTTAATCTTTGGTCTTGAGATATTTCTAGTCAAATTCAAGTCCTAACAAATGGTAAATATGAAGCTCTACTCATCATCCCAGACCAACACAGGCACTGACGAAACAGAGGGAAAGCAGACATGCCACTTACCCTAAAGAAATGCCTTCTAACTGAGGTGGCTTGAACACACACCCTCATCTCTGTGCCCTCTCTAAATGCTTCTATACTGGGCATAAAGGACCAAGCCCACAAAGAGAACAGGAGAGAAGAAAACAGCTGGAAGAGAGTCTAGAAATCCCAGAAAGGCTCAAGAATGGAGTTAACCAGGTATGGAGTAAGGAGGGAGTGGAAGGTCAGGGCAAAAATAGAAAGAAAGAGAGAAAGTCTATACACAGTGTTTGATGCCACACACCTGCAGGAGACTGGAGATTTATTCTGTGAAGAAGTTAAACCAGAGGTGTGCTATATCTAGGGACACCCAGAAACAAGAAAAAACAAAAAGGCGCTTTGGTGGTTTGCAGCTGTATGTCCCAGAAAAACATCCTTCAGTTTAATGTCTGACTGTGGGGAGGAACCATCAGAAGCAGGGCCTTTTGATGAGGCCACTTCTGGAAGGTGTGACCCACCTCATTTGGGAGGAGTCTTCATCCTCTTACTGGATTCCGTTATAAGAAAATGAAATTCAGAAAAAGAGAAAGCCACAGAAGCAAGAAGCTGAAAGCAACAGGACCCAGAAGAGAAGGGAGAGAGCAGACATGCCATGAGCTTGCCTTGTAACAGAGGTGCCAAACCTCGTGGCAGCGCCGGCAGGGAGAAAGTATCACCTTGCTGAGGCCTCATTTCTGGGTCTCAAAACCATGAGTGAATGAGTTCCGGTTGCCTAACCCACCAGTTTCCTGGTCTTTGCTTTGAACAGCTGGGAAGCTGAAACAGGAGCCACCCTCACAAGAGCAGCATTGAGAGTGTACGTCCTGAACAGCCCCTTACCACGCCCCAGCCCCAGCCCCTTTCTCCAACTTAGCTCATTAGAATATTGGTGACCAGACAAAGATTTACCAGGTATGAAACTGGAGACTGGGGGATTCTTTGGAGAAACAGAATAGCTTCAGAGGGAAATAAAAAAAAAGGAAGGGAAAAAAACCCCTATAGATGCCAACCCTTGGGAGTCCTGAAATAGGGCAGCCAATTCCCTGTCCATTTACCTACAGTGAAATGCTCTATTTTTAAAAAACATTCAAAATTGACTCAGAGTTAGCACTCTGGAGCAGGACCCCATACAGGAACTGTTTAAAATTCTGAAAAAGCAATCAGACTTCAAGCTGAGAAATGAATGAAGCAGAGGGACAGGACTCCAAGGGGTGTGAATCCTCCTGCCATGTAGAACAGGACTCCCGGCATGAGCCAGAACCTGGCATCAAGGGACTGAGAAAGCCTTCTTGACCAAAAGGGGAAAGGGTGAAATTAGGCAAAATAAGGTCTCAGTGGCTGAGAGATTTCAAATGTTAAAAGGTTATCCTGGCAGTTATTCTTATGCATTCTATAGAATATCCTTTTTAGTTTATGGTATATTGGAGTGGCTGAAGGGAAGGACCTGAAACTGTTGAGCTGTGTCCAGTAGCCTTGATTCTTGAGGATGATCATGTAACTATATAACTTTTTCAGTGTGACTCTGTGATTATGGAAACTTAGTGTCTGACGGTCCTTTTATCCAGTGTATGGGTAGATGAATAAAGAAAATAAAGATAATAAATAAATAAATAGTAAAGGGAGATAAAAGATAAAAATCTAGTAGATGGAAACACTAGTGGTCAGTGAGAGGGACAGGCAAGGGGTATGAGATGTATGAGTTATTTCTTCTTTCTTTTTATTTCTTTTTCTGGAGTGATACAAATGTTCTGAAATATGATCTTACTGATGAATACACAGCTATGTGATAATATTGTGAGCCATTGATTGTATACTATGTATGGACTCTATTTGTGTGAAGATTTCTCAATAAAAATATTTTTAAAATAATAATATATGTCCCAAGATGGTGGCTTAGTGAGGTGTGGGATTTAGTTCGTCCTCCAGAGCAGCTAGTAAATAGCCAGTAACAGTACAGAACAACTGCTGGGACCACGTCAGTGACTGGACACACAGCTCACCCCAGTCTGAACCAGCTGGATCAGCTGTGAGCTCCCCCAGAACCGTGAGTTGCCCAAGCCATGGTGGCCAGTGCCCCTCCCCCACTAGCTGTTTCCCAGAGGGTAAAGGAAAGGGACTTTAACAGCAGCAGGGCAGAGCACAACCAAACGCCAACTGTGGAATTAATTCACAAATTCTGACTACTAAAAATAGGCCCCCAGCTCAGCTGAACCTTAAGTAAAATTGGAGGTCACTGGTTTTTGCCCTGGCTCAGAGGGGACAGGGGAGACAGAAAAAGAAAGTAAAAAAAAAAAAAAAAGGAGTTTTTTGGATCTGAAGAGGTCTGGGCCCTGCAGGAAAGGAGGGGGCACATAGGACCTGGAGATACACAGAGCAATGTACCAACTTAAGTTCTTGATTGGCAAACCCGAGGAACAGAGTCCTGCTCTGAAAGGATTTTTGTTTTTCTCTTTTGTGGCTGTGTTTCTAAGGATTGATTACTGTTTGGATACAGCTGCAAGACTTCCACTGCCCTAGGCAAAGGCAAAAACAGGCTTGTTTGAGAGCTTTCCTGTAATCCTTGCCTTCCCCAGGAGAGGGGTGGGGCCCAGCTCAGGTGGAATCCCTTCCTCAAGGAATTCAGACCCCAAGGGTCTGGAAACAGGGAGAGATTAAAGCCAGCCTACAAT
Organism: Tamandua tetradactyla; assembly: GCF_023851605.1. Taxonomy (NCBI): domain Eukaryota; kingdom Metazoa; phylum Chordata; class Mammalia; order Pilosa; family Myrmecophagidae; genus Tamandua; species Tamandua tetradactyla. Next base: position 193,448,464 of record NC_135331.1, read on the forward strand.
CTCTCCTCTGTCTCCACCACAACCCCAGCAGGAAGAGTCTACTGAAGTTAAAGGCACCACATCCCCTTATGCTGTTGGGAACTGTAGGCAGACAAGCACCACATACCAGGCTGGATAGGAAAATGTCGAGTCCAGAGACTGCATAGGAAAGTCTTTCAATCAACTGGGTCTCACCCTCAGGGAAAACTGACACAGATGACTCTTTCTTCCTGAGAAGTGACCAGTTTGGTCTGGGAAAATCTGACTGGGGTCCATAATACCTAAGTAGACCCTCCTAAGAGGTGGGGGAAAGGCAACATGCAGGCAGGGCAAGAAACCAAAAAACAAGAACTGAAAAATTCTGATCTATTAAATGAAACCTAAGCTAGAGGACTAGAATAAGCTGAACTGAGTCAAAGAACAGATAGACAACAAAGTCACCCAGCAAGAAAATCCCAGGGGAAAAAAAAGTGGAAACAATCTCCAGAATTAACTAATTGAGGTAATTAAGTGCCTAGACACCAGCAAAAAATAATAAATCATACTAGGAAAATTGAAGAAATGCCTCAGTCAAAGGAACAAACCAACAATACAAATGAGATACAAGAATTTAAACAATTCAGAATGTTCAAGCAGACATGGAAAACCTCATCAAAAATCTAATCAATGAATTGAGGGAGGATATAAAGAAGGCATGGAACAAACAAAAAGAAGAAATGAAAAGTCTGAAAAAACAAATCACAGAACTTATGGGAATGAAAGGCATGGTAGAAGAGATAAAAAAAAACAGTGGAAACCTACAATATCAAATTTAAAGAGACAGAAGATAGGATTAGTGAAGTAGAGGATAAAACATCTGAAATTTGACAAGCAAAAAAAAATACAGGGAAAAGAATGGAAAAATATGAGCAGGTACTCAGGGAATTGAATGACAACATGAAGCACATGAATATGCGTGTTGTGGGTGTCCCAGAAGGAGAAGAGAAGGGAAAAGGAGGAGAAAAACTACTGGAGGAAATTATCACTGAAAATTTCCCAACTTTTAGGAAAGACTTAAAATTACAGATCCAAGTAGTGCAGTGTACCCCAAAGAGAATAGATCCAAATAGATGTACTTCAAGACACTAATCAGAATGTCAGATGTCAAAGAGAAAGAGAGAATCTTGAAAGTAGCAAGAGAAAAACAATCCATCACATACAAGGGAAGTCCAATAAAACTATATGTAGATTTCTCAGCAGAACCCATGGAGGTGAGAAGACAGTGGGATGATATATTTAAGATACTAAAAGAGAAAAACTGCCAACCAAGAATTCTATATACAGCAAAACTGCCCTTCAAACATGAGGGGAAAATTAAAACATTTGCAGACAAAAATTCACTGAGAGAATTTGTGACCAAGAGACCAGCTCTGCAAGAAATACTAAAGGAGCACTAGAGACAGATAAGAAAAGACAGGAGAGAGAGCTGTGGAGAAGAGTATAGAAATGAAGACTATGAGTAAAGGTAAAAAGAAGAAAAATTAGATATGGCATATAAAATCCAAAAGACAAAATGGTAGAAGAGAGTACTGCCCAAACAGTAATAAAACTAAATGTTAATGGATTTAACTTCCCAATCAAAAGACATAGACTGGCAGAATGGATTAAAAAACAGGACCCATCTATATGCTGTCTACAGGAAATGCATCTTAGATCCAAGGATAAACATAGATTGAAAGTGAAAGGTTGGGAAAAGATGTTCCATGCAAATAACAATCAGAAAAAGAGCAGGAGTAGCTATACTAATATCCAACAAATTAGACTTCAAATTAAAACAGTTAAAAGAGATTTTAAAAAAAGGACATTATTCAACAAGAAGACATAACAATCATAAATATTTATGCACTGAGCCAGAATGCTCCAAAATACATGAAACAAACACTGAAAATAGAAATAGACACATCTACCACAATAGTTGGAGACTTCAATTCCCCACTTTTATCAATGGACAGGACATCTAGACAGAGGATCAATAAAGAAACAAAGAATTTGAATAATACAATAATGAACTAGACTTAACAGACATATATAGAATATCATACCCTACAATAGCAGGATACACCTTTTTCTCCAGTGCTCACGGATCATTCTAAAGAATAGACCATATGCTGGGTTACAAAGCAAGTCTCAATAAATTTAGAAAGGTTGAAATCATACAAAACACTTTCTCAGATCATATAGGAATGAAGTTGGAAATCAATAATAGGCAGAATGCCTGAAAATTCAAATATATGGAGGCTCAACAACACACTCTTAAACAACCAGTGGGTCAAGGAAGAAATTACAAAAGAAATCAGTAAAAATCTCGAGGCAAATGAAAATGAAAACACAACATATCAAAACTTATGGGACACAGCAAAGGCAGTGCTGAGAGGGAAATTCATTGCCATAAAATGCCTATATCAAAAAGAAGAAAGAGCAAAAATCAAGGAATTAACTGTCCACTTGGAAGAAGTAGAGAAAGAACAGCAAATTAACCCCAAAGCAAGCAAAAAGAAAGAAATAATGAAGATTAGATCAGAAATAAATGAAACTGAGGACATGAAAACAACCAAGAAAATCAACAAAGCCAGAAGCTGGTTCCATGAGAAAATCAATAAGATTGATGGAAGCTTAGCAAAATTGACAAAAAGAAGAAGAGAGAGAATACAAATAAATAAGATCAGAAATGGAAGAGGAGACATAACAACTAACCCCACAGAAATAAACAAAGTAATGAGAGGATACTATGAACAACTTTATCTTAATAAGCTAGACAATTGTAGATGAAATGGACAACTTCCTAGAAAGGCATGAACAACCAACATTGAGTTAAGAAGAAAAAGACAAAATTCAACATCCTTTCTTGTTGAAAACACTTCAAAGGATAGGAATAGAAGGGAACTTCCTAACATAATAAAGGGAATATATGAAAAACCCACAGTTAACATCAACCTCAATGGGGAAAAACTGAAAACTTTCTCCCTAAGATCAGGAACAAGACAAGAATGTCCACTATCACCATTGCTATTCAACATTGTGTTGGAAGTTCTAGCCAGAGCAATTAGACAAGAAAAAGAAATACAAGTCATCGAAATCGTAAAGGAAGAAGTAAAACTCTCACTGTTTGCAGATGATATGATGCTATATGTTGAAAACCCTGAAAAATCCACAGCAAAACTACTAGAGCTAATAAATGAGTACAGCAAAGTGACAGGCTACAAGATCAACACTCAAAAATCTGTAGTGTTTCTATACACTAGTAATGAACAATCTGAGGGGGAAATCAAGAAAAAAATTCATTTACAATTGCAACAAAAGAATAAAATATTTAGGAATAAACTTAACTAAAAATACAAAAGACCTATACAAAGAAACTACAAGAAATTGTCAAAAGAAATCACAGAAGACCTAAATAAATGGAAGGGCATGCCATTTTCATGGATTGGAAGGCTAAATATAGTTAAGATGTCAGTTCTACCTAAATTGATGTACAGATTCAATGCAATACCAATTAAAATCCCAAAAACTTACTTTTCAAAAATACAAAAACCAATAACCAAATTTATCTGGAAGGGCAGGGTGCCCCAAATAGCTAAAAGTATTCTGAGGAAAAAAAGTGAATTTGGAGGTCTCACGCTACCTGACTTTAAGGGATATTATGGATGCTACAGTGGTCAAAACAACATGGTACTGGCATAATGATAGATATACTAACCAATGGAATTGAATACAGTGTTCAGATACAGACCCTCTCATCTATGGACAATTGATCTTTGATAAGGCAGTCAAGCCAACTCACCTGGGACAGAACAGTCTCTGCAACAAATGGTGCCTAGAGAACTGAATATCCACATGCAAAAGAATGAAAAAGGATCCATATCTCACACCCTATACAAAAATTAATTCAAAATGGATCAAAGACCTGAACATTAGAGCTAAGACCATAAAACTGTCAGAAGAAAATGCAGGGAAATATCTTATCAATCTTATAATAGGAGGCAATTTCCTAGACCTTATACCCAAAGCGCGAGCATTGAAGAAAGAAAAAAATAAATGGGAACGCCTCAAAATTAAACACTTTTGTGCATCAAAGAACTTCATCAAGAAAGTAAAAAGATAGCCTACACAATGGGAGACAATATTTGGAAATTATATATCAGATAAAGGTCTAGTATCCAGAATATATAAAGAGATTGTTCAACTCAACAACAAAAAGACAGACAACCCAATTATAAAATGGGCAAAAGACATGAACAGATACTTCTCAGAAGAGGAAATACAAATGGCCAAAAGGCACGTGAAAAGATGCTCGACTTCCTGGCTGTTAGGGAAATGCAAATCAAAACCACAATGAGATATCATCTCACACCCACCAGAATGGCCATTTTCAATAAAACAGAAAACGACAAGTGCTGGAGAGGATGTGGAGAAAGAGGTACACTATCCACTGTTGGTGGGAATGTCAAATGGTACAACCACTATGAAAGGCAGCTTGGTGGTTCCTCAGGAAGCTAAGTATAGACTGCCATATGATCCAGCAATACCATTGCTAGGTATCTACTCAGAGGACATGAGGGCAAGAACACAAACAGACATTTGCACACCAATGTTTATAGCAGCATTATTTACAACTGCCAAGAGCTGGAAACAGCCAAAATGTCCATCAACACATGAGTGGCTAAGCAAGCTGTGGTATATACACACAATGGAATATTATGCAGCTGTAAAACAGAATAAAGTGATGAAGCATGTAACAACATGGATGGACCTTAAGGACATTATGCTGAGTGAGATTAGCCAGAAACAAAAGGGCAAATACTGTATGCTCTCATTGATATGAACTGGCATTAGCAAATGAACTTGGAGAATTTCAGATGATAACAGAGACCATCAGGAGATAGAAATAGGGTAGATATTGGATAATAGGAGCTGAAGGGATACAGATTGTGCAACAGGACTGATTGTAAAAATTCAGAAATGGATAGCACAATACTACCTAACTGTAATACAATAATGTTAGAACACTGAATGAAGCTGAATGTGAGAATGATAGAGGGAGGAGGGCTGGGGCACAAATGAAAGCAGAAGGAAAGAAAGATGATAAAGACTGAGTTGGAATAATCTAGGAATGCCTAGAGTTTATTATGATAGTGACTAAATGTGCAAATTTTAAAATGTTTCTGCATGAGGAAGAACAAGGGAATGTCAAAATGCAGGATGTTAAAAATAGATGGTAATTAATATTTTAAAATTTTAACATATGTGTGAAACAAGCAAAAAATGTTTATTTGGTACAAAATTTCTATTTTGACTAGTGCATTTCCTAATATAACTTATGTGGACAGCTTAATCAAACACCATAGTACTTGGAACCTTGTGTAGGGTATGAGATTTTGTAGGTTTGTCCAGAGTGATGCCCAGATAAATCCCAGAATGATTTGAACAGTGAATAGGGAAGTATTTGCAGAGTCCCCTAGGGGATAATGGTGAGAAAGGGGGAAAATTCAACTTCCCCAAGTGGAGAATTCTTGATATTCTCACAAGCTCACAAGCACCAAAGCAAAAGGCCAAGACTTCAATCTTGGGGGTTGTACATATGAAACTTAATCCTGTAAAGGATAGCCTAAGCCTACTTAAAATTAGGCCTAAGAGTCACCCCCAAGAGAACCTCTTCTGTTGCTCAGATGTGGCCTCTCTCTCCAGCCAACACAACAAGCAAACTCACCACCCTCCCCCTCTCTATATGGGACATGACTCCCAGGGGTGTGGACCTTCCTGGCAACAGAAATCCTAGAATGAGTTGGGACTCAGCATCAAAGATTGAGAAAATCTTCTCGACCAAAAGGGGGAAGAGCGAAATGAGACAAAATGAAGTGTCAGTGGCTGAGAAATTCCAAACAGAGTCGAGAGGTTATCCTGGAGGGTATTCTTATGCATTAAATAGATATCACCTGTTTAGTTAAGGTGTCATGAAGAGGCTGGAGGAAATTGCCTGAAAATGTGGAGCTGTGCTTCAGTGGCCATGTTTCTTGAAGATAATTGATGATATGGCTGTCGTAGTGTGACTGTGTGGTTGTGAGAGCCTTGTGTCTGATACTACTTTTGTCTACCTTATCGACGGACAAGTAAAACATATGGATTAAAAATAAATAAATAATAAGGGGAGTAAATGCTGGTGATCGGTGAAGGGGAGGGGTAAGGGATATGATATGTATGAATTTTTTTCTGTTTCCTTTTTATTGCTTTTTCTGAATTGATGCAGATGTTCTAAGAAATTATCATGATGATGAATATACAACTATGTGATGATAGTGTGAGTTATTAATTATATAACAAGAACGGAATGATCATATGAAAAGAATGTTTGTATGTGGTTATGTATCATAAATAAAAATAAATTAATTTTTTTTAAAAGGGAGGGGTAAGAGGTATGGTATGTATGAATTTTTTTCTGTTGTCTCTTTATTTCTTTTCCAAATTGATGCAAATGTTCTAAGAAACGATCATGATGATGAATATGCAACTATGTGATGATATTGTGAATTACTGATTATGTATATAGAATCGAATGATCATATGTTAAGATGTTTGTGTTTCTTTGTTGTCATTTTTTAATTTTAAAAATTAATTTAAAAAATTTTAAATAATAATAATAGAGACAAACATCTTCACTAGGAGAGGAAAGACTTTCTTTAACATGACAAAAAAGCACTAACCATAAAGGAAAATGATGATTACCACATTAAATTAGTAACTTTATTTTGGGGGTGTTGGAACTATTCTGTGTCTGAAGTTTGGTAGTGGTTACACCGCTCTATGTGCTGCTCAAAAGTCATAGATCTATACACAAAGAGAGTGGATTTTACTGTATATAAATTAAGCCTCAATAAATCTGAATTTAGAAAGGGAGTGGTAAAGGGTATAGAAAAAAATAGGGGAAACAAAGGCTAAAATATATTGGGTAAATGGAAATACTAGCATTCAATGAGAGAAAAGGGTAAGGGGTATGGTATGTATGAGTTTTTTTCTTTCTTCTTTTTATTTCCTTTTCTGAATTGTGAGTTATTGATTATATACCAAGAATAGAATGATCATATGGTAAGAATGTTCATGTTTGTATGTTGTTACGTTTAAAAAAAATTTTTAATAAATAAATCTGAACTTAAAAATGAAAAAAAAAATTCAAAATTAAACTCATTGCTATTTTAAGTGAGATAAAACCCACAAAGTATTTGTTTTAATAAGGAATCCAATATGATGATGGGGTTTTTAATACTGTTATGCATAAAGGAAGAAGAAAAAAACATTTTTTTTTCAGGCATGACAAAGAAACTCCATACTGTTTGTACTTTTCAGAATTCAGAGATAATTTATTACCAGCAACAAGTTATTAAATCAGTCAATCAAATGTGCACACTCATGGGGTTATAATCTACACTTCATAGAGCATAGCTACAACCATGAGGTCTGGAACTCTTCATACGCAAAATATACTTCTGAGGATAATTCGTTCCATAGGAGACGATGTAAGATTCTCTTGTTAGTTTACAAACAAGGCACCACATTGAATAAAAGAAGACTGACATTTGAGGAATATTCTGAACTTATCATTTTATCAGAACTAGCTTTAGGATATAGCATGTGGCATAATTTTATTCTTGGCCTGGTGGCTTAGTCTCTTTCTCTCCCTCCCTCGCCATTTTGGCACATCCGGTTCTTCTAAGCCTCTGAATTACAAGCCTCACCAGCGACTAGTGATGATGCAGCCTTGTCTCTCTAACCCTATTGGCCTTCTCCTTAGTCCTCCACCTACCCAACATCCTCTGCTATGGGTACACTCAGGAACAGCATCTCTATGGTCACAGTCACTCATCCGTCCTCCCTGTGTGATTGGCTACCCTCCCCTGGAGGCCACGCCCTAACTCCGCCTCTCCTCAAACTGTATATAATCCAGGGCTCGTCAAGCCTCATGGTCTTTAGCTTCTGGCGCCCTGGCATAAGCGTCTACCAACAATAAAGCTACCTCGCTTCATGCCTTAATTGACTCGGCCTCCAGTCCTTTAGACCCGCAGCGAGGTCTCCTGTGCGCGTCCCTTGGACCCAGACCCCCGGCTCGAGCCCCTTTTCTGCGTGCGGCAGTGTCGTCTAGCAAGCAGTGAGAAGCTGAGGAGTAGAGGGTCCCCGATAGCTTAGCGGTTGGGCCAAACCGCAATAGCATAGTACATTTTCTGCATCTGCACAAGAAGATGGGCCATATTTTTTAATTTTGGTGATTCCTTTAACTGGCATTAGAAGAGGTTATGTTTTCAAGACTAAATACTGGAATTCCAATAAGAACTGGCCTGGAAAGTTTGAAACTAAAAATGTGGAGAATAAAATTGAAGTCTAGAATACGAGGGATGTAATTCTTCACACCTGTGCTTACTAAGCATTTTTTAATACAAGTTAAAGATATCACTTTTATCTATCAACTGAGAGATATATATTTTTAATAATAGATTTTTCAATGAAATCTCAGAAGAACAGAAGCTCTCAAGCACTGTTGAAGGGTGTGAAAAACAATTGGTATATCTTTCTAAAGAACAATTTGGCAAACAGTACCAAAACCTTAAAAATCTTCAACTTGGAAGTTCTACTTCTCAAAATTTATTCTAGGGAAATAATCAGAAGTACACACACACAAAAAAAATAATTTACAAAGATGCACATTAAGGCATCATTTACTATAATGAAAAATTGAAAACAACTCAAAAATCTGAAACCATGGCTAGGATGAAGTAAATTATAGTACAATCAGAGAAAGGATTCTACATGGGTTTTGTTTGTTGCTTTTGCATGGGCAGGCACTAGGAATCGAACCCACATTTCCGGCATGGCAGGTTAGAACTCTGCCACGGTTGCACCGCCCCCTTTGTTTTTTTTAATGGGAATATTTAATGGTACAGAGAAACGTTCCTGATATGTTATTGCTTCTTTTGTTTGCTTGCTTGGTGTTGGCTGGGGTTGGAGGTGAGGATGGGACTGCTTGAGTTCTCCTACTCTCCAGCCCATGGGACAGGATCACCACAGGGCCATGCCCCATCTCTTCATCCTACTCACTCTAAGGTGTTTGCTTGAATATGAAGGTATCCTTATAAAATATACTTCTTAGTTGAGTGTGTATGCGTGTATAAATTTTACATAAGTGGTAATATGCTATAGAATAAGGCAGAAGAAATGGTATGTTACTTCTGAGGTTAGGTTAGGAGAGAAACTGCAGCTCTCCCTCTCTCTCTCTCTCTCTGTCTCTGTCTCTCTCTCTCTCTCTCTCTCTCTCAAGCCCCTCAACACCATCAGTTGCTCTGGGGGGAGCCTCATGGAGAGGGCCAAAGGGCAAAGAACCGAGTCCTTCTGCCGGCAGGAGCGATGAGTGACCCTCCGGAAGTGGCCCCTCCAACCCCGCAAAGCCCTCACGGGCTGCAGGCCTGGTGACATCCATCGGGAACCTCCTGAGACCCCTGGGCCGCAGCCCCCGCCAGGCCACGCTCCAATTCTTGGCCCACAGAAACTGAGGTGTAATGCTGTGTTGCTCTCAGGTTTTCCTTTCTGAGAATTAGCTATTTATTCCATTTATTTCTCTTTTTTAAAGTATTCCCCCTTTTCGTGCATTTATTCCTTACATATTCTAAATGTTAACCCCGACAGCTCATTATTTCGCCATTATCTGCAGCCAGCACACTCTATATGCTAAGTGGGTCTGTGCCGCCCCTTGTGGAACGTAAATCTTTCATTGTGATGTGCACAGTACATTCACTTTTCACCTTATGGTTTATACTTTGGGGAGGGGGCATTGTCTTTCTTAGGAAGTGTTTCTCACCCCAAGATCACAAAGCATTCTCTGACATTTTCTCCTATCGCTTTCCAAGACTTTAATTCCCCTGGTACTTCCCTTAAGTCTCCTCACTGTGGTATGTATTCAGGTGGTTTGTTGTTTAGAGTGTTTTCCATCACTCATCACTCATAAAGCCGATCGCCAGCTTTATGAAATATTTTATGTTGAAAAAGTCTAGTCCATGACTGAAAGTGGGTGAGATTCATGAGGACAGTATTTAAATAACAGCCACTACGCGATCTTGAACAGCATACTTCATCTCTCTGTGTCTCAATTCACTCACCTATAAAATTGGAATAATATTTATTTACTCACAGGATTACAGTGCAGACTGAGTGAAATAAAGCAGGTAAAAGCAATCTAAGAACTAGCAGCAAAGACAGGCACTCACCCAGAAATGACCGCTCACGCTGCGCTAGGAGCCGCTCGGGCCTCATGAATTCACCTGAGCACCGAGGGGCGGGCCGCGGGGCGGGCGCACACCTGGACAGGGCTCCGGCGCGACTTCACCTGCGTGACTTCACCTGCGCGCCGAGGCGGGGGGCGCGGGGCGGGCGCACACCTGGACAGGGCTCCGGCGCGACTTCACCTGCGCTCCAAGGAGGGGGGGCGCAGGGGCCGCAGGGGGTGTAAGACGAGCCAAGACTGGCCGGCAGTCCAAACCAGAGACAGAGAGTCCGGTGTGGCGGGCGGTGAGCCCCGGTCAGGCCTCTCCGGGAGGAAGACCTAGATGCTGAAGCGTCCAGGGATGAGAAGAGGGAGAAAGAGGAAAGAGGGAGGGAGGAGAGCGCCTGCCCTCGCGCCCGCGGACCTGGAGTAATAATAATAAAGCATATGGATTAGGGTATCGCGTGGCTGAACACATTTTGTGCATCATTTACTTTATTCCTCACAACAACCCTATGTAGTAAATGTTATTATTCTCATTTTATAGGCGAGAACTCTGGGGTTTGGGGATGTGAAGAGATGAAATTGTTGGTCAGTTTGTTCATCTTCCATAATAACTAGCATAATACAAATCTACACTGACCCCCAGTGTACATGGAAGGACTGATGGCCGCAGCCGCTGTCCTCCTTACAGCTGTGCTCATTCTCCTTTCGTCCTCCCCTCCTGATCTGGTTTGGGGTAGTTGTTCGTTTGTTTGTATTTTGACTTAAGCCATTTCATCTCTGAATTGACCAGCTATCAGGCAGCGCTCTGGTGAGGGAGTAGAGACGACTGTGCTAAGATACAAGATCAGGGGAGCCAATTAGCTTGATGAGGAGAAGTGGAAAACAGGCATTAATAATTCAAAATAGCCCCTTCCCCAAACACATCCAGGACTCCACTTACACTGCTCCCTAAAAACAGGAACCTGAAAAGAACTGAAGCATTCCCAGGCCCCGGGTGCTGCCTACCGGAAAGACACACTTCGTTCCTTCGGGACCCACGGTTCTCCGACTACTCAACCCACATCCACAGATGAGCCCCCTGAGCTCAATCACTATGTTTGCTGATACCAGCAGCTGCACATTTCTAAAGAAAACCCAGAGGAAGGCAGCTTTCAGCTGATCTATTGATAATGCACCAGTAGAGTTAGTAAGCTGGAAAGATGTACTTACAGACTTCACCCAGGAAGAGTGGTGCCCGCTGGCCACACCCCAGAGAAGACTGTTCAGAGATGTGATACTGGAGAATATCAGTTATCTGGTCTCAGTGGCACATCAGATCTTTAAATCAGATGTATGTTTCCATCTGATTTAAAGATGGAGGAGCTGGGGAAAGAAGGAATTGAATTTTTTCCATTTCAGAAAAGGAAAGTGGTCCTAAAAAAACAAGTAATGCTATCCATGCAACATAGCAACAGGAAAGAAATCTGTACCATCATGTCATTAAAGCAGAGCTCTCATACTCAGAAGAATGGCATTACATGTAACGAACTGCCAGAAGATTTTAATCTAAGTTCCAGCATGACTCAACATGTGTTAACATATGTAACTTTTCACATGGGAAAGAAATCCTGCTTCAACAATCTATTTGGAAAAGCCCTCAGTGATCAGCCATCTTTTAAGAAACAAAAGCAAATTTGTACTAGAACTAAATTATATGAATGTCATCTAATTGGTAAATTCTTCATTTAAAGCTCTGGCCTTACACATTACAATAAAACTCACATTGGAGGAAAAAACATATGAATGCTATCTATGTGGGAAAGCCTTCAGCCATTCTGGCTTTCGAAGACATGAGAAAACTCACACTGGAGAGATTCCACAAGACTATCCTCTATGTGGGGAAACCCTGGTTTATTTTTATAACCTTAGACAACACGACACAAGTCGAACTGGAGAGAATCCCTAGGAATGCCATATGTGCAAAAGGCCTTAGAGAACAATGAGGGAACTCATTCTACAAACGTCTTGGATATGGAAGAGATTTTAGCCCTTGAGCCAACCTTTCAACATACTAGAGCACTCCCATGCTGAAGAAATACTGTAATCAACCTGGGAGAGCTTTTAATTAGTCTTCTTTTAGTAGGAAGAGCTTTTACTTCACCAAACTAAGTCAATTCATCCTGAAGATAGCCAGTGTAAATGTTACCCATGACGCGAAGTCTTTACTAGATGGCTGGATAATAAACAACATGAGAGAACTCATAACATAAAAATAAAAATGAAGCAAAGAATCCTCACTACAGATAGAGGAGACTAGCATGAAGAGGGGTTATTCAGGAAGTGACTCACAGGGCCTCAGTGCAGGAAGGCACGACGCAGCTCCAGGATACCCAGGATTTGGCAAACTACACCACTTTCATCCTTATATCAAAGCAAAAATTTTTAGACAAACTGATCTTATAAAGTCAAGGTTAATTAATTCAAGGAGAGAACTTGCAAGATGACAAAGGAGTGTCCCCCATTAAAAGATTTGGAAGCTGTGAATTTTTATATGGGGGGGATGAGACATAGAGCAGGAAAATGTGCCTCATTTAACAATCATAAAACCATCCTGTCCCTGTCTCTTGGTAAAGTAAACTCAGGGGCACCACCATCTGTGTTGGGAAGCTTCCAGGGAGGGCTTCATAAGAAATAAAAAAGAAATAATTAGCAATGCATGTGACTGCTATTTAGAAAGACCCAGGAGCAGTTTTGTGCCCAGATACTGTCAGACAAGAGCCAACGAACGCTGAGAAACTAAACCTCAGTTTAGTACCGTTTTTAGTAACTGAAAAAAGCCAGTTGGCAAAATTTAAAAGTCTGCTTTTTCTCAAGCAGCTATCAATACATTTCTCACGGGTGCATTCAGACGCCTGTTTCTCAATTTTGCCACAATTGTTCTTTGACAGTTATAATGTTTCCCTCGTCCCTTTCTTAGAAAACAAACAAACAAAACAGACCAACCGCAGGTTCCCGAAAGAGGAGAGAGCAGGAGCTGCGGCCCGCGCAGTCGCGGAGCGGCTGGGGTCGGGAAACTGGTTCCCGTAGGCCAGGGGCTCGGGCACTAGACGGACCACGAGCTTCACGCTCAGCGGACCTGCTTGGGGGCCGGGGCTGAGTGCTGGGGCTAGGAGCTTTGGCCCAGCGTGGAGAAAGGAAGGGTGCAGACTTAATTAAGCTCAAGGACATGGCACACATGTCCTTGCCAGGTCTGTGGCAGGCCAGCAGGGGAACGTGGACGCGCCCTGGGCAGCGCAGGGGAGGCCGCGGCGCCGGGAAACCTGCCCGCGAGGCCCCACGTGGGGACGACTCCAGGATCTCCTCCACGCGAAAAACCCGGGCGCGTCCACCGCAGGGTGGCTGAGGCCTGTGCCTGCGAGGCTGGCTACGCCAACCCTCATCCGGATTGCGTCTACACCTCTTTCCTTTCCCCAACCCCGTTTTCTCTTCCCCTTCTCTGCAATAAAGTTGCCGGCATATAGAGAGGCAATCCCACTTGTCAGCAATTTGGACCTACTGTATTATGAAATGAAAGAGAAAATGAGTCAAAAAATAGTCTAGGAGAGGTAAAACTTTTCTAAAAAGTAGTGAAATCGAGCTCCCATTTCCTACCGGATTATTACGAATCCCAAAGCAAGATCTCATGGTTGGGAAAACTGTTACTGTTTCCTGCGCTGCCTCCACTTCAGGTGCAGAGAAGAGGCGCCCACCTGCTGGGCGCTGGGACGTCCTGCCCAGAGAGCCCTTCAGACGCTGCAACCTAGGGCGCACTCCTGATTTGCTTTCTGTTTTCACCTCTCTTTACTTTTCCTACTGTTTGGAGGCCAGAAATAGATGGTGGAGAAGCCATAACGCAGTCGGCAGGCAGGGGAAAAGGGGATATGGGGCAGTTGTGAGAGAAGAGAGCACAGAGCCAGCGCTCTTGTATGGCAGAGTTTTCAAAGTGCGGCCTTTAGCTCGACGGCATCAACTGTCCCGGAGAATTTGTTTGAAATACAAATTCTGGGATCCAACTCCAGAGCTTCGCAATGGTGGTTCTGACGCTTCAGTCCAGGACCCCCGCCCCGCCCCGCCCCTCGGCCCTGCGCGCACACGGCGGCCGCTCCTCTCCCGGCTGCTGCCCTCCGACCCGCCCACCGCCAGTGCCCAAGCGGCCAGAAAGGGCGACTGAAGCTTCCTCCAGACATCTCCGAGGGTCAGTCAGTCGTCTCCGAAATTTCCTGCTCACTGAATGTCCCAGAGGAATGAGTTAAAATGTTAAAGCGCTAGGACAGTAGCTGGCACTCTATCAGCGCCAGACAGCTGGTCATCAAATAAGCAAATCACAGAAACTTCAGCGCTTAGTTCTGCACATGAAATCCAAATTATATTCTGGGTTTGCGGCAGAAAGTACCGAAAGGTGTCATATACAATTTAATGTTTAGCTGTTACAAGTGTCCCTCTTTGCCTTGGGTAAAAATATTAGAAAGGGGAAGACTTCCTCTGGCGGGTTGGAAAAGGGGGAGCCACGTTCCCCGACCGGAGCCGAACCCGGGTCGCGGCGGTGAGAGCGCAGAGCCCTAACCACTAGGCCACGGGGAGGGTGCGGGGCCTGCCGAGGTGGACCCGTGAGGTCCGTGAGCCGCAGCGTTCACGAGGGGTGCGCCGGTGCGGCCAGGACTGGGGCGACCCGGCCACCTGCGGTTCCGGACCAGCCCAGCCAACCCGGGACAAGCGATAGCCCCAGTCCCACACTTCTCCTGACGGCAATGTACTATTTTCTCCTTGTATTTCACCTCATAGAGTGGGGAGCTCCTCGAAGACAAATCTTTTTTTAATTTATCTTTGGTTCTCTTAGAGTGCGTGTCACGGAGTCTGTCCATTATGTATTTAATATTAAGCAACTAAAGACTGAAATATTAAAGCCATGGGTCTTCATTCCAAGGCCCCGCGGCCAGGGGCGGGGTAGGTGGGCTGGGCTGGGCGGGAGTCAGGCTGGAGCACCTCGAGGTCCTCGGTTCAGCCCGGGCTTGGGCAGAGAGCGTCTGCTCTTGCACAGACCACAGCTTTGCCTTTTACCTACAAACACGACCCCAAACCTGGAAAGAATGAGCAAGTGTTTCTTTAACCCATAAAGGAAGACTCAGAAAGACTGTGCGATGAAGACATTTTCAGTAGGACAGTCCTGGGGGTATCTCCACCTCAGTAGTAAAAAACAGAGGCAAAGGTGCTTAGGAACTGCTTTTCTCCCTCCGGGGTGATATTCAGTATCTTCTTTCGCTTTCTCGCCTTGGGGTCTGCTCCACATCTGCTATGCTTTTCTTTCTCCAAACTATTTCTTCTTCATTCTCAAGAAGTTATCCCAACAACTAAGCCCAAAGTCCAGGGACCCTAAAAGGACCCTCCTTCCTCTTGGTCTACTTCATGAACCTCTTTCCCAGCTTCGAATACCAAAAGGTACTCACCCTCCAGATAAATGTGGGAAGAGAGAAGTCTAATTTGATGGGTACTAATTATATATTTTTTAATCTTTGTTTCTCAATAAATATTTGTTGAGTAGGGGACCCTGACAGAGCGGTCATTGGAAAACAGGGAGCCACCTGAATTGCACTGAAGAGGTGGCTCCTGACCGCTGAGGACAGTGCCTGAAGTGAAAGTGACCAGGCAGAAATTTTAAGAAAGGACGGAGGACGTTGACCGGTTTCACAGGCAGGATCAAGAATTGCCCATGTTACCTGCAGAGTCGAGCAGTCCGGAAGGAGGCTGACAAGTCCCTAGAAGTTCTAACCTACTGCGGATGACTGTCTTGGATTATCAGGTTGTCGTGCAACGCAATTCGTAAGCAGTTGTATCTGCAAAATAGGCCTTTGGTTTGGGGAAAGGCAGAGCGGACAGGCCACTAACGAGTTTCTTCCATGTGTGAAAAACCTGAATACCACCCCACCGTGAAATCCCGCGGTCCTCTGTAAGGAAACATAGGGCTGTATTAATCGTTTTGAGAAATAAAATCCCGAAAATGGAAAGAAAAGAGCCGGGTGGACCGTCGAAGGAGGAACTGCGGGCTTTGCTCCGGGCGCTTCCTTAGGCAGCCTGGTGGCCGCAGGCCCCCGGGGCCCCCACGTCGGGGCAGCCCGGTACGGACCCCGCTCCCCGCGAACACCAGACCCAGCGACAGCAGCGGCCCGGAAAGCTGGGGTCCCAGGCGCGCCCCGAGCCCGGCGCCGGCCGCTGCCGCCTCCTGCCCGCGCCAGTGTCGGCGACAGCACCTGGCACCGAGGCGGACACGCAGGGAGCGCTAGCAGGGACCGCAATGCACGTCCCTTACCAGGCCCCCATTCGAATCTTTGCAAAGACCAGTAAGTGCGGCACGGAAAGGGGAAGCTCTGGGAGGAGGACGCTGGGCAAACTGGAATCACTGTGAGATGCGGAAACGCAGTTTCTGCTCGCGCAGGCCTGAGGCCAGAGTCCGCCTGTGTCAGAGGCTCGGGTTAGGCCCAGGCTGCTGAGCAGCGATCCCTGCTGCCAGCTATGAGGCGGGCCACGCTTTGCAACCTGACGGTTCCACTCTTTTTCATTTATTTCAACAGCCACATCATTTCGAAGTTAGAATATTATAGTAAAAGGGGGTGGGAAGATACCCACAGTTCCACCCCCACCCCCTATAGTCAACTGACTATGCACATTTCTCTTCTTTTTAGTTCTTGTTCTTATGCATACATAAGGTTTTACATGGTTTAAACCATGGTATTTGCAGAATTTCATTTTGGGTGCATTTTCACTTTTGTGCTAAGTGTTAAATATATAAAGCGAATTGTTCAATTACTCCTTCTGCAGAACACCATTAACTGAGATGGTTTTTTGTGCTGATTGCTCTAAACTCAGCTTGGGTATTTGAGCCGCAAAATGCACTTTTTCACTTGTTTATGGCCTGATAAAGGATAGAAACAAGTAAATCAGTAAAACTCAAAATGCACTAATATATTCTTTGATACTTGTAAAGGCAGGGTGTTGTGTACAGGATGGTTTACTGGAGGAGATGATAATTGCAATACGTCTTAAAGATGAGCTATAATTAAGCAAATAAGCATGGTGTATTAGTTTGTTAAACTGCAGAAAGGCAATAAATCAGAAATGGAGTGGCTTTAAAAAGGGAATTTAATGTTACAAGTTTACAGTTTCAAGGAAGGAAAGTGTCCAAATTAAGGCACCAACAAGAAGCTACCTTCACTCAAGAAAGGTTAATGCCATCCAGAACACCTCTGTCAGCTGGGCAGTCACATGGCTGGCATCTGCTGGCCCCTTGCTCCTGGGCTCCATTGCTTTCAGCCTCTGTTCCTCTGGGGGTTCCTCACTTGGCTTCTCCAGGGCTGGCTTTCATCTCTTGGCTTCCCTTGGCTCTTTCCAGGTTCTGGCTTGCTTAACATCTCATGGTGATGTCTACTGAGCTCCAAGCATCTCCAGACATCTTTGTCTCTGTTCTGACTCTCTCCAAAATGTTTCCTCTTTTAAAGGACTCCAGTAAACTAGTCAAGTCCCACATGGAATGGGTGGAGTCACATCTCCATCTAATCAAAATGTCACACCCACGATTAGGCATGCCCTATATCCATGGAGAAAACTGAATCAAAAGTTTCCATCTACATGCAAATGTACTAAGAAATGATGATCATGCATCTATGTGATGATGTTAAGAATTACTGATTGCATATGTAGAATGGAATGATTTCTAAAGGTTGTGTTAATTTCTTTTTTTTCTTTAATTAATTAAAAAAAAATCAATTGGCCATAGGTACGAGGGTCTATTTCTGAACTCAATTCAATTCTGTTGGTCCATATATCTGGCTTTGTGCTGGTTCTGGGCTGTTTTGACCATCATAGCTTTGTAATGTGCTTTAAAGTCAGGAAGTGTGAGTCCTCTAACTTTGTTCAGTTTTTCAGGATGTTTTTGGCTATTTGGGGTCCCCTACCCTTCCAAATAAATTTGGTAATTGGCTTTTCCATTTTTGCAAAAAAAAAAAAAAGTTTCCATCTACAGTGTTGAATCAGAATTAAAAGAAATGGCTGCCCCCACAAAAGAGGATCAGGATTAAAACTTGGCTCTTCTGGGGTACATAATAGCTTCAAACTGGCACAGATGGGCATGGAAAGATCCTCCTAGGCTGAGGCTGCAGCGTGTACAAAATTGTAAGGTATGTCTATCTAGGAAAATCACTAGTTCCACGGTTCAATTAGACCTGAGCCTTCACATGGGTCAAAAGGAAAAAGACAAGGCTACAAAGGAAAATAAAGAGTTTTTGTGTGGTAGGTAGTCTCCAAAGACAGTCCCCAATTATAACATGCCTCTCTGTAATCTCACCCTTGTATAATCCATTCCAACAGTGAATCTTGACTAACCTAATAGAGTTCCACTGAAGTGACACTGTGCCAGTCCCAGGCCTGAGACATGAGAAATCTTGCAGCATCCACCTTGGTTCCTTGGAATGCTCAGTCTGGAGAAGCTCCCTCTCAGAACCCATCCATCAGGCTCATGCCACATGGAAAGGTTATGGCCAGGCATTCCGGGCAACAGCCTTAGCTGACCTTCTAGCAGACCTCTGACATCGACTGCCAATTCTGTGAGTAAGCTCTCTTAGACATTCCAGCCCAATCAAGCCGGCAGATGGCATCCAATGGAGCAGAATCATCCATCTGAACCCAATCAACCCAGAGACTCATGGGAGATAATAAAGTGGTTGGCATTTTAACCCATGTATAGTTGCTATTGCTTCTCATAACTGATTACCACAAATGTAGTTGGCTTTAAACAACACAAATGTATTATCTTACTGTTAGTTTTATAAGTCAGAAGCTGGTATGGTCTTACAAGTCTAAAATTGAGGTGTTAGCAGGCTGTAGTCCTCACTGTAGTTGATAAAATGTGATTCCTTGTGGTTTTAAGGCCAAGGTCCCCATTTTCTTACTGGCTATAAACTGAAGGTTATTTCCAGCTTCTAAAGGCCCCCTTCCTTCATCTTCAGAGCCAGCAATGGTGAGTGGAGTCCTTCTCACATCACATCCCTTTGACCAACTCTCTGCTTCTCTCTTCCACTTTTACAGAGTCTTGAATTAACTTGGGCCTACTCAGGTAATCTAACAAAAGGTCCTTAACCTTAATCATCTGCAAAGTCCCTTTCCCATGTAAACTAACCTCTTCACAGGTTCTAGGGATTAGGAGAGGAATATCTTTGGGAGGCTATCAATATGCCTATCACAGGCAATTATGTTTTTTGTTTTTTTACATGGGCAGGCACCGGGAATTGAACCTGGGTCTTCTGGCATAGCAGGCGAGCATTCTTGCCTGCTGAGCCACCGTGGCTCGCCCTAAGCCATTATGTTTTGTAATGATTTGCTACATATTAATAATGAGAATACATTGTGAGGGGTACTTAATGTTAACTTGAACTTAAATTATTAACCTCAAAAGCTATAAGGAAAAAAAAAGCTATAGGGAGACACAGAAGTGCTCTTCTAAGCAAAAAAAATCATTGTGACCAGTATTTGTGCAAGCTTGTCCCATTAGTTCTGTGGAAGGAGAGCCAGAGCTGGCACACAGAGTGCCTTTGTGCAAGTTACATAGCAACAACCCACTTCAGTGGATGAATTTCAGAATGGCAACCCTCAGGGCTGATGAAATACACAAAATAGAAAATGCCACTTCTCTCCAGGTGAGGTGAACTCATGACCTGGCTCTCCAAGTTCAGGTCAAATTTCACCCCCATTCGTCTTCTCCATAAGTGCCTTTTGCACGGCACCTGTGTGTAGAGAAGCAATGGGAGGCAAGCAAGGCTAGATACAGAGAAACCTGATTGGAATCCATTGCAGTAATCCAGGAAAATCATAGAGGGAGGAGAAGTAGAAAAGGGGGGATTAGGTAGAAGATGATAAAGACTTTGAGTAAAATAGCAGCAGCAGTCTGGCAGTGGAATGAAAGGGACAGATTCAAGAAGTCCTGAGGAGGTAGAACTCATGGGACTTGGGTAGTGTTCTGGTTTGCTAGCTGCCGGAATGCAATATACCAGAAACGGAATGGCTTTTAACAAGGGGAATTTAATGAGTTGCTAGTTTACAGTTCTAAGGCCGAGAAAATGTCCCAATTACAACAAGTCTAAAGAAATGTCCAATCAAAGGCATCTAGGGAAAGATACCTTGGTTCAAGAAGGCTGATGAAGTTCAGGGTTTCTCTCTCAAGTGAGAAGGCATGTGGCGAACACAGTCAGGGCTTCTCTCTCAGCTGGAAGGGCACATGGCGAACATGGCATCATCTGCTAGATTTCTCTCCTGGCTTCCTGTTTCATGAAGCTCCCCGGGAGGCATCTTTCTTTTTCATCTCCAAAGATCGCTGGCTGAAGGACTCTCTGCTTCGTAGTGTCACTCTCTCTGAATCTCTCTGAATCTCTCATTCTCCTCTTTTATAGGACTCCAGTAAACCAATCAATACCCACCCAAATGGGTGGAGACATGTTGTCCCTTAATCCAATTTAACAACCATTCTTGACTAAACCACATCAACCAGGGAGATGATCTCATTACAGTTTCAAATATACAGTATTGAATAGGGATGATTCTACCTTTTAGAAATGGGATTTATATCAAAACATGGCTTTTCTTAGGGGGCATACTTCCTTTCAAACCAGCACAGGTAGCTAGTAGAATGTAGGAAGTAAAAGAGAGGAGGGAATTGAAGAAAACACAAATGTGACGATGCCATCCACCTGCTATCAGAGGAGTAGAGTTCCAGCCTAGCACAACTCTAAGACCAAAGAACATGTCAGGCAGAAAGTTACCCATGCGTTTTAATCAGGGACTTACAAACAGGAGAAAAGTCTTTCCAACAACAACCAGCTGGGAAACGGAAATCAGCAAACAGGAGGAACAGACACCACACGCAGCAGCTCGTGCTGACCCTAGGACGGATACTGCATCAGCACTCTATGCAAATAGGAGGAACAGACACCACACGCAGCAGCTCGTGCTGACCCTAGGACGGATACTGCATCAGCACTCCATGCAAACAGGAGGAACAGACACCACACGCAGCAGCTCGTGCTGACCCTAGGACGGATACTGCATCTGCTGACCCTAGGACGGATACTGCATCAGCACTCCATGCAAACAGGAGGAACAGACACCACACGCAGCAGCTCGTGCTGACCCTAGGACGGATACTGCATCAGCACTCCATGCAAACAGGAGGAACAGACACCACACGCAGCAGCTCGTGCTGACCCTAGGACGGATACTGCATCAGCACTCCATGCAAACAGGAGGAACAGACACCACACGCAGCAGTTCGTGCTGACCCTAGGACGGATACTGCATCAGCACTCTATGCAAACAGGAGGAACAGACACCACACGCAGCAGTTCATGCTGACCCTAGGACGGATACTGCATCAGCACTCCATGCAAACAGGAGGAACAGACACCACACGCAGCAGCTCGTGCTGACCCTAGGACGGATACTGCATCAGCACTCCATGCAAACAGGAGGAACAGACACCACACGCAGCAGCTCGTGCTGACCCTAGGACGGATACTGCATCAGCACTCCATGCAAACAGGAGGAACAGACACCACACGCAGCAGCTCGTGCTGACCCTAGGACGGATACTGCATCAGCACTCCATGCAAACAGGAGGAACAGACACCACACGCAGCAGCTCGTGCTGACCCTAGGACGGATACTGCATCAGCACTCTATGCAAACAGGAGGAACAGACACCACACGCAGCAGCTCGTGCTGACCCTGGGACGGATACTGCATCCATATTCCACAACAACAGTATGAGAGACAACAGGACATTAGGAGTCCCTCACACCGAGATAATAATTCCACAAAGTGATGCTGCCATGTCCAAGAAAAGAAATTAAACCTCTCTACTGGTAATTTATAAATCCTGTGATTTCAGTCTTAAGTGGGAAGATTCTTTTCCAAATGTTTTTGATGTGCCGAGTTCTGCCAGACCAGCAGGGCATTTCACACAGTCCAACTCACAGGGTCACAGTCCAAGGCAGGCCAATGGCGCCCGACAGTGGCAGTTCAGTGCATACTCACCACTGAGATCTATTGTATACGCAGGTTACCACGGAACCCTAGTGCACGATGGTACTTGCTATGATGCTAAGGGCAAAAGGAAAGATGTTTATGGAGAAATATGAGAGGCAAAGCTTGTTGATCTAATAGAATACAAGCTAAATCTCCATCTGTAGACAGAAGTGTTCCTGGAGAAGGGGTGCTATGAGGGGCTTTTAGATACCACACCATTTCCCCCTGCAATTGCAAGGAGCCTTCTGGAGCCAAACCCACAGTTAGCCTAGGCATAAAAATCATCCACAGAGTCATACATACTGTGCCTTGAGGTATGGGGTGGGTGGTCCCAAGTTGGTTACATATACAACTTTTGGCATTTTGTGTATAAACTGTGGTCTAATAGGATTCCAAATCAGCATGGCTGCATTGGTCAGGACCACAGCCAATTGACCTTATTTTCCCCAATTTCTATTGCTTGTAGCACAAGCAAGAGCAAGTTATTTTCATTACCTCATTGCAGTTGTAGCATCACTGGTCCCTCTATCTGAATTTGCAGTGCCTGCATGGGCCCCACTGCTGCCAGTTCAGCAGGAGCAGGAGCAGCTGCTCAGGCCATGAATCAAGGCTGGTGAGGGCCAGATACAACCAGCATGCCCACTGCTATAGAGATATTTTGTTATCTTTTAACTATTTCCTTAAAAGCCCATTCATTCCTTTTTTTTAAAGGATGCTGAATTTTGTCAAATGACTTTTCTGCATTAATTATCATGCATTTTTTACCCTTCATTTTGTTAATGGGGTATATTACATTTATTGATTTTCTTATGTTGAACTACTCTTTCACACCTGGGATAAATTCTGCTTGATCATTGTGCCAGTTTGAAAAACTTTATGTACCCTAGAAAAGTCATGCTTTAATACTAATTGAATCTTGTGGAGGCAGCCATTTCCTTTAAAGCTTATTTAGTATTGTATGTTGGAAACTTGATTAGATTATCTCCACAGAGATGTGACTCACCCAATTGTCAGCATTAACTTCTTAAATAAAAGGAGAAGTGATTCCACCCATTCCAGGTGGGTCTTGATTACTGGGATCCTTTAAAAGAGGAAGCATTTTGGAGAAAGCCTCAGAATGATGAGAGAACCACAGAATCCTCCAGCCAGCAGCCTTTGGAGATGAAAAACGCCCCTGGGCAAGTTTCATGAAGTAAGAGGCCTGGAGAGGAAGCTAGCAGACATCGCCATGTTCGCCATGTGGCTTTCCAGTTGAGAGAGAAACCCTGAACTTCACCGGCCTTCAAGGTAACTTCTTGTAGGTGCTTTAATTAGGACATTTTTATAGACTTGCTTTAATTGGGACATTTTCTTGGCCTTAGAACTGCAAACTAGCAACTTATTAAATTCCTGTTTTTGAAAAGCCATCCTAGGTCTGGTATATCACATTCTGGCAGCTAGCAAACTAGAACAGTCACAGTGCATAATTATTTCAGTGTGGTGTTGGATTTGATTTGCAAGTATTTTTTTCTTGATGAGGATTTTGCATCTATGTTCATTAAACAAATTAGTTGTAATGGTCTTTTCTTGAGTATCTTTACCTGGCTTTGATATTAGAGTGATGTTAGTCTCCCAGAATGAGTTAGTTAGTGCTCCTTCCTCTTCACTTTTTGGAAAAATTTGAGCAGGTTTGGTATTAGTTTTTCTTGAAATGTTTGGTTGAATTCACCTGTGATGTCATTTGGTCCTGAGTTTTTCTTTTTAGGAGGTTTTTGATGACCAATTCAATATCTTTACTTGCAATTGATATATTGGGGGCTTCTATTTCTTCTTGAGTTGGCATATGTTGTTTGCTTATTTCTAGGAATTTGTCCAATTCATCTAGGTTGTCTAATTTGCTGGCATAGGGTTGTTCATAGTATCCTCTGATGACCCTTTTTATTTCTATGGGATCAACAGTAATGTCCCCCCATCCTATTTCTGATTTTTATTTATTTGCACCTTCTATCTTTTTTTTGTCAGTCTAGCTATGGGCTTGTTAATTTTACTGACCTTTCCAAAGAACCAAAATTTAATTTTGTTAATTCTCTATTATTTTTATTCTCATTTTCATTTATTTCTGTCCTAATCTTCATTAATTCTTTCCTCTTTCTTGCTTTGGGGTTAGTTTGTTCTTCTTTTTTAGATCTCCAGGTGTGTAGTTATGTCTTTGATTTTAGTTCTTTCATCTTTTTAAATGCAAGTGTTTAGGGTTATTTCCCTTTTAACACTGCCTTCATGTCATTCCATAAGTTTTGATATGTTCTCATTTTCATTTATCTAAAGATACTTATCGATTCCCCATTCATTCTTTTAATTAGCCTGCTGCTGTGGTGTTGTAAGGCAAATAAAATTTCCATAATACATCATGTTCAGTAGCCCACACTTGGGTCAGCTGTCCAGTAAAGAGGGATGCTGAAGAATGCACTTAGCTTTTCTAAACTACATGTTGTAGTTCTTTGGTTATCTTTCCCCCTGGGAAGGCCAGCAACATCCCAGTGGCTGTATCTATGGCTGTAAAATTATATTTGCAACTTCAGACAAGGGAAGAGGCCCAATAAAATCTGCCACCTGGTGAAGGGAATCTGCTCATGGTCAATATGACTGAGATGATGAGGAAGCATCCTCGGGTATCACAGCGAACAAGAGGGGCAGGTCTCCACAGCTTCCTTCAGTTGTCATCTTGGGATGGGCAGCTGGAATTGCTGGGCCAGTCTCCACAGAATCTGGTACCCTTCATGTCCTGTTTTTTTATGCAACCATTCAGCAGCCCCGTGCAGTGTTGGCTTTAAGCTATGAATCTTTGCTAAAGCATCTGCTTCAATTAAAAAAAAATAATATTTACCTGTGATTCCTCACAGGTAAAGAATCAGTGTTATGAGCAGAGACAGTAAACACAGATATAATTTTCTTGTAACAGGTAGTCTAGATGTCTTCCCACATTTCTTTTCCCCTTAAGGGGTGGTCAACAAAAGTCCATTACTCTTGCACCCACATGACCATCCGTGCTGTCAGGCCCCAGTACACTGCCCAATTGTCAGCACAAATAGCCAGTGCATCTCCTGGTCCATGAACAAATGACCATGCACACAGCCCTTACTCCATCCCATTGACTGGTTTGCATAGTCCCAGTTTCCTACAATGCAGTGTCTGTACAAAGCTGTGCATGTGCTGACCCATCAGACTAGGGTGCACTGCCACATCTGTCAATGGTGAGTGCACAGCAAGCCACCTCGGGAGGATCAGCAGGGAGGAGCAAGAGTTGTTCTCCCACATAGGAAGCTGCTGTCA
Organism: Tamandua tetradactyla; assembly: GCF_023851605.1. Taxonomy (NCBI): domain Eukaryota; kingdom Metazoa; phylum Chordata; class Mammalia; order Pilosa; family Myrmecophagidae; genus Tamandua; species Tamandua tetradactyla. The sequence goes on from NC_135331.1 coordinate 193,474,118, forward strand.
GAAGATCACATAAAGGGCTGTTGTTGAAGATGCTGTGCTGCAGCAGATAAGCTTTCCATTGCATTAATGTGTGTAATTGTGCACTGCCAGAGTGAGGCTGAGTGGCAGTGCCACCTATCCACCCCTGTGTGGGATGGCTGTTCTTCATTTCACAGGGCATTTCTGAATTAGTCCTTCAGTAAAGCCATTATAAGTAGCTGTTGTAGTTTGCTAGCTGCCGGAATGCAACACACCAGGGACGGATTGGCTTTCAATAAAAGGGGATTTATTTAGTTAATGTATAGTTCTTCAGAGGAAAGGCAGCTAACTTTCGACTGAAGTTCTTTCTTACATGGGAAGGCACAGGATGGTCTCTGCTGGCCTTCTCTCCAGGCCTCTGGGTTCCAACAACTTTCCCCGGGGTAATTCCTTTCTGCATCTCCAAAGGCCTGGGCTGAGCTACGAGTGCTGAGATGAGGTAAGCTGAGCTACTTGGGCTGTGCTACGTTGAGCTCTCTCATCTAAGCACCAGCCAGTTAAGTCAACCATCATTCATTGCAGCAGGCACGCCTCTTAGCCGACTGCAGATGTAATCAGCAACAGATGAGGTTCACATACCATTGGCTCATGTCCACAGCAACAGAACTAGGTGCCTTCACCTGGCCAAGTTGGCAACTGACTCTAACTACCACAGTAGCACACGTTTTTCTAAGGAACTGTACTGCAGTTTGGCTCCTTTCCAGAGATGAAATCAAAAGCCCCACTCCAAAGCCAATATCAGTACCGGCCACATCTAATTCACAAGGCATATCTAGGTCCATGCCCCACACACACACCCTGGATAGCCGGAGCCAGGGCTATAGCCCATTTGGTTTTTTCAAAAACACCCTGCTGGGTGGGTCATGGTGGCTTAGCAGACAGAGTTCTCGACTGCCATACCAGAGACCCTGGTTCAATTCCCAGTGCCTGCCCATGAAAACAAACAAACAACAACAACAAAAAAAACTATCTGCTGTGAGGTATCCCATTCCCAGGAAAGGCTTTTCCTAATCAAAACAAACAGTTTTAATATTTGAGCTAAGTGAAGAATGAAAGGTTTCCAATACCCTAATAATCCAAAGAAAGCTATTGGTTATTTTTGTGTATGTAGCATAGGAATACATTGTACCTTGTTCTAGTTTGCTAGCTGCCAGAATGCAATATACCAGAAACGGAATGGTTTTTTAAAAGGGGAATTTAATAAGTTGCTAGTTTACAGTTCTAAGGCTGAGACAATGTCCTAATTAAAGCAAGTCTATAGAAATGTCTAATCAAAGGCATCCAGGGAAAGGTACCTTGGTTCAAGAAGGCCAATGAAGTTCAGGGATTCTCTCTCAAGTGAGAAGGCACATGGCAAAAATAGTCACAGTTTCTCTCTCATCTGGAAGGGCACATGGCGAACACGGCGTCATCTGCTAGCTTTCTCTCCTGGCTTCCTCTTTCATGAAGCTCCCTGGGAGGAATTTTCCTTCATCTCCAAAGGTCGCTGGCTGTGGACTCCGCTTCGTGGTGCTGCAGCATTCTCTGCTCTCTCCGAATCCCTTTCATTCTCCAAAATGTTTCTTCTATTATAGGACTCCAGAAGTTTATCAAGATCCACCCAAATGGGTGGAGACATGTCATTACCTAATCCAGCTTAACAACCACTCTTGATTAAATCACATCTCCAGGGAGATGATCTGATTACAGTGTCAAACATACAGTATTGAATAAGGATTATTCTGCCTTTACGAAATGGGATTTAGATTAAAACATGGCTTTTCTAGGGGCATACATCCTTTCAAACCAGCACATACCTCATCAAATACTACAAAAGGAGTGAATGTGGGCCTTGCCAACCACACAACACTGAAGAATCTGAAAGGGCAGCCCAGGTGTCGCAGTTTGTCATAACGGAATTGCCCATCCCCTACTGTTAAGATGAAACAGCCATGAGCCTAGAGGCTTCTTTTAGGTCTGGAAAAGACTTACTGGTTAACATGACATCACATAATGAGTTAGAGTTACACTTTTCCCCTTAGCCAAATCCTTCACTACGAGATTGTGGCAAACAGTCAGGCTATGTAAACAGGCTCATGGGAGCACAACAAAACTCCTTTGCCCTCCTGCCTTGCGTGCCAAATGTTCCAGCCCAGCACGACCCCGAGGCCAGAGAATATGCCAGGCAGAAAGTTACCAATGAAGCTTTTTCTTTTAAACAGGTTCATTGGTGTATAATTTACATACAACAAACTGCACATATTTAAACAGTTTGAGAAGTTTTGATGTATGTGTACACCTGTGAACACATATATCACCACAATCAAGAAAATCAGCATATCTGTTACCGCCAAAAGCTTCCTTGTGCCCTTTTCTAGTCCCTTCTTCTCACAACTTTTGGCCCTTCTCCCACCTCCAGGCAGCCACTGATGTACTTTCAGTCATTATACATTAGCAGTTCTATAAATGGGAACCTACGGCATTCTTTTTTTGCCTGAATTTTTTTACTCAGCACAACTTTTTGTGATTCATCTTTATTGCAGTGTGAATCATTTTTATTGATGAGTAGTGTTCTGTTGTATAGATATTACCACAATTTGTTTATTCATTTAATTTATCTGTGGATGGACACAGGGGTTTTTTTCCAGTTTTTTACTACTACAAATAAAGCTGCTATGATCATCTGTATACAAATCTTGTTACCCATGAGTTTTTTCCATCAGTTCATATAATGTATGGCAGTTAGCACACAGTTTAAGAAATCACCAACATACCAATAGTACAAAACTAAACATCATGATAAGTTATTCCCCCTCGGGAAAATAAAACACACTATGATTGTCAAAGCTAGACATCAGTCTAAGTTTTAGAGCAAAGGAAAAATGTGAAACTACTAAGGGGGAAAAGCAATCACTCACAGTGACCAAAAAAAGAAAATCTAAAAGAAAGTCCATTTTCTCCTGTACCCATGAGTTTTAATTAGGGACTTGCGAATAGGAGAATTTCTTCCCAGTGGCCGCTGGTTGGGAACTGGAAGTCAGCATTCCTCGTGAACAAGAGGAAAAGGGGTGCCACGGGGCAGCTTATAAGGCTCAGCAGACTTCTCCTGAGATTTGGTTACATTGTAGTTTCAGCAGAGTCTGGCAAGAGTTGGCTACAGACAGTGATTACCGGAGAGGAGATTTAATGAATGTCTGTGCTCTGGTCACAGAGGCTGCTTCATGCCTCAGTCTTTACTTTTTTCTAAGGGAGGGGGTCCCAACCCTGGGTTGCCACAAGCAGGTCCTCCCTAAGATGATACTTTTCTTATGGAGAAGTAGGATTTGGAAACCAGGGAGAAAACAATCAGAATGACAAATCTGGTGCCTTAACACATTTGGCCATGCAAATGAAGAAATGTCATTGCATACAAAAATGTTTTCCTGTCCCAGGGTCAGCGAGACTGTATTTGGAGCTGAATGAAGGGTAGGCTCCAGAGTTGAAGAGGGTACTTTCATAGGAATCATGCCCAAAGAGAATTAACTTAGAATTTAGGGAGCTCAGAAAATGAAGAGGAAGAGGGAAGAAGAGGGTGGGGAAAAATAATAAGAACATAATAGTAGGAGAATATTTCAGGATATAATTTAGGACAGTCTTCTTATCAAAGAGGAAAAGATATATGAACACCCTTCTTAATTTGAGAACTATGATTTATTCCAGCTTAAAAATCAGTTTCAGTACATTTGACTGTGATATGCTGTCAAAAGCTAGCTTCTAGAACTTCTCACCTTTCCCAGGTATATCTGAAACTTCTAAGAAAAAACCTTCATCCCGGTGTCTTCCTTTCTTTTCCCTGCAGAGCATAAACTGCAGATTCCCAAATCTTTCCTGGCAAATGGGTTTCAAGTGTGTGAGATGTGGCTTCCCTCAGGCCTTAGTCCCCACTCCACCCTCCCACAGACCCTTGGCTTCTACATTTTCAAGGATTTTTTCTTTCTCCCCTTAGTAGGGTTTTCAAACTTTTATTAGTGGGATCCATAAAAAGAAATACAATTTACATCATAATCCTTATTTACTTGAAAGGCACTCTGATATTTTGCCTTCTATTTCAGTAAAATCAAAATTATAGTCTCTACCCACTGCACTGATTTCATGGCTCACACAGTCACAACCTAAAATTTGAAAAACACATTATCCTTGACCTTGCCTGTTAATCCAAACTGCAGGCAACAAGCCCAAGACGGAAATTTCAATCATCTCTTATACTGACCACCATCTCCTGTTTTTTCAGCTCATTTTCTCTGGGCCACCAGCAAATAATTTACTCCATCTCCTGTCCCCTTTCCTCTTCCTCCTTTACCTCCCTCTTTATAAGGCTTAGATTTCATTATGAATTATCAGCTGTTCTAGTTTATACCTGCTGGAATATAATATTCCAGAAATAGAATGGCTTTTAAAAGGAGGAATCTACTGAGTTGCAAGTTCACAGTTCTAAGGCTGAGAAAATGTCCCAATTAAAGCAATTGTATTAAAATTTCCAAATTAAGCCACCAACAAAAGGTTACCTTCCCTCAAGAAAGGCCGATGACATTCAGGGGTTCTCTCTCAACTGGAAAGGCACGTGGCAAACATAGCACCATTACCAGCTTCTCTCCTGGCTGGTTTCATGAAGCTCCCCCTGGGATGTTTTCCTTCTTCATCTCCAAAGGTCTCTGACTGCATGGGCTCTCGTGGTTCTCCTGGCTTTCTCATGGCTCTGAAAAAGAACTCTCCCCAAAATATTTCCTCTTTTAAAGGATTCCAGAGAACTGATCAAGACCACCTGGAACGGGTGGAGTCACAGCTCCCTCTAATCAAAGGTTAATACCCACAATGGGGCGAGTCACATCTCTGTGGAGATAATCTAATCACATTTCCAACCTACAGTACTGAATAGGGATTAAAAGATCCACAAGGCAGATCAGGATTAAAACATGACTTCTCCAGGGTACAGAATCCTTTCAAACCAGCACACCAGCCTTACTAGGTTACATAACCTTCAGCTCTTTTGCCCTACTATCCCTTTACCCCTAGTCATTTAAAACCATTTTTTTCCAGGAGATATCCAGTAAGCAAGTTCTTGTCCTAGAAGCTTGCAGGAGCCTTTTCTTTTTTCTTTTTAATTTTTTATTAATTAAAAAAATTACAAGAAACAAACATTCCCAACACATACACTCAGCAATTCACAATATCATCACATAGTTGCATATTCATCATCATGATCATTTCCCAGAACATTAGCATCAATCCAGAAAAAGAAATAAAAAGACAACAGAAAAATATAACAAACAGAAAAAAAAATTTTACAGGTCATACCCCTTACTAATCCCTTTCATTGATCACTAGCATTTCAAACTAAATCTATTTTAACATTTGTTCCCCCTATTATTTATTTTTATTCCATATGTTCCTCTCATCTGTTGACAAGGTAGATAAAAGGAGCATCAGACACAAGGTTTTCACAATCACACAGTCACATTGTGAAAGCTATATCATTATACAATCATCATCAAGAAACATGGCTACTGGAACACAGCTCTACATTTTCAGGTAGTTCCCTCCAGCCTCTCCATTACATCTTGGATAACAAGGTGATATCTACTTAATGCATAAGAATAACCTCCAGGATAACCTCTCGACTCTGTTTGGAATCTCTCAGCCATTGACACTTTGTCTCATTTCACTCTTCCCCCTTTTGGTCGAGAAGGTTTTCTCAATCCCTTGATGCTGGGTCTCAGCTCATTCTAGGATTTCTGTCCCACATTGCCAGGAAGACCCACACCCCTGGTAGTCATGTCCCACATAGACAGGGGGAGAGTGGTAAGTTTGCTTGTTGTATTGGCTGGAGACAGAGGCCACATCTTAGCATGTGGCCTCTTGGGGGTGACTCTTAGGCTTAATTTTAAGTAGGCTAGACCTATCCCCTGTGGGGTTAGTTTCATATGAACAAACCCCAAGACTGGGGGCTCAGCCTAAAGCTTTGGTTGTCCACACTGCTTGTGAGAATATCAAGAATTCAACTTGGGGAAGTTGGATTTTCCCCCGTTCTCACCATTCCCCGAAGGGGACTTTGCAAATATTTTCCACTCACTGATCAAATCACTCTGGGATTCATCAGGGCATCACCTGGACAAACCAACAAAATCTCATGTCCTATACAAAGTTCCATGTACTTAAGGTGTTCAATCAACTATCTACATAAGTTATATTAGGAGATGCTCTAGTCAACATATAGATTTGTACCAAATAAACATTTTTTGCTTTAGTCTCACACATTAGTTGAAATTTTAAAATATTAAGTACCATCTATTTTCAGCGCACTGCAGTAATGACATTCTTTTGTTCTTCCTCATGCAAAAACATTTTTAAAATTTGTACATTAAGTCATTATCATTATACACTCTAGGCATTCCTAGATTACACCATCTCAATCTTTATCAGCTATCTTTTTTTGTGATTTCATTTATGCCCCAGCCCTCCTCCATCATTCTCATTTGCAGCTTCATTCAGTGTTTTAACATAATTGTATTACAGTTAGGTAATATTGTGCTGTCCATTTCTGAGTTTTTATATTCAGTTCTGTTGCACAATCTGTATCCCTTTAGCTCCAGTTACCCAATATCTTACCCTATATCTATCCCCTGATGGTCTCTGTTACCAAGTAAATATTCCAAGTTTATTCACTAATGTCGGTTCATATCAGTGAGTGCAGGAGCCTTTTCTTAATTCTTTCTTCTTTTCAGAAATAAAGAGTGTTTCTTCAGCCTTTGCTTAGGCAGCTGCTTTAGGTGTCCTGCATGTTAGAGAGCTAACGGGGACTCAGCCATAGCAGATGAAATAAACATAACTGTATAATATATAAGCAATCTTTATATACCATATGTGGTATTACTTTAGCATAAAACACTAAAAAACAGGTGTTTATTTTAAATTGCTTTTCTGTAATATTACACTTCTATAACATAAATACCATTATTTGAACAAAACAATGGTAGGTGTCACAACTTACACATAACGTCAAACAATATCGGAGAAAAAAAACATAAATCCTGTTTCACATTCAGATTCTTAATGACTTTCAAACTTAGAGAAGTTTATTCTTGTCCCAGACATTAAAAATAAGTCTTTTTAAAAGCATCTTCTCTATGGTCAGCAACAGTGTTCGCTCCTTAGACACCGGCTTACTAGGGAACTGTCTCCTACTTCTGTAAAGTAAAAAACCTCACTGAGTGCTTCTGCGTGTTCTGAAGAAACCAAACAGTGACCATAAGCCCCAATCAACCACGAAAGCCTCACATCACAAACAAACCCCAGTCCTTCTTAGCCGTGTTGTATACCTGGTGCAGGACACTTAGAGGGGGATATCTTTTCATTCTATTTGGTAAGAAGTTTATAAACTGAATGGAATCGGTCAAATTCACATTTGCATTGTTTGCCAAGTGTAGAGATAAATGAACAAGGCCAGGTTTGTATTTGAACAAGATATTGACAATCTTCTGCTTAATGTGCTCTATGATTTCATTAAAACTTCACACGAATCAGAAGACTGTTTGAAATCAAAGCACGAGGAGTTAGGGGAAACATTTCTGCTGTTGGGGTGATTGGAGGCATCCCTCGAACTTGACGCACTGCCCAGTAAGGTCACCAACCAGGTTTGAAAACAGCTCTGCACTCACTGTGTGGGGTCAAGACACACTAACAAAACTTTACCTTCCGTTTTCCACAGGACATTTTCATTGTCATCTCTGAATCAGGGAACAGAGCAAACCAGAACGTGAATTAACCGTGTCCTTTCCTGTGTCTCGCGCAACGCTTTTTTTTTTTTCAGCGCTATTTTGACTGAGACATAAGTGTTTTGGGGGGAGACAAAAATGCTTTTGATTGTTTTAGAAGCTTGTGCGGGTCTTACCCCAAACGTGTGAGATTTCTCCCCCAGGGAGGAGTTTCCTGGAAGGCAGGACTCTCGGTGTCAAGGCCCGGACCGCCCGTGGCCGAAACCAGGGTGAGCGGCTGCAGCTCTCACTGCCCGTGTGCACCGCTCCCACTCACGGGTGCCCTGAGACCCCCTCACTCTCGAGGTGCCCTGACCGCCCCCCACACTCTCACGGGTGGCCTGACCCCCCCAACTCTCACGGGTGCCCTGACTCCCCCCACTGTCACGGGTGCCCTGACCCCCCCCCACTCTCACGGGTGGCCTGACCCCCCCAACTCTCACGGGTGCCCTGACTCCCCCCACTGTCATGGGTGCCCTGACCCCCCCCCCCCCCACTCTCACGGATGCCCGTGACCTCGGCTCTCACAGAGGTGCCCAGAGTTCGCCCCAAGCCGCCCCAAGCCCCTTTCTGGGACCCTCCGGCCTCCTGGGTGGGCAGGGGTCCTCGAAGCGCGGGGGTCGGGGAAGGCGTTCTCCTTCAGGGGACGGACGCTCCGGGCGAAGTGGTCAGCGAGGCGGAAGAGACACGGACAGTGGCGCGGGCCTGGAGCGCGTGGCTGAGTTTGGAAACCTCCGAAGGGTCCACTCTCAGTCGGAAGAACCTGTGGGAGGGGAAACAGGGCCTGCTCCCCCCGGACAGACGCAGGCCCGTCCCGGCGCGGGCGCAGCTCCGGGGAACGCGCGGAAACCCTGCCCCCCTCTCGGCCAGGCGGGTTTTGAAGAGTCGGGGCTCGGGCGCGCGTGGCTGCGGAGCGCGGGGTGAGCGCGGTGGGGGCGGCGCGAGCGAGCGGGGCGGAGGGAGAGTCAGCCAAGTATGTGCGGTGGGAGGTGCTCCCCGTCGGCCTCCTTAGCGCAGCAGGCAGCGCGTCAGTCTCATAATCTGAAGGTCCTGAGTTCGAACCTCAGAGGGGGCAGCTCGGCTTTTGCTTCCCGTCGGTCAGAACCTCGTGCGCGGCGAGTCTAGTGACCGCGGGCCAAGAACTTAACCCTTTTTCCTCCGGACTACCGCCTTGCAGCTTCTGGAACCGTTTACAGTCCCTTCCTTGGGTTCTTTACGTGGAAGTCTTATCTGCGACTCTTTCTAATAGACGAGCTCTTTTGTCCAACTTCCTCTTGTTCTCATGCTGCAGATATTTTCTCATTAATGCAAAATACAGCAAGAAGACCACTTTCCGCGGTCTCCGCGAGCTCTCTCCTCACTGTCCCTGTGTAATTTGGACCTACACAGCTGAGCCGAAGCCTTTCCGTCTCTTCCTTTGGGCTTCCGCAATGGCGGCGTCACAGCCACTTGCTGAAAAGAAAAGCCAGAGGGTCACCCGAACAGGGACTTGAACCCTGGACCCTCAGATTAAAAGTCTGATGCTCTGCCGACTGAGCTACCCGGGCGACTTCGGGGGCGGCTCCCTCGGGGTCTAGTGTGCAGACAAGCGCACCGACAGCGGGCTCTCCCCGGCTTCGCTCTCCCTCCCTCTTCATTTCCTTTTCCCATTTCGCCCCTTGCCCCTCTGAGCGTGACTCAGGACCGTGTTTCCCCTCAGCTCGTGGAAAGGCAAAGCAATTAATCCTCAAGGTAGCCTGTAACGAGAGATGTCCGTTTGCCCTTCCTCTTCAAAGTTTATGGTCCGGTCTCCCCGCAGCCCCTAGGAAGTCTGACGCAAGGTGTGCCCAGCCAAGAGGTTTCCAGACTTTGTTTTGAGCAAGGCTCTCTGCTCACGGCACCTCCCCTGTCCGCCAGGAGTTCACAGCTTTTAAGAGAGAGGCAGACTTCCCAAGACGTGGCACCACTGAGGTTTAAGTAACCGTAGTGATAAACGCGCTCGAGAAAAAAAGGCTAAATTGCATGATGTTTAGATAAAGTATGATCACATAACCTGAGTTTACTTGCTATAATAATGAACTCTTGGAATAAGACCTGAGACGTGCTCACAATTACATGAAAATTAGTTGCTGCTATCATCACTACTCATTTCTGTAAAGTAGATCAGTGAGAGCGGAGGACTTGATCATCTTGGTTGTGACACCTTGGACTTAATCTTTCATCCACTGTCCTCTTTTAAATCTTGCAACAGATTTCTCCCTCAAAGGTTGGGTCTAACACAATGATTGTCATGAGGTCCATTTCTAGTTGTGCATTTATTCCTGTAACTACTCAAAAATGAATTTGAGGGTCCCAGGTTCAAAGATGGCAGTTTAGTGGGGTGTGGGATTTAGTCCTCCAGGGCAGCTAGTAAATAGCCAGGAACAGTACAGGACAACTGCTGGGGTCACATCAGTGAAGGACACACAGCGTCCACTAGTCTGGACAAGCTGGACTGGCGGAGATCCCACCCAGAACCGTGGGTCCCCCAAGCCCCGAGGCCGGCGTCCCTCCCCCACAGGCTGTTTCCCAGAGGGGAAAAGGAAAGGGATTTCACTAGCAGCAAGGGGCTGAGCTTTACCAAGCTCCAATTGTGGGATGAATTAACAAATTTTGACTGCTGAAAATTGGCCCCCAGCTCAGATAATCCTCAAATAAAAGCTAAAGGTGCTAGTTTTTGCCCCAGCACACAGGGGGCAGGGCTGATGGAAAACAACAACAGAGGGTTTTTTTGGATCGGACAGCACAAAATTCTTGAAAAGGGTTGGACTCTAAAAAAGGAGGGGGTGGGGAGTGGGTAACCCATAGAAGCTGGAGATACATACAACAATGTACCAACTTAAGCTCTTCAATAACAAACCTGAGGAATGGGGGTCCTGCCCTGAAAAGGATCTTTTTTTTTCCTTCCTTGTTTTTACTACTTAACTGCTCTTTAGGTACAACTGCAAGGCTTCTCAGCCTCCAATTGCCCCAGGCAAGTGTAGAATTAAGCTTGTCTGAGAAATCAAAAGACTGGTCACGTGAGAGGAGGTAATTCCTTGGAGGCTGTGCCTTCCCCAGGAGAGGGGTGCAGCCCAGCTCAGATGGAATCCCTCCCTCAAAAAATTCAGACCCCAGGGACTGGAAAACTGAAGCCATTAAAGCCAGCCTACAACCTCTCCTCTGTCTCAACAATGCCCCCAGCTGGGAGAGTCTGCTGAAGTTAAAAATTGACCTGACCGGCAGGACAGATGAACCTGGACCTGAGGGAGGAAGTGAGAATGAATCGGGACAAGAGACAGAGAATGGAGACAAGACAGGATTCTGATCAAGTCTCGTTTATTGAGGGTGAATCCAGGGTATTCATGCAGCAAGAAAGGGGAGGTGACTTGTATCGGGTGCTAACAGAGGTTGGGCATTACCCTGCAATTAAGCAACCAATCAGCAGAGACTAAGTTAGGAAAGGCAGAATAGCCAAGGCTGGTCAGCTGATTTCGGGGAAAGGCAGAGCAGAAGTGAGGAAATAGGAACTTAAGTTTGAGATAGAAACTTAACTTGAGTTAGTACCTAAGATGGCGTCAGACCACAAGATGGCCGGCACACTGTCGGTGCCATAAGCAGTTTCCCACAAAAAATACCACATCACCTTATGCTGGTGGGACCCACATAGACAAGTGCCACATATTGGGCAGGATAGAAAAACACAGAGTCTAGAGGTTTCATAGGAAAGTCTGTCAACCTATTCGGTCTTACCCTCAGGGAAAATTGTTGTAGGTGACTCTTTCCTCCTGAGAGGAGGCCAGTCTGGTCTGGGAAAATCTGGGATCTATAATATGTAAGTAGACCCTCCAAAGGAAAAAAAAAAGGAGCTACATACAGGCAGGGCGAAAAACAAGAACTGAAAAATTCTGATCCATGAAACAAAACTCATGCTAGAGGCCTAGAATAAGCTAGACTGAATGTCAAAGAGCAGCTAGGGAACAAAGCCATCCAGCAAGAAAATCCTAGGTAAACAAGTGAAAACAACCTCCAAAAGAAATGAACTGAGGAAATTAAATGCCTAGACACAGCAAAAACTAATGAGTCACACTAGGAAAATTGAAGATATGACCCAGTCAAAGGAACAAAACAACAATTCAAATGAGTACAGGTGATGAAACAACTAATTCAGGATGTTCAAACAGACATGGAAAATCTCATCAAAAATCAAATATATGAATTGAGGGAGGATATAAAGCAGGCAATGGGTGAGCAGAAAGAAGAAATTGTACCTCTGGGAAAAAAAATGCTCAATAGAAGAGATGAAAAAAAAGGAAACCTACAATGTTAGATTTCAAGAGGCAAAAGAAAGTATTAGTGAACTGGAGGATGACACATCTGAAATCAGACAAGCAAAAGAAAATAAAGGGAAAAGAATGGAAAAATAGGAGCAGGGACTCAGGGAATTGAATGACAACATGAAGTGCACAAGTATACATGTTAGTGGGTGTCCCAGAAGAAGAGAAGGGAAAAGGAGGAGAAAGACTAATGGAGGAAATTATCACTGAAAATTTCCCAACTCCTATGAAAGACTTAAAATTATAGATCCAAGAAGTATAGTGTACTCCAGACAAAATAGATCTAAATAGATATACTCCAAGACATTTACAAATCAGAATTTCAGATGTCAAAGCAAAAGAGGGAATTTTGAAAGCAGCAAGAGAAAAGCAATCCACCACATACAAGGGAAGCCCAATAAGACTATGTGTAGATTCCTCAGCAGAAAACATGGAGGCAAGAAGACAGTGGTGTGACATATTTAAGATTCTAAAAGAGAAAATCTGCCAAACAAGAATTCTATATCCAACAAAACTGTCCTTCAAAAATGATGGGGAAATTAAAACATTTCCAAATGAAAAATCACTGAGAGAATGTGTGACCAAGATATTGGCTCTGCAAGAAATACTAAAGGGAGCACTACTGGCAGATAGGAAAAAGCAGGAGAGAGAGGTGCGGAGAAAAGTGTAGAAATGAAGATTATCAGTAAAGGTAAAAAGAGAAAAAAATTAGTTGTAACATACAGAATCCAAAAGGCAAAATGGTAGAAGAAAGTACTCCCCTTACAGTAATAACATTAAATGTTAATGGATTAAACACCCCAATCAAAAGACATAGACCAGCAGAACGGATTAAAGATGCTCTCTACAGGAGACACATTTTAGACCCAAGGACAAAAATAGGTTGAAAGTGAAAGGTTGGGAAAAAATATTTCATGCAAACAACAATCAGAAAAGAGCAGAAGTAGCTATACTGATATTCAACAAATTAGATTTCAAATGTAAAAGTATTAAAAGAGGCAAAGAAGGACACTATGTATTAATAAAAGGAACAATTCAACAAGAAGGCATAACAATTATAAATATCTTTGCACCAAGCCAGAGTGTCCAAAATTCATGAGGCAAAAACTGAAAAGAGAAATAGAGACCTCTACCATAATAGTTGGAGACTTCAATTCCCCACTCTCATAAATAGATAGACCATCTAGATAGAGGATTAATAAACAGAGAATTTGAATGATACAATAACCGAACTGGACTTAATAGACATTTATAGAACATTACATCCCACAACAGCAGGATGCACCTTTTTCTCAAGTGCTCATTGATCATTCTCAAGGATTGACCTTATGCTGGGTTACAAAGCAAGTCTCAATAAATTTAAAAAGACCAAAATCATACAAAACACTTTCTTGGATCATAAAAGAATGAATTTGGAAATTGATAATAGGCGGAAGGCCAGAAAATTCACAAATATATGGAGGCTCTACAAAATACTCTTAAACAACCAGTGGGTCAAGGAAGAAATTACAAAAGAAATCAGTAAATATCTCAAGGCAAATGAAACTGAAAACATAGCATATCAAAATTTATGGGCTGTAGCAAAAGCATTGCAAAGAGGGAAATTTATTGCCTTAAATGCCTATATCAAAAGAGAAGAACAAAAATTGAGGATTAACTGTTCACTTGGAAGAACTAGAGAAAGAACAGCAAACTAACCCCAAAGCAAGCAAAAGGAAAGAAATAACGAAGATTAGAGCAGAAACAAATGAAATTGAGAACGTGGAAACAATTGAGAAAACCAACAAAACCAGAAGTTGGTTCTTTGAGAAAATCAATAAAATTGATAGACCCTTAACAAGGTTGACAGAAAGAAAATGAGAGGGGATTCAAATAAATAAAATCAGAAATGGAAGAGGAGACATAACCACATAAACAATGGAGGAAATGAGAGGATACTATGAAAAACTTTATGCCAATAAGCTAGACAACGTAGATGAAATGGACAACTTCCTAGAATAGCATGAACAACCAACATTGACGCGAGAAGAAATAGATGACCTCAACAAACCAATCACAAGTAAAGAAATTGAATCTGCCATTTAGAAGCTCCCAAAAAAGAAAAGTCCAGGACCAGATGGCTTCACATGTGAATTCTATCAAGCATTCAAGAAAGAATTAGTATCAATCCTGCTCAAACTCTTCAAAAAAAATTGAAGAGGGGGAAGGCTACCTAACTCATTCCATGAAGCCAACATCACCCTCATACCAAAGCCAGATAAAGATATTACAAGAATAGAAAACTACAGACTAATCTCTCTAATGAATATAGATGCAAAAATCCTGAATAAAATTCTTGCAAATTGAATCCAGCTGCACATTAAAAGAATTATACACCATGACCAAGTAGGATTTATCCCAGGTATGCACACATGGCTCAACATAAGAAAATCAATTAATGTATTATACCATATCAACAAATTAAAACAGAAAAACCACATGATAATCTTGATTGTTGCAGAAAAAGCATTTGATAAAATTCAACATCCTTTCTTGTTGAAAACAATTCAAAAGATAGGAATAGAAGGGAACTTCCTCAACATGGTGAGGGGAATACATGAAAAACCCACAGCTAACATCATCCTCAATGGGAAAAGACCGGAAGCTTTCCCCCTAAGATCAGGAACAAGAAAAAGATGTCCAGTGTCACCATTGTTATTCAACATTGTGTTGGAAGTTCTAGCCAAAGCAATTAGACAAGAAAAAGAAATACAGGCATCAGAATTGGAAAGGAAGATGTAAAACTCTCACTGTTTGCAGATGATATGATACTATATGTCAAAAACCCTGAAAAGTCCACAGCAGACCTACCAGAACTAATAAATGAGTACAGCAGAGTGGCAGTTTACAAGATCAACACTCAAAAATGTGTAGTGTTTCTATACACTAGTAATGAGCAATCTGAGGGAGAAATAAAGAAAAAAATTCCATTTACAATTGTAATCAAAAGAATAAACTATTTAGGAATAAATTTAACTAAGGATACAAAAGACCTATATGAAGAAAACTACAAGAAATTGCTAAAATAAATCAGAGAAGATGTAAACAAATGGAAGATCATACCGTATTCATGGATTGGGAGACTAAATAGAGTTAAGATGTCAATTCTACCTAAACTGATTCACAGATTCAATGCAATACCAATTAAAATCCCAAAAACTTACCTTTCAGAAATACAAAAACCAGTAACCAAATTCATCTGGAAGGGCAGGGTGCACCAAATAGCTAAAAATATCCTGAAAAAGAAAAATGAAGTCAGAGGTCTCACTACCTGACTTAAGGCATGTTACAAAGCTACAGTGGTGAAAAAAGCATGGTACTGGCATAAAGATAGATATACTGACCAGTGGAATGGAATAGAGTGTCAGATACAGACCCTCTCATCTATGAACAATTGATCTTTGATAAGGCAGTCAAGCCAACTCACCTGAGACAGAA
Organism: Tamandua tetradactyla; assembly: GCF_023851605.1. Lineage (NCBI taxonomy): Eukaryota > Metazoa > Chordata > Mammalia > Pilosa > Myrmecophagidae > Tamandua > Tamandua tetradactyla. The sequence continues at coordinate 193,489,716 of NC_135331.1, forward strand.
TAGTCTCTTCAATAAATGGTGCCTAGAGAACTGGATATCCATATGCAAAAGAATGAAAAGGATCCTTATCTCACACCCTATGCAAAAATAACTCAAAATGAATCAAAGACCTAAACATTAGAGCTCAGACCATAAATTTTTAGAAGAAAATGTGGGGAAATATCTTACAAAATTTGTGACAGGAGGAGGTTTCCTAGATCTTACACCCAAAGCAAGAGCATTGAAGAAAGAAGTAGATAAATGGGATCTCCTCAAAATTAAACACTTTTGTGCATCAAAGAACTTTTTCAAGAAAATAAAAAGACAGCCTACACAATGGGAGACAATATTTGGAAATGACACATCAGATAAGGGTCTAGTATCCAGAATATATTAAAAAAAATTGTTCAACTCAACAGCAAGAAGACAAACAACCCAATTACAAAATGGGCAAAAGACATGAACAGACAATTCTCAGAAGAGGAAATACAGGTGGCTAAAAGGCACATAAAAAGATGCTCCACTTCCCTGGCTATTAGGGAAATGCAAATCAAAACCACAATGAGATATCATCTCACACCCACAAGAATAGCCATTATCAATAAAACAGAAAACAACAAGTGCTGGAGAAGATGTGGAGAAAGAGGCACACTTATCCACTGTTGGTGGGAATGTCAAATGGTACAACTACTGTGGAAGGCAGTTTGGTGGCTCCTCAGGAAGCTATATAGAATTGCCATATGATCTGGCAATACCGTTGCTAGGTATCAAACAGACATTTGCACACCAATGTTTACAGCAGCATTATTTACAATTGCCAAGAGTTGGAAACAGCCCAAATGTCCATCAACTGAAGAACTGCTAAACAAGCTGTGGTATATACATACGATGGAATGTTATGCAGGTGTAAGACAGAATAAAGACATGAAGCATGTAATAACGTGGATGGACTTTGAGGACATTATGCTGAGTGAGATTAGCCAGAGTCAAAAGAACAAATACTGTATGGTCTCACTGATATGAACTGATATTAGTGAATAAACTTGGAGAATTTCAGTTGGTAAAAGAGACCATCAGGAGATAGAAATAGGGTAGATATTGGGTAATTGGAGCTGAAGGGATACAGATTGTGCAACAGGGTTGACGGTAAAAATTCAGATGGATAGCAGAATACTACCCGATTGTAGCACAATAATCCAAGTACACTAAATGAAGCTGAGTGTGAATAGAGGGAGGAAGGCGGGGGGCACATATGAAACCAGAAGGAAAGACAGACAGTAGAGACTAAGGTGGTATAATATAGGAATGCCTAGAGTGTACAATGATAGTGACTAAATGTACAAATTAAAAAATGCTTTTGCATGAGGAAGAACAAAGGAATGTCAATATTGCAGGGTGTTGAAAATAGATGGTCATTCATTTTTTTAAAAATCAAGTTCTGTGTGAGACTAAAGCAAGAAATTTTTATCTGGTACAAAATTTATATTTTGACATGTGCATTTCCTAATATAACTATATGGACAGTTTAATTGAACACCATAAGTACATGGAACCTAGTATAGGGCATGGATTTTGTAGGTTTGTCCAGGTTAGTGTGATGCCTGAATAAATCCGAGATTGATTTGAACAGTGAATAAAGAAGTATGTTCAAAGACTTGGGGAGAAATGAAAATTCAACTTCCCCATTTGGAGAATTCCTGATATTCTCAGGAGCATTGGGGACAACCAAATCAATAGGCTGAACCCTAGATCTTGGGGCTTGCTGCTATGAAATTTATTCATGCAAATGAAAAGCTAAGCCTACTTATAATTATGCCCAAGAGTCACCCCTTGAGAACCTCTGGTTACTCAGGTGTGACTCTCTCTCTCTGCCAACTCAGCAGGAGAACCCACTGCCCTCCCCCGTATGTGGAACATGACTCCCAGGGGTGTAAATCTCTCTGGCAACGTGGACGGAACTCCCAAGATGAGCCAGGACCCAGCATTACGGGATTGAGAAAGCCTTCTTGACCAAAAGGGGGAAGAGAAATGAGACAAAATCAAGTTTCAGTGGCCGAGAGAATTCAAACAGAGTTGGGAGGTTATCCTGGAAGTTATTCTTATGCATTATATAGATGTCCCTTTTTTAGTTTATGGTGTATTGGAGTCGCTGGAGGGAAGTACCTGAAACTGTAGAGCTGTGTTCTAGTAGCCTAGATTCTTGAAGAAGACTGTATAACTATACAGCTTTTGCAATGTGACTGTGTGATGGTGAAAACCTGGTGTCGGATGCCCCTTGAGTACAAAATAAATAAATAATAGGAAGAGATAAAGGGTAAAAAATGGGTAAATTGCAATACTGTGGTTTAATGAGAGCGAGGGGTAAGGGGTATGGGTTGTATGGTTTTTCTTCTTTTCATTTCTTTTTCTGGAGAGATGCACATGTTCTAAAAATGGTCATGGTGATGAGCACACAGTATGTGATGCTATTGTGAGCCACTGGTTGTATAATAAGGTTGGATTGTACCTGGGTGGATATTTCTCAATAAAAATATTTTTAATGAGAAGGAGCCCAGAGAGGGCTGAGAGGACCCACGGGAACGGAAAGAGCCGCCCAGAGCAGAACCTTAAAACAGTGATGCGGGGCCGCAGGCCAGCGGGGGTCTTGGGTCTGACCAGGGAGCCGGGCGCGGGGGGCCTTTCTTCAGAGAAGCTCCCCGAGGCGCGACCCGTCCCTGCAAAGCGGCCTGCGGAGCCCGGGCGACCGGCGGTCCCCTCTGCTTAGCGCTGGCTCTGCGGACGCGGGGGAGGGCGGTCCGCACCGCTGCCCGCCCCCTTTCCCATGGACTTGCCCCCACTGACCCCGCCTGGGAGCCCCGGGCCCGCACCTCCGGCCCTCCCACCGCCCCCAGCCGGCCCTTCCCGAGGTCCCGGCTGGCCCCCACCCGGCGAGTTTCCTGAAGCGCGCGGGCTCTGCCGCGCCGCCGACCCGGAGGGCAGAGAGCGCCGCGAGGGCTGTTGGTGCCAGGAGGAGGTCGGGGGGGAGGAGCGGGCAGTGCCCCCGCCCGGCTGCGCCCCCCAGTCCCGCGGTGCTCAGCCCGCAGCTCAGACCCGCCGAATCAGAGCCTCGGGAGTCAGGGCCAGACTTCGGTCTCGCAGCTCAGCCATCACGTGCGGCGCTAGGGGACAGGCATGGCAGGGGCAGGCCGGCGTCTCTGCACGGTACCACCCGGATGCGCTTTAGAATCGAACAAAAACAGTCCCTTATATCCAATTTCGGGGGAGACACTGACCCCCTGAGGTTCCTCCAAGTCACACTTTTCTTTGGGCAGATGCGGAGCCTGAGCGAGGCTGGGAGAGGTTACGGAGGGTCACTCAGCTAACGAGGGCCACCAACGAACAACCGCCCGCTCGACAGTCTGCCTCCTCTCGCCGCGCTGAACACCGGCCAGCAGTGGTTCCCCTGACAGCCGCGCAGGGCACCGACCCAGGTGATGAGGCCGCAGGGATTAGCACCTGTGTCACCCCACGGACGTATCAAGCAGAATCCAGACAATCACCTGATTACACTGAAGTTCATCCGCCTTCCGAAACTGTCCCTCGGGAAGTTTCATAACCATCCAAAACACTCCTAAATGTCCCATGGATTCAAACAGCAAGCTGGGGTGCAGACGCCACAGAGGAGGAGCTGCTGAGTGACTGCATCCCAGCTCTCCAGCACCCCACCCTCCCGCGCCCCATCCTCCTGCACCCCAACCCTCCTGCACCCCACCCTCCTGCGCCCCACCCTCCTGCACCTCACCGTCCTGCACCCCACCCTCCTGCACCCCAACCCTCCTGCATCCCACTCTCTTGTACCCCAGCCCCTGCACCCCACCCTCCTGAATCCCACCCTCCTGCACTCAGCCCTCCTGAACCCCAACCCCTGCACCCCACCCTCCTGTGCCCCACCCTCCTGCACCCCAGCCCTCCTGCACCCCACCCTCCTGCACTTAACCCTCCTGAACCTCAACCCTACTGCACCCCACCCTCCTGTACCCCAGCCCCTGCACCCCACCCTCCTGAGCCCCAGCCCCTGCAGCCCACCCTGCTGAACCCCATCCACCTGCACCCCACTCTCCTGCACCCCAGCCCTCCTGCACCCCACCCTCCTGAACCCAGACCTCCTGCACCCCACACTCCTGAACCCCAGTCCTCCTTCACCCAGACCTCCTGCACCCCAGCCCTCCTGCCTGCCTGGTGTGGAGAAAAGAGTTCCCTGACAGGCCGGAGGCTGCCCTCTGCGCTGCTCTTTAGGAGCACTCCCAGCATTTACAGCACAACTGCCTCATCTCCATCTCTCCCACCAGACTGTAGCTTCCCTGGGGCAGGAATCATGTCTGCCTTTTCTCAGCAGCAGGAAGCAGATTCTGAATAAAGGCTGGAGTGAATGAATGAAAGAAAAAAAGAGGTAATAGAGCAAGTTGTCATAAAATCTTGTTATTAAGAATTCCATCTACATCTACAATACACTAAAATAATTTATTGGAAGCTACTTTTTAATTGCAAATGGAGTAGAATTATCTTGGTTATGGGTTTATTTTTTATTTTTATTATTTATTTTTAAATGACATTTTACCAATATGGTTGTGAACAGATTTGTATGGTTGGCTTCTGTTTATTTCATAAAACTTCAGATAAACATCATTTTAACTGTAACCTAAAATTGAAGTCTTCTTTAAAATGGTAGGTGTTAATTTAAAAGCAGCATATACTAATTTGTTTTGCTGTGTGATGATGATCTAATGGAAGACTCATAAGCTTTCTTTTCTCCTAACTCAAAAAATATATGGAAAATGTCCTTAAACAAAAATTGTAACCACTTCAATATATTTGCATGTCATATAAAGCAAAAAAGTGTGCAATTATAGTGAATGATATAACTTTGCTCACTGTCATGGTTAGGGACACGTGTCAACTTCGCCAGGTTGTGGTACCTGTTTATCTGATTGGGCAAGCGCTGGCCTGTCTGTTGCAATGAGGACATTTCATAGGATTAGGTCATGATCACGTCAGCTACATCCACAGCTGATTCCATTTGTCATCAGCCAAAGGGGAGTGTCTTCTGCAATTAGTGATGCTAAATCTAATCATGGGAAGCCTTTTAAGGAGGACTCAGAGGAGACAGTTTGCATTCCTGCTTTGGCTGGTGAGCCTCTCCTGCGGAGTTCATCCAGGCCATCCATTGGAGTCATCAGCTTCGCAGCCTGCCCTGTGGATTTTGGACTCTGTGTTCCTACGGTCATGTGAGACACTTTCATAAATTTTATATTTGCAAGTGTTCCCTGTTGATTCTGTTTCTCTAGAGAACCCTAACTAATACACTCACATTAGCTGATTTTTCCAAAAGATGAATGAATTAAATAAAAATAAATAAATGAATAAATAAATAAAAGAAAGGCACCCTGTCCAGATCCCATGCAGGGGAGGGTATTACCCAAGAGCCCGAATACTGGGAAGTGGGAAGCTCCAGAGGCTGTTATAATTTGCCTGTCACATCAAGCTTCAAAAAGCTCAAAGCAAAATCAAGTGTTCTGATTTGCTAGCTACCAGAATGCAATATACCAGAAACAGAATGGCTTTTAAAAAGAGGAATTTAATAAGTTGCTAGTTTACAGTTCTAAGGCCAAGAAAATGTTCCAGTTAGAACAAGTGTATAGAAATGCCCAATCAAAGGCATCCAGGGAAAGATACCTTGGTTCAGGAAGGCCAATGAAGTTCAGGGTTACTCTCTGAAGTGGGAAGGCACATGGCAAACACTGTGAGGATTTCTCACTCATCTAGAAAGGTACATGGTGAACACGGCATCATCTGCTAGTTTTCTCTCCTGGTTTCCTGTTTCATGAAGCTCCCTGGGAGGCATTTTCCTTCTTCATCTCCAAGGGTCGCTGGCTGTGGACCCTTTGCTTCTTGGTGCTGTAGCATTCCAAATCTCCAGCTTTCTCCAAAATGTTTCCTCTTTTATAGGAGTCCCAGAAATAATCAAGACCCACCAAATGGGAGGAGACATGTCACCTAATCCAGTTTAACAACCACTCTGATTGAGTCACATCTCCAGGGAGAGATCTAATTACAGATTCAAACATACAGTTCTGAATAGGATTAGAAGAAATGCCTGCCTTTACAAAATGGATAGGATTAAAATTTGGCTTTTCTAGGGTCCATATATCCTTTCAAACCAGCACAGCAAGTATAACACATGACCTGAATTTCAAAGATAAATGAGATAATTCAAGCAAAATTCTTGGGATGGTGCCTGCACATAGTAGCAGTTCAATTGATATTAGTTGTATTATTATTAACTATTAGTCCATAAAATAATAAAATAATACTATATTTTTGTTGTCATCATGACCAAGTAATTTCTTCTTCAGATAGTTGTGCTTAGAAGAATTACTAGCACGTGGTACACTTTATTTATGCCATTATTTTAAAATGGGGGGGTGCACAGGTGGTTCGGCATGCTCACTTCTATGCAGGAGACCCAGGTTCGAGTCCCAGACCTTGCACTCCCATCAAAAAAGAGTAGATTTAATGGAGGTTGAAAGACCAAAATAGGATAGAATTAAATTGTGTTAACAGAGCTGTATTTGTCCACAGGGAGCATGGAATTAAAAGATTAAGATGAGACTGAGAGAAAAGGAAAGGATGCATCCTTTAAGACTCTTGGGTCTATTGAAGTGGGCACCTGGTGCGTAGTGGAAGTAAACCAACATTTCCTTTCCTCTCTCCCCACTATCTTCGTTGTCTTGGTGTAGGGCCTGTGTCTCTTCCCTTTGCACATATTAGGCACCCAATAATCGTATGTAGGATGAGCAGATTAAGGAATAATGTGAAACTTGAAGATAATGAGTTTCCCAACAATACCTTGGCCAGGTACTCTGGGGAGGAAGGAAGGGGGAAAAGATTAAAGGAACGCAAGGAAAAGGAAACGAGTGTCAGAGAATCTCCACTGATTTCAGAACTTGATTTCTGTAGAGCATGAAGTTACTAAAGATGGATTTTTACAGGCTAAGGACAGCACAAAAGACTCTTTTGGAAGTTGAGAAGACTCCTGTGTTGAGATCGACTATGAGAAAACAGGCTTGTCTCCTGCTCTGTTTCCATCGCGTCTGCCGTGGAGAATGGCCTTCGACTTCCAGTGTAGGACTGAGTCCCTGCACCTGAACCTGTGCAGAGACGAGGGAAATGTCGCCAGCGAGGAACACCTGACAGGAGCCAGATCACGAAGTGCCTTACGTGCCTGCCAGGGAGCTAGAACGCTTTTCCTAAAAGTTTTGGGAGTTGTTGACTGATTTTAAGCAGCCAAGGGCGTGATTGTCCTTACACTAGGGCGACCCCTGTGGCACTGGTGCGGATGGACTGGGTGGGGGGGACGCCAATTGGCAAGGAGACCAGGCAGGGTCTCCGAACCCCACCGAAAGGGACTAAGGCTGAGCGTGCGGAGGAACAGAGAAAAAGAGGGTACTTCTGCGGGGAGGGAGAATAGATTGAGACGAGGCCTTTGCACGGTGACGGGCGCGAAGGAGGTGCTCAGTGAGTACGTGTCGCACAGCCTCTCTCCCGTGTGAGCAGCCCGGCTCCACATCCGCCTCGCTCTTCATTACCGTCCGGTGCTCGTCTTGCTTCTCTGAGTATCAGTTTGTCCTCCCCGCTTCCTGCTTCTCTTTTCACCCCTTCTTTCATCTTGTAGGCCGGTTGATTTAAAGATTCACTCAGCACTGGAAGCAGGGGAAGTGCAGTACAATGAGATTGAGGCGGGATTTCCTTTTTTCCTTTTTTTACGTGGAAACCTGCCGGTAGGCAGTTTCACAATGGTAAGAGATGACCAATCATTTATTAAAATGACAGTATCGTTTAAATTAAATTAATCTAATAAATTAAAGTAAGTAATAAAAATCATTGCACGCGGTACTGCACCTTTCGCAAGTCACTCTCTCCTCCTGGCTCCAGCCCCCCATCACCAGTAAGTTTCTTGACCCTGCTATTTTCTGTAGCTTGACCAGGGCCAGGCATAAGCGCTTGTTGAAATGCATTTTTAAACCTGCCGGCTCCAACTCCAATAGGTATAAAAAGAACTAGAAGAATTTTGGAATGTTTGATTCTTACTGAGAATCACCATTTCATAATTGAGCATTACATGATTCTTAAACGAATTTGTTTAAAAATCATTCGTATCAAGGTAATTTCCTTGGATTCTTAAAAAGGAAGATATTGTACATTTTTCAAAGGAGAAAAAGAGAGACATGATTTGTAGACGGCTTAATTGTCATCTTGCTCCTTCTGGGCAAAAAAAAAAACAAAGCCCAAAGGTTCAAACTCAGAAACTTCAAGATTACGAGGACTACAGGCTGCCCACGACTCTAATAAAGGAATTTTAATTTTTACTTCCACGAAACATCTACCACTGTAAGTACAAGAAACAGTTTTAGATCTTCTGAATCAGAGCATTTCAAAATAGGACGGGGCGGTGCTTTAGTTCACGTCTAAAACGCAGCCTTAGATAATGAAGCCACGCAAAACCGAGGCAGAGGGGGCCTCCCAGGCAAGCTGTGCAGCCCCTGCTTGTTTTCTGCGGAGCGGGAGGGCGGGGCTGTGCCGCGGGGCAAGAGGGGGCGGTGTGCGGGGCGGGAGGAGGGCGGTGCGGGAGGAGGGCGGTGCGGGAGGAGGGCGGGGCGGGAGGAGGGCGGTGCGGGAGGAGGGCGGTGCGGGAGGAGGGCGGGGCGCGGGGCGGGAAAGGGCTATGAGCCGGGCCGGGCTTTCCTGCAAGAGGAAGCAATGTGCCGGGGGCGGGGGGTCTCGCCACGCGGCGGGAGGGGGCGGGGCGCGGGGCGGGGCTCTGCCGTGGGCCGGAGTCTCGTCTCCCGCGCCGCCTTTTCAAAGTTAAAACTCAACTAGCGACGTCCCTTGTGAGGCGCTGGGTTCCGGGAGGTGGCGGGCGCAGGAGGCGAGGGTCCCAGGATTCTTCCCGCGCTTCCCCATAGCAGTTCCGGGGCTCAAACCCAACGGCCGGACTTGCTCACTCCCGGTGTCGGGGGACTCACTCCCTGGAGTGTAAGGGCCTGGAGCCAGTCCGGGACCGGAGCCCGTAGCGTCTCCTCTGTGCCGGCGACGAACGACCCAGGGTCAGCGCGACCTGTGCAGGAGCCGTCTCGGGTCGGGCGGGGGCGGGGAGCGAGGACGCGAGGACGCGAGGAAAGCGACGTTCACTCTTTGGAGAAGAATAGGTCAACTCGCAGCCCGTCACGGTAGCGTGGCCGAGCGGTCTAAGGCGCTGGATTAAGGCTCCAGTCTCTTCGGGGGCGTGGGTTCGAATCCCACCGCTGCCAGCAGGTTTTTTTCCCCCCATCTCTAAATTCTGGCTTAATAGTAAATGTCCCTTCTTCGGGGCCCAAATACTGCCAGTTTTCACAACCTGTAAGGTCTGACTTCTGTTTGCCCAGGAGCCGGAGGGAACTTCAAGCGCATCCCGACACGTGATAGGCTTTCGAGTTATTTCAACCAACACTGAGCGCTCACTCTGCAGGATGCTTACTCCCGTGGTCGCCGTTGTATTTTCACCGTTCACAAGTACCCAGCACATAACAGACCTTCATTTATTACACTCGCTTGTTTTAAAAGTATATATTCAGCGCCCGCTATGTACCAGGTAAACTAGCTAGGCCCTGCAGTACAGCGTTGTTCAATAAATGATGAACGAATGAATGAATGGCTGTCAATCTGTCGGGATCTGCTTGCAGCGGGACACCGCCTCCGCCCTCGAGGGAATGAACTGTGTTCGGAAGCCGCGTTTTCACCATCCCCTCAGTCTGCTCATTTCACATTCTGAGCATTAATTATGCTCCACCGAGCTGTGCTGACTCTGCAGAGGGGTCTCGTCTCGCGGCTAACTACCCCTCACGCCTGACCAGCGGGGGGAACTCTCGCCGTCTGCCTCGTTCTCAGGGGCGCACCCCCACACACCCACACCCACACCTCAGCTCCACACCCACCCCCCGCACCCACCCACCACCCACACCCACCCACACCTCACCTCTACCCCCACATCCCAACCACCACCCATCACGCATACCCCCTGTGGCCCCTCCCGCCTCCCACCAGCCCCGCACGAGCGAGTGGAGAGGCAGCGGGGCCCGCCCTGGTGTCCGCGGGGAAGAAGCTTTAAACGCGAGCGCGCAGAATGGCCGCAGCGCCGACTTGCGTGCGATGAAAATTGGAGAGCGGAGAGCTTGAGGGCCGGGAGCGTGAGAGCGGGGAGTGAGTGTGAGATCGGGGAGCGTGAGAGCGGAGAGCGTGAGAGCGGGGAGCGTGAGAGCGGGGAACGTGAGTGTGAGATCGGGGAGCGTGAGAGCGGGGAGTGTGAGAGCGGGGAGTGAGTGTGAGGGCGGAGAGCGTGAGAGCGGGGAACGTGAGTGTGAGATCGGGGAGCGTGAGAGCGGGGAGTGTGAGAGCGGGTAGTGAGTGTGAGAGCGGGAGTGAGTGTGAGAGCGGGGAGCGTGAGAGCGGGGAGGGTGAGAGCGGAGAGCGTGAGAGCGGGGAGCGTGAGAGCGGGGAGTGAGTGTGAGATCGGGGAGCGTGAGAGCGGGGAGTGTGAGAGCGGGGAGTGAGTGTGAGGGCGGAGAGCGTGAGAGCGGGGAACGTGAGTGTGAGATCGGGGAGCGTGAGAGCGGGGAGTGTGAGAGCGGGTAGTGAGTGTGAGAGCGGGGAGTGAGTGTGAGAGCGGGGAGCGTGAGAGCGGGGAGGGTGAGAGCGGAGAGCGTGAGAGCGGGGAGCGTGAGAGCGGGGAACGTGAGTGTGAGATCGGGGAGCGTGAGAGCGGGGAGTGTGAGAGCGGGGAGCGTGAGAGCGGGGAGCGTGAGAGCGGGGAACGTGAGTGTGAGATCGGGGAGCGTGAGAGCGGGGAGTGTGAGAGCGGGTAGTGAGTGTGAGGGCGGAGAGCGTGAGAGCGGGTAGTGAGTGTGAGGGCGGTGAGCGTGAGAGCGGAGAGTGTGAGATCGGGGAGTGAGTGTGAGAGCGGGGAGCGTGAGAGCGGAGAGTGTGACACGGGACAAAGCACTAAAGGACATGTCAAATTGTCCCTGGTGAGAACAGTGTCGAGGGGGTTGGGGCGAAGCGGGAAAGGTGACTGATCTCACTTCGGACGTTGGGTTGTTAAAGCGAGTGGATGTTGATCTCATAACTGGAAGCGCTGGAGCGCTTCGACCAAAGGCGGTGAGAAGCGCAGCGCGCGGGGCGCCTCCTGCCGAGGCCGCTCCCCAACCGCGTCCCCGGGCTTGTGGGTGGTGGTTCCTTTCTCGTTCGCGAGAGGCCTACGTCTCCTTAGCCACTCCCAGCTGACGGACTCAAGGCGCCTCAGGACTACACGGGAACCATTCCCCCTCACTCTGCTACCTGCCCCGGCTGGGCCGCAGGGACCCTTTCCGGGTTTCTGAGTTTCTTGAGGACCATCAGTGACCACGTGGACGGGCCGGTGGGACAGCAGAGGCCACCGAAGTCACCGCTGAGCACGGCCTCGACGTCCTGAGGAGCTGCTTTGGGTATGTGGCTACCATACTCGCGGCCGGCGCCGTCCAGGCGGGTCATCCTGTGGGGCGAGCGGTGTCCAGGGCCTGGCTGCGGCCGACGCTCCGCCTGCTCGCCGTGGCACCTCACAGCCCAGGTTTCCCCGACCCGGCCATCTCTCTGCGCTCGGGTCACAGGGCGCACGTCTCACCGTCCGACGGCGACAGTCACCCGAGGTCCTCCGGGGACGCCCACGGAAGCGCTGACCGACGCCGTCCGCAGCGAGGTGACGCGGCCGCGGCCTGGGGGCTGGAGGGTCACACACCGGCAGCAGCCCCGGCTATGCTCCCGCGGACACTTTCTGGTGCAATTCAGGCACTTTCCTTCCACAGCCGCCTCGTCTTCAGACCCTCTGTGGGGCCCCGAAAAGCGGCTGGTCGCTCCCACCGAGGGTCGACGCTCCTAGCTGTCCACGGTGGGGACCAAAGCGACCCGGTGCGGCCGGACCTGGCGGTGGCGCGGGGCTCTGCCCGGTGGTGGGCCCGGAGCCCGAGCGGGAGCTGGGGCCAGGGCGGGAGCCAGGGCTGGGGCGGGGCCTGGGCCGGGGCCCGGGAGCGGGAGCGGGGCGGGGACCAGGGGCGGGAGCGGGGCGGGAGTGGGGCGGGAGTGGGGCGGGGGCGGAGGGCGGGGCCGGGGGCGGGGCCAGGGCGGGAGCCGGAGGTGGTGGGGGGAGGGTAGCGTGGCGTGGGGGGAACCCGGGCTGGGGTAGGGCTAGGGGAGCTAGCGGGCACCGCGGTGGCATCTCCGGCGGAGAGAGCTCTTCACCTGTCCCTACCTGTGGGTTCCTGCTGGAACGCGTTGGGTATGCTCTGCTCTAACTCGATCCAACACTTATCTTAGCACTTAATATACTTTTTGGAAATTTTTGGGTAACTGACTGCTTTTCTCCACGGAGAAAGGCAGGGCTCAGATACAGAACCATATTTTCCTTGCTTCTGCACCTCCTGGAAACTAAGTATTTGTGGTAAGCTTCCGTTAATAAACATATGAAGGGATGTCTTTCTAATTTGTGAGACTGGCAGAGCATACAGAGGTGAGAAGCAAGGAGGGCCCTGAGACCTGCAGCTTTGGAAGCACCGTTTGGGCAGGACGCAGCTGAGCCTGGCTCTGGACTGCTGAGTAGACTGCACGGACCTGCCCTTTCTGGACTGAGCTCTGCTGTCAGGTGACTACAAACCGGTGTCCGCAGGGACAAACAGCTCTCCGTGGTGTAGCCCGGCCATCGTTTCCCAGCCGTTCTGCTAGGGACCTTCACATGCTGACGTTTGCCCCGCACAAGTGTGACTCAACCACCGATGATTCCAAGGAAAGGGCACAAGCCACTTGCACTCCACACCCAGGAATAAACAAACCATGCCCTCTGCCCTATTTCCCGGGTACTCTCATTCCCTTGGGGCTAAAGGTGATAGAGTGGAAGAAATAGTCATCTAGTCCCTTTTACAGTTCTGGTATCATTTTTAGGACCAGAGGACATTTTCTTTTTCTCTAAGAAATAAGGTTGTGGCTTATGAAATGGAAAGGCTACCACCTGTGCTGCGGAAGAAAGTATTGATTCATTGATTCTGATTCATCTCAGCTGATCTGAAATAACTTAGGTGCTCTGTTAAGGTTAGAATAGTGGATATAGAATGGAGAGGTTTGTGGGGTTTTGGGGGGAGGAGTGGGGTTCTACACTGTATTTGCCAGTGTGCTGATTTGAAAGGATGTATGGACCCTAGAAAAGCCATGTTTTAATCAAAATCCCTTCATAAAGGTAGAATAATCCCTATTCAATAATGTATGTTTGAAACTATAATCAGATCATCTCCCTGGAGATGTGAGTTAATCAAGAGTGGCTGTTAAGATGGATTAGGTGATATGTCTCCATTCATTTAGGTGGGTCTTGATAAGTTTCTGGAGTCCTATAAAAGAGGAAACATTTTGGAGAATGAAGGAGATTCGGAGAGAGCAGAGAATGCTGCAGCACCACGAAGCACAGCGTCCATGAGCCAGCGACCTTTGGAAATGAAGAAGGAAAACGCCTCCTGGGGAGCATCATGAAACCGGAAGCCAGGAGAGAAGGCTAGCAGATGACGCTGTTTGCCATGTGTTCTTCCAGCTGAGAGAGAAGCCCTGACTGTGTTCACCATGTGCCTTCTCACTTGAGAGAGAAACCCTGAACTTCATCGGCTTTCTTGAACCAAGGTATCTTTCCCTGGATGCCTTCGATTGGGCATATCTATAGATTTGTTTTAATTGGGACATTTTCTAGGCCTTAGAACTGTAAATTAGAAACTTATTAAATTCCCCTTTTTAAAAGCCATTCTGTTTCTGTATATTACATTCTGGCAGCTAGCAAACTAGAACAGTCAGGGTTCTCTAGGGAAACAAAAACAAGATATCTCTAAACAAGATATCTGTAAACAGTATGAGATTTTATAAAAATGTGTCACGCAACTGTAGGACGCCCGAGTTCCACAGTGCAGCTGCCACCTGGCACTCGGTGGAGGTCTTCTATGAATTCCCCAGAAGAGGCTGGCTGAAGTAGAAACCAAAATGCGCTCTTCCAACTGCTGACATCATCACCTTGCCCTTAAAAGCCTTGCGCTGATTGGACTAAATGTCTCTCATTCTGGAAGAAACTCCCCTTAGTTGATCATAGATGTAATCAGCCATAGATGCAACCAACTGAGTGATGACTTAAGTCCATGAAATGTTCTTACAGGAGCAGTTCGGCCAACTCTACTGGACCAGGCCATTGGGTACTGTCACCTGGCCAAGTGGACACATACACCCAACCATCAGAGACACTTGAGAGCCCCTTATGGTCACCTGCCCAGAAGTCTTTTAATTTCCCTGCATCCTCCAACCCCACCCCACTCCCAAGGTATATTCAATTCAACCCACTTTTATGCGTACACATTTTGTGGCAGGCACATTGCTCCGTTGGAGATACAAGAAAAGTATCAATATCAGAAAATGATTCAGGGGATCCTTAGCAATTCAGCCTTGGAAGGCAACCAGAGGCATATTAAACATAGATTGCCAATAATTACTATTTGGATTAACAAAAGCAATGATTTATAGCTGAGTATTTCTTTCAGTCATGCACCATATATGGTCTCTTTTTATATAATGTTCTTATAGTTACTGTATAATCCTGTTATCTTATTAAATGAGTTTTGGGGAAGAAATTACTATGTCTAGCATTATGCTATCCATACTCCAGTATGGTCATACTGGAGTACATACTGGAGTATGGTCATCCACACCTATTTTGAGGGCCATCTGAACATTGACATGTCCACCTTCAAGGTGGGACCTGCAAAGGCCAAATAATAATAATAATAAAGAATGACGGCTCCCTTTAGACTTAGGAGGTTGAGTCTTTGAAGTGAAGCAAAAAGAAACCCTCTGAAAAATATAATGCTGGGCTCTTCCCCTGAGTACTCACTAATCAGTTCATCAATTCGTTCGTTCGTCATTCATTCATCCTTTCATCTATGCGTCCATGCCACCAGCATTGATTGAGCTCATACTCCGTACAGACCTTGGGGTGTCAAACAGCGGCGAAATCCCGGCCCGGCACTTAAGGCATTCTGGACCAGGCAGGCAGAGTTTGAACAGCTGAACCCAAGATTACTTCAGAGTGGAAGCCGCAGGAATCCGGGGTTTGCTCTGGAAACGCCTGCAGGTGGAGCTGCAGAAAGGAGACACAGCCGTTTTCTTTTCCTGCTTCAAACCAGGAGGCGACAATCCGCTGTACCCCTGCATGGGCCGGAGGTGGAGGCCAACCGAGAGGGTGGGAGGTGGCAGCGCTGTGAGGCCAGGACAGTCGACGTGCAGCCAAGGGAAGCCCGGGAGCGAGGCGAGGGACCAGTCAGCGCGCGTCCCGCTCCCGCTGCGCGGGTGGGGCTTTTCCATCGCCCCGGGAGGAGGGCAGAGATTTTCCACCCATTAGAGATCATTATAATAGTTATATTATTATTTAGCGAAAACACGTTTTTGACCCAACAGCAAGAAGGGATAGAGCTCGTTTAAAAGGGCGTTTCGTTTTCAATAGCCGTGTTCTCTGAGCGCACGGCTCGCCTCGGAGGGAAAGCGGGGCCGAGCAGCCCGTGGGGGGTTGGTGGCGGGCGCTGGGCACCAGCGGTCCAGCTCAAGTCTCGGCGGGACCTCTCCTGTTCCCGCACAAGCTCCTCTTTCTTCAGTGAATCGTGATTTTTCATTCTGATGGCCCAGGATGTAAACGCGGACTGATACGGGGTCCCCACGGCCGAACGCTCCGGACCAGCCTGGATCCGCCGGGTAGCGGGCGCCCACGGCCCGTACACGTGCGGGACGGCTGCTCGCAGGCCCTGACTGCACAGAGCAGACGGGAGAAGAGGAGCCTTCATCCTTCACTGAGCGCCCTTGTTTTAAGTTGAAAACGGAAAAGGTCAGCGAAGATGAGAAACTGAAAAGGAAGAAAACGCGCCTGTGAGTAACCACAGTGGCTGCCGGCCCGGAGCGGGACCCGAACCCGTGGTCCACGCGGAGAGCTTGAGCCTGGCGCCTTGGACCCCTCTGCCAGCCCGACGGCCGGCGGCGCATGTGGCAAAGGGCAGTGATGGCCAATCCCGACCACCGTGCGCGCCGCGGCCCGCTGAGTCCCGCAGTCCGGGCTCAGGCTAGAGGAAATGCGTCTCTGTCACCGAACTGAAGCTTCCTTCTCGCGGGTGTCGGGAACTCTGATGCGAACCGCGAGGCTGGAATTCAGCGCCGTCGCGGCCCCCCCCCCGCCTGTCCTGCGCCCACCCCGCGGACCAGCCGGAGCGCCGCGCCCTTGGCCAGGACTGCGGAGAGCCCCGAGCGCGTGAGCCCGGGGGGAAGAGATGAGCGAGCCAGCGCCGAGCCGGGGGCAGCAGGACAGCCCGCGTGGATGCGCCAGGACCTGGGGGACAGCTGGACAGCCCGTGTGGACGTGCCAGGCCCTGGGGGGGTCTGAAATCTGTTCTACAATGAATTGGTGTGATGTGCTTTGAAATTTATTACTTTTTTGTTTATATGTTATTTTTCACCAAAAAAAGGAAGGAAAATAACTACAGAAAAAGTAGAATTGTGTTTTGTAGGATGTTGGCTTGAAGATTGATTTCAACATCGTTGACGTGCGAGAACCCAGAGGGGTGGAGAGGAGCTGTGCACTGCACGGAGGCCAGGACCCGGCAGCCGGGCCCGCGCCACGTTCACTCACAACTGGCTAGAGGAAAAGGGAAGGAAACCGGCAGGGGAAAGACCCACGGACAAGGCCAGTGGACGCGTCTCCAGTGGACAAGCTGTGGACAGGCCACATCTCCGCGCGGCCCCCCAAGACTTCTTGCATTGCATGACCCATTGCCGAGCAATACAAAGTTTTTTTTTAACTTAACAATATGACTTGGACATTTTCCTTTATCAGTGCACACTTTCTTTTTACTGACATATGCTAATTTATCATATGCATATACCATAATTATTAATTGACATTTTCCCCCTTTCCCAGTTTTCTTTTTTGTTCTCACTCCTTTTTTCTCAAATAGTTCCAACTAGATCAAAAAACTAGATTTGAATGGGAAATAGGAAGCTAAGTGCTGGTTAACTATGGCAATGTCCAGGGACATGGAAGGACCGGTCCACGCACTCAAAAACATAGGGTATTTCCATACTGAAGGTGAACAGGATTGAAAGGGGTTGTATAGACCATTGAGTCCCACGGATTCACACTCGAAATATAAATAAGTTCTTGCATGAACTACGGCAAAGGTATGAAGCTTGTACAAAGAGTGTATAAGTTCGGGACACAGGGGGAAAACTGCTGTTGCATGCTGTGGCCTACACAGCAACGCCAGGGTACATAAGTGGGGGAGGGACAAGAGTTAGGGGGAGGTTTAGAGTTCCTACTTGACAAGAGTATGTTTATTGGTTATCTTTCTCTTGGGAACAGTGAAAGATCTAAAATTGAGAGTGTTGATGGACTGTGGACATTACACATGATGCCCAATGAATGCGGGCGGCTGAAGGGTGCACTGACTGAGAAGTACACTGGCAAACAACGCTGTATACATGATCCATACTGTACTGTTACAAAAAAGGAACGAGTTTGTGAGCCACGCAACATTGTGAATGAACCTGCGGGACATTTGGTGAGGCAAAATAAACCAGAAACAAAAGAGCAAATATTGTATGGTCTCACTTAGAAAATACTTATAAGAAAACAGGAGCCTAGACTGTAAGTTTTTATAGCAGTAACATGTAGTCCAGAGTGGTAACTTATTTCTGGGTTTTGAAAGGCTGTTTTATAAATGTATTACTCAACATGTCTGGAGAGATCATTTAAACAACCTACACTAAGCCCTTGCTCTTGAGGCTTCTGTACTGAAGCTTATGGATATAACGGAGAAGCTTGGCCTACCCATGGGTGTGCCTAAGAGTCTTGTCCAGAGGATCTCTTTTGTTGCCCAGATGTGGCTTCTCTCTCTCTCTCTCTCAGCCCAACTCTGCAAGTGAAATCATTGCCCTCCCCCCCCATGCGGGACATGACATCCACAGGTGAAATTCTCCCTGGTGCTGTGGGATCAACAATGCAGGGAAAAGAAGTGTAACAAATAAGGTATCAGTGGCAGAGAGAGATTAAATAGAGTTGAGAGGCTACTCTGGAGGTCACTATTATACAAACTTCAGTTAGACACTGCTACCTATCATAATCTGCCAAATCCCAACCAAAAACCATTCCAGCCAATCCTAAAGAATACCTAGGGCATCATATAAGATTCTACAAAGATTTCACGCACTAGAGTAACTTTCCAGAAACCTACAACTTCCAGATGGGTTCCTGGACCAAATAAATCCTGAAACCTAGAGGGTCCAGTCTCTCCAGAACATTAGCCAGTTCCATCTCCCTACCCCATATTAGTGACAGCCCCTTCCAACATGAAAAATTTAGAATTGTCATAGTCCAAATACACCTAAAGCGTGGGAGAATGATGGTGATGTTGGAATTATACAGAGAAGGTAGGGTTTAACAAATGAGTATGAATGCTAAATCATTATATTGATATTTCTTTTAGTCTCTAGTAACTTAGAGCAGCTAGAAGGAATAACCTACAATTGTGGAGTTGTAACCCACATCAAACTCTGAAATCTGTTCTACAATGAATTGGTGTGATGTACTTTGAAATTTATTACTTTTTTTGTTTATATGTTATTTTTCACCAAAAAAGGAAGGAAAAAAAACTACAGAAAAAGTAGAATTGTGTTTTGTAGGAAGTTGGCTTGAAGACTGATTTCAACATCGTTTTGGTATTTTAAACATGTAAAGTATGCAGGAAGTGTTTTTGCTAAGGAAAAGAGTACTTTTCCCCCTGAAATAAAATAACTGATTTTTGCAGAATGAGAAACAGGAATGGGTAGGACAAAATGGATGGATACAGAAAATCATAGAAGTCTTGCTGGAAATGAATTTTATTGGTTGTGGTTAAGGTTGGCAAAGATTTTATAGTTTATAAATTTTTTTAATAGTTTTCGCATCAGATGCATCTTCGTGCAAAACAAGAATGTGGTTTTCACTTTTGTTAAAAAAATAAAGGGTAAAAATACATGAATTTTTAAGAAATTAAATATAGTGATTATGATATAGATATGTAAAATAGTTAGGTCCATTATGAATAATTGCTAAGCCTACTTCATTTCAAACTCCCCAAATCTTAGCAAGTGGGTCTTTCCTTCTATTGTTTAAGCACACAAGATTGCCTGGCTTTTTGCACATCAATAAGGGTAAATATAAAGCAATAAATCCTTTGTTACCATTAATTTCTACATTTCAGTAAGATTTTGTTTACATAACTAAAGCAAAAACAGTTACTCAGGTTCTTTTTTTTTTTTTAAAGTATTTTTTTTATTTTATTATTTTTTGTTTGTTTGTTTTTTACATGGGCTGGGGCGGGGAATCGAACCGGGGTCCTCCGGCATGGCAGGCAAGCACTCTTGCCCGCTGAGCCACCGCGGCCTGCCCTTACTCAGGTTCTTAATGAATTTGGGGCAAAGTAAATTCATTCCTCATTATTCCTCATCTTGTTTTACTGGAATTGTAAATATATGCCTGTGAAAAACCCCGGGAACCATCTGGATCATTAGTTAACCTCCCTCACAGCCTGATCCACTCCCACGCCAGCATGCCAGCACCGGAGCCCCCAGCCGTGAACCTGATTCTTAATTCTAGCAGCGACTGCCTTCACTGATATCTTTCTTCACTAAAATTGTAACAAATAAAATAAAAAAGAATTTTTAAAAGATACAGTATTATGAAGCTCATTGGTTAGAAGAACTTTCAGAACTTATTTGTAAATGAGATGATATTTCTCAAATTCACAACATTAAATTTCTGAAACAAAAGCTACTGCTTTACTTGCTTATATACCAAGAATGGAATGATCATATGGTAAGAATATTCATGTTTGTATGTTGTCATATTTTAAAAAGAGAGATAATAGTGTTGTTTAAAAATGAAATGCTAATACATTATATAAAAATTCTCCATTTTCAAAATAGAAGTGTTTGTTATGACTGAATACAATTCTCACTCGGTCATATCATCTCAGCCGTGTAACCAGATTGACCACTGTGACACTTGGGAAACCTTCAGAACCTGTAGGATTCAAGAAGGACTGATATTCATGGCGCATTTAAAGAGTATCCCGCACAGCCAATAGCCTTCCTTTTTGAGTCCCTTATTTCTAAAGGGTCTCTTGTTGCTTTCAAAAGAGAAAGAGCTCCAATTCCCCTTTTAATCCTACAGCCTGCAAAAACTGAGTATACCTATATAGCAAGGCAACCAAAACTTTGAAAACAGCAAGATGGTGACATTTTAAATTGCATTTTAGCTGCAGAAATTTTGAGCTTCAGAGGATGATTAGATCCTGGTTTTCCTAAAAAATGTTCTGTATAGGTATGAAAAATAGGTCTTTATTATTTATTCAACTGCCTGGGAAATTGTATAAGTGGGGAGAGGGAAAAAAGGAGCCATCTAAAATAATTTAAATCTAGCTTGGATAGGTACTTTTGAATGCCCATTTAAATATGGTCCTGTCTTATATTCTGGGAATTCCATACACTCTTGCAGGCCTTGAATCTATTTTACTTCTTTTCCTTTGGCATCCCTCCTCCTGCCTCACACATTAACACATTTATATGTACCTTCTTTTGCATATCTTTGGCCATTATCCCTATCTATTTTGTTTCATGATTTTTCTAATTATGTAAGTATTACCAGCTTTGGAAATAAATTCAAATAAGCACAGTATTTTTAATAGGATCATACTTATATAAACTGATTGAACTTGTTTCTATTTATGTAACAATATTGCCATAAAATATACTTTGTTCTTATTTACCAGCTGCCTAGTAAGTCATATAATATATATATTTATAATATATATTCTTATGTATACATATTTTTACATATAAACACATATTATATATGTCTATAACCAGTTTTTTATTGAGGGACATTTCGGTGGCTTCTAATTTTTCACTGGTTCAAGTAACGCTGCAGTGTTTTGTTCTTTTTTTCCATAAAATAGTCAAATTCTCCATTTGAAAAGACAGAAAAATATAAAGAAAATAAAAAACATTTACTCGTTATCTTCTACCCCAAAATACTTCAAATATTGTTATATTTCCTTTCAACCTTTTTTCAGTGTATTTGTGTATTTACAAAATTGAAACTATGTTATATATAGTTTTGATCCTATTTTTTCTACTTAATATTATACTTCATTTTCTCATGTCCTTAAATCTTCTTCTGAAAAGTTTTTCTAGGTGTATGTGGTAGTTAGGTTCAGGTGTCAACTTGGCCGGGTGAAGGTGCCTAGTTCTGTTGCTGTGGACATGAGCCAATGGTATGTGAACCTCATCTGTTGCTGATTACATCTGCAGTCCGCTAGAAGGCATGCCTGCTGCAATGAATGTTTGATTTAATTGGTTGGTGCTTAAATGAGAGAGCTCAACTAGCACAGCCCAAGCAGCTCAGCATACCTCATCTCAGCACTCTCAGCCCAGGCCTTTGGAGATGCCGAAAGGAATCACCCAGGGGAAAGTTGTTGGAACCCGGAGGCCTGGAGAGAAGGCCAGCAGAGACCATCCTGTGCCTTCCCACCTAAGAAAGAACCTCAGTGGAAAGTTAGCTGCCTTTCCTCTGAAGAACTAACAAAATAAATCCCTTTATTAAAAGCCAATCTGTCTCTGGTGTGTTGCATTCCGGCAGCTAGCAAAGTAGAACAGTGTATTTTATCTTTTGTGAGTTGTCCATTTATCCTTTGCTCATTTTTATATTGGAATATTAATGAGCTTCCATATTGATTTATAAAACTCTTTATAAAGATATTAATCTTTGTCTCGCTCTTTAAAAAAAAAGGCCATTTCTTTACTCAATCAAAACCATTAAAGTTCCTTGAGGAAATAAAACTTTTCTTTATACTAAACTTTAAGGTTTGAAATTTAAAATAGAATATCTATTTCCCTGAGCAAAAATCAGGAGTGCTTCAAATACTGGAGAGCTCATTTGTTTACCTTACTTTTCTAACTTAATTCATTTTGAATAGCTAAGGCATGCATGCATATGGTTTAAAATTCAAAAGATACCTAAGGTACACCAACTCCTCCCTCCCAAGCAGAATTGATTCCTATTCTCCCCTGAGAAATTCCACCATTGTTACTTTTTACCACTCCCACACCCTCAGCCATCTCTCCTTATCAATCAGAGAATGAAGCAAGGAAAAGCTGAAGCCTGAGAAATGTCTCCTGGATTTGGCCAATACTAACAGAAATCACTGACACCCTTGGGGTGGGTAGGTTGAGCAGAGATAGCAGGTAGGAATTTCATACTCATTTTTAAACAAAATATTTTATTAATAAAATAATATTTTATTTTTTCAGGTTTAGCTTTCATTGTATATGTATATTTCATTGTATATCTAAATAAGCAGCTTAAACAAGACAAGCAAGTGTTTTGCTTTATTTTGTCTTATGCACATGAAGTTTGGATGCAGGCACTCTACAGACAATAAGAATGTAAGTTCATTCCACTTGTGCTGCACTATCTCAGCACTGGCTTCCATCTTCAAGGTTGCCTCATGGTCCAAAATGGCTATTGTAGCTCCTACCATCATGTCACATTTCAGGCTGGAAGAAGTAGGAAGGGAGTGGGCATTAAAAAGGCATACTTCCCAGCTGAGTAGGCTTCCTTTTAAGGTGCTTTCTCAGAATTCCCACACAACTTCCACTTAGGTCCCCTAGTCACCCACAGGCTCAGGATGGCGTTAAAGCGGGAAGGAAGTGCTGGGTGAGCTGACGGTGCCCTCTGGCAAATTATCTGCACAGGATTTTATACTGTAGCATTGACTTCATGAATTTACCATGTTACTAGCAGTAAGAGAAAAATATCTTTTAACTGGGCATATGGCTATACAGAGAAAGAAAAATTAAGGAAGGAGTGGAAATTAGCTATTGAATAGTCATCAACTGTCCCGTTCATTTTGTGTCAAGATTGAAAAACACTTTTTAAATAAAGAGCTGTACCAGAAGCCCCACACTGGAGGCCAGGAGGCCAATTTCACCTTGCAGGCATGATTTTTAAATTTTTAGTAAGTTGCCAAACACTTAAGTCTGTAAATTTCACATGAAAGTCTAGATTTCTGCTTTCTCTTGGGAAAAAAACTAAACATTTAGCAGTATGCTGGACGGCATCCTCGGTGGCCGTAACTGGCAAGGGACAGGGCTACATTCCCAGGGACCGCTGTCCTCCATTTAGACAATGTCCCCAGCTTTCCCTATTTTGTCCCCGACCTGACCTGCTCATTTAAGTTATCTTCTTACTTCCAAAGCGCGTTTGAGTTTGCACCTGTCACTTCATAACTGAACAAATAACGTTCACAACGATGAGATGTATGCCAAAAGTATGATAGTGGAAGCATTAAATTAATGGCTAGTCTCATTATTTTGACTGTTCACTGTTCCTTCATCTAAGCATTTAAGCACATTCAATGTGTTAGGAATGCCTTTCAGGAAGACGGGGCACAGCCCTTTCTCAAGTGTCCTCACCTGCCCGAGGCAGGGACCCGAGCAGTGAGTTGAATTCGCCAGCCCCGCCCTAGCCCCACCCAACACACTTCACGTGTGTGTGCACATGCCAACCTTCCAGGGCTCCTTGGAGCCTGGCCCAACGTCCAAACTGCACTGTCCTAAAAGAGACAAAGTTGACTCAGGTGTGGCCGAGGCCTGGTGGCCACTTTTCAGGCATCCTGGCGTTCTGCGCATTCAAGAAACAATGGAGCTGACAGGGATTACCAAGTGGAACTCTTCCCTTTCCCTCTTCTCTGACCCCACCCCAGCTCCTCAAGGATTTTATTCCATCTTTTCTCACCATCACCCACTGCTGGGGATTTTAAGGAGTTACACTGGAAATTCTGGAAAACAAAAACAGCAGCGAGGCATCCCTGAGATAAGGAGATGGTGGGCAGCCTCAGCTACTTATCTCCATCTCTCATATTTGTACATTGAGTCACAATGTTTATTACTCCTTTGTGAGTAAACCCGAGAAGCATCCTTCAGTTCCTCCAAATGTCAATTTTTGACCCAATTTCAAAGAAAGACCAGAATCTGAGACTCTGTGATGTGGGCTAGTCCAAGCACCCCATATTTTTCTGGAATTGGGTTGGGGTTATTTGGGCCAGGAACTAGAGTTCTGTAGTCAGAGTGTGGTTTGGGGGTGGGGGGTGAACTTGGGTTTGGCAAGTTCACTTAGCTCGGCAGACCTCCTGCCCACCAGGGGAGGCCAGGGCAGAATCCTGGAAAGCAAAGGGGGAAGCAGACGCCCCTCTTGCTTATGTACAGTCTGCCAATACTGAGAAAATTCCAAAGAAAATTAGGAAATACAAGGCAGGGATGAGAGGGTAACACAACATAACTCTAAGTCCACTGGCTGATGGAAAGAGAATGGATGGTGAGCTACTCCAGGGCGGTGAGCTACTTCAGAACCGTGAGCTACTTCAGAACCGTGAGTTACTCCAGGGCCGTGAGCTACTCCAGGGTGGGCTGCCGCAGGCTTCCCCGTGTCCCGGGCTTTGGTAAGGAGCAGACACTTTTTCCGCCCTACTCAACACAACCACTCTATTTCAGTGGATAAATATCCTACGGTTATCAAAAGAAAAAAGAGGTATAATGAAGTCTCCCCTCTCGCCAGCGTACTCGTCATGCCCATCTCACCAGAGGGAACTCGGGATCTGAAGGGCAAACAGACTTGCTTGGGCACAGAAGGGAAGGAGAGCTGGGCTTGTGTGACTCGTCTCTGCCCTTCGGAAATGCTCGCCGGAGAGAAAAAAACAAAATAAAGCTTCCTGCGGTAAAGACGTTGAAAACGGAGCCAGGTTGCCCCTCTGCAGGTCTCACCCAGACCCACAAACTGCCCAAGGCGCAGCGCCACGAGCAGCAATGTCTGCGAACTCGAGGCCGTGCAGGCACCGCAAACAAGCCCCAAGGCCGGCTAAGGGAGGCCCCAAGGGAGGCAGGGAAGAGCGCCCCAAACGCCCCACGTGCAGCTCGCCTTCTCTTCTCTTCCTTAGGCCAAGACGGGACACGATCTGGGTGGAAACTTGATCCTGGGCTCCCTGAACTGCAACCCCAAGTAAAAGCCTCTACTGCCTTTCAGCTTAATTTGTTTCTTAGCAGACATACCTTACGATAGACTTTCCTTTTTTCTAACAAAGTCGCAAGGGCCTCCGAATGTGAATGGGGTGTTTCCACAGGGTGCACCACGTCGCGTGCCGAAGGGGGCCCGCAGGCAGCGCCCCCGACACAAAGGCGGCGTCCCTGCGCGGGCGGCGAAGGGGCACAAAGGCGGGCAGCCCCCGGGCCGGGCAGGCCGCCGCCGCGCCGAGAGGGCCAGGGCCTGCGCAGGGGCCGCTCCCTGCCGCGCCAGCCCCGCCCGGGCCGCAGCTCCGGGCCTCCGCGGCAGCGGGGCCGTAACAGTCGGCGGGCCGGGCGGGGGACGACGGGCCGGAACCGAGGCTGGCGGGGCCGCGCGCCCGCCGCAGGCCGCGGCCAGGCCCCGCCCCCGAGCCGCCCCTTCCGCCGGCGCCGGGCGGGGTCTCGGCGGCCCGGGATCCGCTCGGACGCGGCCACGTTGTCCTGCGCGCTCGGCGCGCGTCGCCCGGCCCGCTCCGTCCCCCCAACCCCCCCGCGAGCCCGCGCGGCGCCGCCAAGGCCAGTGGGGCCCACTCGGCGGGGCGGCGGCACGGAGCGGCCCGGCCGTCCAGGCCTCAGCGCGCGGGCGCCGCCCGTCCGGGGCCCCTCGGCTGCCCCCGCGCCGCCAGCCCGCGGGAGCGCAGCCCTCAGCGCGGGGCCCATGCCCGGGCGCCCCCGCGGGCGCGCGCCATGGCCTCCGGGAGCGTGGCCGAGTGCCTGCAGCAGGAGACCACCTGCCCCGTGTGCCTGCAGTACTTCGCCGAGCCCATGATGCTCGACTGCGGCCACAACATCTGTTGCGCGTGCCTCGCGCGCTGCTGGGGCGCCGCCGAGACCAATGTGTCGTGTCCGCAGTGCCGGGAGACCTTCCCGCAGCGGCACATGCGGCCCAACCGGCACCTGGCCAACGTGACCCAGCTGGTGCGGCAGTTGCGCTCCGAGCGGCCGTCGGGGCCCGGCGGCGAGATGGGCGGGTGCGAGAAGCACCGCGAGCCGCTGAAACTGTACTGCGAGCAGGACCAGACACCCATCTGCGTGGTGTGCGACCGCTCGCGCGAGCACCGCGGCCACAGCGTGCTGCCGCTCGAGGAGGCGGTGGACGGCTTCAAGGTGAGCGCCCAGCGCGCCGGCGGGGGGCTCGGGACCTGGCTGGACAAAGGGACGCGGGCGCCCGGGGGCTTCCCTTTCATTCCGCCCAGAAAATGGCCGAGCCGGACGCGTGCTTCCCAGCCGTCATTTCCTCCCTGTCCGCTCTGAGCCTCCGCGCCCGGCTTTAGGAGGAAAACCTGTGGCTGCGAGGGAGCCAGAGGCCCCCCAGCCCGCCCCTTCCCCCGTGGCCTGCATGGAAGGCTTGGGGGAGACCGTCCGCACAAAGACAGCCGCGCGGGCCCCACCCTGGCAGTGCCAGGTGTGCGTGCGCCCGCGCCCCCCGGCCCGCGCATCCGCGCGCCCCCGGCCCCCGCCCCGCGCACCCTGCCCTCCCGGGTGATTTCCGCGAAATCCACGCAGACGCTGGCTGGCTGCGCACACACCGAGCTCTGTCAGCATTTCCTCTCCACCGAAAGGAACACGGCTCCTGACTGCTCGAGCAGGTCATTTAACATTTCTGAGACTCGTGGAGAATAACAGCACAATTTTCATGAAGATTAAGTGAAATGGTGGGGGTGGGGGTGGGGGTGGGGGTGGGGGTGGCCTTTGCCAACTGTTGAGCCAACAGACTCACACAGCTAAACCTTAACAAGGAAACGAAGCGTTACACTTCAAACGGTGGTAAGGTAGCATTCAAGGACTGCAGGCTGCTGTGGCGTCTTCTCTACATATGAGGGATGCAGCAACACACTTGCAATTATGCATTTTAAAATGTGAGTCTGTCACTTCATGCATGATCAGTCACTTAACGTCTATGGTGTTTTCACCTAAATTAATTCACTTGGGCTCAGAACCCTTGAGTAGGTGGGAAGGTGAATTCACCCCTGCTGCACCTTCTCACCTGTGGAAGTTACGCCTTGACTCCTTAGTCTAGCTGCATTTCCAGAGACCATGCAGTGTTCTTGAGGCAGGGGGAGACCCACTGTGTGAGACACAAAGTGACCAAGGAGCAGCGTGGTGGCGCTGGCCCCTGCGCCCTGCACTGAGGGTGGCCATGTTGTCCAAAGGCAGGCCCAGCACCAGGAGTGTGGGGTCCATCTGTGACAGAGCAGCGGCGCGGAGGTAAAGCACTGCCTCATCTTGTACTGCCCAACTGTCATGCTTTTCTCAGGAACAAATCCAGAACCAACTGGATCACCTAAAAAGAGTGAAAGACCTGAAGAAGAGGCGGAGGGCACAAGGGGAGCAGGCGCGAGCGGAACTCTTGGTGAGTGCTGCTCCAGCGCGCAGCTGACACTGCTTCTGCTGCCCACTGCTCTCCCCGCCAGGGTGTTGAGAGTTGTTAGATGCAGGTCAGGACAACCCCCAGGGCAGCTGGGAACTCCCCTGCACACCCAAAGGAAAACCAGATCCTTTCCCGCATTTGGGGAAAAGATTCTGGAGCCAGGGTCTGGAGAGTTGACCTGCTGTAGGTGTCAGCTGCTGGCTTCTGCAGAGGGCCACATGGGTGATTTTTCTCTGAGCTGCTGCCTTCACAGCTCCTCAGCCCTGAGCTTTGCTCTCTGTTGCCTTCTCTCCTTGCTCCCAGGGCTTGCCCAGTGGCTGATATGCTAGTTCCTGATTGGGGTATTTGTGGGTTTTGTTTTGAAAATTGAGGGGAAAAAAATAACTGCTGTTTTGTTTAAAAATAAATAAAAATATTACAAATCCCCTCCTAGTAGAGATATTTGCACCTGAAAAGTAAACTCTTGGACTAGTAGTGGATAGTCCCACTTGTGAATAATTTTGTCATCTTCTCCCATCAATAGGAATTTTGTCATCATCTTCCTGCAGTATTAAGTTTGTTGGCAGGAATTTTTCCCCCTTGCTGTGCTGGCACCGCGCATTGAGACCTCAGCTCCCCTGGCTTGAAAATAGGCCTGATGGGTGGAGAACCTTCTCAGTGGGCCTGGATGGACTCTGTCGGAATGAGCAGCCCAGTGTACCTGGGCGCAGGTCGTGGAGCACAGGCTTGGCGTCCAGGTCTGCCCCCTGGCACTCCTCCCACCCCTTGCGTCATGGGCAGAGCCATAACCTGCCAGGGCCTCAGTTTGCTGATCTGTGGAGCGTGTAGGCTGGACCCACTGATGGTTTGTAATCACGGCCAGTGGTGCCCAGCCCTCCCCCCCAAGCCCGTGAGCATTTCTGTGGCTGTCACAGCATCTCGGAAGGGGGCAAGGAGTGACGGTGTCCTGTGCCAGGCAGAATTGTCCCTACCACGGTTCCAATGGGCCCTCCTTCAAGAAGCACCATTGAGTTGATCTTTAGTGTCTATTTTAATTTTCTGTTGCTGAGATTATATTTTATAGTTTATGTCTTTGAATGACTTTCCAGCTGAGGAGAGGAGTGAGCTTGTGGAAAGGATTTATAAATGAGGGCGTGTGTGCATCACCGAGTTGCAGTGAGTGACTGAGAGGGAGAGTGGATGGGAGCACATCTCCTGAGAAGGGGTGTTTCAACCAGCTGTCAGCAAACTTTCTGTAAAAGGCCAGAGAGGAAGTACTTTAGGCTTTACAGGACGTACAGTCTCTGTCATGACCACCCAGCCTACCGTTGTAGCACAAAAATAGTCAGACAGCACTTAAATGAATGGGCATGCCTGTGTCCTAGTAAAACTTTCCTCGCTCTCTGCAGCCGTGTTTGCTGACCCGTTTTAGAATAAAGCCTTAGTGGAGGTGAGCTGGAAATGGGTCCACTTCAGGACGGGAGTCACAGAACCTCCAGAGCCGCTGGGGTGGGCTTGTTGAAAACAGAGCGTCTGGATCACACGGGCCCTGAGGGAGGAGTTGTGCCAGATCATTCATCCCAGGCCACCGTGGAGAGAGGGATAAGAGGAATACTGAGATGAGTGGTGTTTCTCTTTCGCCTTCAAACCATCCTGCACAGGGCATGTAGCCCACCACGGCACTTCCCTGGGTGACAGCTTTCACGCCTTCCAGTTCCTTGGGAAAAAAAGCCCCTGCTCTTTAGCTTGCCAGGTGAGGCAGGATCTGGTTTCTCCTTCCCTTTTCTGCCTCTTGCCTCACCATTCGCGTGCTCTGGTCAGACAGATCCATACGCCTTCTCTCCCACTCTGTCGCCCAGGTTTTCTCCTGCCTAGAAAACACTGTTGCTTGTCGCCTACCTGGTGAACTCCTGCTCATCCTGCAGAACCCGGGATGAACTTCTGTGAGGGCTGTACCAGCTTCTCCCACCCAAGGGTGTCGCCTGTCTTTTAATTGACCATCAGTGATTATGTGTATCAGACAAACCTGAGTCTCACTTGGCTGTTTGTCAGGGACAGGGACTGTTTAATTTTCACTGAGCTAACTCAGGCCTGGCCATTAGAGAGACTCAGTAAAGGCTCTAACAGGTGAGTGAGGTACCGGCTGCTTGTTTGAATATCCTGTGGATGAAATGGTACGATTGTAAGGGGAGTAAAAGAAGGGAGCCTTTCCTCTCTTCACTGCCCTCTTCTGTCGCTTGCACAGAGCCTTACGCAGATGGAGAGGGAGAAGATAGTTTGGGAATTTGAGCAGCTGTATCATTCCCTGAAGGAGCATGAGTACCGCCTCCTGGCCCGCCTGGAGGAGCTCGACCTGGCCATCTACAACAGTATCAGTGGTGCCATCACCCAGTTCTCCTGCAACATCTCCCACCTCAGTGGTCTGATCGCCCAGCTGGAGGAGAAGCAGCAGCAGCCCACCAGGGAGCTCCTGCAGGTAAGGTCGGAGACCCATCAGGTTGCTCCTGCAGGCAGCCTGGGAGAGCCCTACCCAGAGGCTTTCTGCTGAAAATAGTCTTTCCTTTGCCAGGCAAAGCCCAGAACCTCCTGTCACCCTGTTAGTAAGTCTGCTGGTGCAGCAAGGGCTTGCCAGACTCCATATTGGTTAAGATGGAGGGAAAACATAGACACTGGAAGCTCCAGTTGATACAGGTTGGTTCAGTCGGTTGCACTGTCTCCTGGAAAGGGCAGTTAACAGACCTGATGCCCTCAAGGTATTGAGAAAAACCCTAGAATGAGCTGAGACTCAGCATCAAGGAATTCAGAAAACCTTCTCGACCAAAAGGGGGAAGAGCCAAATGAGATAAAGTGTCAATGGCTGAGAGATTCCAAACAGAGTTGAGAGGTTATCCTGGAGGTTATTCTTATGCATTAAGTAAATATCACCTTGTTAGTCAAGATGTAATGGAGAGGCTGGAGAGAACTGCCTGAAAATGTAGAGCTGTGTTCCAGTAGCCATGTTTCTGGAAGATGATTGTATAATGATTTAGCTTTCACAGTGTGACTGTATGATTGGGAAAACCTTGTATCTGACACTCCTCTTATCCACCTTATCAACAGACAGGTAAAACATGGAATCAGAATAAATAATAGGGGGAACAAATGTTAAAATAAACTTAGATTGAAATGCTAGTGATCAATGAAAGGGAGGGGTGAGGGGTATGGTATGTATGAATTTTTTTCTGTTTTCTTTATATTTCTCTTTCTGAATTGATGCAAATGTTCTAAGAAATGATCATGATAATGAATATGCAACTATGTGATGATATGGTGAATTATTGATTATATATGTAGAATGGAATGATCATATGTTAAGAATGTTTGTCTTTCTTTGTTGTCTTATTTTTTTCTAACTTAAAAATTAGTAAAAAAAAAAAAAAAAACCTGATGCCCAGGCCTGCCCTGCACTGACGAGTGTAGGCTGAATGTGCACGGGGCTTTTAACCTATCTTGGCCTAGTGGCCGCATCTGCTCATCATGAACAGAGGGACCCTTCTCAGTCCAGCGTCCTGTAATTGTAACATGCACTTGTAGAAGCCCATTGAGGAACAGCTGACACTTAACCCACCGTTTACTATTTATAAGGGACTGTGCATTGCCACAGCCACAGAACAGTAAGCACTTGAGCAGGAATGTGAGCTGGAACAGTTCTGGGATTTACCCTTGGTAGCAGGTGATAGAGCTGCAGGAAACCTAACCCAGCAAGACTACGGGAAGGAGCCATGTGTGTCTGTCATGTGTCCACTAAACACATGCTACCTGAGTGTGTGCTCTGGGTCAGGCATTATTCTAGGATTGGGGTTAAGACATGAATAAGCACTCTCAAAATTTATGTTCTAATATAGAGATCACAGTTGGGTGAGTAGGCGGTTATCCACGGCATTGATAAATGCCATTGAATGGGGTGAGGGGATAAGTTGGCACACTGGTTTGAAAGGCGGCTGCCAGTGATGACCACCTAGAGCTCCGCAGTGCAGCGCAGAGTGTAGGAGCCACGTCCGAGGAGCTGAGCGGTGGCTGGGTGGGGCGAAAGGAGACCACAAGAGTGCATGGCTGCCTCAGGGAATAGGGCCCTGAAAGGGACCTGAGAGCGTACTTCGAGATGAGGTCAGACCAGGGCTTCGTGGGTAGAGAATGCTTAAAGAAATGAGTGAAACCCGTTTTAAAAGAATGTATGGGGAGCAAAGTGTATGGCGTCAGGGTCCAGGTAAGAAGAGACATTGAAGCTGTAACAAACAGTGGATGTATCAGTGTGCTGCTTCCCGGGGTGGGGGGCAGGAGGGAGCGTGAAGTAACGCACAGGTGCAGGAGTTCGTTTAGGAAGCTTCTCTGTTGTATGGGAAGAAAGGAGGGTGGGAAGCTGTGTGCAGACAGGCTGTGAGGTTTGGAAGCAGAAACCTGATGGCTCTTACTCAATTTTGAAACTGGAGAGCAGGATCATCGGCTGCTGTGGAGAAGTGGCTAGGGAAAATAGGAGCTTTGAAGAATGAAAGGAAGCTCAGAAATTGCTTTTTCAAGTATGGGAAAGCCATTTGGTGTGTGAGACAGTAGGATTGCTTTCTCTGGGATCGTCCTCTGGGTGGGACCAGTGTGGCCTGTTGTGTGGCTTTCTTGGCAACTTTGCATCCTCAGACCTTGACTCCTCCGGTGCAGGCACACAGAAAGTATATAAGGTTCATTTGTGTCGTAGCATCTATCTGTTTCATTCATTTTTATGGCTGAGTAATAGTCCACTGATTAGAAACACCACACTTTATCTAACTATTTGTCAGTTGATGGGCATTTGGATCGTTTCCATTCACCTTTTTTCCTTGAATGCTGTATGGCGGGGTCACATTTCATTCTTTTACCTTGTGAGTATCCCATGATTGCAGCACCATTTGTTGAATTTTTTGTTTGTTTTGTTTATTTCTTTGTTTGGGAGGTGCATGGGCTGGGAATCAAACCTGGGTCTCCTGCAGGGCACGCGAGAATTCTACCACTGAACTGCCCTCGCACCCCTCCATCTACCTTTTGATCACTGTGAATTAGGCTGCTAGGAACATTAAAAATATAGAATGCTTTAGGCATTTTTTGTATCATCCTTGTGTGGGGGCCATGTTAGTCTCCAAAGTATTATTCCAATTATGTGCTGCCAGTGAGAGCACTAGACTTGAGGGTTTAAACAATTTTTTTTAAAGACAGAAGGTATTTATGAGTATAATTTTGAGGAGATTGACCTTCAGTTTGAAGCTGGATGATGAGAAAGAGAGGCCAGTTGGCTCCATTGCAGGGAAAGAGGTGTTGATGGTAACAGAAGCGGCTAGCGCAGCAGTCACTGGAAATGCTAGCTGAATCCTAATGGAGAAACACTAGAAGCGTTGCCT
This sequence comes from Tamandua tetradactyla, assembly GCF_023851605.1. Taxonomy (NCBI): domain Eukaryota; kingdom Metazoa; phylum Chordata; class Mammalia; order Pilosa; family Myrmecophagidae; genus Tamandua; species Tamandua tetradactyla. The sequence continues at coordinate 193,522,767 of NC_135331.1, forward strand.
CTAAATCAGGAATAAGGCAAGATACACACTATCATCTAACCTTATTTAATATTGTACTGGAGATTTTAGCTAATGCAGTTAGATAAGAGGGAACAGTTATAGAGGCCCAAGACATGGAGAAGTTATCTTATTTGCAGATGGTATGATTATATGCTTGTAAATTAGAGAATCAATGTTAAAACTAATGATATAATTCTACACAGGCAGGATGTAAAATTAACATACAAAGGGAATACAGATAACCATTAGAAGACATATTAGAAGAGAAAAACCCATTTCTAATTACAAAAAAATAATAAAATAAAATACCTAGGAATAAACTTAGGAGAAATGCATAAAAAACTATTAAGAGAAAATTGTAGGACATCCTGAAAGACTCAAAACAGACTTAAACAAATGAAAAGACATCTTTTGTACTCGGGTAAGACATCTCGACATTTACCAAATTGTCATTTCTCCATAAGTTAATTTATAGATTTAATTCAGTCCCAATAAAAATAGTAACAAGTCTTTCAGTATTGTTAAAGACAAATCAGTAGTCAAGCTCAGATAGAAAAATGAGCACATACAAATAGGATACACACAGTAAGAAGAGGTATGTGTGTGGGGTGGGGGTGGGGGGCTATTATATATTAAAACAAAGCCTATAAGTTAAAGCAGTTGGTAATACCCCATGGAAAGACACAAGCACACATTGTAACCAGTCATAAGACTGGCACCAAATTCAAAGAAAATATTTGCAACAAATATCATAGATAAAAATAACAGCCCTGATACACAAATAATTTTTTTAAGTTGACAGGGAAGAGACCAAAATTCTATAGAAAAATAGGCAACAGTTATGAACAGACAAGTCACAAGACATGAAAAAATATTCAGCTGTGCTACAAAAAATGCAAATTGAACCACACTAAAATGATAACATTATCTGACTGGCTTGTTAAGAGTTGTTCATTTTAAAAATTTAATGTATGGTTCACTTAGAGTAATATTTAAGAGGAAGTATATCAAACTTAAGCAAAAACAAAAGGAACTTACCATTATTCTTTAGTCCTAAGAGATAGTCACAAAGCAAAAGAGATCAAAATCACAATTCATTTCACATTAGATACAATTTGTTATGCTAAGAAGCAATCCATAACGATTCTATAAAATGTCTATCAATGCTTTTCATTAAAGCTGTGAGTTAATTTAAGGGATAAAAGTAATATCAAAGGAAAAAGTTCAAATTCTCACCATGAGTAGTGTCAGCTTCACCTGAATTTAATTATATTAAATTCACCCATCAACATTAACACACAGACACTCACACACACACACACACACCCTAAAATACCCTTTCTTACTAATTAAAATGGCAACAAATTTTTAACCTAATAATGTTGATAAAGCAGTGGGGAACCGAAACAGCAGAGCTGGCGGGTATGCAAGGTATTAACCCCGTGGGAGGGAAATTCGGCAGTATCTCAGAAAACTCTGTTTATGGATGGACTTGGCCAAGAATCCTTCTAGGGATTTACTTTGAAGGCACAAAGGTGTGTGAGGACACAGCTACACAGAGCGACTCGCTCTCAGACCTCGAGGATCCGTGGGGGCAGTGGGCACCGTGCAGCTCTGGTGGCTGGAATGGTGAAGGGTGTGGGCACTGAGTCTGGGGATGGGCGTGGGGCCTGGGGGACAGGCAGCGGGGCCTGGGGCTGGGGGCTGCCCGTCGGTACCGCGGTGCCTTCGCTGCCCACCTGCAGCTACTAGGGCGAGGCGGTGGCTGAGGACACCTCAGGAAGCCCAGCGGGGGTCCAGGTGTGTCCCCGCTGCGCCTGATGCTGCCTGCCAAACCCACAGCGCCTGCGGGACCACGCAGGACCAGTGAGGCCGGCCACGCGGGTTCCATTTTGATGGAAACAGTTTTGAAATTGGTTTGACCTAGAATCAGTGAAACCAGCACCCTGCACGATTGCAAAAGGGAGGCAGGAGAGAGGTGTATTTCAGCCTCAGACAGGAGGTGTTCACTGCCTGCGGCACTCCAGAGCTCAGCCCCTGTGCGCCAAGGAGCTAACGAATCTCCGCATCCTGACTGCCTCAGCCTAATTTTCTCTGTCCTCCCACTTTCCCTTCCCCATTCCTTATTGTATGTAAAGCAAGGAGAATATATGAAAGCATGTGGTGGCCACTGGTCCTTTGGCTTCTGGTTTCAAACAGCTTCCCAGGGGCATTTTCCTTCTTCATTGCCAAACATCTCTGTCTGGTTCAGCTCTGAAGTTCTTTCCAAAATGGTTCCTCTTACAGGGCTCCAGTGAGGACCCCACCTTGAATGGGTGGGGACACATCTCCATGGAAATCACCTGATCAGAAGTTATCAGGCAGCAATATTGAATCAGGATGAAAGAGCATGACTTTTCTGCGGTGCACAACAGTTTCAGATGAGCACACAGGATATATTGTTAAGGGAAAGAAAAAAAAGTACAAAATACACGTTTTGTGTAACAGAGAAGAGGAAATTGGGAAATACATGCATCTGCTTATTTTTGCAAAGGAAACACTAGAAGGATAAACAGAAAGCAAAGGGATGGGGAGAATGGATAGAGGGGCTAGGAAAGGGAGTGACACTTCTTTGATTAGATCTTTTGTATAGTTTTGGTGTTACTGTTTCATATCTTTAAAAAATTAAATCAACAAGGATGGAGTAAAAACCCTAAAATTATTTGAGCCCAACTTTATTTTAAATGAATGGTATAATCACCTGAAAGGGAAATAAAAACTAAGTAGCTTTTGAATATGCTTTGACTATGTACTCTCAATCTAAAGAACAAAGTTGCAAAATATCTTGAGTTTAACTTCTTATGAAGTTCTGTTTGTTTTTGGTAGCGGTGTGGGTATAGTACTTATGAAACTTATAGGTGCATTGAAGAATAGAGCAAAGGGGTAAATCTAATGATTTACAAATAGGGAATCAAGAAACTTCATGGGGTTGGATTGGAATTGCTTATAATAACGTAAATTCATGAGTTTCCAGCTCTCTAACACTAAAAGGGATTAAAAGCAATGACACCCCATAGCAGAGACCACAACTGATACCCAGATCACGACTTCTAAACGCCATTCCCCATCAAAAGGAATCCAGATGACTCAGATTAGAAAAATGATGGGCCAGTTTGAAGGGATGCCCTTTGGCTAATTCTCAGACATTTTGTGCACTACAATAAATAAAAACAGTAGTGATTCCAACTCACTGAATAAAATAAGAATCTGTGAGCCTATACTAATATAAATATGAAGGGAAGGTTCTTTACAGTAGAATCTCAAACTAATAGAGAAGGAATTGTGAAGTTAAAAAACTGACATTCTGGCACCCACCATAGTAAAATTCAGACATATCAGTGAATGCTAAATCTAAGAGGGGAAAGTTTGATGAGGATTAATATGTTTCCATAATTTCAAGGTATCAGTTATAGATTACTTATTAATTAGAAAAAGAAAAATAATAGTTATACAGTGATCACAGTCAGAATCACCATTGAGGGATCAGCGTCACCATCAAGGGGCAAGGGGCACGTGAAGCTCACGCACCTCTAGGAGGACAGCACACTAGCAGCGCTGGTTCAACCTGAATTTGATCATGAGAGACATTGTATAAGATAATTGGCCTTTTTTTTTTTCTTTAGAATTGGGAATATATTTTTCTTGTTTAACTAAATTCCTGGGGCTTTATCATATTGTCTGCTAGATATTCAATACATAATTGTTAGATAAATGAATGCATTCTTTTCACTGCACGTTTACTCTTTTATCTGGATAGAAAGGAAAAGGGAGCCTTGAGTCTTTGAAACTTGCCTATCAACATTCTACTACACTGGCGTGTTAGTTTCATGTGGCTACTGTAACAAATTGCCATAAACTGGGTGGCTTAAAACAACAATGATTTATTCCCTCACAGATCGGGAGGCAAGATATCTGAAATGGCCTCTATTTTTAAACAATGTCAATGTCACGAAAGACAGATCAGTGCTGAGAAATTGTTCCAAATTAAAGACACGTGTCACAATAACTAAAGGCAGTGTGTGGTCCTGGATTACCTCTGGGAAAAAAAGGGCATTAGCTCTAAAGAATTACTGGGGAAAAAAAAATTACTGAGACAGTTGATTAGAGTGTGAAAGGTGGATTTATAAACAATGGACTTGCAAAGAGTTCTGAAGATTTATAAATATATGTGTGTGCGAGTGAACGTGAAAAAATGATAGAGCAAATTAATTTGGTGAACTGTTAAACATTGGTGAATTTGGGAAAAGAGTATACAGATGTTCTTTGTACCGAGTTCTTCTGTCAATTTGAAATTACTTCACATTAAAAAAGTCAAAGCAAACTAGATAGGCATTGTGGTCCAAGGGTCGGTGTTTGAATTAGTAAATTTGAAATGACCATTGGATTTGGCCATGGATGGGTGGTGCAGAAGGTGGGCAGAGCAGATGCTGGAACAGGAGATTGTGCGCGCCCCAGTCCCCTCTGGCCGAGCTTAGCTCCTCGAGTGCTATGGTTCAGTGTTTCTTGTCTCCTGGCTTCTCCCAGCCCATAGCTGATTTTCATCAAACATTTGTAAAAGAAAGTTGAATTGTTGTATGACTTCTCATGGTTGTCCTTTTCTTTCTCTTGTAGGACATCGGGGACACATTGAGCAGGTACAGTTTCTTCTCTCCCTGGAGGTAAATCAAGTGTGGGCAGACTCTTACTCATACTTGTACCTCTTGAGAAGAGGCCAGAGCCTGGGGATGGTGGACAACTTAAAATTTCCAGAATTTGGTCCCTTTCGTTATCCTTTTTCCCCTCTTATTGGGAAAAATGAGACCTAAGGAAGGTATGAACAGTTCAGAGTTCTGTAATGAGGATGAGCCACCTGGGTTCTGACTCTTATTCTGGTTATTTCTCTATCCTGCCATCATATGGAGGTGGTACACTCTGGGAGTTGGGACATGAGTGAGCAGGAAGAGCTCAGAATGGGCAAGAAGCCAGGGCTGAGTTATGTCTGCAGGGCAGATGGCAAGGGCAGGGAGGATACGCCTTGGGAGGATAAGTGGGGGTCAGGAATGCCTACAGGAATGGAGACCGACTTTGAGGGATCTGGGCTTTGAAGTTGATTAAATTTCTGAATAGGGAAGAACATCCAGAGGAAAGTGCTTGACTACGTGGGAGCATTTGAGGTAATGGGAAGAAACTGCAGAGGAGAAAATGGTCTCTGAATATGCATGGGGCCTCATAAAGATGGGGAGGTTGACTGGGAGGGCTGTGGGGATAGAATCACATAAACAGGATTAAGGTTAAGAGTCCCTGACGTGGAGATGAGTTGGGGCAGCTACAAGTCCCAGCCAGATGATCTAAGGACATATTGCCTTTTCCTGCTACTTTTTTATGCCAGTCTTGCTCTGACCCTGTATTATGCAGGTAGACCCCTCAGATCCTAGTACCTTAATGGCTTTTAAGGATTGAGTTTGGATATCTAAAATAAGCTGATGTCCCAGATTACCACAAGATTTTTTTTTTTTTTAACCTCTTGGTCACAGCTATCTGCAAAGGAGGCTGGACAGCCCAGTACAATTTGAATGTTGAAGAAGGGATATTGGATAAGCAGTTAGCAGTCTGCCATAGACACCTTTGTGGGGGGAAGGTAGTTGGGTTTACTCCAGAGAGGTCCTACATTCAGAAGGCTGAGGAATCTGGATAGTTGTTACTGTTAGTTTCCAGGGCTGTTCAGGCAAATACTATGAAGTAACTTGGGTTAAACAGTGGGAATTTACTAGCTCATGGCTTTGAGGCTAAAATAGAAGTCCACATCAAGGCATTGCTTTCTCCCAAACACTGGTGCTCTGGGGCTGGCTGCCAGCGAGCCTTGGTCCTTACTTTGGCACATGGCACATGACTGTGCCTCCTGGCCTCCGTTTGCCGCTGGCTTCCACCATGGTTCAGCTTCTGACTGCTCCCTCGGGTTTCAAGAACATGTTTTCTGGGTGCATCCAGCTCCACACCACCATCAAGGGCTTTGTCATGGAGTCCAGTGCCTCCTGGCAAAGTCAGCCTTATATTTGATTTAATTCAGTAAACTGTTTTTGAGGACTTACTCTTTGAAAAGCCCTGAGTTCAGTGATTGAGGGAGCACTGAAACAAGTAAGATGCTGCCCTGTTCTGCCTGTAGAAGCAGAATCTAGAGGGCAAGAACGGGAAAAGATGTAGTGGCTGGTTTCAAAGTCTGCTCACATGTATTTGACAGTTTGGCCCACCCTTTTTCTGTATCTGAAAAGCCATGGAGTTGGGAAAGACATTTCACTCTTTTTTCTCTTTTTTAAATTTAGGGCTGAAAGAATCAGAATTCCTGAACCCTGGATCACACCTCCAGATTTGCAAGAGAAAATCCACATTTTTGCCCAGAAATGTCTGTTCTTGACTGAGAGTCTGAAGCAGTTCACTGGTAATGTGGGAGAGGGATCTTGAGGGAAAATGGATTTATGCTGTGAATATCTGTGTATTGACTGAGAAGATATGTTTTCCAGCCAGGTAGTTGGATACAAACTGAATGTCGTTTTCTTTTCTCCTCATAGAAAAAATGCAGTCAGATATGGAGAAAATCCAAGGTAAGTTTTTCACCTTAATGGGTATTTGATGTTGACATGTCCTGGAATAAAATATCTCCATTAAACATGTGGAAAAATGGGAAAGGGGTGATAACTACTGGCCAGCCATCCCAAAATTTTACATCTTCCTATTGTCTTAAATTTTTTAATTACTAGCCTCTTATTTCACGTTGAAGGCTCATAACTATATTCATTCAGTTCTCGGTTTACACTGATGGAGAAGAAAAATGTGCAATACAGAAATTAATCCAGAGTTAGTTTGGTTATTATAATTTTTCATGAACAGAACTCTATCCTACTTCCATTTTATCTGAGCCCGCATTGAAGGGTAACTGCCACGTCCTGCTGCCCTGGGCGCGGGTGCTGACCAGGGTGCAATTGTACAGCACAACCCAGAGGTTTGAAATGAGGATTCGGGAGTCGAGCTGCTTCCAGGCCTGTGTCTGCCATTTCTACAGATTCTGTACCATACTTTCCTCATCTGTAAAATGAGGAACATAATACTGCCTACTTCAAAAGGTGTGAAGTTAAATGAGTTACCATTTCTAAAGCATTTAGAATGGAGCCTGACAAACTAAACAATGCTTATATGTTAAGTAACATATTCTAGGCATTTGAGGGTATACTTTTCCCAGATCTAAAACTTTTGCTCATGAGCCATATGCATTAGGATTTGGTTATACTTCATGCCAAATTCTTGTCTGGTGGGGTAAAATCCTTTTATGTAGATAAACCCTTTTTTTATTTCTTATAAATTGCAATTCCCCATAATCACTGATCATTTCCCAGGATCTAGCATTTGTGCCATATTGTGTATAGGGGATCCTTATTCACATTGTCTCTCAGATTTACACTTTTGGGGGGAAATCTAGCAATATAAATCGAGGTGATGCACCCATATCCTCCACAAACAAGACAAAGAGGAAGAAACTGTTTATTCATTAGCTATGAGAAGTGATTCGTTCAGGTAGGACCCTCCTTCTTCTGCTTCTCATTTACTTCTCTTCTGCCACTTTAAAGGCTCAGCCAGGGGTGGCCCATGGTGGTACAGTGGCAGAATTCTCACCCGCCGTGCGGGCGACCCAGGTTCGATTCCCGATGCAAAAAAAAAAGGCTCAGAACCCATCTGTGAACTGCTTTCCCCAGAGCGGCAGTGGGTGTCCCTGGAACAGAGGTGCTTACAGAAGCTGAGGGTCTTGGTAGTATGGCCTGGAACGTGTTCCTCCACAGAGCCAGCTGGCCCACCAAAGACGGGATGCTTCATCTTGTCCCAGTTTGACCTGTATCCTCCAGTCCCAGGCATTGGTTATCTTCCACCCAAGGTCCCCATTCCTTCCTCCCGTAAAACCCTTAGCTGAGTGATGGAATTATGCGTGAAGAAATCAGTATGTGTCTGACAGTAGAGGTCCTGTGGTTTCTAATACAGAGCATTCCTTTTTGACAACAAAAGGTCCATCCCATGTATTTCTGGTAAGTACCTGTATCACTTCTGTTAACGTCTCTTCTCTTTCCTTTCAGAATTGAGAGAGGCCCAGTTATACTCAGGTAGGTGACAGGAGACAACCATATTGCGGAACAGAGTAAAAGTCCTTGTGACTCTGTCTACTCTCACGAATAATTTTGGAAATTGCCAAAATCTCAATCCTTTCAGTTACATGGTTAAAATATAAATGACAACAACAAAATGACTGGTTGTTTCTGTTTCTGTGTGTTTACAACATTTTGCCTCATGAAATGCCTTAGAACCAGGGGGAAATCAAGCTCAGGTGCTATGAGGATTATAAAATGGAAAGTGCATTCCCCCAAAAGCAGGATGCTGCTGGTGCATTGCTCTGCCTGCCCAGCCTCGGGTGACCTGTGCTTTGGGAAAGGCACTTGTTCTTCCAGAAGGAGCGATTGAGCTCAACTCTTGTTCTGAGTGCTAAGGAAGTCCAGGCATCTTGTCATCCCATCACTGAGCCTGGGGGCAAAGTGAAGCTCCCTCCACCATCCCCACCACCTTTTTACCTTAAGGTTTGGAGAGTGGGTGGATCTCTGCTCCCAGAGGTACTCAAATCTGAGCTGTATACTCCTCATGCCTTCTGCCCTGTGACGCAGCTGCCTTCTCTTGCGTGGAATCCTTGTCACGAAGAGAGAGACTCTACATCCTATGGGTCTTTATTCATTTGGTGTCCGCTGACTGTGATCCATAGTTAATTCTTTCAACAAGTATTGAGTACCTTGTGTATATAGGACTCTGTCCCACCCTCGGCATTTAGTGTCTGTTTGGAGGTATGAGGCATACCCACGATACAAGAAAGAGAAGAGCAACTACTGAGGACAGATTGCTGAACCAAGAATTGAGCAGCTAGGATTATTGGTTATCTCCACCAGCTGCTTGTCATGAATATTTTGTGGAAAGTCATTTAGCCTGTCTGAGCTTTGTTTTCTGAGGATTAATGTTTGAGTCTTCCTCCTAAACAGGACTTGTGAAGAGCAAATGAAAATATATATCTGCTTTTAAAGAAGGAAAGCACCACATGATAGTAAGATGCTATATTAAATATAAGAGTAGGTAACACAGATGATTTACAGTTTGGGATTTAAGAGAAAGGAGACTGACCTTAAGAAAAATTTTGAGGAAGATGTGGACCTTGCCGTGGGCCTTAAAGAAGATAAATAGGGTCTGGATGTGGTCAGTAAAGATCCCATGGAATAAGAACATAAAAGAGTGACTTGAGAGGTGGACAAATTGGTACAGTTTCCCAATCCAGTATCTAAAATCCTAAAATCCCAAAACACTGAAAACCAAAAGAGATGTAGCACTATTTATCTCATATAATGGTGAACATTCATATGTGTGACAGCAAATCCATTAATATTTGATTATAGATTATACAGCTTTTCTGAAACCTGTAATAGTCTGAATTCTATAAAACTTCTGGCCCCTGAGGTTTTCAGATCTGGATCATTGACATACATGTAAGAAAACCTTAATTTCGGTGAATGGATACGGTGGTTTACAATGGGAAACAGAATGGGGGTAAAATGGCAGTACTTTCAAAGTATTGTGGCTAAAAAAGATTCAGTCACTTTTGAAATGGGCAGCTTCAGGAGGTAGTTGATCCTAAAATGAATGCAGCCTGTAGTGGGAAGCTCTTATCTCCACCTCAGTGAGGAGGGGAAAAGGCTGGCTGTTTACAAGTGGAATCTCCTGGCATTCAGGACTGACCTCCCCTCTGTGTCTCTGCAGTGGACGTAACTCTGGACCCAGACACGGCCTACCCCAGCCTGATCCTCTCCGATAACCTGCGGCAAGTGCGGTACAGTTACCTCCAGCAGGACCTGCCTGACAACCCTGAGCGGTTCAATCTTTTTCCCTGTGTCTTGGGCTCTCCGTGCTTCATCGCTGGGAGACATTACTGGGAGGTAGAGGTGGGAGATAAGGCCAAGTGGACCATAGGTGTCTGTGAAGACTCGGTGTGCAGAAAAGGTGGAGTGACCTCAGCCCCCCAGAATGGATTCTGGGCTGTGTCGTTGTGGTATGGGAAAGAATACTGGGCTCTTACCTCCCCAATGACTGCCCTTCCCCTGCGGACCCCTCTCCAGCGGGTGGGGATTTTCTTGGACTACGATGCTGGAGAGGTCTCCTTCTACAATGTGACAGAAAGGTGTCACACCTTCACTTTTTCTCATGCTACCTTCTGTGGGCCTGTCCGGCCCTACTTCAGCCTGAGTTACTCGGGAGGGAAGAGTGCAGCTCCTCTGGTCATCTGCCCCATGAGTGGGATTGATGGGTTTTCCGGCCATGTGGGGAATCATGGTCATTCTATGGAGACCTCCCCTTGAGAGAAGGTGAACTCAGGCTGCATTGTCTGTTGGCCATAATCCTACCCCAGGTACAAGGCATCTTGTGGCCTTGCCTTTTCCTGTCCATCACTGCTGGATATCCTTACCACTTCTGCCCTTGTTCTACTGTCCTCTCCCTTCCCAGGCAAATTGTGAGATATGTTGAAATTACACTGCCCTGAAATAAAAAAATCAGATGTCCACCTCCAGTGTTTCACACCTTCTGGTTTTATGCATTACTGAAAGGGCTAAAGAATATGGGAAATGTTTGGATCTGCAGAGCCACTGAGATACACTTCCCTGGCCCAGCCTGGCCTCTCTGGTTCGATTCCATATAGTGACCATGGGTGTTTGCTGTCATTTCTGGACAAGGGCTCCTTTTTAAGAACCTAGAGTGGAGCTCTGAGGCCCTGTCAGCATGACTCCCTTTACTCCAGTTTTTCCTTCCTGGAATAGCACCTTTCCCCCTGGTTTCCCATCTGCAGTAGTTTTATTAACTTCATTAGAGATGTGTTTGTGTTTTGGTTAGTTATGTTAACGATAATGGTGACAAAGGGCCACACCACTGTTTTCAGATAACGTTCTAATCAACGTGCTCTTTGCCTCTGTATCTTTCCCAAAAGTTTGTCTACTCCATTCTAATGAAAAGTGCATCCTGGTGCTAGATATCTGTCATCCAGGATGATTTTCTACCCAGCACCATCCATTGTTCCTAGATCCTGTCCCTGTCTCTTTTGTGGACTGGCGGTCAGTCATAAAGCATCCCTGAAGCATTCTAGGGCATATTCCAGGGACTCATGGACTTGCTGCCTCCTTTTCTCCATCTCCTTGGGGATGGGGGAATAGGGCAGCTCCATCCCATAGCCATTGGATCATGAGGTATTTTGGGGTCAGAAGGTTGAGGCAGAGTATCCTGAGCAACTTCTCATGTCTCATGTCTAGCCCTGCTTTTCTTTGGGCACATGCCCCTCTGTTCAAAAATAAAGTGAGTATGGATGTTGTTTACATTGTGGTTGTTTCCCCAGTCTTAGTAGTATTGAATTCATAGATGTTGAAGTGAGTTAAAAGAAGGGTGTGGGGGAGGAAAGGTTTCTTTGTTGATTTCCCTTAAGCATCCAGCATCCCCTTCTGACTGATATTTTACTTCTCCCTGGATAACATGACCTTCTCAGAGTACTGAGAAAGTAGTGTTGGACATCTACAGACTACAGCTCTGTATTGATTAACCCTATAATTTCACTACAAGAATATTGTCTCGAGTCATTTTTCTGATTGCCAGTGGAGTAATACAGCAAAGCTGAGGGCTAGAATCAGGTCTCCCCACCTTGCACCGCTGGCCTGCACCATTGGGTGTTAATGAGGTGCTCACGCGCTGAGGGAAGATCAGCTGAGACAGCCTTCTTCCTAGGGTTATTTATCCAGTTTTAAGGGAAATACCATAACCAGGTACTATAAAGAAGGGCTCCCATAAGGCTTTTTGGAATACTCTTGAGCTATAAATACATACACAATACTAACATATGTATAGAACAGCATGTTTAGGACAGAGTGTGAAGTCTTGTTTTACAGATGAGGAAACTGAAGCACCAAAAATAATGTACCAAGGCACACAGCTAGGAGGCAGCAGAGCCGGTACTTACACCAAACGTAGGACCACATACGTCTGTCTTGCCCCTCAATCTGTGGGCTCTGCTTTTCTGCATGAGGGGCAGAGCAGAGCACTGATGCCTTAGAGTGCCATTCCACTGGCCTGGGGTTCTTCCTGTATAGCAGTTGAGGGTGTTTACTATAAACTTGAGGATCTGCAACTGGAAAATTCGATGAAGAGACTCATTTAAAAGTGCATTCCGCTTTTTAATTACATCCACTTGATTAAAAGGGGCAGGAAGGAAGAAGGGTCCACAAAGAGGACACTGTAGCAGTATCTCTTAAAAGAAGACACTACAGCCGCAATTATCAACCTTGTTGGATTCAACAAAGCTACTTCCAGCTTCACCAGGGATGTATGTTCAAGGGTGAATATTACTAACATGATACAGAGTGAAAAAGCCTTGGAAGAATGTAACATTGTTTTTATGATATGAACAAAAGGATTATGGTTACTTGTGGGCTATTTGGGAAGATGAAATAAAGGAGGAAATAAGGTGAGTTATCTCCTGGTTCTTGTGGTGGGTTCATAGGCACTAATGTAATTATATATAATTACAACTTTTTAATTAAACAAATTTTTTCAAATGGAGTTAAATGCATGTTGTAAATGATTCTGAATGTGCTAAACTGCAGAAAGGTAAGCAACCTTTGAATTAACTGAATCAGGATTGGGCCTCTAACATGGACTGTGTAGGACTCTGTGGACTCCTGGTTTTTCCTTCAGAATATTTAAAATTGTTAATTCCCCATCAGGGCCTTAACATTCCCTCATACCTCGATTCATTTGCTGCCTCAGGAAAATACCTCCTGTATGTGTCTTTGTGAGTCTTATCTGCCTGTCTGTCTTCAACTGCAGAGAGGAGCATCTTGTCCAAGAGTGACAGGGCCTAGAGGAGACAGGTGCAGAGGAGAAAGGGAAACTGAACATGGCCCTGCCCTCCACATGAGGAGATGAAACAATACATGTGATAGCACCCCAAGCTTAAAGGCAGTATGAAATTAAGACTAAATAGCTGTCGAATGATAAACAAGAGCCTTTTGTTAACGCCTTTGGTTATCTGTGGTCCAGACCAAAGAGAATAGTTGGGAATCACCACACATCTCCTGGCAAAATCAAAAACAAAACTTGAAAGGTCACTAGTGTACCAATGATGAGCAGGCTATCTGTCCTTCACAAATGAAAGATGAGTCTTTGATTCAAATAACCAGTGTCCGGTGCACCAGCTGACCTTGATTCTTGGGTAGCATGCAAGAGGACATGGCAAAGTCAATTAAGAAAACATGACAAAGAAGTGGAGAACACCAAGGGACTGTGAAGAGAAGGGAAGCGTCCTGTGCTGCAGGAGTCATCTGCACCACGGGGATCTGAGAGGAGCTGAAATCTGGGGTCTCTTGTCTTTTTGTAGCTCAAGTGCCCTTTTTTGGAGCCTCAGAGGCCTGTGCTCACTAAGCTGAGTGCTGCAATAAAATTTTAACTTACTTAATGTAAGTGAATCACTAACTTCCTGAACGTGAGGTTGAGAAAGTCCAATCAAGCAAATGCTGGTGAAATTATCGTGGAGGAATTAGTTTGCTAGGATGTTAAGGAGTTATTTTGGATTTTGAAACATGCAAATAATATGAGTTTGACCATATTGCCCCACATATGCTTCCTTCATTGTTGGAGAAAAAGTATAACTTTCTCGGATCTGGCTTTCTTATTAGCTTGATTTTACACTTTAAGGTACACTCATGCCTCTTTCCCAGATACCAGCTTCAGAACAAATACAGTACTTGCCTAGATAATAGTGTGGGATGTGACTGCCAAACCCAATTTGGGGTTTGTGCTACACAAGAATGTAATTAGAAAATATATAAAGATGTATTTATACTTTATACATACTAAAGTTATGTTATGTACTTAACATTTTTACTAAATATATTTTCAAAATGTTAATCTTTTAATGTAAAAGAGTTTACCTTTTTCAACCTACCCATTGTTAATGAAAAAAGAAATATATCAAAATATTAGCATACATGTTTCTGCTGAGCATATGGGCAGTGAATTGTTTTGTCTTTCCTGTTGGGAACCCTTTTCCATAGAAACCTGTAAGCACACACAGAAGTGGAGAGAATGTCTAGTGAACCCCATGCTAGCTCCCAACTTCAGCAACTACCAAATTATGGTCAATCCCATTTTGAATATATCCTCATCTCACTTTCCACTCAACCCTGTTATTCTAAAGTAAATGCTGGACATGATAGCAGAGAATCAGACATTTTGATGATACTCACATAAAACAGTCAAGAGATTAATTTGCAAGGTTGAGAATTAAATCCTGTTTTAAGTTGGTGTAGGCCACGGCTGTCAATTTTTTTCTTTTTAATACTCTCTTCACCTCCTTTTCAGAATAATTTGTCAATCTTTCAGAATCCCTCTCATGCTTTTATAAAAATGTAGTCAGCCTCTGGGACTTTCTCGTTCCTAATGCATAATTAATATTGTAAGTAAACACCTCATCTACCTTATTCAAGAAAGGTAAAACAATATGTATACCAGAATCAAAGTAGCAGTTTAATGTGCCATAAAGAAAAAATGAAAAACAATGGAACAAAAAGTGACAAGGAATAAAATAAATGTATGGCATGGTGATGTACAAGGGCACCAAATGTGGGCCATGGTTTGGTTTAAAGGAAAACCTTTTTAATTTTATAGCTCACAGTTTCCATGAGATGGAAATAAATGTTAAGGAGCTTTGGGACTTTTGTTAGTAAAGGATAGGAATTTCTGCCTTGCTAAGTAAAACCTGTATCAGTTTTTCTTTCATGTAATGGGGTCTTATGAATCAGTTAGGAAAGCTGAACACCAACAAAATTTGTTCAAGTATACAAATAAAGCAGTTCACCAAGGAAGTAATATACAAATCTTTTAACCATGAATTGTTGAACTTCACTAATAAAGCCCATTTTTTACCCGTTCAGCGTGTCTTATTGTGGTTTGGTTTTAGTGATGGTATCTTTATTACGCAGGTTTTGGGTATCTAAATTGCTTTAAATAATTGGAGGGCAATACTATATATCAAAAAGCCTTTGAAAACGGGACAAACTTTGATCTACTGAGTCGACTTCAAACTTTAAGGAAGTAGTTGTCAGATTTAATAATTTAAAAATATCATCTACACAAGAATGTTCTTCACAATATCCAACGTTCAACAATGCCAGTTATCTGCAGTCATTAAAACTTTTGGAAAAAATATTTACTGGACGACAGGATCATAACGCATTTTTTTTTGCATGCTGTATGGTGGGGTCACATTTCATTCTTTTTCCACGTGAGTATCCTTTAATGCATTAATTTTTTAAAGCTGTAGGACGCTACCATTTTGTTTGCCTGCTTTTTTTTTTTGCATAAGTCCTATTACATGACCCAGGACGAAGAGAAAACATCAAAATGGTGACGGTGGGATTATGGATAATTTTTATTTTTGATGTATCTCCTGCAATTTGTGTGTACTTTGCAGTAGGAAAAAAATTTTTCACTCTCCGTGAGGTCACTGTCGTGTCGGGAATCATTCCTGGACTCTTCCTTCCAGGACAGCCTCGGGAAGGAGCTGCGCAGGACTGCGCTGGGGGGTGGGGGGGCCCAACCGCGTGCACTTTCTCCCAGGTGGGCACAGGGCGCGGCGGGCGGGGTCTAACCCAAGCCCCCTCCCCACTCAGAGCTTCCAGCAGAACCAAGAGGACGATTGTGGTTGGTAAATACGGATTTGTCAGGACAAAAGCTAACTAAAATGTCCAAGCCTACACTCTTACCCTGTGCACTTCACAGTGCCGAAGTACAGAAACTCACACAACCGCCCGGGGCCGCGACCCGGCTTTAAACTAAAGCCCAGCTTCAGAGCGGTGCAGCGCCGGGGGGCGAGACTGGGGGTCAAGGTCAGGGTGCGGTAAAGTCAGTGTCAAGGTGAGAAGTGTTAAGGTGAGGGGCAGGCTGTGCCCCTCCACCTCACCCGTAACCCCCTCCTCATCCCCACCGTCCCCCTCCAACCCGTCTCCCTCCTCGCCGTCCCCCCTCCTCGCCGTCCCCCTCCTCCCCGTCCCCCTCCTCCCCCTCCCTTCTCCTCCCCCTCCCTTCTCCTCCCCCTCCTACCCGTTCCCTCTCCTCCCCCTCCTCCCCGTCCCCTCCTCCCCCTCCCCTCCTCCTCGTCCCCCTCCTCTTCGTCCTCCTCCTCGCCGTCCCCCTCCTCCCCATCCCGCTCCTCCCCGTCCCTCCTCCTCCTCCCCCTCCCCCTCCCCCCCCCCTCGCCCTCCCCCTCTTCACCGTCCCTCTCCTCACTATCCCCCTTACCTCAGGCCCGGGCCTGTGCCGAAGACTCGCCGCGCCCGCGTTCTGTCCCGCAGACGCCAAGTCGTACCGCGCGCGTCAGCGTCGAGGCCCGACGCGCTCCCGCCCGGACTGGAGGACGATCCCAGTCGGAACAGCGCGGACCAGCAGCCTGAAGTGCGCTCCGGCCCCTCCTCCCGGAGTTCCTCTCTCTCGCGCCACGTCAGCGAGCGGCGGCGTCTCCTCTAGCACCTTCCCGCCCTCCTCCCGTGTGTCAGGATGGCCGAGTGGTCTAAGGCGCCAGACTCAAGCTACGCTTCCTCATCCTGGGGGTTCTGGTCTCCGAATGGAGGCGTGGGTTCGAATCCCACTTCTGACACAAGATTTTTTTTTTAATTTCTTTATCTTCCTAGATAAGTACATTCCTTTGAATAGCATAAAAAAAAAACATATGCCAAACTGTGTATTTTTAAAGGTGACCCTTAAAATTATGCCATAGGAACGAAACTGAAAATAATTGAAGGCGGAAGCATCGCGATGTCTTCTGGAAGCCGCGAGATTTGTAGTGGGGAAAGAACGCCTAACCAAGCGCTGTTTACAAAAGGGTACCTTCCTGCAGCATCGCGAGATTATGTCGAGGGCGCGAGATTGGGATTCTGTGCGCCGGGGCCGCCTGTCCTCCCCGGGGCCTCGTCCCCCCTCCGGGACCTCCCACTCGTCCCCGCCCGTCGCGGCACGTTGCGCTGTTCACACCCGGGGGGGCACGGGAGAGCCCTGCTCCATTTCAGACGGACGGACACGGCTGACCCCACACACGTGCCCAGAACCGCCAGAGTCCAGTGTGCGGGGTTGCTTTACGGTCCCTTTCTCTTCCTTTCACATATGTGTCACTAAATGTTTCACTTCTTACAGAAGTGGGGCCGTGCTATACGCACCGTCCTCCAGTGTTTTCTCACTGTGTCTCTTGGCATCTTTCCCTGTGAACACTCATTTTTTTTTTAAAGGAAATATTCGAAATTATTCCACAGTGTGGACCTATGTTATTTCACCACTCCTTATTCGCTGAAGACATTTCTAATTATCATGCATCAAGCATATATTTAACGAATGCTTGTTAAAATGCCAAGGATGCAGCTTCCCGGGTATGGCAGGGAAAACCAGCAAAAGAAACCCGAGTTTCTGCCCTTAGTTAAGTGACTTTAATTCTGCGGCAGGAACACCACGTTCCAAGGTTTCCTTACCTCTCTGGAAAGGAATGGAGCCGGGACCTTCAGACTGAACACCTAATGCCAGTTTTTGAAGATTCGTAACACAACCATATGCTTCTCTGCCTCATGAGCTGCGTGACTGACTTCATAGATCTTACCCTAACGGTTAGAATGTGAGACCTGGCAGGAGAAAAGAGCTGGCTTATTTGACAACAGAATTCTCAGGAGACATTCATCATGGACAAGCTGTTTGGGAGTCCACACCCTGACTTCAGAATTGGTTTCAATGGTTGCAAAATTGCTGCAGCTCCTTCCAAATTTAGATGAACTGTAGGTGGGTGAAATACGAAATGAAATGTGAAAGCTTAAGGAGGAGAAAAGACAATAATTCTCACGGGTTATTATTTTTAAATACATGAAAGTACAGGGCAATTTAACAAGAGCCTGTTGAAGGAACTCCAAATTGACCTGCCCTGTTAGAAAAGGCTCCTCCCAGGAGGCGCCCAGACCCGCATCCAGGCTCAGGGAGCGCAGTGTAGACAAGCAGAGAACAGGAAAAGGCCCAAGCTCTGGTCCAGACGTTTCGGACCAGTTTTCTTCTGTCCCGGTATAAGCTGCTAGAGCAGAGGTCACCCGAAAATTAGGGGGGCTTTTCCCAAATCTGGGGTCGCCGCTCGCGCAGCCAGTGAAAGAAGTCACACTGAACCAGAAAAGGTGTATTTACGTTGGCGGGAGGACATGGGAGATTTTCTTCTCAAATCTGCCTCGCTGCTGTGATTTTTCAATTGCCTTTTTTTTTTGAAATGCAATTTTAATGAGCTATATTCACACATCGTAAAATCTTCCAGTTATACAGCCAGTGGTTCACAGTATCATCATACAGTTGTGACAATGGGTTTTTATGCCACCTAGAGACTAAGCAAGATACTCATCTTAGGCTGTAGGTTACAAAGCCCTGGAGAACTTCGGTTGTTTTTTATCTCTGTTATTTGCTACTTCCTTTAGGATTTACATTCTCCGTGATATCTGAGGCAGCGTGCCTCCTGGAGACTCCAAGGGGATAGTTGAAAGTTTATTCAAATCTGGGAGGTCTGGGGGCACTAGATAAAAGCTTATTCGGTCTGGGTGCAGACTTCACACTTACGTAGTACTTCTCTGTGAGCGCCTCACATTTCACAGCTGCGTATAGTTTTAACGTTACATATAAAGGCAGTTCTAAGGTTACATTTAAAGTTACTATTATAATTTCCAGCTTAATTGCAGTTTTAAGATTACATTTTAATTCCTGTTACACTTTATTTGGGGACTATAAATTCTCAATGCCCCTAAAGGCTTTGGAACATCTTTTGCTTGGTGTTGCTCAATTCGTGAATTGTTATGCTGTTAGGAAAGCTCTGTGCAGTATTTTAAACAATGTGTGCCCACTGCCCTCATAGGATCTTTATAAGAGATGCAGACAAGAGTATCTGAATAACATGGGAGTGAGGATGCCTTCTTGACAAAAGGGGGAAGAGACATGAAATAAAATAAACTTTCAGTGGCTGGGAGATCTCAGATGGAGTGGAGAGGTCTTTCTGGAGGTTATTCCTGTGCAGTATATAAACAGGCCTTTTCGGTTTTTGAAATTGAACTGTAATGCAGTAGCCTGGGTTCTTGAAGATGACTGCATAACTCTAGAGCTTCTAAGGTCTGTCTGTGTGATTGTGAAAACCTTGTGACTGACACTCCCTTCATCCAGTGTAAGGACAGATGAGGAAGAAAAAACTAAGGCAAAAAACAAATAAACAAGAGGAGGACGCGGGGGATGGGATGTTTTGAGTGTTTTTTTTCTTTTAAAAAATACTCAGAGCTCCTATTTGGAACGATGGAAATGTTTTGGTACTGGATGGTGGCGATGGTAGCACAGCATTGTGGACACAATTAACAGCACAGAAATATATATATATATCTGAATGCGGTTAAAAGTACAACTAAGAAATTAGGATTTAAGAGATGATTTTGATTACTGAATCATTATATAGATATTCCTTTTTGCTTTCTGGTATACTGGAGTAGACAGAGGGAAATATCTGAAGTTTCTAAACTATAATTCAGCTGCCCTGGTATCTGAAATGATTGTTAAAATCCCTTATCTTATGCCTTTGTGACTGTAAGATCCATTACTCCCTTTATCTGGTCTTTTTCCGGGCAAAGGCCCTAAAGCTTATGAAGAATTTGAGGTCATCCATTAACCACTTCAGCCCCTTGCATGTGTAAATCACACCAACTAGACTCTGCTATTGAAACATAACCTGACTCCCCTCCTTTCCCCTTACATCCTCCTATTGAAATGATAATGGAACACTGTCACCTTTTCTTCTTAGAGCTGGTTATTTCAAATTGTAAGGCCCTCCTCTCCCGTTGCTAAAATCCTTAAAACCCTCAACCCCCCTAAATTCAGAGACACATTTCGGGCCCAGGGGCCATCTGCTCTTCTATTGCACGCCTAGTAACAAACTCTTTCTCTCTTTGGTTACTGAGTGCTTCCAGCCAAAGGCTCCCTGGCTATTGTCCGGCCACAATTTGGTGGCCTCCAGAAGGACCAGGTGGGGCCAAGCCTCGTACGCCGCTGGACAGGGGTAGCTGGAGGCCCCGCTCCCTGGGCTCTCCAGTCTGCCGCACTCCATGGGATTTTGGTCCCTTAAAAAGCTTCAAAGAGAGAAACGGTTCCCAGCTCCATGTCTGGGCATCTGACCGGGTAAGTGAGTCATCAGGGTACAGTGGTTCAGGAGTAAACGGCAGTTCAAGTCCCCTAGACCCAGGGTCACGCTTCCAGAATGATCCCCTTCCCTCTCACCTCTATATCTGCTCTCTGGGCACCACACTGTACGGGGTTTGAAGCCCTGACCTAAATTTGTTGAGTATAGTCCTAGAAAATTAGTAATCCAACAATTAAGGCAGGCCAGTGTTTTGCCTAGACATAGTAGGAGTTTCATGTGTTTTTTTTTTTTTTTCCAAGGGACAAGGTTCCCGGTACTTTATTTTCTCAACCCTCCACTCCCCACTCTCACTCCTTATGTTTCTTCTTGTGCTTCTTTTTTTTTCTTCTTTGCCCCCGTGCTGTCTTTTGATGAGTGTCTTGTCTTCTTGCCTGTATCACTTTCAGACTCTGAGCTATCAGTCAGATGACTTCCTGTCTCTGTTTCTTTTTCTTCTTTTCCTTCTTTTTCTAGAAGAATTCCTCATGGGGTCAGGCTTCTCAAACAAACTCTGCTGACTTTGCCTCTTCCTTCTCCTCTTCCTCATCAGGTACCAGAGAGTATTTAGTTCCACCTGGTTGCACGAAACAATCCTTTGCAAAATGGCCTTTACAGCCACACTTCTTGCAGGTAGTGTTCAGGACAACCCCAGTCTTCTGCCCCGTGTGACCCTGGAAGGACCACCTCTGCCGCTCTTCTTGATCGGTAATAACATTTTTGGGATCGAGGCCTTTCCCAGTGCCTTGGTAGACAACTTTCATTGACAGGGATACCTTTTTTTTTTTTTTTAATTAAAGAAAAAAAAGAAATTAACACAACATTTAGAAATCATTCCATTCTACATATGCAATCAGTAATTCTTAACATCATCACATAGATGTATGATCATCATTTCTTAGTACATTTGCATCGATTTAGGAAAAGAACTAGCAAAACAACAGAAAAAATATAGAATGTTAATAAAGAGAAAAAAATAAAAATAATTAAAAAAAAGGAAAAAGAAAAAAAAGACAAACAAACAAAAACTATACCTCAGATGCAGCTTCATTCAGTGTTTTAACATGATTACTTTACAATTAGGTATTATTGTGCTGTCCATTTTTGAGTTTTTGTATCTAGTCCTGTTGCACAGTCTGTATCCCTTCAGCTCCAATTACCCATTATCTTACCCTGTTTCTAACTCCTGCTGGACTCTGTTACCAATGACATATTCCAAGTTTATTCTCGAATGTCGGTTCACATCAGTGGGACCATACAGTATTTGTCCTTTAGTTTTTGGCTAGACTCACTCAGCATAATGTTCTCTAGGTCCATCCATGTTATTACATGCTTCATAAGTTTATTCTGTCTTAAAGCTGCATAATATTCCATCGTATGTATATACCACAGTTTGTTTAGCCACTCGTCTGTGACAGGGATACTTTTATCCTGTCATTTTTCATCTCTCGGCCAATAAGTTTCACCCACACCTTGTCTCCAGCATCTGCTAGCTCGGAGGGCTTATCTACCCGACTGAATGACACGTGAGTTCAATGGACCAAACCTTGCTTCCGACAACCTGGGATTTTGACAAATGCTCCATAGTCTGTCACCATAGCAGCCTCTCCCTGGAAAATAGTGTAGACAGCAGGCAAGATTTCCATGGTTTCGGGTCTTCCTGAATTCATCCTTACTGTTCTAGGGTTCCTCCATTTTTCTTCTGCTAAAGCTAATACAAGTGTCTTGGTGTCAGGTAGAGCTCTGCCAGCCATGCCATTGTGCAAAATGCCGAACCCCTTAATATCTGTTTAATTGGTGGGTGAAGCGTTTTAAATGCCTGCCCATTAGCTGGTGTGCTTGGTCTAGTTATTAATTGGTGTGTTACTAAAATATAATTAGTGTAAAGTGTCGGTTTAAATTTGATAGTATGTTCCTGCATTTGTATTGGTCAAATGTTCCTAATGGGTTACTGTTCTAGTTTGCCAGCTGCCAGAATGCAATATACCAGAAACGGAATGGCTTTTAAAAAGGGGAACTTAATAAATTACTAGTTTACAGTTCTAAGGCCAAGAAAATGTCCCAGTCAAAACAAGTCTATAGAAATGTCCAATCAAAGGCATCTAGGGAAAGAAACCTTGGTTCAAGAAGGCTGATGAAGTTCAGGGTTTCCCTCTCAAGTGAGAAGGCACATGGCGAACACGGTCAGAGTTTCTCTCTCAGCTGGAAGGCATGTGGTGAAGGCTTCCTGGTTCGTGAAGCTCCCCACGAGGCGTTTTCCTTCTTCATCTCCCAAGGTTGCTGCCTGGTGGACTCTCTGCTTTCTCTGAATATCCTCTTTTCTCCAAAATGTTTCCTTTTATAGTATTCCAATAAACTAATCACCCAGATAGAACGGGTAGAGAAATGTCTCTCTCTAATCAAGTTTAATACCCACACTGACTGAGTCACATCTCCATGGAGATGACTCAATCACAGTTTCAAACATAACAGTACTGAATAGGGATTAGAAGAAACGGCTGCCGTATTTACAAAATGGGATTAGGATTAAAACATAGCATTTCTAGGGTACATACATCCTTTCAAACTGGCAGTTACTGATTATGGAAATTCCTAAGGGAAGCTTTGGGCTGTAATGAAAATTGGGAAGATTTTAGTTATGAATCTAAAAAAAGGAGGTTTATTTCTGCAACATAATCTGGTCTCAAAATCATTTATAATGAAAATACTACCATTACAGTTAAAACTAAAGATATTACAGTTAAAATTATTCTTCAAAAAGGCAGATATTAGATGAGATAATTACAAGACTCTACCTGGATAACTGGGTGCTAGTGAAGGTTAGTCACAGGGTTTTCACAGTCGCGGGGCAGGAGAAAGGCTGTAGAGTCTTCAGAGATGAAGGTGGCTGGATTACAATTTAGAGACTTCAGGCATTTCCCTCTGTTCACTCCAATACACCAGAAAGCAAAAAGGAAATTATCATGACTCAGTAATCAAAATCATCCCTTAAATCCTGATTTCTCAGTTATAGCACTCCTTCCACTTCTCCTTTGCTGCTACCCATAGAAAGAGGAACGATGTGTCTAAGAGTTGATAAGAGTTTCTACATTCTTTGACCCACCTTTTTCTCCTGGGTGGCCCTGATGGTCAGCGGTGCTGTGGCCTCTCGCTGTCTGCATAGGTGGCCGCAGGTCCCTGCTCTGTCTCGCAGCTGCCCAGCGCTGTGCGCTAGGAAGGACTAGACAGCCACCACGGCCTCAGCTCCAGACCAGGCTCGCCAACGGACATCCATGAGTAGCAACGCTGACATTTCGTTTCTGCCACCATTCTGTTTAAACTCTTTCCAAATTATTAAAGGTCACTTTTTAAAAAAAAGTCTTTGACATATTTTTCACTTTTTAAAAAACTTTTACCAAGACTTTATTTAACTCATGAAATAGTGAAGGAACCAGGAGGATGCTGTAACTACCTCCTCCACATCCTCATCTTCCTCCTCCTCTTGCCATGCAGGAGAACTGTGTCCTTGGAAGGGTCTGAAGAAAAGTGACCTAAAAGCAGGTATTTCTTCAATACCACCTCACAGAGAATTGCCACTTCACTTCCAATGGGGAGCTGAGAATGGGAAATTCCTTTAGTTCCGTGAAAGCTTTTCAGAGGATGATTAATTTCTTATTCCAAAAAAGAATCAGCAATGCTAACATTGCAGAGAGCCATAGAGAATGGGTTCTGGGTAATAAAGAACATCTGCTATTGTGAATTCTCAAAGAATTTAAACATTTCCTTTTGATTCCTTTAAATAATCAACCCATTTTATTCTCCAGATAGCTTTGTGTAGGTAACAGGAGAAGAGAGTTCACAGCTCTTCAGGATTAACAGCAGACTGGAAGGAAAAGAGAGAGGAAGAGAGGAATGGGGAGAAGAAAAGAAAGGAAGAGAGAAGCAAGATAGCAGGCCCTTTTAATATTTCAGCTTCATTGAATCAGAAATATTTACATAAAATGCTTCCATCTAACATAAATGCAAATATCATAGAACTACTCAATAAATGTCAGCTATTATTTACCTACAAAGGGAAGAACACTGATCAGCTAGAGAATTATTTCTAGTAGTAGGGCCCAAACCCAATAATCACATTCATAGTCCATGTAAGTTTGGCTAGGAAATATTGTGAAAGTGTTTAAACTAGGCCAAAAAATAAGATTCCTGGTGCAGCTTCATTGGTTGATTTATTTCACAACTGTAAGTTGTAGAAAACTGATAATTCAAACTATTCCCACCCAAGGAAATGCAAATGAGTTGTGTCCGCTGAATGCAATGAATTGATAATTGCCCTAGATATTGATAGTTTTAAAAACACATCTGTAAGTTTGTTTCAGCATTCTAGATTGCCTACAAGTATGTGGCATTTTGAATTTTCCTTTGAAACAGTTACAGCATCCTCCTGGTTCCCTCACTATTTTATGAGTGAGATAAAGTCTTTGACATTATTTTTTACCTTTTTTCAAAAAGTGCCCTTTAACAGTTTGGGAAGAGTCGACAGTGACGGAAACGACGGCGTCCCGCTCATGGATGAGCCCGTCCGGGGCTGAGGCCGCCGTGGCTGTCCAGGGACGGCGAGAGGCGAGAGGCCGCTGCCCGCTGACCATCAGGGCCACTCAGGAGAAAAAGGTGGGTCAAAGAGAGTAGAAGTTCTTACCATTCCTCTTTCTAAGGGGAGTAAAGTGGAAGGAGTGCTATCACTGAGAACTCAGGACTTAAGGGATGATCTTGATTACTGGGTCATGATAATCTTTTTGCTTTCTGGAGTGGACAGAGAAGACCTTAAGTCTCTAAACTGCAATGCAGCCGCCTTCGTCTCTGACCCTGCGGCCTTTCCTCCTGCCCCGCCACTGTGAAGACCCTGTGACCAACCTTCACTAGCACCACTTCCCAGTTTGCAACTGTAGAGTCGGGGCGTCACGAATGGTTTTTAATGATCGGTCTTCCGTCAGCGCGGAGCTGACCCTCCCCAAGTCCAAAGTTATCTCACTGATCAGACCCGACCGAACGAAGGTGGACCCGCCCGTTCGCAGTGATGCACTTTCACCACAGGACTCCTAGGCCTCTGCCGCCACGTTCTTACGCACGCCCTGAGACGAAGCGTGTGACCCACCTGCGCATGCTCGGTCACCACATTCCCGTCGGCTTTATCCGAAGCATGTGACGCACCTGCGCATGCTCGGTCACCAGATTCCCCTCTGCTTTATCCGAAGCGTGCGACGCACTTGCGCATGCTCAGTCACCGGAGCCCCTCTAATCGCGCCATCCGCGCTGTCAGGCTTCTCACCCTCCACCTTCCATCGCTTCTGTGATAAACCGGAACACCTGCTGTTCAGGTAGACGGAACTGGGGCCGCCAGGCCATCTGCCGACCCGCTGCGCGCCTCGGGGTGACCCTCATCCTCGACCCAGGCGTCAGGACTGGGTGCTGGGGTGGGCGTGCCGGGCGGGGCCGAGGTCACGCCCCGGGCGCGGCGAGGGCAGCGGGACTGCAGTTCCAGGGGAGACGCCGCTGAAGAGTGGTTCTGTGCGAGTGCTGGAGGCGCGCTCGTGTTTTAACCAAAATTAGCCAGTTAATATGCCAGTCATGAGAAAAGCATCTTCGGTTCCTTTTCCGCAAGTGACATTTCCAGGGAAACAGCTGCTGTTTTCCCTCCCCCATACTGTCTTGTCTTTTCTAACTTAACCGATTCTCCAGCAAGAACTGAGAACTCATTGACAGTCTTAGGAGGTTGTGTGTGTGGCGTTAAATTTATACGTAAGAACTCAGTGGTCTAAGTTTTTATTAGACGAATTGTGGATTAATAGAAAAATCATGCATTAAACAGGATTTCCCATATACCAACCTATTGATTAATTTGTTCTAAACCTAAATCCAGGAAAACTTTTCCTCCTCCCAAAGATCTTTCATTTTACTTGCAGAAATTTGATAATTAGACCTTATTCAGGTATTCTTATCCCAAGGCTAATTATATTTTAGTAATGACCTGATTACTATAGTTACCATCGCAAAGATATTATTGAGAAAAAATGTTATAAGACATAGCCTGTTTTGTAGCATTTTTTATCTTAACATTTCTAATCCTCAGCCCAGTAAAAAAAAAAAAAAAAAGAAAGAAAAATTCTAAAGCATCCCTCTCATCTTCCTGTGCCTCTGCCTCCCCCGTAGCTGCTTTAGGTGGCTGCGCCTTGGAGCAGAATGAAGCCTGGTTTGTTTAAAGTTTTAGGTGAGGGCTGTGGAATTTGAGAATTCCTATGCCCTTCTTAAAGAAGGCATAGTTAGAATATTTCCAGTTATTAGATTTATTTCACTAAAAGCTGTGACCAGGACGATTGGAAAAGGTCCTTGCTTTTTTCCAAGGCAGCCCTTTGGCAGTTTCCTGCTGCTATAAGGAAATTCCAGCGGTAGTTTCTTTCTAATGTCCAGGTTTACAGTAATTATGAAACTGAAGTTTTGAACCTTGCATTTGGAGAGTTTTTTTCTTTTTACTTCAGAAGTACCAATTTATATAAAATTTATATAAAGCCACCTGTTCATTTCTCAAGCAATTCCTACAGTACTTTTAACTTTTCCTCACTATGAGAACATGGCTTGAGCTGCGGACACAAATAGAAACTGTTACCCAAGAAACAGAAATACTTCTGAGAAGGACAACCAAAGGAGCGCCGCCTTCTGCCCTGGCTTTTCCCAGTTACCTCAAAAGGATTTTTAAAAGATTTTCCTGTTTATTTGGCGCCTTTTAGATCTTACGTAGTTTTTCTGCTGTGACGTCATGGAAGCTGTTCATTAACTTAAAGTGCTTGAGGAAGATGAGCGAGTCACACGGACTGTCAGGTAAACACACGGAAAAGCAGGGAGTGGCCCCGGAGGGGCACACCTGGCCTAACCACACCTGTGAGCTTGGGTGGAAGCAGCGCATCACAGGGCGGCCCACTGGGGGACAGGAACCGAAAAGCCTGATCTTTTCATTTAAGTTGTGATCATGTTTGCTTGTGGACTACTCTGACGTTGCCTTTTTGGTGGAACGGAAAACCTTTCTCTAACAGTGATTTTTTATCCCTGGGCCAGAATGTGTGCGGCCATCACAGGAGAGGTGCCTGCTTCAACCAGATGACCATGAGGCTGACAACAGCTGCATCTTCTTCCAGCCATGGTCCCCAAAGTGGGGGAAGGTGACTGCTCCTGGAGTCAGGGACGCCCTGGGCCAGGGAGCTGTGCCGAGGGTGGACATGGGCCTCGGAGCAGATCCTGGAGCTGCTGGTGCTGGAGCAGTTCCTGAGCATCCTGTCCGAGGAACTGCAGGCCTGGCTGCAGGAGCAGCAGGCCGGTGAGCGGGGAGGAGGCCGTGACTGCGCTGGAGGACCTAGAGAGGGAGCTGGACCAGCCCAGGCCGCAGATGGGGGCTATGAGCTGTCCAGGAGCAAGCTCAGGTGTGTCTGCGAGGTTATCTGCCCAGCAACTGGAGATGGGCACATTGGTCTGGTCAAGGCTAGAGCTGCTTGCTTCTGACTGCATCTGTCTTTGAAGATAGAAAAGTTTATCCTCACTTTTGGAATTTTCATGGCTTTCCTCTTCCCTCTAAGGTTTTAAACTCGTCTCCATGTCACTGGCCTGAGCCCATCTGTACTCAGTGTTTTGCAGGTTCTTGTCAGTGCCCAGGCCATGCACCTGAAGGGGCCAGACCCTACGGATGCAGCCTGGGAGCCACCATATTTCAAGTTCCTTTCCTGAGCCACCTGGCCCAGAAGTCAATCTCCTCAGTCCAACCAGACCTTACAAAAAGGCAAGAAGCAGATTCGATCAGGAAGGAAGGGAGAGAATGGGATGGTCCTCCATGCTTAGAATTGCAGCTTTGGGGCAGGAGCTCAGCTGGACACTGACTCCACATTCCTTCCCCACCTGCCCAATGCTGAGTTCTCCTGGAGGGTGTTTAGTTACCTGATTCTCAGCCCACTAGGACACCAGAACTTGATGCCAGAGACTACTTTATGTTAGTAATGCCTTCCTTCCTTCTCTCCATGGAATACATTGCTTATACTCAAAATTTCCATCATTTTACACACTGACCATCTTTTTACTTTCTGTAAAGTTTACTTCTGCAGGCTTGTGACTTTAAGTTCTCTTTTTTGCCAATTGATTTTTTTTTTAATTGAAGTTGTGGGTTTACAGAAAAATCATGTATTTATAAGATAGAGTTCCTGTATACTTCCCTGTTCACCATGAATTAGTGTAGTGTATTTGTTACAATTCATGAAGAAACATTTTGATAATTGTACTGTTAATATAAAATACACTATTAACTAGTCCATCAGTTAACGTAGGCCTCACTGTACAGTCTTATGTTGTTTTTAATTTTTATTCTATTAATATATATATAAAACCTAAAAGTTCCCCTTTTAACCACATCCACATAAATAATTCAGTGCAGTTAATTACACTCCTGGTGTTACGCTACCATCATCACCATCCATTGCCAAAACTTTACAATCAACCCAATTACAAACTTACAACCCAAGCATTAACTCCCCATTCCCTTTCTGCTCCCTGGGCCCTGGTAAGCTACTCCAGATTCTGACTTCATAACTTTGCTTACTCTGATTATCTCATATCAGTGAGATCATACAATATTTGTTCTAGATCCTAGAAGGAATATTTTGTACTTTGACCATTGAGTATGATGTTAGCAGTGGGATTTTCATATGCCTTTTATCATGTTGAGGAAATTTCCTTCTATTCCTATTTTTCTTTTTTTTTTTATCAAGGATGCTGAATTTTGTCAAATCCCTCATCTGTGTCAATTGAGAGAATTATGTGATTTTTTCCCTTTGTTAACGTGGTGTATTACATTGATTTTTCTTATGTTGAACCACCCTTGCATACCTGGGATAATCACACTTGTCAACTGTAGTATAATTCTCTTAATGTGCTGTTGGATTCGATTTGCTAATATTTGGTTAAGCATTTTTGCACCTGTATTTGTAATTTTCAACTATCTTTATCTGGCTTTGGTATGAAGGTGATGACAGCCTCATAAAATTAATTAGGGGGTGGCTTCCTTCTCTTAAATTTGATTGATTCTTGAAATGTTTAGTAGAATTCCCCTGTGAAGCCGTCTAGTCCTGGGCTTTTCTTTGATGGAAGATTTTTGAAGACTGATTCAAACTCTTTATTTTAATTGGTCTATTGAAGTCTTCTCTTTCTTCTAGACTCAGTGTAAGGTAGTTTGCTTGTTTCTAAGAATTTGTGTATTTCATCCAGGTTTTCTAATTTGCTGGCATACAGTGTTCACAGTCTTCTCCTGAGATCCTTTTTATTACTGTGGAGTCAGTAATAATGTGCCCTCTCTCATTTCTGATTTTGTTTGCTTGCGTATTCTTTTTTTCTTTCTCAGTGTAGCTAAAGGTTTGCCAATTTTATTCATCTTTTCAAAGAACCAACTTTGGTTTTTGTTAATGCTCCCTATTGTTTTTTTTGTTCTATATTTCATTTATTTATGCTGTAATTTTTGTTATTTCCTTCTGCTTGCTTTGGGTTTAGTTGCTGTACTTGTACTAATTCCTACAGGTGTCTAGTTAGGTCTTTGATTTTAGCTCTTAAGCATTTAGGGCTATAAATTTCCCTCTGAGCACTGCCTTCATTGCATCCCATACGTTTTGATAAACTGTCCTCTTTTTCACTCATTTCAAGATAAATTTACTGATTTTCCTTGTGATTTCTTCTTTGGCCAATTGATTGTTTAAGGTTGTGTGACTTCCACATATTTATGTATTTTCCAGTTCTCTGCCTGTCATTGATTTCTAACTTCATTTCATTGTGATCAGAGAAGATGCTTTTGTGTGATTTCAGTCTTTTACAATTTACTGAAATTTGTGTTGTGACCCAACATGTGTCCATCCGGGGAACGATCCACGTGCCCAGGAGAAGAATGTGTCTACTGCTGTTCTGGGGTATATCGGTTAGGTCCTAGTTCATTTATCTTATTAATCAAGTTAACTGTTTGATCTTCTGTCTAGATGGTTTATCTGTTGATGGGTGGTGTATTGAAGTTCCAACTATTATTGTAGAAATATGTTGGGGACAATTAAGGTAGCATGTATAAAATCCACCCTCAGCAATGCCGGAAAACATGCAACATGGCCGCCAGGGCTGAAACAAAGAACAGCCTAAACTATAATCAGCCTTCTTCACGGAAGTAATAGTAGTTCGCGCCTAAAGTTCGCGCCAAAAGTACTAACCGTACATCTGCCCTCTGCCCTAGCAACAGCAGCCACCAATCCCAGATCACCACCGTCCCTACTAGCCACCCCCTCTCCTTCTAGAGTATATATACCCAGCCTCCTCAATAAAATTTTGCAGCTTGATCAAAATATTTGTCTTGCTGCCGTTCTTCGTGTCTCTTTGTCCCATGCCATTCTTCCCTCACAGGAGTTCGAGCTTCAGTTGATCGTCCCGCGGGCCGGGACAGAAATATCTCTTCAAAACTCCCTTCAGTTTTGCCAGTGTTTGTCCCATGTATTTTGAAGCACTGTGGTTAGGTTCATAAATATTTATAGTTCTCATTTCTCCTTGGTGGGTTAGTCCTTTTATTAATATATAGTGTCCTTGTTTGTCTCTTGTGAGACTTTTGACTTAGTTGATTTTATCCAATATTAGTTTTAGCTATCCTAACTCTCTTTTGGTTACTGTTTGCATGGATTATTTTTTTCCATCCTTTCACTTTCTTTGTGTGTGTGTGTGTGTGAAAAATAGCATAGAAAAGCAAAAAAATTTGAGAACATCCCACAACAATTGTTATAGGACAGATTTCAGACTTTGATATGGGTTATACTTCCACAATTTTAGGCATACCTATAGGTAGGCTAAGCTTCTTGGTTACCTACATAAGTTCCACATGAGTAAGCCTCAAGCTCAAGGCTTGGCCTATTGATTTGGGTGTTGCTAACATTTGACACAGTATCAGGGGTTTTCCTTGTGGTAAACTTTAATGGTTCTGTTTTTTCACCCATCCCTCAAAGGACTTTTTGATTATGTGCTCAAGATACTCTGGGGTGTATATGGGCATTAATTAAGTTATATAATTACAAGCCCTTTTTGTGAGCTTCATGAGTTTGGGTTATTGAAATGATCTGTCCAGACTGGTTAAATTAGATTATGTGCTACAGAAAATTTAGGTTTTGGACAAAATAAACTTCTGTTCCTTTGGTCTCATAGAGTAGGTGAAATTCTAAAATACAGACAATGTCTTCCTTACCAATCCCAATCCAATCTTATCTCTATTGAAGCTTGATCCCTGGTTCAATTTCTCTAACAGTTGTATGTGATAATGCTGACCTTCAGACTTGCAGAACTCTTACTGTGAGTCTTAGGTGTCACACAGGTATGCAAAGTTCCAGGGAAGTACCAGGTTACACATACATAGCATGGCCTCTCAAAATCTAGAAATAACAATTACTGCTCCAGACTAAATGTGAGTGCTAAAAGAGCTTACAATCTAGCCTCAATTTTCTTACAAGTATTTTCTAAATGTGACCATTCAATATTTGCTCTTTTTTTGTTTGTTTGTGTTTCTGGCTTATTTTGCATAATATAATGTCCCCCAGGTTCATTCACATCGTTGCATGCCTCGAGATTTTGTTCCTTTCTGTAGCTGCATAATATTGATCAGGTGTATACAAGCAGTTTGCCAATCTGCTTCTCAGTGCATCCTTCAGCCACCTCCATTCATTGAGCATCATGAATAATGTCCAAACTCAACAGTCCATGCCTCATTATCCTCACTTAGTTGTATAATCATCAACACTCTCAATTTTAGACAATTTTCATTGCTCCCAAGAGAAGAATAATTGATAAACACACCCTCACCAAACAGAAAATCCAAGCCTCCCCTTAACTCTTGTTCCCCGCCCACCACCACTATTTACC
Source organism: Tamandua tetradactyla (assembly GCF_023851605.1). Classification (NCBI taxonomy): domain Eukaryota; kingdom Metazoa; phylum Chordata; class Mammalia; order Pilosa; family Myrmecophagidae; genus Tamandua; species Tamandua tetradactyla. The sequence continues at coordinate 193,555,051 of NC_135331.1, forward strand.
CCTGGTGTTGCTGTGGTACTGTTGATATCTTCTTGTTAAACATAGCCCATAGCATGCATTAGTAGTTTTCTCCTATATCCTGATATTATATACTCTGTATAAAGATTCATACCTTTGTAGTAATTCATGCAAGAGCTTACATATTTGTTGTATTATTCAGTGGGCTCCGTGGCTCTACAGCCCCTTTCAGTCATGTTCACCTTCAATATGGTAATATCAGTAGTGAACTGCCTTCACTCCTATCTATTTCCTTACATTTAAATTCAACCTCATTAGCTAATGGTTCACCCGTCCCTAGTGTCTATGTATCTCTAAGTCCCCTATATTCTGTATTATAAGCCTCTGATTTTACCTTTATGCTGGTCATAAAAGTGGAATCATACAGTGTTTATCCTATTGTGTCTGGCTAATTTCGCTTAGCATTATGTCCTCAAGGCTCATCCATCTTGTCATGTGCTTCAGGGCGTCATTTGTCTTACTGCTGCATAATATTCAACCGTATATATATGTATATCACATTTTGTTTATCCACTCAACTGTTGATGGGCATTTGGTTTCCATCTTTTGGTAGTTGTGAGTAGTGAGTAATGGCAGCTGTTAACATCAGTGTGCAAATGTCTGTCTGTGTCACTGCTTTCAGCTCCTCTGGGTATATACCAAGTCGTATTGTTAGGTTGTAGGACAACTCCCTAGTTAGTTTTCTGAGGAAATACCACACTTTCTTCCTGTACCATTATACATTCCCACCAGTAGTGCATAAGTGTACCAAATTCTCCGCGTTCTCTTCCCAATTTATAGTTTCTTTGTTTAATAGCAGCCATTCTTACAGGTGTGAGGCGGTAGGATCTCCTTGTTGGCTTGATCAGCATTTCCCTAACAGCTGATGAAAATAAGCATCTCTTCATGTGCTTTTTTTTCTGTATTTCCTCTTCAGAAAATGTATTTTCATATCTTCGGCCCATTTTATAATTTGGGTTGTTTGTTCCTTTGTTGAGTTATATGATTTTTTTTATTTATACAAGATATAAAACCTTTATCCAATATGTGATTTGGCTTTCTCTTTACCTTTTTAAAAGTCTTGAGGCACAGCAGCATTTGATTTTCAGGAGTTCCCATTGATCTGTTTTTTTCTTTTATTGTTCATGCTTTGTGTGTAAAGTTTAGGAAGCTACCCTCCTATTGAATACATTTCCCTATATTCTAGGAGTTTTATGGTACTGGCTCTTTTTTTTCTCCTGGCTTTTATTTTTAGGTGTTTGATCCATTTTGAGTTAATTTTTGTATAGGGGTGTAAGGTAAGGGTCCTCTTTCGTTCTTTTGGCTCCTGCTCTCCAATGCCATTTATTGAAAAGGTATTTTGTCCCAGTTCAGTGGACTTGGGGGCATTGTTGAAGATCAGTTGACCTTAGATTTGGTGGTCTGTCTCTGCATTCTCCATTCACTCCCACCGGTCAGTGCTTCTGTCTTGGGCCAGTACCATGCTGTTTTGCCACTGTGGCTTTCTAAGAATCTTTAACATCAGGGAGTGTTCACATAGAAAAAGAATGAAAAGATGACCCCTGCCATACAGCATACCAAAAAAAAAAGCCAGGGTGTGTTAATCCTCCCACTTCATTCTTCTTTTTTAGAATATGTTTAGCTATTCTAGACTCTCTCCCTTCCAAATGAATTTAGTAACTACCTTTTCGAAGTCTTCATAGTAGGTTGTTGGGATTTTGATTGGTATTGCATTGAATGTGTAGATCAGTTTGAGTAGAATTGACATCTATTTTAACCTTCCTATCCATGAGCAGGGAATGTCATTGAACCTATTTATATCTTTGATTTCTTTTAGCAATGTTATGTAGTTTTCTGTGTTCAGGTCCTTAACATCCCTGGTTAAATTTATTCCTGGATAATTGATTCTTTTAGTTGCTATTTAGAATGGTATTTTTTTCCTTGTCTCCTCAGGTCATTTCTTCTGTATAAGAAACATTATTAATTATTGCACATTCATGCATGCAATACACATTCATTTTGAGTTCCTGGGCATTTTTGCCTGCAGGTGCTGGCCAGCTAGCTGCCTGTGCTTGCCCTGCTCTCTGTGCACAGGTCCCGGCGTGAGGGTGGAGTTCTGACCCACTGCTCTGTGCAGCCCCGTGGTCTGCACCCAGCAGGCACAATCGGCCCGCTTCCCCCACGCTGTGGATCCAGAGGAGGCAGGGTCTGCACGGGCATCCGGCCCAGCTCACGAATCTCCTACCATTTTGCTGTTTTACTTTATCTTTGATTTAGCATTTGTGGAGTCCTCCAGACACTGCATCCTCTACAGTTCCAAGCAAGTGTGATTTGTCCTTTCATACATTGTTTCTGAGGGGACTGTTTCCCAGGGGGCTGTCTACACTGCTATGTTGATTTTAAGTTCTCCCCTATTCATGCTTCAGGGTTGGGGGGTCAAATCAGTGTTTTAAGAATCATCCTTAATTTGCAATTCTGTGCAAAAGTACCTCTGAATGAAATTGCACACATTATTCCCAATGATAGAAAAATGGAGGATTAAGCAGTGAGAGTAGCACTGAGTAAATAAGATAATATATAATAAATAAGATAAAAAGAAAAATTTAAAGCAAGCAATAAAAACTCCCAGTTCATACATTATTGCATGTTGTCAGAAATTCTAGAGATTACCCAGGAGTTGTTTGTCCTGACTGGAATATATATATGCTATGAGAAACCACTCGGGAATGGGGCACATGGGTCAGGACTGGAAGTGTTCACACGTCCTATGTGGGACCACAAGCCTTTTGACTCACGTTGCGCAGAGGGATTCTCATGTTGTGCAGAAGGGATTCTGGTGCAAAGGTGGCTCCTGACAGGGTTGATGTGGTTCCACAAGAGCTGCTTTCATCATCTTTTGCTTCTGCTTCCTCATAATTCTGATCCTTTTCCCTTTTTTTTAAGAAGCAAGCAGTAAACTGGAAATAGAAGACTGGCTTTAAATGCTCTACCAGCAACACTTCTAGAATTTCACATAAATTGTTTAACTTCATTCAGCTCAGTTGTACAAGGAGGACAATAATATCTACCTCACTTTTATTCCGAGAGTTAAATATGTGCACCCATGTGAAATTGTCTAGCATGGTGCCTGCCATTTAAAATGTGCTGAAATAATTCATTATGTTTTCTAAATAATTCATTGTTTTCGAAATTATGAATATCTTTAGTAGTTGATTTCCATCCCCTTAAGAATCTGCTTTACTTCTATTTTTCTTTTAACCCCACACAGTGAGATAAATTAGTGACCTTTGCAGAGCCTGTTTATTCTTTCAGATGTTAGGCCCAGGATTGACAGCAGGGAGTTGATTGCACGGCAGAAAATATCTGAACAAATAAAACCCCAAGTGGAGATATTTGAAAAATTCAGTGGAGTCATTGCCCAGGCACCTGACAGACGCTCTCCAAACACAAACAACAATCCCAAAGGGAATAAACAATTTAAATGTGATGAATGCGGGAAAAGTTGCAGGCAGACTCTCTCTTGGTTAAGTATGGGAGGATTCACACCTGAGAGAAACCATGACTGTGGTGAGTGTGGACAAGGCTTCAGCATGCACTCTGACATTCTCCATCAGAGGATCCACTCTGGAGACAAACCCTACAAGTGTAGTGTATGTGAGAAACCCTTCAGGAGGAAGTATATCTTACTCAACACCAGAAAATCCACACGGTAGAAACCATATATATGAAAGATTGTGGGAGATGGTTTAGTTGAAGCCAGGTCTTTTTCGACATTCACAAGTCCATAACAGGGAGAAACCTTACAAATGTCATATGTGGGAAAGTTTTCCCTAAACACACCTTTATTGACATCAGAAATTTCATTCTAAAGAAAATCCTATAAATGTAGTGAATAAGCTAAAATTTTAGTCTAAGCTTATTTACTACAGGCTTAGACTGAGTGGACCTAGGAAATGATGTAAAAGAAGACAAATGTTATAAAGGGGTTTCAGTATTCCCATCATTATAAATGGGAAGCACATTTTGCCAAATCTGCCAACAATCACCTCATCCAAGTTTTTAGAAAATAACAGGTGTCCTTGCTTTGCCCAGTTCCAACCAACATGTACAAAGTTTACTTACCACAGTTTAAATAACACCAGTCCTCTAACAACAGAATGCAAATTTCATTTACCACAGAATATTAACTGTTAATTATTATTGTTAATAATTGCAACCTTAGAGGCCAGCTCTTCAGGCAAAGTAGCACTACATAAATAACAGATGAGCATGATGGTGAGTGTCCGGTTACTTGCCTCAGTCTGGCAATGGTTGGTGACAGTGTATAATATTGTCAATAGACAGCAAAGGTTGTAGTCATGTTTCTCCTGACTTCCATGATGAACCCACTGGCCCTTTTACAAAAATGTGTAACTTTGGGCAACAAAAATGATAGTGTGCAGCTATGAAAGATGATAAAGCCAGAAGAGAAATTCAAGGTGAATATAAATAGAGTGACGAAATAGCTGTTGCTGTTTGAGAGACTTCTAGAGTCACAGCCAGAGAAGCTTGGTGAAGGTGAACTTAACACCGTTGAGGAAAATAGTTGTGATGAAAAGATGAAGATCCTCTGGAGGAAGGGATGCCCACAAAACTCCTCACCTTGAAGGGCCCAATAGAGATTTTGTGACTTTGGACCTGCAACGGTTAAGCTAGCTATTCGAAGCTGATCCAAACTTAAATGTATAATTTGCTAATATTATATTTTAAGTTAAACAACTAGAAGACAAGCACTGTTCAAACTACTGTAGAAAAGTTTTTTACAAAGAAATAAAACACTTCAGTTCTCCATGTTGCTAATGTTTTAAATTGCTGTACTACATAAGTTGGTTTTACTGTTTTATTATTTCTCTATATGTTTATTACCAACAATTTTTATTTCTTTGACAATTTTTTTTGAAGATTATGGAACAATCCTAATTTTTCTCATTGATCAAGATTGCTTTGCATGGTTTCAGTTTGTATGGTTATTTTTTTGGTCTCACACTACTGTACAAATCTAAGACTATCCATCTTTAATAAATTTTAATAAAATTTGTATGGTGTGCTGGTTTGAAAGGATGTATGTACCCTAGAAAAACCATGTTTTAATCTTAATCCCATTTTGTAAAGGCAGCCATTTCTTCTAATACCTATTCAGTACTGTGTTTGAAACTTCAATTAGATCATCTCCCTGGAGATGTGACTCAATCAAGAATGGTTGTTAAAATGGATTAGGTGGAGACATTTCCACCCATTCTAGGTGGGTCTTATTTACTTTACTGGAATCCTATAATAAAACATTTTGGAGAAATCTGGAGATTCAGAGATCTGAGAATGCTGCAGCATCACGAAGCAGAGAGTCTCCCAGCCATTGACCTTTGGAGATGGTGAAGGAAAACGCCTCCCAGGGAACTTCATGAAAAAGGAAGCCAGGACCAGATGATGCTGGGAGTCCTCTCCCACACCACCAGTGACTTTCACCCACAGATGTCATGTCCCACATGGGGGGAGGGCAATGGTTTCACTTGCAGAGTTGGGTTTAGAAAGAGTGAGACCCCATCTGTGTAACAACAGAGGTCCTCCAGAAGTTAACTCTTAGGCATACCCACAGGTAGCTAAGCATCTCCACTATATACCTAAGCTTCACAAGAGCAAGCTTGAAGAACAAGGGTTTGGCCTGTTAATTTGGGTGTCCCTAATGACTGACACAAGATCACGGGTTTTCCTGCTGGTAAAAGTTTATCATAGACTGATTTTTTTTTTTAATTTAGTTGTTATTTATGATACATAACAAAATATAAACACATTCTTATCATATGATCATTCTGTTCTTGTTACATGATCAATAACTATCATTACATACTTGTATATTCATCATGATCATTTCTTAGAACATTTGCATCAATTCAGAAAAAGCAATAAAAAGAAAAAAATTCATACATACCATACCGCTTTCCCCTCCCCTTCACCAATCGCCAGCATTTCAATCTACTAAATTTAACATTTGTTCCCCTAATTTTTTTTATTAATTAACGGAAAAAAAGAAATTAACCCAACATTTAGAAATCATACCATTCTACATATGCAATCAGTAATTCTCAACATCATCACATAGATGCATGATCATCGTTTCTTAGTACATTTGCATCGGTTTACAAGAACTAGCAACACAACAGAAAAAGATATAGAATGTTAATACAGAGAAAAAAAATAAAAGTAATAATAATAGTAAAAAAAAAAAAAACCTATAGCTCAGATGTAGCTTCATTCAGTGTTTTAACATGATTACTTTACAATTAGGTATTATTGTGCTGTCCATTTTTGAGTTTTTGTATCTAGTCCTGCTGCACAGTCTGTATCCCTTCAGCTCCAATTACCCATTATCTTACCCTGTTTCTAACTCCTGCTGGACTCTGTTACCAATGACATATTCCAAGTTTATTCTCGAATGTCGGTTCACAACAGTGGGACCATACAGTATTTGTCCTTTAGTTTTTGGCTAGACTCACTCAGCATAATGTTCTCTAGGTCCATCCATGTTATTACATGCTTCATAAGTTTATCCTGTCTTAAAGCTGCATAATATTCCATCGTATGTATATACCACAGTTTGTTTAGCCGCGCTTCTGTTGATGGACATTTTGGCTGTTTCCATCTCTTTGCAATTGTAAATAACGCTGCTATAAACATTGGTGTGCAAATGTCCGTTTGTGTCTTTGCCCTTAAGTCCTTTGAGTAGATACCCAGCAATGGTATTGCTGGGTCATATGGCAATTCTATATTCAGCTTTTTGAGGAACCGCCAAACTGCCTTCCACAGTGGTTGCACCATTTGACATTCCCACCAACAGTGGATAAGTGTGCCTCTTTCTCCGCATCCTCTCCAGCACTTGTCATTTTCTGTTTTGTTGATAATGGCCATTCTGGTGGGTGTGAGATGATATCTCATTGTGGTTTTGATTTGCATTTCTCTAATGGTCAGGGACATTGAGCATCTCTTCATGTGCCTTTTGGCCATTTGTATTTCCTCTTCTGATAGGTGTCTGTTCAAGTCTTTTTCCCATTTTGTAATTGGGTTGGCTGTCTTTTTGTTGTTGAGTTGAACAATCTCTTTATAAATTATGGATATTAGACCTTTATCTGATATGTCATTTCCAAATATTGTCTCCCATTGTGTAGGCTGTCTTTCTACTTTCTTGATGAAGTTCTTTGATGCACAAAAGTGTTTAATTTTGAGGAGTTCCCATTTATTTATTTCCTTCTTCAGTGCTCTTGCTTTAGGTTTAAGGTCCATAAAACCGCCTCCAATTGTAAGATTCATAAGATATCTCCCTACATTTTCCTCTAACTGTTTTATGGTCTTAGACCTAATGTTTAGATCTTTGATCCATTTTGAGTTAACTTTTGTATAGGGTGTGAGATATGGGTCTTCTTTCATTCTTTTGCATATGGATATCCAGTTCTCTAGGCACCATTTATTGAAGAGACTGCTCTGTCCCAGGTGAGTTGGCTTGACTGCCTTATCAAAGATCAAATGTCCATAGATGAGAGGGTCTATATCTGAGCACTCTATTCGATTCCATTGGTCGATATATTTATCTTTATGCCAATACCATGCTGTTTTGACCACTGTGGCTTCATAATATGCCTTAAAGTCAGGCAGCGCGAGACCTCCAGCTTCGTTTTTTTTTCCTCAAGATGTTTTTAGCAATTCGGGGCACCCTGCCCTTCCAGATAAATTTGCTTATTGGTTTTTCTATTTCTGAAAAATAAGTTGTTGGGATTTTGATTGGTATTGCATTGAATCTGTAAATCAATTTAGGTAGGATTGACATCTTAACTATGTTTAGTCTTCCAATCCATGAACACGGTATGCCCTTCCATCTATTTAGGTCTTCTGTGATTTCTTTTAACAGTTTTTTGTAGTTTTCTTTATATAGGTTTTTTGTCTCTTTAGTTAAATTTATTCCTAGGTATTTTATTCTTTTAGTTGCAATTGTAAATGGGATTCGTTTCTTGATTTCTCCCTCAGCTTGTTCATTGCTAGTGTATAGAAATGCTACAGATTTTTGAATGTTGATCTTGTAACCTGCTACTTTGCTGTACTCATTTATTAGCTCTAGTAGGTTTGTTGTGGATTTTTCCGGGTTTTCGACGTATAGTATCATATCGTCTGCAAACAGTGATAGTTTTACTTCTTCCTTTCCAATTTTGATGCCTTGTATTTCTTTTTCTTGTCTAATTGCTCTGGCTAGAACCTCCAACACAATGTTGAATAATAGTGGTGATAGTGGACATCCTTGTCTTGTTCCTGATCTTAGGGGGAAAGTTTTCAATTTTTCCCCATTGAGGATGATATTAGCTGTGGGTTTTTCATATATTCCCTCTATCATTTTAAGGAAGTTCCCTTGTATTCCTATCTTTTGAAGTGTTTTCAACAGGAAAGGATGTTGAATCTTGTCAAATGCCTTCTCTGCATCAATTGAGATGATCATGTGATTTTTCTGCTTTGATTTATTGATATGGTGTACTACATTAATTGATTTTCTTATGTTGAACCATCCTTGCATACCTGGGATGAATCCTACTTGGTCATGATGTATAATTCTTTTAATGTGTTGTTGGATACGATTTACTAGAATTTTATTGAGGATTTTTGCATCTATGTTCATTAGAGAGATTGGTCTGTAGTTTTCTTTTTTTGTAATATCTTTGCCTGGTTTTGGTATGAGGGTGATGTTGGCTTCATAGAATGAATTAGGTAGTTTTCCCTCCACTTCGATTTTTTTGAAGAGTTTGAGGAGAGTTGGTACTAATTCTTTCTGGAATGTTTGATAGAATTCACATGTGAAGCCATCTGGTCCTGGACTTTTGTTTTTAGGAAGCTTTTGAATGACTAATTCAATTTCTTTACTTGTGATTGGTTTGTTGAGGTCATCTATTTCTTCTTGAGTCAAAGTTGGTTGTTCATGTCTTTCCAGGAACCCGTCCATTTCATCTAAATTGTTGTATTTATTAGCGTAAAGTTGTTCATAGTATCCTGTTATTACCTCCTTTATTTCTGTGAGGTCAGTAGTTATGTCTCCTCTTCCATTTCTGATCTTATTTATTTGCATCCTCTCTCTTCTTCTTTTTGTCAGTCTTGCTAAGGGCCCATCAATCTTATTGATTTTCTCATAGAACCAACTTCTGGTCTTATTGATTTTCTCTATTGTTTTCAATTTCATTTATTTCTGCTCTAATCTTTGTTATTTCTTTCCTTTTGCTTGCTTTGGGGTTAGTTTGCTGTTCTTTCTCCAGTTCTTCCAAGTGGACAGTTAATTCCTGCATTTTTGCCTTTTCTTCTTTTCTGATATAGGCATTTAGGGCAATAAATTTCCCTCTTAGCACTGCCTTTGCTGTGTCCCATAAGTTTTGATATGTTGTGTTTTCATTTTCATTCGCCTCGAGGTATTTACTAATTTCTCTTGCAATTTCTTCTTTGACCCACTCGTTGTTTAAGAGTGTGTTGTTGAGCCTCCACGTATTTGTGAATTTTCTGGCACTCCGCCTATTATTGATTTCCAACTTCATTCCTTTATGATCTGAGAAAGTGTTGTGTATGATTTCAATCTTTTTAAATTTGTTAAGACTTGCTTTGTGACCCAGCATATGGTCTATCTTTGAGAATGATCCATGAGCACTTGAGAAAAAGGTGTATCCTGCTGTTGTGGGATGTAATGTCCTATAAATGTCTGTTAAGTCTAGCTCCTTTATAGTAATATTCAGATTCTCTATTTCTTTATTGATCCTCTGTCTAGATGTTCTGTCCATTGATGATAGTGGTGAATTGAAGTCTCCAACTATTATGGTATATGTGTCTATTTCCCTTTTCAGTGTTTGCAGTGTATTCCTCACGTATTTTGGGGCATTCTGGTTCGGTGCGTAAATATTTATGATTGTTATGTCTTCTTGTTTAATTGTTCCTTTTATTAGTATATAGTGTCCTTCTTTGTCTCTTTTAACTGTTTTACATTTGAAGTCTAATTTGTTGGATATTAGTATAGCCACTCCTGCTCTTTTCTGGTTGTTATTTGCATGAAATATCTTTTCCCAACCTTTCACTTTCAACCTGTGTTTATCTTTGGGTCTAAGATGTGTTTCCTGTAGACAGCATATGGAAGGATCCTGTTTTTTAATCCATTCTGCCAGTCTATGTCTTTTGATTGGGGAATTCAGTCCATTAACATTTAGTTTATTACTGTTTGGATAATATTTTCCTCTAACATTTTGCCTTTTGTATTATATATATCATATCTGACTTTCCTTCTTTCTACACTCTTCTCCATACCTCTCTCTTCTGTCTTTTCGTATCTGACTCTAGTGCTCCCTTTAGTATTTCTTGCAGAGCTGGTCGCTTGGTCACAAATTATCTCAGTGACTTTTTGCCTATAAATGTTTTAATTTCTCCCTCATTTTTGTAGGACAATTTTGCTGGATATAGGAGTCTTGGTCGGCAGTTTTTCTCTTTTAGTAATTTAAATATATCATCCCACTGTTCTAGCTTCCATGGTTTCTGCTGAGAAATCTACACATAGTCTTATTGGGTTTCCCTTGTATGTGATGGATTGTTTTTCTCTTGCTGCTTTCAAGATCCTCTCTTTCTCTTTGACCTCTGACATTCTAACTAGTAAGTGTCTTGGAGAACGCCTATTTGGGTCTAATCTCTTTGGGGTGCGCTGCACTTCTTGGATCTGTAATTTTAGGTTTTTCATAAGAGTTGGGAAATTTTCAGTGATAATTTCTTCCATTAGTTTTTCTCCACCTTTTCCCTTCTCTTCTCCTTCTGGGACACCCACAACACGTATATTTGTGTGGTTCATATTGTCCTTGAGTTCCCTGATACCCTGTTCAAATTTTTCCATTCTTTTCCCAATAGTTTCTGTTTCCTTTTGGAATTCAGATGTTCCATCCTCCAAATCACTAATTCTATCTTCTGTCTCTTTAAATCTATCATTGTAGGTATCCATTGTTTTTTCCATCTTTTCTACTTTATCCTTCACTTCCATAAGTTCTGTGATTTGTTTTTTCAGTTTTTCTATTTCTTCTTTTTGTCCAGCCCATGTCTTCTTCATGTCCTCCCTCAATTTATCGATTTCGTTTTTGAAGTGGTTTTCCATTTCTGTTCGTATATTCAGCATTAGTTGTCTCAGCTCCTGTATCTCATTTGAACTATTGGTTTGTTCCTTTGACTGGGCCATATTTTCAATTTTTTGAGCGTGATCCGTTATCTTCTGCTGGCGTCTGGGCATTTAGTCAGATTTCCCTGGGTGTTGGACCGAACAGGTTGAAAGATTTTTCTGTGAAATCTCTAGGTTCTGTTTTTCTTATCCAGCCCAGTAGGTGGCACTCGTGGCACACGTTTGTCTGCAGGTCCCACCAGTAAAAGGTGCTGTGGGTCCTTTAACTTTGGAAAACTCTTGCCGTGGGGAGGGGGGGTTCGCCAGCCGAAGCGGCTTGGAAGAGTGCCAGCCGGCCCGGGGGTCCGAACGCGGGGAGGGTCGCCAGCCTCCGCAGCCCGTGAGAGCGCCCGTCCGAATTTCCTAGTTGGCCCGGAGTGCCAAGTGTGGCGGGAGGGCGCCAGCCGCCGCGGCCCGGGAAAGTGCACTGTTCCCAGCCGGACCTGGGAGTCCCGTGTTTGGAAGGGACCCCCCCCCCCGTCACCATTCTCTGCGGCCTAGGGATTTCCAATCCAATTCTCTCAGTTGGTCCGGGGGGCCTCGCGTGGTGGGGGTGCCAGCCGCCGCGGCTTGAGGGGGCCACCTGCCCAATTCTCCCAGCTGGCCCGGGAAGGAGGAAGGGATGGACTCCAGCCACTTTTGCCACCCCATCCAGGAAAGCCCGCGTCCCTCGGCGATCTCACTGGAGCGGGTTCTCTCAGCCAGTCAGCCGTTCCAGGATGGGGTATGCTGTCTTTTTTATCTCTGTCGTGGCTCTGGGAGCTGTTCTGTATCATTTCTACTCCCCTAGTAGCTGTTCTGGAGGAGGAACTAAGATCCGCGCGTCTTACTAAGCTGCCATCTTCTCCGGAAGTTTGTTCCCCTTATTTTTAATCCATATGTTTTACTTGCCCATCGATAAGGTAAACAAAAGGAGCATCAGGCACAAGGCTCTCAATCACACAGTCACACTGCGACAGGCATATCATACAATTATCTTCAAGAAACATGGCCACTGGAGCACAGCTCCACATTTTCGGGCAGTTCCCTCCAGCCTTACCATTACACCTTAACTAAACAGGTGATTCATAGACTGATTTTTATTTAAATTTCTTTAAGGAAAAAAAACTCAATTTATACAAATCATTCAGGTTTTCACCGATATTTTTCTCTTGATAGTCTTATTAGTAGCAAATATATATATATATAGGAAGAGAGACAAACCTGGTTGTTGAGAGAATTATGAGGATTTTTCCTCTATAAGCAGTATCAGATCTAGATCATCCTAGATACCTTTAATGGAATTCATACTTTTTTAACAGATGTAAACAGGTGTGATTTTACCAATACTTATTCAAAGAAAGAACCCCTCCTCCATCAGTCATGCTTGAGGCACTGACACTGGCGGGGCAGCGCAGTCCCTCACATGGGCCGAACCTCTAATCTGAGTTCAGTTCAGTTTTAGTGAACACGGTGACTCTGCTGCCTACCCTGAACAGGTTCTGTCACTTTTTGCCTCATTATCTAATAGTAGGTTCTTTTAGTTTATTAATGCATCTCTAAAACATCATTAATTTATGCACTAATAATTTAGCGCTTATCCAGGTTCTAAACTGTTTCAAATCATTTGAAACGTGTAAAGGATAAACATAACATTCATGAAAAGTAAAACATTAAATCCTTAACATAAGAAAAGAAAATCCCACCTTTTCCTTCTTAGAAAACAGAAGTTATTGAATAAAAAATGACTTTTAAAAGGCAGAGAGATTCCATTCAAAAGTTTCTAATTTAATCTGTCATTAAATTAGATTAAGTTCCCTCTAACCTGCAATATAATGCTTATCCTTATACTCATATTCCTGATATTTCCCCCCCTTGAATTGAGGAGTTCCTTCTTTAATAGACACATTACTAAACACAGTATGCTAACATGCTAATGTGTTTGACGGACATGACAGTGGGTAATGGTGTCTTCTGCAGCCGACTGGTCACAATCTGGAGCTAGGTCTCTGGACAGAGGTGGGGGTGGGGTGGAACACTGAACAATACAGGGAAGGGTGCTACTTTCCTAATCAGATGGTCAAACTAAAACTGACAACAAAGTGTGTTCCAAAGGAGGTCATTTCTAAGAAGAATGAAGCACAGGAGACTCAGTCTGGTTTTTCCCAAGGACTGAGTGCTCAGACACATCAGGTTGGCAGTAGTATATCTTATAAGGAATCGACTATATGAGTGTAAAGAGTGTGGGGAAAGCTGTATTCAGACCTTGGCTACATTAAGCAGGGGTCATTTTGGAAAAGAACTCTACTACAGTGCTATCCAACAGAACTTTGACAATAGCAATGTCTATAATCCTTGTTCTTCATTATGGGAGACAACAGGTATATGAGGCTACTGCACACTTAAAATGCAGTTAATGCAATGAGGAATTGAATTTTAAATTGTATCTAATTTTAATTACTCCAAATTTAAATAGCCACGTGTTTTAGTGACTACTGAATAGCGCTGCTTCATGATATGATGAGCATGGGAGAAAGCCTTTATCATGAGGTACTGCTTTAGTCTACAATAGAAGCCATACTACTGATATCTCCTATAAATATGATGCGTTTGGGAAAGTCTTCAGCATAGGCCTGGTCTTATTTTACATTAGATAATTCACAGAGGAGCCAAATCCAATAAATAATAAATACAGTTATTCAAGATTATGTTATATTCAATTCTAGAGAATCCATTCTGGAGAGAAGCATATAGGAAGTTATTTAAAGTCCAGATCTAAACTAGCATTAGTTTATGCTAGTTTATTTACAGAAATATAAGTGATAAGTGTAAGAAAACCTTCATAATGAGCTGAAATCCCGTTATAAAGATCAGGTTGTACCAAAAAGGAAAAAAAAAAACCTCTGACAACAGCCAAATGTGGGACATTTGATCCCTCACAATTCTTACAGTCAATCAGAAAAGTGAACCCTGAGGAAAGCCCTTATCCCGTATGTATAATAAAAGCGGTATGCCTCATTGTATTTGTTGGGGTCTCCAGAGAAACAGAACTGAGATTTCTAATGGGAATTAGCTCACACAACTGTGGGGATTGGCAAGTCTGAAGTCCTTAGGGTAGGCCACAAGTTGGAAAGTTCAAAGATGACCATGAATTAGAAGATAGCTGGGTCTCAGGAATTCTTTCTGACTGCTGAAATCCTCAGTTCTCACTTCATGGCCTCCAAGCGATGAGATGAAGAGACGCCTAATTGCCACAGTGGTTTCCTCTGTAGGCTGTAGTGTGCTCGGCTGTAAGACCAGTAATTTACATCCATCCATGAAGTACCCTCATAGCAGCAAGCAGACCAGTGCTTGCTTGACCAGACAACTGGCCACCACAGCCTAGCCAAGTTGACATATGAAATTAACCATCATACTCACTGATAAGAACTTTATATACAATTCCATCTTAAAAAATTAAAGCCTTCTAGTGATGGGTTTCATGAGTTTCCACCATGGAAAGACTGAAGATTGGAACCTTAATTCTCTAAAGGCTAGCACAAGGCTTAGCTCTTAGTGCCTTATTCATCCTAGAGTTTTCCTTGAGAAGAACTTCCAATGTTTTGTTGCAGTTTTCAGTGATTAGAAAAAATGCAAGTAAGCTTGAACAAGCAGGTAAATAAGGTTTTACTTTATCAGACATCCCTGCTGGCCAGATTCCTGGAGCTTTCTTCATTTCTCAGAGACATCTACCATCTTTATTAACACTTCAGCATCTTTAGTAAGGTCCTGGTTCCATCTACATTAACCATTTAAGTAATTTTGATTGAAGCTCAACATGCCATTTAGTCATGTTTTATGTTGTCTGATAACAGGAACCACCTCGGCCTCAGCAGGACAGTGTGCAGGGTGCCACAGCACGCGGCAGCCATCTGTCATTCTCCCTTCCGGGGTTCCCAGGGTGGGCTCACGGCCACTACTGAGGCCACGGCTTCCTCTGGGCACTTCAATGTCCACGGACGGACAAGATGCCACACTCATCAGTGTACCGCCCTCGGCAAGACGCCCACGTGAAGCAGAAGTTAGCGTGGGGTGACGGGCCTGAGACCCCGGACGCCCCCCTCCTGCCCTCTCTGCTGGAACCCCAGATGTCCCCCCCTCCTGCCCTCTAGGCTGAGACCCCAGACGCCCCCCACCCTTCTGCCTCTGCTGAGCCCCGGACGCCCCCGCTTCTGCCCTCTAGGCTGAGACCCCAGACGCCCCCCACCCTTCTGCCTCTGCTGAGCCCCGGACGCCCCCGCTTCTGCCCTCAAGGCTGAGACCCCGGAAGCCCCTGCAGGCCCCCCCTCCTGCCCTCGGGGTGACGGGCGCCCCCGACCCGCGACGATGTCCACGTGAGGAAGGTCTGCCCTGGGCTGGCTCCCCCATCCCACGTCCCGTTCCGACCTGCCCAGGAGTGGCCGCCCTCAGGGTGCCGACGACAGTCCCGTCTGCCGTGGGGACGGGCAGCGCGGAGCTTGGAGACCACAGACGGCAGCTGTCCTCGCAGCGGGCTGAGGAAAGGTCAGCTACTCAAGGCGCAGGCGACGTGTCGGACAGCTGAGGTCCGCTACCGCCGGCGAGGACAAAGGCGACCGCGGCCCTGCACGCGAAAACCACAACCTCAGGATCGCCCCACAGGACCGCCCGCTGGGGGCGGGGGCGCGGGGCCGCCGGGCCAGGCAGCGAGCCGCCGGGACACGCGAACGCGCGCGGTGACGTCATTCGCCGTCCGCGCGCGGGGCGGGGGTGGGGCGCACACTCCTCGGCGGTCTGAGGCCCCGCCCCGACGCGCCTGCGCTCTCTGCGTACGCGGCCGACCGGCTGGCTTCCGGAAGCCGGGGGAGGAGAGCCCGGCGGGCGGCTGCCTGGAGGCGGGGCCTGGGAGGCCCGAGCGGGCTCCTGTATCTAGACCAGCGTTGCCCGGGACGTGGTGGGGCGGGGCGGGGCGGGGCGGGGCGGGGCGGGCGGGGCGGGGCGGGGGGCCCCGGGGGGGGGTTGATGGGGCGGGGTGCCCCCGGGGGGGCATGGTGGGACGGGGGGCGGGGGGGCGAGGGGGCCCCGGAGGGGGCCCAGATGTTTGTTAGCCGGTTGTTCCTGTCGTCTGCAAGACTGGTTTGCTGGTACCTGCTGTAACCCTGCATGGTACACCCGACAACCCTCCCGTCCTGGAGTCTTCTTAAGAACTACCTTTTGCTCACTGATCCCTCACTCCCCAGCAGTCCTGGACAAGGAGGCTACAGAAGAAGGACTGAGACTCCTTTAGGACCAGAGGCATCTGGTGGAAGAGGAGAGAAGGCACAAAGTGTTAATAAATTTTGAACAGTGTTTAGCTTTAAACATAGGACCGCGCTATGTGGGCTACTTAAGGCTGGCGAGGTGACAGTGAGCCTCCAAGATTAGGGTGTCTCCTCATTCCAAGAGCAATGAAAGAAATCTGAAGACCCATTTCTGATCTTTGTAGTGTTTTTGCTGTGTGTGTCTGAGCCATGGCATTGTGCCTTTCTCTTCTCTTTCCTGAGTGAGATTTCTCATTCTTACCTGCAGTCAGAGCTGCCTGGGGAGGAGCCGCGTTTGTAGGAGCAAAACCTGCCCCTCTCTGCATTCCTAGTAAGCTCTGCCTGCCCTGTCAGACCCCAGGGTGAGGGTTCTGTAGGAAGGGAGTGGGGCCTTATGGCAGAACCCAGCAAGGCGTGGATATCAGTTTACCCTTTTGAAAATTAACATAGTGATACCTTTTTTAAAAAAAAAATATTTTTATTGAAAAGAACGTATGAACATTCCATACATGGTATACAATCAGTGGCTCACAATATCATCACATAGTTGTGTATACATCACCATGAGCATTTCTTTGAACATTTGCATCACTCCAGCAAAAGAAATAAAAAAGAAAAAACTCGTACATAACCCTTAACTCATACATACCCCTTACCTTCCCTCTTATTGACCACTAGTATTTCAGTCTACTCAATTTCCTTTAACCTTTGTTCCCCTATTATTTGTTTATTTTTTATCCATGTTTTTTACTCATCTGTCCATATCCTAGATAAAAGGAGCATCAGACACAAGGTTTTCACACCTAGTGATATTTTAAGGGTGTTTTTTTTTTGGGGGGGGGTTTAAGGGTTTTTTTATTTATCGATGCAACTACTTGTTGCTTTCCAGGACTTTGGGAAGTTTCTCCAGAACATCTTGAGAGCTTTCATTGCTTTTCTAAGTCATATGACTGAACACTGGCTTCTCACATGCATGAAGGGCACAAGAGGCCTGTAACAGTGAAGGAACTGCAAGCAAATGACCACCCTGACAATGAAATCTTGCCAACTTTATAGGCAGTTCTGCTACCAGGATTCTCCTGGTCCCCTGAGGCACTGAGTTGGCTCTGGGAGCTCTGCCGACAGTTCTGTGGCCCCAGGCGTGCTCTGAGGAGCAGATCTCAGCTGATGAGATCTGCTTCAGCAGCACCTGACTACCCAACCCAAGAGCTCCAGGTCTGGGTGCAGGGGCAACCCGGAGAGTGGAGCAGCTGTTGTGACCTTGCTAGAGAATTTGGAGAAAGAGCTTGATAAACCTGGACAGGAGGTGGGATGGGGAGGTGTGTTCTGAAATGAAAAGCAACATAAGGCCTGAGATGGGGAGCTTTAGCACAGCTGTAGGAACTTGGGTGTGTAACTTTTATTGTCCCTGTGTGTCAGTAGTGATGGCTTCTGGTGCTTCCTGCCTTGGGAGTTAATTCTCTGTGGCCTTGTACCTGAGTTTTAACCACAAGATTCCTTTTGGGATCTGACTGCACTTAATTTCTTCCAGATTCCAGCCCCTACAGAAGAGCAGAAGGAGCTCATTAAAGAGGCAGTGACCCCTGGAGGAGCCCAGATCACTGAATATTCAGCTCCAGGCCGGTGAGATCCGGCCCATAAGTGCCTTTCTCCAGGATGGAGGTGAGAAGTGGACTGTACCCAGAGGAGACAAGTGGAGGCAAGAGTTTCAACTGAAGACACTGGAATGTCTCTGGTTTTGAAGTGTAAGTTTAAGGTGCAATATGCTGACCATTTTCAGTACTAGCCATCTTTGCTCCAGCAGAGCCACAGACTCACAGTTCAGCATTTAATGGGTCAGGTTGTATATAGAAAATTCCCAGTGAAAACATGAGCAGTAAAAATCTTGTTCAGCCAGATTATTTGCATTGTCACAAAACTTGCTTTGCTATTCATAATGACGGCATAGTCATCTACTCTCTCTGATTCAGCTGTGTGTTGAAAGCAGTACTTCCTTTTTACTCTTTTCCAATATGACTTACAACCAAGCACAAGCCACAGGGGAAAACCTCTTAAATTTTCCCATAGCTCTCTTTTAGTGCAAACCAGCTTCCTTTTTCATCTTCTGTTTCTCTTAGTGACAAGATCATTTCCTGGTCCTCAGGTTCACAATCTAGGGATTTTCCTTAGCTCATTTTAGTTCAAAACCTATCTATTTGGGGAATACATAATATATTATGTTGTGTGCCACAAAGAGGATAATCAAAACAGAGTTCTTTATCTTCATGGAGCTGAAATTCTTCTCAGGAAAATCAGTCGCCTTGGCTAGAAACAAAATCGTTCAGGGCGTCTTCCTCCAGTCCCCACAGTCAATCAATTATCAAGTTCTGTTTCCTTTTTATATTTTATTCTTATCTCTCCTCTCCTTTCTCATTGCTCCTCATTTGGTTCTCTCATAGTCTGTGTGGCCTCTGAACTAATTTCTTTGCTTCCTGTAACTTTCCATTTTCTCCTATAAGTCCACATTCTCACCATAATGATTTTCATAAAATCCAAACCTAACATTTTTGCCTGCTTAGCTTCTGCTAATGGCTCAGCTCTTTAGCATAACAGTAAGACTCTATGATCTAGCCTGCTTTTCCAGCCTCATCTCCTTTCATCTTCATTATTAGCCTTTACTCCAGCCAGACCAAACTGTTTTCAATTGTCCAATGTACCATTTTAAAGGAAATGCTTCGGTGACTTTGCACATATATTCTTTCCATCTGGAAAGTTCTCATCTATATCCCCTTCCCTTTTTCTGACCGTCTGTACTCATGTTTAGGGTAGTTTGATCAGCCTGTCCCCTGTGAACCTTCCTGTGGGATCCTCTCAGGCAGAGTTAGTGGTTTCCTTCTCTGAGGTCCTACAGCTTTTACGCTTCCCCTTTATTATAGTATTTACCACATTTCATTGTAATGGTGTACTTATATGTCTCACCTCTAGATTGCAACCTCCAAGTGGGCAATTTATTCATATTTATATGAAGTTTACAGTAAGGAACTTGGCACAAAGCTGTTATTCAGCATGTGATATAAATAATGTGAGAGTGACGTGAAACGAGAGAATTTCTAGAAATAGAGAGTGAATTACATTTCTTAATCTTTTCCAGTTTAAGATAAGCAAAAATGTTGGGATATAAAATGATAACAAATAACACAGACTACCGATAGTATGTTAGGCACAGTTTAGTGTGCTTCCACAATCCAATAAAGTAGAAACTGTTGTTGTCCACATTTTTTAGGTAAAGAACCAGAAGCACAGAGAATTTATGTGACTTCCCCAAATAGTAAGAAAGGAAATTAGAATTTAATGTGAATTTGAATGTGTCCTCATCTTTATGAATTTATAAAAAGGAAAATAGAATTTATTACTCTTATTTGATAATCATGTTTCTGCCTCAGCAGTAAAAGTTAAATAATTTTTGTTTTGTTTTGGAAGGTGCATGTAGGTTTAGAAATATAAAATCGACTTTAGAGAAAAAAGATCTGAGGAAATAACATCTCACTTAATGTTGCTGGGAAGAGTAAAGGTGACGATCCCCGAAGCCCGCAGTTGAGCATACTGGTGACCCTGAGAGCAGGTATGAAAGGTATCAAGAAAATCCTTCATTGGTGAGAAAGAGAAAAGCTCTACCCCAGGAAAGAGATCAGAGAGACATCAAGAAAGTCATACCAAAGAAAATACTTAGGGGAGAGAGAGAGGCTATACCTGTGATGAATGTGGAAAGTTCTTCACTAAGAAGTCAAGTCTCATTTGACATCAGAGAATTCATACTAGGGAGAGACCCTGTAAATGTGAGCTTTGTGAGGAAGCCTTCAGGGGAGCACCAGCCTCTGTCTCCATCGGAGGATCCACTCTGGGGAGAAACCATGTGCATGTGACGACTGTGGGAAACCTTTCATCGTGAAGTCCCATCTGATCCCACCTCACAGAGTCCATGCCCTAGATAGGCCCCGTGAATGCCATCAGTGTGGCGAAACCAACTGGAGCTCAGATCTCACTAAGCGTCAGGATTCGCACCGGAGAGAACCTGTGAACGTGATGTGTGCAGCAAGGCATCTGACCTTACCAAACACCAGAGCATACGTACAGCAGAAAAGCCCTACAAATGTCATGTGTGTGAGGAAGGTTTTAATCTGAGCTCACTCCTTACTAGGTGTTCTAGTTTGCTAGCTGCTAGAATGCAATATACCAGAAACGGAATGGCTTTTAAAAGGGGGAATTTAATGAGTTGCTGGTTTACAGTTCTAAGGCTGAGAAAATGTCCCAATTAAAACAAGTCTAAAGAAATGTCCAATCAAAGGCATCCAGGGAAAGATACCTTGGTTCAAGAAGGCCGATGAAGTTCAGGGTTTCTCTCTCAAGTGAGAAGGCACATGGCGAACACAGTCAGGGCTTCTCTCTCAGCTAGAAGGGCACATGGCGAACACGGCGTCATCTGCTAGCTTTCTCTCCTGGCTTCCGGTTTCATGAAGCTCCCTGGAAGGCATTTTCCTTCTTCATCTCCAAAGGTTTCTGGCTCGTGGACTCTCTGCATCTCATGGCTACATCATTCTGCTCTCTCTGAATCTCTCATTCTCCAAAATATTTCCTCTTTTATAGGACTCCAAAAAACCAATCAAGACCCACCCAAATGGGTGGAGACATGTCGTCCCTTAATCCAGTTTAACAACCATTCTTGACTAAATCACATCATCCAGGAAGATGATCTCATTACAGTTTCAAATATACAGTATTGAATAGAGATTATTCTACCTTTATGAAATGGGATTTATATTAAAACATGGCTTTTCTTAGGGGGCATACTTCCTTTCAAACCAGCACACTAGGCACCAGAGAGTGAAACCCTTTCGCTGTGAGAACGTGGACAAAGCTTTAGTCAGAATGCAGGTCTGACGTCACATCAGAGGCGGCACTCATGAGACAAACCTTACGGGTGTAAACAGTTCAGGAAAGCCTCCAGTGAAATCTCACCTAAACACAGAATTCACACAGGTTCTTCAGTGTGCTGAATGTGGGAAGAGCTTTACCTACATGAAGGTTTTATTTCACATTAGAAAATCCACACTGGAGAGAGGCATTGTAAATGTGGGGAAACATTCCATAATAATTCAAGCCTTTCTAGACATTTAAAAACAGCAACAGTAGCACATCAAAGAGAGAAAAAGGCTTACAACTTTGATGAATGTGTGTAAAACTCTAGGCTTCCCTTGTAATGACCTTTAGAAAGTAGATATCATAAATATAATAATTGTAAAATGTTCCAGTGGTAGTGGCTTGACTTACTTAACATTAGAGTATCCATCAAGGGTATGCCCAGGGATGGGTTGGCTAGGACTTGTTTTAGCAGAAATATACATGTGTTTTCACTCATTGTAGTCCTTCAGGAAGGAGTCCATCTTACCTAGTGTTCTAGTTTGCTAGCTGCCGGAATGCAGTATACCAGAAACAGAATGGCTTTTAAAAAGGGGAATTTAATCAGTTGGTAGTTTACAGTTCTAACGCCAAGAAAATGTCCCAGTAAAAACAAGTCTATAGAAATGTCCAGTCTAAGGCATCCAGGGAGAGATACCTTGATTCAAGAAGGCCAAGGAAGTTCAGGGTTTCTCTCTCAAGTGGAAGGGCACATGGTGAACACAGTCAGAGTTTCTCTGTCATCTGGAAGGGCACATGGCAAACACAGGGTTCCTCTCTCATCTGGAAAGGAACGTGGCAAACATGGCATCATCTGCTAGCTTCTTCTCCCGGCTTCCTGTTTCATGAAGCTCCCCAGGAGGCATTTTCTTTCTTCATCTCCAAAAGTCACTGGCTGGTGGACTCTCTGCTTCTCATGGCTATGTTCTGCTCTCTCCAAATCTCCTTCATTCTCCAAAATGTTTCCTCTTTTATAGGACTCCAGAAACTAATCAATACTCACCAAAATGGGTGGAGATATGCCTCTACCTAATCCAGTTTAACAGCCACTCTTGATTAAATCACATCTCCAGGGAGATGATCTAATTACAGTTTCAAACACACAGTACTGAATAGGGATTAGAAGAAGCGGCTGCCTTTACAAAATGGGATTAGGATGAAAACCTGGCTTTTCTAGGGTGCAAACATCCTTTCAAACCAGCACACATAGTAACCAGTTCCAAGCTCCAGCCTCGCTCTCAGGGAAAAAGAAGAATCTGTAGACATTTGAAAATTTTGATATTTAGAAGGCAGGTGGAATATTGGAAGTTTCATTCACTCTAAGAGTTCCCTGGTGAAGATAATACTTTGTAATATACACGATCGCCTGGTCTGTTTCAGGAAAAAGATGCTCATTATATCCGAAAAGGCTTATGCTGGGTGTCATACCCATAAATAAAATATTGTCCTCTCTTTGTTGAAAATGTAGGCCATTATGTGTAGCCCTGTTCCCAAACTGTCACAGAGATCTAGTGACACTGGAGCAGAGCCAGAGAAAGGCCCTTCGACTGTTCATCTTGGTGTACTTCTACCTGGCATAGTGTCTGTCATGTGATTTCCATCAATATTTATTGAAAGGAGTTAAGGTAAATTTAGCCAATAGATGCTAGAACCGTATCATATACTTATTAAGAAAAAAAAGTAAAAATAAAAATATTTTTAAACATATTTAGATATACTAATGGGATGATTAAAGTAGGAATCTCCAGTCTTTTGAAGGCATATACGTCTCTCATGAGTTGATCTCTAGGAGGGCAATCTTCCCTCCCCCCATTTTACTGTCTCACAGAACTGGGCTAGAGGAACAGAGACCTGAACAAGTGGGGCTCTTCAAGTTATGCTCTTAAAGGAAAAGAAAAAAACGGTAACCTCAATTCCTAAAGTGCAGTGTACCTGCTAATGTAGTTGTTCTGTATTAAACTACAACTGTGTTGATCTTCTAGAGGTTTTATTTGTCTTTGTGATACAGTCACATGTATTTTTCTGAGCTTGGAAACTGAAATCAGATATAAGAATCTCCCTTTAAAAAAGGCAATAAACTTTTAATTAAAAGAAAACTATGAAGCTATTCACTTTATAGGGGGAACAAAGGTTAAAATTAACTGAGTAGATTGAAATACTAGGGGCCAATGAGAAGGAGGGGTGAAGGGCTTGGCATGTATGTGTTTTTTCTTTTTTCTTTCTTTTGCTGGAGAGATACAAATGTTCAAAAGGATGATCATGGTGATGAATACACAACTATGTGATGATATTGTGAGCCATTGATTGTTACCCTGACAAGAATGTTTGTATGTTTGTTGTTTATAATAAAAACAAAAGAAATACTTTGTTTATTCAACGTTGTGTTATAATTCTTATATCTGTGCTAATATGCAATGGTTCACAAGCCAGAACAATTCTACCTTCTAGTATGCATGTGGAAATGTATTAAGTTTGGGGACATTTTTAGTTATAATGACTGGGGTGTGCCACTCCTTTTGTGGATGGAATCCAGAAATTATAAACACTATATTATATGGTATATGTTATAGTATACAGTGTAGACAGAATTATAGTATATTGTAATATGCTATATTGTATTACACATTTTAAATCTATAGGAGAGTATATTGTAGTAGAGCATAAAGAAAGAATTGTTTCATCCAAAATACTAATAACATCCCTTTTGGAAAACATTGAACTAAAGGAGAGGAAATATTTACAACTCAGAGAGCTAAACAAATAATATGTTTTAGCTTATTATTAAAATAAGCTAAAGTTGCAATTAAGACTGTACTTCTATTCACTGTAAAAAGAAATGTATTTCTTGGATCAAGATGGTGGAGTAAAATGCTTCAGGGCTCTGTCCCGCAGAACTTTCAGAAGCATCCTTTTCAGTGCTCCAGAAAACACTTACAGGACTGCGGTAACAGGGTGAGTACTAAATCATGAAAAAGGCTACTGAAAAGCAGGAGGATCTGTGGCGCCTGGACGGGCGCCTCTGCCTCCCTTCACTGGCTCATGCAAAGCCCACCCGCACTCCAGTTCCGGGAGGAGCAAAATGGCCCTTGTGCCTGTGCTGGAAACCTGTATGTCTGGCCCAGTCTGTCCGGTGGTCTGAGGAACTCCAAGGTACTTGCCACCCAGAGCTTGCCCCCAGGCAGAAGGCAGTTGACAGAGTTCCACAGAACGCTTTGGGAGCACAGTCAGTTGGCTGCCTGAGGCAGGGGATTGCTGGTTGTAGAACATTATTGCAGTGGCTCCGGCTGTGGGGAAGAGAGGACATTATGACCCTAAGGCACCCTAAGAGGATGCACGCATAGAAAGGATCAGGAAGCCCTCCGCACTTTGACTTGGAGGCATACTCTTTCTTCTTTTAAATTTTCTTCAACTTTTTTTATTGTATAATATAACATATATAAAAGCAAAGAAAGAAAAAAGCAATAGTTTCAAAGCACTGTTCTCCACAAGTAGTTATAGGACAGATCCCAGAGTTTGTCATGGGCTACTATACCATCATCTCAGATTTTTCCTTCTAGCTGCTTCAGAACATTGGAGGCTAGAAGGAATAAATTTTTTTTATTAGTTTAAAATTTTTTTTTAAAAAATACCAAAAAAACACCAAACAAATGCAAACATTCATAACTTTTGATCATTCCGTTCTACATATATAATCAGTAATTCACAATATCATCACATAGTTGCAAGGAATAATTTTTTTTATCACAATTGACTTTTCTTTTTTGTGAAAAATAGCATATTGGAGTGCATATTCTAACCCATTGCACAGGTAAGCTCTGGAGAACACTTGCACAGGTCAGTCTGCAAAGACTGGGAAAGGTGTTATGCATTTTGGGAGTTCCAGAAGGAGAAGAAAGAGAAAGGGGCAGAGGGAATATTCAAGGAAATAATGGTTGAACACTTCCCAAATTTAATGAAATACAATGATACGCACTTCCAAGACCCTCAGTTAACTCCAAATAGGATAAGTGCAAGTAGGTCCATGCTGCAGCAAATCATAATCAGATTGTTGACTGCAAAATGTTGTCTAAGGAGACCACTAGAGCCACAACATATCCTGCACGCACAAGGGGGCCTCAGTAAGATTAAATGCCAGTTTCCCAGCAAAAACCCTGGAAGCAGTAGGGCAGTGGAATGGAATAGTGCTCAAAGCAAAAATCTGCCAACCAAGAATTCTGTGTCTGGTAAAACTGTCTTTCGAAAATGAGGGAGACAATGCAGAAAATCTGGGTGCAATTCCTGGCCCATGCACTCTGCACCCCCACTCCTCCCCGAAGACATTACCAGACAAACAAAAGCTGAGGGAGTTTGTCACCACTAGACAGGCCCTATATAGATGCTAAAGAAACTTCTGCAGGTTGAAAGGAAGGGGCAGTAGACAATCGAGCAAAGACATGATAAAAAGACCTCTGGTGAGGCACTGACGTGAGTAAATAATGTCAACACTATTATATTTTTTATTTCTAAGCCCACTTTTTACTTCCTACAGGATCTAAAAGGCAAATGTAGAAAATCTAAGGATAAACGATTTTGGATTTATAATGCAAGAACGTAATTTGTGTCAAGAACTATAATAAAGGTGGTGGGATGGAGTGGTTAGAAATGTAGTTTGTGTAAACTATTGAAGTTGGTATAAAAGCAAATAGGATTATTATAGATTTAGAGTGTTTAATGTAACTACAAAGAAAATATCAGAGAACTCATAGTGACAGAAAGTAGAGTACAATACAAGGAGCATGAGGTGTACAACCCAGTGTTCAGAATGGATTGGTAAATAGACAACATCTAGCTAGCTAGATGGATGGACGGATGGATGGACAGACAGATAGTTATGGCAGATGTGGCAAAATATTAAAGTTATAGGTTGGTTATCTGAGGAGGCAGGGGTATGTTGTAGTTCTCTGTATAGGATTTGTATTATTTTGTAACTTTTCTGTATGTAGTTCAAAATAAAAAGTTTTTGTAAGGTGAAATATTTCTTTATTTTACTGTCATACAGTGTAAAGAGGTAATGATATTGCTTGTTTTAGCCACTGAAATGTAAAACTGTCATGTTTGTATAGATGTCAAGGTTTGTAATTGTGGAAAGTTAAAGCAAGACTTTGTGATGGTTATTGTTAATCTTTTAATTATTGTTAATTATTACTAACTTACTGTTTATCACTTTTGATGAAACTCAAAAATGAGATAAATTATTTCCCAGGTGAAAACTAAACATTAATCTTTTATTTTTTTTTATTAATTAAAAAAAATTAACAACAAACAAAACATTAAGACATCATTCCATTCTACATATATAATCAGCAATTCTTAATATCATCACATAGTTGCATGTTCATCATTTTTTAGAACATTTGCATCGATTTAAAAAAAGAAATAAAAGACAACAGAAAAAAAAACAAAACGATAACAGAGAAAAAAAAAGATTATACATACCATTAACCCCTTACCCCTCACTTTCTTTTACCACTAGGATTTCAAACTAAATTTATTTTAACATTTGTTCTGTCGGTAGCCGTCTCGCTCGGTGTCAGGTCCCCGGCCGGCGAGGGAGACAGGGGGAGAGAGACGGGCACAAACAAAACGACTCGGGCGGTAAAAACGGGTTCGAGACACACGGCGGTCGTAAGCACAGGCTTTTACTGGAGTCAAGCTTGCATACTCTCAGGCAGATTCCGCGCGGGCGAAATATCCCGCGGGGGGACAACCTCTATGCGGCCGTCAGGTACGGCTCCCTGTGGGTCGTCTCCACCCACCCTGTCCGGGTAACCTCTTATATACTGTGCCCAAACCCAATAGGTTAGTGCCACGTATACAGAGGTGATTGGAAGACAGGGTTGGTGGGCGCGTGCGTCATACGCGGAAACAGGATGCGGGCGCCATCTTGACTCACTCGATGGGCGGGGGGAACTCTAGAGCAGGCCGCAGCGTGTCCACTAGGCCAGACCCGGGAGGCGGCTCTCCACATCTCCCCTTTTTTTATTTATTTTGACCCAGTGTCTCCATTGATGAGTGTGCTCCCGTGGGCCTGAGTGGCCCACTACATGTTTTGGTGCTTTGGGGAGTCTGGACTAGGCTTGCTAGGCACCAACCAGAATGCCACCTCATATAGAGACCGGAGAGCCCGTGAGCTGGAAACCACGTGACTCTCCCTGCAGTGCTTCGCCTCGCAACTGGGTTATGAGGGGGGGCAGGAGAGCGGCAACCAGAATCGAGAGTGTCGCTAGGTGTCTCTGTGCAATGGCTGGAGTCTAGTCTGGCCAGGACTGCGACTTCGCCTAAGAGATCAGCCTACGACCAAAATTATGACTGCTGGTGCCGCCTTTTATACCCGGGACACAGCCATGGGCCTTGCAGCGGGTCTTGCTTTCGAGCGTCCCGCCCTGAGTGGCCGGGACGGGCCACGCAGTGGGGGGGAGGACAGGGCTACGGTGCGGGTGTCGCCAGGGGCATCAGGGACAAGTGACATAGCCAACATAGTGGTGACGCGTAGCTGTTGCTGCGTCTGGAACAAGCGTTCTAACAAACATTTAACAGTGACTAATCCCACTAATAGTCCCACCGCTACGAGAATCCAAGTAGTCAAATTGGGTCAAGAGAACCAAGAGGTGACTCGGTTCCACAGACTTTGTACAGTCTCGCCCAGTTTGGAAAGGTCGAAGGCAACGGGGGTTAACTTGATCTTCCCAAGCACTTTAAGGTCTGATTCCACCTGTTGGGAGAGTGGGGGGTATTAAAACTGGTCCCCTCTCTGAACGGTCGGAGGGTGACTTGCACTTTTGTTGTCATCTTTTCGGTCGTCGCCATCATCAGTAGGGCTGGAGACCGGGCCTGATGGTTCAGGTCGAAAGCTTGCTGACTTGTCGGGCAGCAGTTTCTCGGCGCCCCCGGGCGGTGTCACGGTTCTCACCAGTCTCTCCGGAATCCACACCGGCTGGCGTCCTGGTTCCCTCTCACGTTGATCAGGCGCGGAGGGTCCGCCGCGAACCCGAGAAGCACGTCCTCACCAGCTCGGGGAGAGGCAGCAGAAGGAGGTTCCCCGTACGGGCCACCACTTGTCGGTAGCCGTCTCGCTCGGTGTCAGGTCCCCGGCCGGCGAGGGAGACAGGGGGAGAGAGACGGGCACAAACAAAACGACTCGGGCAGTAAAAACGGGTTCGAGACACACGGCGGTCGTAAGCACAGGCTTTTACTGGAGTCAAGCTTGCATACTCTCAGGCAGATTCCGCGCGGGACAGAATACCCCGCGGGGGGACAACCTCTATGCGGCCGTCAGGTACGGCTCCCTGTGGGTCGTCTCCACCCACCCTGTCCGGGTAACCTCTTATATACTGTGCCCAAACCCAATAGGTTAGTGCCACGTATACAGAGGTGATTGGAAGACAGGGTTGGTGGGCGCGTGCGTCATACGCGGAAACAGGATGCGGGCGCCATCTTGACTCACTCGATGGGCGGGGGGAACTCTAGAGCAGGCCGCAGCGTGTCCACTAGGCCAGACCCGGGAGGCGGCTCTCCACATCGTTCCCCCTATTATTTATTTTTATTCCATATGTTCTACTCTTCTGTTGATATGGTAGATAAAAGGAGCATCAGACACAAAGTTTTCACATTCACTGAGTTACATTGTGAAAGCTATATCATTGTTCAGTCATCATCAAGAAACATGACTACTGGAACACAGCTCTACATTTTCAGGCAGTTCCCTCCAGCCTCTCCACTATATCTTGAACAACAAGGTGATATCTACTTAATGTATAAGAATAACCTCCAGGATAACCTCTCAACTCTGTCTGGAATCTCTCAGCCATTGACAGTCTCATTTCACTCTTCCCCCTTTTGGTCGAGAAGGTTCTCTCAATCCCTTGATGTTAATTCTCAGCTCATTCTAGGGTTTTCTCAGTCCCTTGATGCTGAGTCTCAGCTCATTCCAGGATCTCTGTCCCACATTGCCAGGAAGGTCCACACCCCTGGGAGTCATGTCCCATGCAGCGAGGGGGAGGGTGGTGAGACTGCCTGTTGTGTTGGCTGGAGGGAGAGGCCACATCTGAGCAAAAAAAGAGGCTCTCTTGGGGGTGACTCTTAGGCCTAGATTTTAAGTAGACTTGACCTATCCTTTGTGGGGTTAAGTTTCATATGAACAAACCCCAAGACTAGGGGCTCAGCCATAGCTTTGGTTGTCCACACTGCTTGTGAGAATATCAAGAATTCAACTTGGGGAAGTTGAATTTCTCCCCACTCTCACCATTCCCCACTCTTAGGCCTAGATTTTAAGTAGACTTGACCTATCCTTTGTGGGGTTAATTTCATATGAACAAACCCCAAGACTAGGGGCTCAGCCTATAGCTTTGGTTGTCCAAAATTTGCTTGTGAGAATATCAAGAATTCAACTTGGGGAAGTTGAATTTCTCCCCGCTCTCACCATTCCCCGAAGGGGGCTTGGAAATACTTTTCCACTCACTGATCAAATCACCCTGGGAGTCACTGGGGCATCACTCTGGATAAATGAACAAAATCTCATGTCCTACCTGAGATTCCAAGTACTTATGACATTCAATCAAACTATCTACATGAGTTATATTAGGAAATGCTCTAGTCAAAATATAAATCTTGTAACAAATACACATTTTTTGCTTTAGTCTCACACATCAGGTGACATTTTAAAATATTAATTACCATCTATTTTCAGCACCCTGCCAATATTGATCTTTTTAACATCATTTTCAGACAGTGTAATTTAGAATGATGCTAGAAACATCAGCTGGGTTACTCCCTCTTTAGTGGTAAACATTAAAATGCTTTAAACAGATTCAAAACTTACCGCAAAGCAGAACTTTGCTAATAATTTATTATCCACCTTTTCATTCCTCTGACACTTTCTTCACCTCCCTTACTGCCCAAGGACCATGCATATTCCATAGTCAATAGACAGGGTGACACAAATAGAAGAGAGGACAGTTCCCCTCCAACCCCCATTGGCCAGCGACCTTGTAATCACCTGAAGTGTCTCTGCGAGGACAGTAAAAATACCTACCCTTTACTCCACTCCAACCCTCAGAGAAACCTCAGTGAAAACTCATGGAAAAGGGCCTTGGGTTAAAAGTCCTAGCAGATGTGTGTTCTATGCATTTGTTGCTTTCTTCCCTTCGCTTTCTGTCTGGTGTTGTTAATGAAAAGAACAGCACTTTACATGTCTATGTAACTACCCTCAGTCTATTTCAGGTGTGTCCCCACACTGCCCTGTAGGTGCTGCTGTCATCACTGAGGTTGCCCGGCAGTGTGCTGTGGTGTATTTGGCTCTCTTCCTCTCTGGGCTAATCTTGCAGGAGAAATTGTGTCTTTTATTCATTTTCAAATTATCAGAGCCTAACATCGTATCTGGAAAATAGTACCAGTAAATGGTTTTTTGCAGACTATGAAAGCTCCGCATTTAACTGCAGTTCTGAAGCACTGCTGGGAGTTATGAATTCTCTTTCTCGTCCACGTGTGTCTTGGTGCTTCAAGAATTGCAGTCGAGTCACCACATCACTGTTCAGCTTTGATTCACAGTGTCCTCTCGAAACTCCTGCACCTTGTTCCTGACCTCGCCTCCACAGAGCTGGCACACTGTAAAGATGCTGTCCCCTTGGAAATCTCTCATTTGCTCCAGTTGTTGGAAATTAACTCTAACTTGTTCATCTGACCCACACCCAGATAAATCCAGTTGTAAGCAAGACAACCTGTTGTTACAAATAATATTTCCCTGCTCAAAAGAAACTCATAGTCTACTTGCAGACCCAAGGTTGAGTAAGCAGTAAAATGCAGTAACATATATTTCATTTAAAATACTGTGTATGGATTGATATCAGACAGTGAAGAGGTGAACTGTATTAGACATCTTTCATATTTGGGCAGAAGCCCCCCAAAAGGTGAAAAGCTAGATCCTTTCCTCTCCAATGACCTTTGGGTGCCTTACATTCAGTACAACCTGGTATGAGCTTATTTTGCAGCTGCTTACTTTGAATGCACTTTGATGTGTTTTATTTAAATCTAAAGCTTTTGTTGTGGAATTACAACTTTTATTAGAAATTATTAAGCTCTACTATATCAAAGCAAAACAAAATTTCTTCTACCAGAAATGTAAGAAGTGATGAAAAAATAAAAACAGGTCTTAAACTAAGTGTATCTAATTTTGTGAAACACTCATGACTGGGTCTGCATTTTTCTACATTACAGTTAAGTGACAACTTCACATGCATTTTTGGGATCTGCATTTAGGAACCAGTGTTCACCCACTGAGAGAGTGTACAGCTTTTCACCCCACTCTCCATCTTACTTCTTTTTCACCTTTTAGGATAGATAGAGCTCTTGGCAGAACAGCAATTCACAGAGAAAGCAGGTAGACAAGCTCTAAGACAATCCACAGACTTGTAAAAGAAATAGCCCGTTTTCTCTGGAAGTTGATACTTGTCTGCTCCCACCAGGTTGGGTTCCCTGCCTTAGGTTTTTAGACATGGGAACTCACCTGTAGGTGGATCTGATGGGCTTAGCCTAAGTCACATGATCATGTCCTAGCTGAAAACTCTGGGGAAGGATTATACAAGATGAGTACTTGAACTGGTAAACTTCCACAGTGTGAATAAAATCATGTAAAATACCCAGCATAGAAAAGCAGGTTCAGAGGGTCAGTGGCCAAACTACCATCATCTCCACAAAGGCCTGTTATCCCCACTGACGGGTGGACGTGAAGGACACGGTGTCCTGCAGCTGGCTGTTGGAAAGCTACAGCACAAGTCTCCAAATCGATTGTCTGAAACGTCTTCAGAAAAGAAATAATTCAGTTAACCTGCTCCAGGATCTTTCAGTTTTTCCTGAATTTGATGTAGAAAAGTGGCATTTCATGGAAAGAACATAATAAACCCATTTTAACCCCACTTTCATCCTTTTTTTTTGGTCACTTATGTTTTTGCAACTTGAGGCAGGGAAGAGGCTGCGCTTCATTTAAAACAAGACCATGCTAATAAGCAATGCAAACAGTTTTTTTTAAACACTGAGCCTCAGTTCCAGAAATAGCATGTTTTGACCCGGTTTCCAACTGTGTCCCTTATTATGTGATTAGCTTTGGGCAAAAAATAACAGTTTTTGGACCCCAGTTTCTGATACCCTGCAGTTGGAACATTGCAAGCACGATGTGTGCACTCAGTAAATGGTTGCTGATGCCGTCTTAAATCTAGTAGTTGCATTGTATTTTTTTTAATGCTATTAAATTACCATATACTCTCACAGAAACAGTCATTCTCAAGAATTATTTTGCGCTGTTTTTTCCTCAAGAGGCAACTGGATCTCAGTTCTAAGGGATCAGGATTTTACCCAGGTCTCACTTTCTCTTCAGACTCATTTGTGGTATTTGTCATCTTTCTAAAACTGAACCTACCCTTTACCTTCTCCATGACATCAAAGGAAGAAAGGCTTAATTTATCCAGAATCTAAATTTTCTGTAGCATATAATACAAGTCAACCTATCTGGATTGATTATTTAAACAATCCAAACACACGGAGCCCAGAATAAGAAGGAGGGCCTTTAATCCTGTATAGTTTAGTGTTATGCCTGGATACATCCCAGAGTATATTAAACAGATCATCAAAAAGTATTGGCAAAGTTCCTTGAGGGATGGGAGAAACAATATGGAACTATTAAACTTTACCATCAGGGAAATCCCTGATACTGTTTCAAGCATTAGGGACACCCAAATCAATAGGCCAAGTCCTTGATCTTGAGGCTCGCTCTTGTGAAATTTATGTAGGTAGCGGAGAAGCTTAGCCTACCTATAGGTATACCTAAGAGTTACTTCTGGAGGACCTCTGTTGTTGCTGAGATGTGGCCTCTCTCTCTCTAAGCCCAACTCTGTAGGTGAAATCATTGCCCACCCACCTATGTGGGACACGACATCCAGGGGTGAAAGTCACCTTGGCGACGTGGGAGATGACTCCCAGGAATGATCCTGGCCCTGGTACTGTGGAATCAACAATTTCATCCTGACCAAAGGAGGGAAAGAAGTGTAACTGATAAAGTATCAGTGGCAGAGAGAGTTCAAATAGAGTCGAGAGGCTACTCTGAAGGTCACTATTACACAAGCTTCAGTTAGACATTGCTACCTATCATAACCTGCCAACCCCCAACCAAAACCAATCCTGCAAAACAAAACAAAACCCAATCCCACCAATCCTAAAGAATACCTAAGGAAATATATAAGATTCTACAAAAGTTCCATGCAGTAGAATAACTTTCCAGAAACCTACAACCTCTAGATGGGTCCCTGAACCAGATAAGTCCTGAAATGCAGAGCGCCCAGCCTCTCCAGAACATCAACCAGTTTCATACCCCTATTCCATATTATCAACGGCCTCTTCCAACATGAAAAAGTTAGAATAAAGAGTGGGAGACAGATTAAAGGTAATAGTGGAGTCATACAGAGAAAGTAGGGTTTAACAAATGAGTATGATTGCTGAATCATTATATTGATATTTCTTTTGGTCTCCAGTGTCTTGGAGCAGCTAGAAGGAAAAACCTAGAATTGTGGAACTGTAACCCATACCAAACTCTGAAAATGTGTTCTACAAGTAACTGTTGTTGTGTACTTTGAAATGTATTGCTTTTTAGTATATATGTTTTTTTCACACACACAAAGGTCGATTGTGATGATAAATGCACAGCTACATGATGATACTGTGAACCATTGATTGTACTTTGGATGATATTCCTATACATATAGGAATAAAGCTGCATTAAGATTGAAAAACAAAACTGAACCTACCATGCTGCTGCTCATAGAAATTGGGCCGAGGGACTGTTCAGTCCGAGGTGAGAGCCCCTGGTGGTTTCAGCCTCTAGCTGAGGTCCCTGTTTGGGAGGCGGTGGAATTATTTACAGCAGTTAGTGAAAATCCACAGGCCAATTTCAAACCATGTTCGGGGTCTTAGTCATGAAAAATCACAGTGGGAGGCCCTGTTCCAAGAACCACAACTCAGCCTGATGTCTTTTCGCTGTAGTGACAGAACCCCCCCCCCCCAATTTTCAATATTCTGAACTTTGAGAAATTCAGGTGCTTTCAGGTGCTCTGCAAGGCAGCACATGACATTGCCTCTGCCTGGATAAGCTTCAGTTGAGCTCAAAATCTTTCCTCGAGGCTTCCAGGAAGCCTTAAACTAGGTCCCCACTTGTTCTTTATCCCAAACTCTCCCTTAGGTTCTTTCACCGGCCTTGAAGCACATCTTAGCCATTTTGTGTCTGTGTTTCTGTGACCTCACCTGCCTGGCCAGCAGAGAGGCCCCTGGAGGACAGGTGAGGCCCTACCCTACTCTCTGGCTGACCCTGCCACACGTGTGCACTCCTGGTTATCTTTTAAAGAGCTTCATCTTCATGCGTGGCCCGGCGACCAGACAACCACCCGACCGAGAAGGAAAATGCTGCCTGTCCAGCTCATCTGAGCAGGTAGGGAACCCGACCTGCGGCGGAAAACGACGACGACCACGAAGGGACTCGAACCCTCAATCTTCTGATCCGGAATCAGACGCCTTATCCATTAGGCCACGCGGCCAGCCTGAAGGGTTCTTTTCCGTAGTAAATACAGAAAATCTCGTCCCATAGACCCCCCCCCCCCACCTCGCTCTGCTAAAAAGACCTTCGTTAGAGATGAACGTTCATTAACATTCAACAATATTCCCAGCACTCTGCAAAATGTGCAAAACGGGTACCTGGCTGCCAGCGGCCAAGGGCGGGCAGCCGGGCCCTGGAGAAGCCTCGGCTTATGTTCTGGGCGGCGGGGGCTGGGAGCGGGCGCGACGCCCGGAGGCCAGCCCGGTGCGGGGGGCGGCGCGGGGTCCGGTGCAGGAGGCCGCGTGGGTAGGCGGTGCGGGGGGAGGGCTGGCGAAGCCACGAACGCTGTGCTGCAGGGCGCGGTGGGCTTACGGCCGGAAACAGAGCGGGCTGTTCAGTCCGTCGGGGCTGCAGCCTGGTCGTAAGGACGGCGGGCGCCGTGGAGGAATTGGGGACTTCCGAGCCGGGCTTTGGGGACTCGTCGACGGTGATCCGATCTTGATCACCTGGTAGGCCTAAACAGCTAAGGGGACAGGCTGTGGGTGGAAGAACCGCGCTTCCCTTGGATTTTGACCAGAAGATGGTTTCCATACAGAGAAATCTTACAACTCAACACCAAAAAGACAAATAACCCAATTAAAAATAGGCAAAAAACCTTAAAGGACATTTCTCCTAAGACGTTATACAAATGGCCAAAAAGCACATGAAAAGATGTTCAACATCATTAGCTATTAGGGTAATGCAAATGTAAACCACAATGATATACCATTTCACACTCACTAGAATGGCTACCATTAAAGAAAAAACAAAACAAAACAGAAAACTGCAAGTGTAGGAAAGGATGTGGAGAAATAGGATTGCTCATTCATAGTTATTGGTAATGTGAAATGGTGCAGCCGTTTTGGAAAACAACTTGGTGGTTCCTCAAGAAGTTAAGTATAGAATTACCATATGGCTTGGCCATACCTCTTCCAGGTATATACCCCAAAGAACTGAACGCAGGGATGACTCAAACAGATATTTGCACGTCAATGTTCATAATGGTTTTATTCACAGTTGCCAAAAGATGGCAGCAATCCAAGTGTCCATCAACAGAGGGACAGTGTTTAAACACTGTTTATTGAGTGGATAGACACAGTGTGTTAGATACGTACAGTGGAATATTACTCAGACACGAAAAGAACGAACTTCTGATACATGCTACAACACAGATGAACCTTAAGACATCACGTTGAGTGAAATAAGCCAGACACGAAAGAACAAACAGCGTATGAACTCACGGATACACAATAAGTAGAATATGGAAATTTAGGAAGGCAGGAAGTAGACGATGGGGTACCAGGAGTGGGAAAGGGGCAGGGAATGGGGGCCAATGCTTCACTGGTCCAGGGTTTCTGTCTGGAGTGGTGGAAACATTGTAGTGATGGGGATGGTGAGGGTCCTTCAACATTGTGAATGCAATTAACACGCTGAAATGTAAACTTGGTGGTTAAAATGGGAAATTTTATGTTACCACAATTAAAACCCAAACAAACAAACTCATTCTACCTGGTGTCACAGTTCAATTCAAGTTTCTAAATTTGTTTACCAGATGGTATCAAAATTCGTCCTGTTAGTACTTTCACTCTTTGGCCAAAGGATATCAATAAAAGCACTAACTCTTGCAGATACTTTGTGTTAAAATGATATTAGAATGAGTTAATGTTTATGATTTGGGCATGACTTATCTGGAACAGGGCTGTGAGTTGTTGAGCTTTGTCAGTTTCCCCCACCACAAGGAAGAGCTCTGAGATGTGGGGTCCCAAGTCTCTACAGAGGTTTCCTGGGAAGTGGCTTTCCCTTCCCTGGGGCCTGGGCCTGAGGGCAGCTCAGAGCCCCTCTGAGCCTTGTTGGGGGGGAGGTGGGGGACTTTTGCAGCCACTGCAAAAGCCACGTGATGGACCCACTGGACATGTTTTGTTAGGTGGGTGGGTAGGTAGGTGTGGATGTGATTATCATTACATAGAAATATTTTATTTTTGCTTTTGCTTTTCTTTATTTTCATTCTCTTTTCTTTTTTTGGAGTAAGCCCTGAAGTTACAATTGGGGCAGTAAAACAGCGTTGATTTCTAATTTTGAAAGGGGACAGTTAAGCAGTCAAAATGGGGAGTAGGAGGGAGAGAGTTGGTCAAAGCCCGATGGATTTGGAGGAGGTACAAAGCCTGTTTCCAGACGCCTGGCCAGCGGCCCAGTCATCGCTCCCGGGGTGTCATTCATCCTGCGGGTCTGGGAAGCCCACCCACCAAAAGATCTCTTTATACAGGTTACTTGTAAACTATCGTTGGTGACAGAAGTAGTCCGGAGGCAGAACGCTGGACCGACGGTTTAAAGTGATTCGTCCTGGGTTTGACGGAAAGGACTTCCTGTGAGCCGCGTTCCACGCGTGCTTTGACTAAAGTTCCCTCCCCCCGAGCCGAACCCCCGTCTCATCACGCCCCACCAGTGCGGACACTCGGGAGTCAGAACTGCAAATCTCCCCACGTGTCCCCCGAGAAGCTACAGGGGCGTCCCAGCTCCTCCCCCCCCCCCCACCCCCGAGCGCCCATCCCCTACCCTGCGCGCCGGGACGCCCCACTGCCCCTCGCGTCTCTCTTCTGGGGGCCCAGGGCTCCTGGGGGCGGGGGGGGGCGAGGGGCTGTGCCCAGCTCCGAGCCGCCTCCCCGCGGCAGGCCCGCTTTCTCCTCTAATTTTCCTCCATCTCTCCGTCCCCCAATTAGTTCACAAACTTGGAGACATTTTAATGGATTCTGCAGTTGGGAGGCGGGGGTCGGGCGCAGGCGCGGGGGGCGCGGGGGGCGCTCGGGAGGCTCTCCCTCCTCGCAGGCGCAGCGGAACCAGGAGCACGTTTCTGCCCCAAATGATTAATAAGCTCGAGTGGAGGGTCACGTACCACCCCGCCCGGCAGCTGCCCCACGGGTTCGCGCTCAGGGCTGCGGAGGCCGTCCGCACCACGCGCCGCCGCGCACGGCGGGAAGAAATGCAAGGCGAAGACGCTGCCAGAGGCAGCAACGTCCTCCGCGCTCCTCTGCCCGAAAAGGGAGGTGGCCCAGCCCGAGCCTTCCGCGTACGCACGTGTGCGTGTCTCTTCTCACTGGGAAATAGCCACACAGCACAGTCCAGCAGGATGGACCTGAACGCGGTCTCTGGCAGACCAATTGGGAAATCGTATTAATACTATTTTGCAACCATACACAAGAGGGAACTGGTCCCTGCTTTCCGAGGGAACTGGTCCCTGCTTTCCTTTAGATCCACTTGTCCAAGGGAAGGGGAAGCGGCTCCTTTCCCCGCGACGCACGGCAGTCCCGAGGGTTTGGGGCGCACCCGGGCGGGGCTTCTATCTCCGGCGCCTGCCACTCGGGGTTTCCGGAAGTGCTGCTGCGCCCTGCGTGGGTGGGTCCCGGCTCCGCGTCGGCCCCGCGTGGGTCCCGGCTCCGAGTGGGTCCCGCGTGGATCCCGCGTGGGACGTTGAAGCCGGCTGAGCCTCCAAAATGCTGGCAGCGTGAGTTTGGAGTTTCTTAGCTTTCAGTTTTCAGCAAGGAAACCAATCACAGGGACGTTGAGGTCGGAACTGGACTCCAGTAGGCCTTATGAACTCACCTAAGGCCTGCAGGGGAATTACGGGTGTCTAAAGGAGTACCAGTGTCTCGTACTTTCCTTCCTGGAGACCAGCTAACACAGAGGATCCGGGCAGAAAACGAAGCCGCTGTGAGCAGGATTCGAACCTGCTCGAGAAAACCCCATTGGATTTCAAGTCCAACGCCTTCACCACCCGGCCATCCCAGCGCGGCCGAGCGCCGGCCGGGCCGCACTGCTTCTCTCGCAGCTGTACGTGTCTTAGCTCTTGATTCGCGCTCTGACCGTCTCACAAGTTTAGAATTCATCCGAGAAGACAGAAAAGGTAACCAAACCACAGGGCCCTGAGCCGGCGTGAGGCGGAAGCTCCCGTGGACGAAGGCCGAGCGCGCAGACGCCAGAGCCCCGGGACCACCCGCCCGCCCCTTGATGCTTAAGCCTCGTTACTCCTTCGGTTTCAGCCTCCTCCCGTCGTCCCCCTTCCCGGGTCCTGAGATCCCGTCCCGGCTGCGCTGCTCCCAGCCGCACCCACAGCGTCCCCTCAAGGGCTCCTGCCGTTTACTGTACCAGCTGCAATTCCAGGCAGCTCAGCAGCCAAACTACGAGGGGTTCTAAAAGAAAGGCGGAGAAAGCAAGTAACGCACAAGCTTACGGGTGGTGGTGGTGGGGGGGGGGGGGCAGGGGGGAATAAGAAAGCAGAGAAATCTATCAAGAAATTATTTTTTAAAAATTCCTAAGAGTAAGACCCATAAAGTCACGGACTAGAAGGTGAATTAATTAAGGTAGTCTCAGCTGTTGTAAAAACAAACAAAATACAGCGCTTCCTTAAATAGATAATGACACACAAAATAGGAGACTGAGGGTCCTAGTGAGTGCTGGCGAAGCGGGACCCACTTCTCTGAACATGTGACTCACCATCTTCAACACACAAGGCTTCCAAGTTTGCCTTCTCATCTGCCTTAAGACGGAAGATAGGGAAAGACCTTGGAAGATTGGTCAAGTAAATTCTTTACAATTGCTCCCTGGAACAGATGCAAATCACATCTGCTCAAAAAAATGTATTGCCTAGAATTCAGTCCCACAGCCACACCCCACCCCAAGGGAGGGTCAGATTTGTAGTCTACTGTGTGGATGGAAAAGATTCATAACAAGACTTTTCATTACAAAAGTTCGAAGCACAAGGGACAGTCTTTTTTACCTCTCTTCTATCCATATCTACGGACTACACATTCAGTGTGCAAACAGGAGAGAAAATGTACCTGAAGCATCCTATAGGTCAACAAAGATGCTGAGGCTTGGGGCCTGTTTGCATAGGAAACGAATTTAGCACATCATCTCTTTATCGAAGGGAAGGCCCTAGGGGCTGCTTACTGATGCTAGAGATGCAGGGAGATTTGTTAATGCCCTCTTAGCCAGGACTCAACCCTACTCAAACCCAGAGGGAAATGGGGTTGAGAAGGAAAAAGAGGGTGGCTTTTCTCACCAACTTCTCACTAGAAGAAATGACTATCAACTAATACAGTGTGACAAAGCAGCAACTAAGGGTAGTCAATGCAAGGTTTGTTGAGTTCCTAACCTACATTTTGTATCATTGTCATCTAACATATGGATGGCCCCTGGTGTGTGTCATGATATTGAGAAATAACGCACAGTTGCAGTCAGATAATCAAATTTATACCAGAACTCTACTCCATTATTAGGTTTATAGCAATTTGTTTTTATTAGAGAATTTGTAGGTTGACAGGAAAATCATGCATAAAATACAGAGTTTCCATCTAACACCCTATGGTTACTGTTACTTATAACACCCTATTATTAACACCTTGCATTAGTGTGGTGCACTTGGTACAATTTGTGAAAGAATATTTTAAAAATTGTATAATTATCTACGGTCCATTAGCCCACTTTTTGCACCGTGCAGTGCCCAGGCCTGGACTCAGCTCATGCAGCGCAGGGGCTGGTACTGCTGCGAAACCGCAAACCCCGTGGGACACAGGAGCAGACATGGATTTATTGGGACTTGGGAGAAGTTCTGGTCTGGAAGGACAGCATCCTGCTGAAGGGACGGACGAGGGCTCAAAGGGCAATATCTATGTGATTTTAGGACCCAGACTTTCCTAGAGTGCGAGGGCCTCGGGCCTCGACGACTATCATTAGAGGGCCTTTGCCGCGAACAGCGCGGCTCAACATAGGGGCTGAAGGGAGGCGATGGGGAACTGAGAAAGAAGGACAAGAGACAAAGATGTAGTTAAAGCTTCGAAGAGGTGGGACTCTGAGCTTGGATGGAGACTCAAAGACCCCGAGAGGTTCAGCAGTGTTTATTTTATAGGGCTGTGAGGTAAAGAAAGTAACAAAAGTATAACTAAAGAAAGGGAAGGAGGAAGCTGGGACCACAAAGTTGCATGTTTCCCAAGGCCTCCTTCCACCCCAGACTCAAGCAGCTTTGCAACACTTTATTCTTTTCAGGACATCAGGTGCCTTTTCCCACAGAGACAGCTTTGCTATATTTCTGCAAGGAGCATGTGGCCTCTGACTCATTGTTGCCCCACCGGACTTAAGCCCCTATGGTTCTGAGGTTAAAGACTCAGGCGCACTCCACACCATGCAGCCCAGCTGGACGCTTCCCTCCCGGCAGCTGCTTGCCTTCTGGCCTCCGGCCCATCCCCTGGCCCTGTCCGTTGGCTCCCAACTCCCCGCCCTGGCCCCAGCCCTGGCCCCCGGCCCCCGGCCCCTGGCAGAGTGGCCCTGGTACACAGGCTGGGGCCCGGCACATCCGCCCATGTGTCCGGCAGTGGCCTGAGGGACTGGCCGCCCAGCACTTGCCCTGCACATGGGAGGCGCTCAGAGGGCAGGGACTGCTGATGGTAAGACCTGCAGTGCAAGGCCTGGAAGTGGGAGGAAACTGTTCCCTAGGGAAGACTGCCACAGACAAGAAGCCAGGGCAGAGAGGGCCAGCGAGGCCCCCGGGCGTGCCCTGGAGCAGCTCTCAGACACCCGCTGTATGGACCGGGCGCTAGCACACGTCCATCTGCAAAGACTGGGGAATGTGGTTTCTTCCCTTCCTTCTTTTCTTTTTTAACTCACTGAATATAAACTGTTTCGGTTTTCTAAAGCTGACAAAATGCAATATACCAGTTATGGGTTGGCTTTTAACAATGGGGATGTGCTGGCTTGAAAGGGTTTATGTACGCTAAAAAAGCCATGTTTTAATCCTAATCAATCTTGTGGGGG
The DNA here is from genome assembly GCF_023851605.1 of Tamandua tetradactyla. Classification (NCBI taxonomy): domain Eukaryota; kingdom Metazoa; phylum Chordata; class Mammalia; order Pilosa; family Myrmecophagidae; genus Tamandua; species Tamandua tetradactyla. Next base: position 193,596,953 of record NC_135331.1, read on the forward strand.
CAACTGTTTATTTAATCTCTATTCAGCACTATAGGTTGGAAACTTGATTAGATCATGTCCACAGAGATGTGACTCGCGAAATCGTGGGTATGAACCTTGGATTCGAGGGAGATGTGACTCCACCCATTCCAGGTGCGCCTTGATCAGTTTCCTGGAATCCTTTAAAAGAGGAAACATTTTGGAGAGAGAGAGACTCTCAAGAGAGGCTACACAGCCAGAGACCCTTGGAGAGGAAGAAGGAAAACGCCCCTGGGGGAGCTTCATGAAACAAGATGCCTGGAGAGAAAGCTAGCAGATGTTGCTGTGTTCGCCATGTGCCTTTCCAGCTGAGAGAGAAACTCTGAACGTCATCAGTCTTTCTTGAGTGATGGTAACCTCTTGTTGCTGCCTTAATTTGGACATTTTTATGGACTTGCTTTAATTGGGACATTTTCACAGCCTTAGAACTGCAAACTTGCAATTTAATAAATTCCCCTTTTAAAAAGCCATTACAGTTCTGGTATATCACATTCCAGCAACTAGCAAACTAGAACAGTGTGTCAATAAAAATATTTTTTTAAAAAGTCCAGATTTCAACAAACATTTAGCACAACATTTAAAGAAACGGAAAATGATGGCAAAGAAGATGATTAAAGCATTGGAAACCCTCCATGGGTGGCTAGACCTGGGACATCTCAGACAAAGATGTTTTTATTATGGGCCCCATTATGCTAAGAGAGCTAAGAGAAGAATGCACAAACAACTAAAGGAAATCAAGGAAACAATAGACGAACTCAAAAAATACCAATAGAGGTGAAAATTATGAAAAGGAATCAAAGAAAGGTGAAGATCACAGGAACAGAAATTTAAAATTCCCTAAAGGGGTTCCACAGCAGACTGGAGTTGGCAGGAGAAAAACTCACAGAACTTGAAGATAAGATAGGGGGTTTGGAGCTAGTACCCCAGAAATACATGTTCTTAAACTTTATCTGTTCCTAAGGGTGTGCACACATTCTAAATATGACCTTTTGATGAGGTCACTTCACTTGAAGTATGGCCAGTCCCATCAGGATGGATCTTACTGTTATTGGTGATGTCTTTTACAAGAAAAATGAAATTCAGAGAGAGAGAGAGAGATGCAAGAGAGAACCCCGAAGAGAAGGGAGAGCCCAGGAGAGGCCACCACGGGCAATGCCCAGTGACAGGGGCACCCAGGACAAGGACTGCTGGCTGCCAGCCCCAGAACAACAGCCTTTGGGGAGAAAATTTCACTTTGATGATGCCTCGATTTGAACTTCTGCTACACTCAAAACCATGAGCCAATAAATTCCCATTGTTAAAGCCAGTCCATCACAAGGGGTTTTCTTGAGCAGCCTCGTGAACTAAAACATAAGACAATGGACGTCATCCAGTCTGAAGACCAGAAAGAAGAAAGAGAGACAAAAAATGAACAGCTGAGGAACCTTGGGACAGCATCAAGTGTGCCAACATACGCACGGTGGGAGTCCCGGGAGGAGGAGAAGCGAGAAAGCGGCAGAGGATATTAAAAAAAAATAGTGGCTGAAAGCTTCTCACATTTAACGACAGACATGAATAAGACACCCAATGAACTCCAAGCAGGGTAAACCCAAATCCATGCCAACGCATATTACAATCACACTATCAAATGCCAAAGATAAAGCGAGAATTCTGAAGGTCACAAGAACTTGCCACGTGCAAGAACTTGTAACTCAATAGCATTAAGTTCTGATTTCTTACCTGAAACTATAGGGACAAGAAGGCAGGGGGATGAAACATGTAAACTTCTAAAAGCAAAATCTGCCAATCAAGACTTTTTTTAATCTGGCAAAAATATCTTTCAAAAATGAGGAGTGATTAAGACATTCCCAAATACACAAAAGCTGAGGGAGTACATCACTGTGAGGCCAACCTTACAAGGTGCTAAGGAAGTTCTCCAGGTTAAAGGAAAGGACACTAGACAGTAGGTCTAAAACACATCAATAAACAAAGATTTCTCGTGAGGTAATGACGTGGATATATATAAATGCCAGAACCAGTGAATTTTTGATTTGTAATTCCATTTTTTACTTCCTATAGGATCTAAAAGGCAAACTCATAAAATGAAATGACAAATCAATGGTTTTTTGATTCATAATGTATGAACATGTAATTTGCGATAAGAACCACATAGAGGTGGGGGGATGGCAGAATATCGTTTGTGTGTACTAAAGTGGAGCTTGTATCAAAGCAAATGAGATTGTTGTAAGCTTAAGATGTTAAATTTAGGCCCCATGGTAACTATCAAGAAAATATCGGAGCATATGCTAGTCAGAGATAGAAACTGGAGCCCCAGTCGCCAGGGCTGGGGGGCAGGCGGACTAGGGAGTGAATGTATAATGGGTCTAGGGTTTCTGTGTGGGGAGATGGGAAATAAGGTGGTGAGGGCACCGCAGTATTGTGAGTGTGATGACTGTCCCTGAATGGCATGCTTGGATGTGGCTGAAGTGGGAAAGTTTATGTTGTATATACATAACCACAACAGAAAAAAAAAAAAAAGAGCAACTAAAGAGACAAGGACACGGAAATGGAATACACGAGCCTGGATGGGATTTAGGAAGGAAGGAGAAAAGGCTCAAAGGGACATTATTAGGACATAAGAAAATAATGAAATTGATTTATATCGATGTTAAATGGCTTGACCTTGATAACTGCACTTGAGGTGGTTGAATAAGCCAGTATCCTTTTCTTAGGAAATGTACCCGGCAGTACTGAGTGTCCAGGGAGCATGATGCATACAACCCACACTCCGGTGTTCAGAAAACGGATTATAAGTAGACAGCTGGGTGGACAGACAGATAGAATGATACAACCATTGTGGCAGAAAGTTCAAATTGGTGGATCAGGGCATCTGAGGAGGGTGGGGGCATTGCGTGGGGTTTGCAGTATTTTTTCTATAACTGTCCTGAAAGTCTGAACATGTTTCAAAATACAAAGTTAAGAAGAAAAAGAGCTTATGCATGAAGATGCCTCTGCAATCTTAAGAACGTGATATTAACTCACTCACATCCACATTGCCTTCCCAACACCCCACCCTCTTCTAAAGCAGCACCCTCTCCGCTTTCCTCTTCCAAGGACCCAGATGTGTAAGACTATACATTTCATACGTCTTGGAATTTTCTCAATATATTGGGCATCTGTGTTCTCTGCCCTAAGCCAAATGTTTAAATCCTCAGGAGACGTCTAAACTGAAGCCTCCATTCCGCGGTCCGCACACAGAGGCCTGCATACCTTTGGTTGTGACACCTGCCTAGGGCTCTTCCCTGGTGAGAACTGCCACTTCTCTGTTCCCCACTGGCTGTCCTATCAGCCTCAGGACCCTTCTCTGGCCAGCTTCTGAAAAGTCTGAGAGCACCAGGCCTCTAACAGTCATACAGGAGTCCGCGGTGTCCCTGGGTACGTGGAAAACAGACACAGCAAGGCGGGGAGACTGGAAAATAACACTGACTACGGCCCTGTTAGAAGGCAGTGGTATTTCTCTGGGTCTCCTAAGGAAGTCTCAGGGCTTCCTGGTCTGAATCCCAGGCAGGAGACGAAAACTCGAGGCATGTTCGTTCCTTTCTTTGCCATGGTTTTCACTGGTGGGTTTTCAATCCCAAATGCCAAAAGTCACTTTCCAATTCTCACTCTACCCTTCTCCACAAGGCACTCTCTTCCACAGACACAGAAAACCTCTTGATGGGAGTTCTCTGCGGTTTCAGGCCCCACGGTGGCCGTGTTCAGGAGCGTGTCCATGAGGCCGTTCGCAAAGCTTCGTGGACACTCGTCCCTGACCGGACTTAGCTGCACTGCCTTCTGGAGCCTGCCCCGCTGTGTGCCAATAAAAACAAACACAGAAACACGCAGAAACGTTGCTCCTTCCCCTCCGCCGAGCTTAGCGCAGGTAGCACCCCCCCCCCACATTCGGAGTGTACCCCTTCTTTCTGATCCCCCCACCATCAGGCCCCTGAGCCCACGTCGCTGCCCCTTCCCAGTCGTCTCACGTGGTTCCCTCCTCCGCACCCTAAGCCCTGCAAGGGCCTCTCCCCAGAAGTGGGACACAGACCTCGGTCCACGATGAACAAAATGGGGAACGAAGACTGCTCCGCCTGCACGGCAGATCCCGCTTTCGTACGCACGGTCCCCCTCCAGAGTCCTTCCGAGCCAACCCAAAGCTGCGAGCAGCGCCTGCGCGGGCCGGAGGATCCTCGGTAACCACAGGCGGGATGCGGACCCCGGCCCTGGGAGGGAAAGCCCCTCCACGCCTTGGAGCCGCTTGCGCCGCTGCGACACTTGTGAGGCGCGCGCAGTCGTCCGGGGCCGGTGCCTTCTCTTCTTTTCTTGGGTTTCCCGGGGCTGAAACCCAGCACAGCACCGGAGTCCGGCGGCTTCCGTGGCCACCTAGGGTTCAGGCGTGGCGCCGCGCCCGCGGGGTGGCTGGGACCCGGCCGCAGGGCGCGGCTCGTCGGCGCTCTCCCAGCTAAGGGACCTCCGGCCCCCGCCCCCGCGCCGCCTCCGAGCCGGAGGTCAGAAGCCCTGGGATGCGGTTCCCAATGGGGGGTTCCAGCGGGGCCTCGGGGTGATTCTGGGGCGCCTCAAGTTTGAGAACCCCCGGGCCAGAAGGACGGGCGCCCCCCACTTGGAGAGGGGGCCTTCTTCCTCGAGGACGCGGGAGGGCGGCGAGGCCCAGCGTCTGTGGGGCCCCGGCCGGTCTCCCACCGCTCCTTCGTCTGCTGCTCCCCAGTCCCCTCCCCGCTCTGCCCTCTCCCGAGTTAACTTTCCCTGGTCCATTCCCGCTTCCCGTCCCACACTTTCAGGCCCAGAGGTCCCCCGACCTCTGGCTGATGACGATTCAACTGGGGGAGGCTTTAAAAAACCAAAATTCCGGGCCCGCTCCCAGGGGTTCTGGAAGCGCCCCGGCTTCGCGCGGGGTCCCGGAATCCGTATTTTTATTAAGCTCCGCAAGGGATTCCGCAGTTTGGGCCCTCCTGCAATGTGGTCCCCAAATCGCTTATAGGAAGGACAGCCACGCGCCTCGGCTCGCTGGGCTGGAGGGTCGCCTGGGCGCCTCGCGCCGACACCTGCCGGGTCCGTCCGCCCGCGCCGGCTCTCCCGCAGGGGCCACGAATTAACGCTCCGCACACAATCCGCCTCCCGGCAAACGACCGCGCGGCTCGTGCCCGCCCCGCGCCCCTCCGGCCCCGCGGCCCCCCGACTCCTCCGCCCCCGCCGCGCGCTCCCGGCCCCTCCGCCTCCGCGGTCCCCGCCCCTCCGACCCCGCGGCGCGACCCCGGCCCCTCCGCCCCTTCCGGCTCCGCGGCGCGACCCCGGCCCCTCCGCCCCGTCCGCGCGCCTCCGGCCCCTCCGGCCCTGCCCCGCGCCCCTCCGCCCCTGCCCCGCGCCCCTCCGGCCCTGCCCCACGCCCCTCCAGCCCCGCGGTCCCCGCCCCTCCGACCCCGCGGCGCGCCCCCGGCACCTCCGGCCCCGCCCCGCGCCCCTCCGCCCCTGCCCCACGCCCTTCCGGCTCCGCAGCGCGACCCCGGCCCCTCCGCCCCCGCCGCGCGACCCCGGCCCCCGCCCCGCGCTCTCCGCAGTGAACTAGACCCTCGCGGCGGCATCGGTGTTCTCTTCTCTGCACCCCCCGCGTGGCTCGCGCGGCTTTCGGGAACATTCCCGAGGCCGTGGTCTCTCCCGGCCCCTCCCCGCGCGGACGATCGCGGAACTGGGCCTCGCGGCCTCGCGCTCCCTCTCCAGCGTAGCAGCGAGGCAGGGCCAACGTAGAAGGTTCAGAAATTGTTCCAGAAGGTGCCGTCTGCGCAGCCGCCACAGAGAACGGTGCCGACATTCATGGACATAGTTGTGGGGAGCGCTTCGGCGAGGGGGTGTAGCTCAGTGGTAGAGCGCGTGCTTAGCATGCACGAGGCCCCGGGTTCAATCCCCGGCACCTCCACTTTGCCTTCGGTTTTTGAAATCATTTTGTATGTGCAGAAATCCAAATATAGAACCTCAACATACCGCACACCCCGACCCTCGCGTCCATCTGCTTTTCCTCAAGTCGGATCATCATGTCCACCTGCTTTGAACATTATGCCACGTTTGCTGTGTCGTCCTATGTGTCCATCCGCCATCAACCATCTACTTATATGTTTAGTGTTTCTAAACATTTGAGAACAGGATGTACATTTTGTGCTCCTGAACACTTAATACTTCCATGTGTATTTCCTAAGAACAAAGATATTCACCCACTAACCACCTTTTACTGTGGTTATCAAGGTCAAGCTCTTTAGCATTGGTGTAAAGTTTCAGTCTATCTTTCTTTTCTTTCTTATTTTTTTTCATATGCTCCAATAATAAATATTCTTTCCGGCATTTTCTACTCCAATATTAGATCCAGTCCAGATTCATGTATTGCATTGAATGTTCATTGTCTCTTTAATTTTTCTCCTTCTTTCAATTGTGGAAATACACATGCAACATAAAATCCCTCACCTCAACTGCTCCTAAGCATATGATTCAGGAAGATTATCTGCACTCACAGCATGCTGCTGTCATCACCCGCCATCTGTTACCAGAACTTTCCCATCACCCCAAACAGAAACACTACACCCATTATGCATTGCCTCCCCATTTCCAGCCCCCAACCCTAAATAATTTGTATTTTACTTTTGTCTGTAAAATTTGCATATTATAGTTATTTCATACGAGTGGGGTCATATCATATCTGTCCCTTAGTGTCTTATTTCACTTAGCATCATGGTTTCAAGGCCCATCCATGCTGTAACGTGTATCAGAACTTCATCCCCTTAATGAGTGAAAAATAGATATCACTTATACTCACGTGCCAAGTAATCATCCAAAATGTACGAACAATCAATGGTTCACAATATCATCATATAGCTGTGCATTTATCATCATGATCGACTTTTTTTCTTTTTTGTGAAAAGTAACATATATACAGAAAGCAATCAATTTCAGAGCACATTGCAACAATTACTTATAGAACAGATTTCAGAGTTTGGTTTGAATTCCACAATTTTTTTTCCCCTTCTAGTTGCTCTAAGGTACTGGAGACTAAAAGAAATATCAATATAATGATTCAGCACTGATACTCATTTTTTAACCCCAACCTTCTCTGTATAACTCCACCATCACCTGTGATCTGTCTCCCACGCTTTAGGGGTGTTTGGGCTATGCCCATTCTAACTATTTCATATTGGAAGGGGCTGTTGATCATATGGGATAGGGTGATGGAACTAGCTGATGTTCTGGAAGGGCTGGCCCCTCTGGTTTTCAGGACTTATCTTGTCCAGGGACCCATCTGGAGGTTGTAGGTTTTGGAGAGTTACCCTAGTGCATGGGACCTTTGTAGAATCTTATATAATGCCCCAGGTATTCTTTAAGATTGGCAGGAATGGTTTTGGTTGGGGGTTGGCAAATTATGATAGGTAGCAATGTCTAACTGAAGCTTGCATAAGAGTAACCTCCAGAGTAGCCTCTTGACTCTATTTGAACTCTCTCAGCTACTGATACTTAATAACACTTCTTTTCCCTCTTTTGGTCAAGATGGAATTGTTGAGCCCATGATGCTAGGGCCAGATTCATCCTTGGAAGTCATCGCCCACACCGCCAGGGACGTTCACCCCTGGATGTCATGTCCCACGTAGGGGGAAGGCCAATGATTTCACTTGCAGAGTTGGGCTTAGAGAGAGAGAGAGAGAGGCCACATCTGAGCAACAACAGAGGTCCTCCAGAGGTAACTCTTAGGCATGCTTATGGGTAGTCTAAGCTTCTCCACTGCCTACATAAACTTCACAAGAGCAAGACTCAAGATCAAGGCTTGGCCTATTGATTTGGGTGTCCCTAATGTTTGACACAGTATCAGGGGGTTCCCTGGTGGTAAAGTTTAATAGTTCCATATTTTTTTCCCCATCTTTCAAGGGACTTTGCCAATACTTTTTGATACCTGTGTAGTATACTCTGGGATTTATCTAGATGTTACATTAAACTATACAGGATTAAAGGCCCTCATTCTTATTCTGGGCTTCCTGTATTTGGATTGTTTAAAGAAGCAATCCAGACATATTGAGACAGATTATGTACTGCAGAAAATTTGGGTTCTGGAGGAAATAAAACTTTCTTCCTTTGGTCTCAAAGAGTAGGTGAAGTTATAAAGTACAGACAATGTCTTCCTTATCCCTGTATTTGGAATTACCTTAATCCCAGCCTGATAAACTTCATTCTTATCTCTAGATAGAGCTTCATTCCTTTTTATGACTGAATGGTCATACATTCCATTGTATGTATAGAGCACATTTTGATACAATGATGGACACTTGTGTTGTTTCTACCTTTTGTCTTACTGTGAATAATGCAGCTGTGAACATTGGTGGAAAAATATCTGTTTGAGTCCCTGCTTTCAATTCTTTGGAGTATATACCTAGAAATGGGATTGCTGGGTCATATGGGGGCTCTATCATAAAGTTTCTGAAGAACAACCAAACATTTTCCGCAGCAGCTATATCATTTTACATTCCCACCGACAATGAATGAGTATTCCCTATCTCTCCATTTCCTCTCCTCATTTGTAATTTTTGTTTTTTTTTAATTGTGGTATTCTAGTGGATGTGAAATGGTATCTCATTGTGGTTTTAATTTGCATTTCCCTGATCACTTATGATGTTGAGCATTGTTTCATGTGCTTATTGGCCATTTGTATATCTTCTTTGCAGAAGAAGATATTTATATTCCTTGCCTATTTTTAATTTGGGTTGCTTGACTTTTTGTTGAGTTGTAGGTATTTCTTTTTTTTTTAATTTTTTATTAATTAAAAAAATTACAAGAAACAAACATTCCCAACACATACACTCAGCAATTCACAATATCATCACATAGTTGCATATTCATCATCATGATCATTTCCCAGAACATTAGCATCAATTCAGAAAAAGAAATAAAAAGAAATATATAACAGAAAAATATAACAAACAGAAAAAAAAATTTTACATGCCATACCCCTTACTGATCCCTTTCATTGATCACTAGCATTTCAAACTAAATCTATTTTAACATTTGTTCCCCCTATTATTTATTTTTATTCCATATGTTCCTCTCATCTGTTGACAAGGTAGATAAAAGGAGCATCAGACACAAGGTTTTCGCAATCACACAGTCACATTGTGAAAGCTATATCATTATACAATCATCATCAGGAAACATGACTACTGGAACACAGCTCTACATATTCAGGCAGTTCCCTCCAGCCTCTCCATTACATCTTGGATAACAAGGTGATATCTACTGTTCTAGTTTGCTAGCTGCCAGAATGCAACACACCAGAGACGGATTGGCTTTTAATAAAAGGGGATTTATTTTGTTGGTTCTTCAGAGGAAAGGCAGCTAACTTTCCACTAAGGTTCTCTCTTACGTGGAAGGCACAGGATGGTCTCTGCTGGTCTTCTCTCCAGGCCCCTGGGTTCCAACAACTTTCCCCGGGGTGACTTCTTTCTGCATCTCCAAAGGCCTGGGCTGAGCTGCAAGTGCTGAGATGAGGAATGCTGAGCTGCTTAGCTGTGCTATGTTGCTATCTCTCATTTAAGCACCAGCCAATTAAGTCAAATGTCACTCATTGCAGCAGACACGCCTCCTAGCCAATTGCAGATGTAATTAGCAACAGATGAGGTTCACATACCATTGGCTTATGTCCGCAGCAACAGAACTATATACTCACCTGGCCAAGCTGACAACTAAATCTAACTAACACATCTACTTAATGCATAAGAATAACCTCCAGGATAACCTCTCAACTCTGTTTGGAATCTCTCAGCAATTGACAGTCTCATTTCACTCTTCCCCCTTTTGGTCAAGAAGGTTTTCTCAATCCTTTGATGCTGGGTCTCAGCTCATTCTACAGTTTTTCTCAATCCCTTGTTGCTGAATCTCAGCTCATTCTGGGATTTCCGTCCCACGCTGCCAGGAAGATCCACACCCCTGGCAGTCATGTCCCATGTAGACAGGGGGAGGGTGGTGAATCTGCTTGCTGTGTTGGCTGGAGAGAGAGGCCACATCTGAGCAACAAAAGAGGTTCTTTTGGGGGTGACTCTTAGGCTTAATTTTAAGTGGGCTTGACCTATCCCCTGTGGGGTTAAGTTTCATATGAACAAACCCCAAGACTGGGGGCTCAGCCTATAGCTTTGGTTGTCCACACTGCTTGTGAGAATATCAAGAATTCAACTTGGGGAAGTTGAGTTTTCCCCCGTTCTCGCCATTCCCCGAAGGGGGCTTTGCAAATACTTTTCCACTTACTGATCAAATCACTCTGGGATTCATGAGGGCATCACCTGGACAAACCAACAAAATCTCATGTCCTATACAAAGTCCATGTACTTAAGGTGTTCAATCAACTATCTACATAGGTTGTATTAGGAGATGCACTAGTCAAAGTATAGATTTGTACCAAATAAACATTTTTTGCTTTAGTCTCACACATTAGTTGAAATTTTAAAATATTAAGTACCATCTATTTTCAGCACACTGCAGTAATGATGTTCTTTTGTTCTTCCTCATGCAAAAACATTTTTTAAATTTGTACATTAGGTCACTATCATTATACACTCTAGGCATTCCTAGATTATACCATCTCAATCTTTATCGTCTATCTTTCTTTGTGATTTCATTTATGCCCCAGCCCTCCTCCATCATTCTCATTTGCAGCTTCATTCAGTGTTTTAACATAATTGTATTACAGTTCGGTAATATTGTGCTGTCCATTTCTGAGTTTTTATATTCAGTCCTGTTGCACAGTCTGTATCCCTTCAGCTTCAATTACCCAATATCTTCCCCTATTTCTATCTCCTGATGGTCTCTGTTACCAAGGAAATATTCCAAGATTATTCACTAATGTCAGTTCATATCAGTGAGACCATACAGTATTTGTCCTTTTGTTTCTGGCTAATCACACTCAGTATAATGTCCTTAAGGTCCATTCATGTTGTTACATACTTCATAACTTTATTCTGTCTTACAGCTGCATAATATTCCATCTTATGTAAATGTCACAGTTTGTTTAGCCAACTGTCTGTTGATGGACATTTTGGCTGTTTCCATCTCTTGGTAATTGTTAATAATGCTGCTATAAACATTGGTGTGTAAATGTCCATTTGTGTCCTTGGCCTCATGTCCTTTGAGTAGAGATAGCATATAGATAGGTCCTGCTTTTTAATCCATTCTGCCAGACTATGTCTTTTGATTGGAGAGTTTAATCCATTAACATTCATTGTTATTACTGCATGGGTAGTACTTTCTTCTACTATTTTGCCTTCTGGATTTTATGTCATATCTAATTTTCCTTCTTTTTACCTTTACTCATAGTCTTCCTTTCTACACTCTTCTCCATACCTCTCTCTTCTGTCTTCATATCTGTCTCTAGTGTCCCCTTCAGTATTTCTTGCAGAGCTGGTCTCTTGGTCACAAATTCTCTCAGTGATTTTTTGTCTGAAAATGTTTTAATTACCTTCTCATTTTTTAAGGACAATTTTGCTGCATATAGAATTCTTGGTTGGCAGTTTTTCTGTTTTAATAATTTATAAATATTATCCCACTGTCTTCTCGCCTCCATGGTTTCTGCTGAGAGATCTGCGCATAGTCTTATTGGGCTTCCCTTGTATGTGATGGATTGCTTTTCTCTTGCTGCTTTCAAGATCCTCTCTTTCTCTTTGACCTCTGACATTCTGATTATTAAATGTCTTGGAGTATGTCTATTTGGATCTATTCTCTTTGGGGTACGTTGCACTTCTTGGATCTGTAATTTTAAGTCTTTCATAAGAGTTGGGAAATTTTCAGTGATAATTTCCTCCATTAGTTTTTCTCCTCCTTTTCCCTTCTCTTCTCCTTTTGGGACACCCACAACACATATATTCATATGCTTCATATTGTCTTTCAATTCTCTGAGCCCCTGCTCATGTTTTTCCATTTTTTTTCCCTATAGTTTCTGTCTCTTGTCGGATTTCAGATGTTCCATCCTCCAGTTCAGAAATCCTATATTCTGTCTCTCGAAATCTACCATTGTAGGTTTCCATTGTTTTTTTCATCTCTTCTACTGTGTCTTTCATTCCCATAAGTTCTGTGATTGTTTTTTCAGACTTTCAGTTTCTTCTTTTTGTTCTTTCCTTGCCTTCTTTATATCCTCCCTCAATTCATTGATTTGGTTTTTGATGAGGTTTTCCGTGTCTGTTCATACATTCTGAATTAATTGTTTCAGCTCCTGTATGTCATTTGAATTGTTGGCTTGTTCCTTTGACTGGGCCATATCTTCAATTTTCCTAGTGTGATTTATTATTTTTTGCTGGCGTCTAGGCATTTAATTACCTTAATTAGTTTATTCTGGAGATTGCTTTCACTTCTTTTATTCTTTTATTGGTTTTCTTGCTGGATGAATTTGTTGTCTATTTGTTCTTTGACATTCTGTTCAGCTTTATCTGGACCTGTAGCTTAAGTTTTGTTTAACAGAGTAGAATTTTTCAGTTCTTGTTTTCTTATTTCTTGCCCTGCTTGTGTGGTGCCTTTCCCTCACACACACTTAGGAGGGTCTACTTAGATATTATATACCCCAGCCAGATTTTCCCAGATCAAACTGGCCTCCTATCAGGAGGAAAGAGTCACCTGCATGGATTTTCCCTGAGGGTGAGACCCAGCATTTTGAAAGACTTTCCTGTGAAGTCTCTGGGCTCTGTTTTTCTTATCCTGCCCAGTATGTGGCGCTTGTCTGACTGCAGGCCCCACCAGCATAAGATGATGCGGTACCTTTAACTTTGGTAGACTCTCCCTGCTGGGGGCGTGGTGGAGACAGAGGAGAGGTTGTAGGCTGGTTTTAATGGCTTAAAATTACCAAGCCCTGGTGTCTGAATTCCTTGATGGAGGGATTCCCCCTGGCTGGGGCTTCACCCCTCCCCTGGGGAAGGCACAAGCTCCAGATAAGCCCCCAAAAGATCTCACTTCTGCCTGTGCCTGGGGCAGTTGCAGCCTGAAAATCCTGCCACTGTATCCAGAGGCAGTCAAGCCTTTGTAGATACATAGCGACAAAAACCTCTGTTTCCTTCTTTTTTTTCCCCCCCTTTTTCTGTCAGTCCTGCCCCCTTGGCACCGGGGCAAAAATGAGCAACCTCTGCTTTGATCAGGTACACCTAAGCTGGGGGCCTATTTTTAGTAGTCAGAATTTGTTAATTAGTTCCACAATTGGCGTTTGATTGTGCCCAGTCACTGCTGCTGGTAAAGTCCTTTCCTTTCCCCTCTGGGAAGCTGCCTGTGGGGGAGGGGCGCTGGCCGCCACAGCTTTGGGAACTCACGGTTCTGGGGGGGCTCACAGCCGGTCCAGCTGGTCCAGACTGGGGTACGCTGTGTGTCCGGTCACTATCGTGGCTCCAGGAGCTGTTCTGTGCTGTTTCTGGTTATTTAGTAGTTGTTCTGGAGGATGAACTAAAATGCACACATTGTTAAGCTGCCATCTTGACCCAGAACGGTATTTCTTTTAAGAATATATCCTGGACATTAAACTCTTATCAGATTCCTGGATATTTAAACTCTTATCAGAAACGTAATTTCCAAATATTTTCTCCCATTCTGTAGGATGTTTCATTTTCTTGATAATGTCCTTTGATGCACAAAAGTTTTAAATTTTGATGAGGTTCTATTTATCTACTTTTTTTTTCCATTGCTTGTGCTTTGGGTGTAAGGTCTGGGAAACCACCTCCTATCACTGGATCTTGAGGGTCTTTCCTACATTTTCTTGTAGCAGTTTTAAGGTGCTGCCTCTTATATTAGGCCTTGGATCCGTTTGTGTAGGGAGTGAGCAGGGGTCTATTTTGCTTTGAATGTTGTATTTCTACTCCAAGACCTTGGCATGCCCAGAGTAGCTGCCGGAACAGGTGGAAAATGAGATGAAAAAACTGGCTCCGGACTGGGGATCCTCAAAAATTAACAAGCTCGATCTCATTTGGATGCATTTTGCAGTATTAGAAGGAGCAAGAAACACACAAACAAACAAACGATGGGAGGACAGAAGCTTTCCCAGCGGTCACCCCGTCACCTCCATCCTGCTGTCCTGTCCCCCACCCCCATATTATACTTTGTTTGCTTCTCTTTGGCTCACTGTCACTGCTCCTGACATTCAGTAGACTAACTTTACGTTCGGTGTGATGTGAGCTTTGGAATCGGGTAGTTCTTTCTCGTGTTAAGTTCAAGGCCTCCTGCACGACTTGAAGCAGCGCTTGATGGGCTCATTTCAAAACCAGGTAAGGAGGAGACCCACAAAACCAATATGCGCACTCCTCCCGCTTCTCCCCTCTCCCCTGGCTCGGTCCACGCTTGGAAGGGCCTCACTTGTGTTTGCACCATTGGACACACCGCCCATGCTCCGTGCAATCCGTGGCAAAGTCCTGCGCCGCCCTCCCAGCGTGGGCTGCCCTGCGAGGGGCGACGGGAGGCGGGGGCGGCTGCTCAGGGCCGCCAGGTGTCCACCTCCCTGGGTGTGGACGCCAGGCCCGCAGGGGACGCCGGCGGGGAGACGGTCCGGGGCCAAGGGCGCTCCTTGGCCTGGGGTAAGGGTGGCATAGGCTCTGGCCAAGGGCGTGACCCCGCGCGTGAATGAGCCCCACGATGCGCCCTGAGGTTCAGCTTCCCAAACCCCGTTTCCTGACTCTTGCTCCAGGTGTGCCGCTTTTGGACGTGCCATTTGTAGCCCCTGGAAGTAGTACGGTTCCCCTGGCGGTAGACTCGAACAGTGACCACAAAGTAAGAATGCGGCAATGCGGAGTTTGATGAAGGATGATTTCTCTGATACGGTCTTATAAGGTATGGATAATGGTATGATTAGGACAATAGGGAGGATTTTAGGCTAGAGAAAGCTCTTCAACAGATTTCAAATGTTGATGACAAAACATACATTTGTACTACTTTCTCAGAGTTTTGGGGAATGATAAAGACACTGACCTCAATGCTTTAGTGGGAGAGCCATAGGAATTTCACTGTAAAGTGATTTTCTCTGTCAATAGAGAATACCAAGGTATTTCCCAAGTGAAAAATAAAATCTCTAAGCTCTTCTTTGTAAGTTTTAAAAAGTATTTATTGTTATTATCGTTTGGGAACAGCGCTGTCACCCTAGTTAGATTTCGGACGCTCCACGGGCACGGGTGGCTAAGGGCCGGCTGTGGACAGCGCAGTCAGAACAGCTCAATTATGCAAAACGTGCTACCGCACAGCGCCACGTTACAGAATTAGTCTTTGGAAGAGAAAGCTTCAACCTAACCAAAAATGATAGCATTTTAATTTTATAAATATTATAGAAACACGTTATTAATATTTTTTTAAATGGGCAATAAGTTGAAATCCATTTGTAAACGTCCAAATGGCTCTTTTTCCTCCCAAAAGAGGTGTTTTTTTTAGGGACGTGCAGGGTCCTGGGATGGAGCCTGAGTGCCCCACAGGCAGGCAGGACTCCATCACTGAGCCACCCTGGCAGCGCTCTGAGTGGTCCTTGGGGCAGCGCATTCAAGCCTGGCCACAGGTTTAGTTTTGGGGTTGCTTTGTTTTGGCGGTGGTGGTGGAGGAGTTACGTTAACTACAGATAAGAAGAAATTCAGCCAGCCACACGGCTTCTTGAATAAAATGGTCTTCACGCAACTTTGGAAAGTCTGGCTGCCCGGGCTGGTGCAGGGGGCCGTGTGTGGGGCGCCGGGCCCAGCTTGGATGGCTGTTTGTGTGGATGTCCTTCTGGGTGTTGAAATCCTACTGGGAAACCATTTTCATCACGCCGATAGTAGTTGTCTAGGACACTTTCTTTATCTTAAGTGTGGGCTTCAATATCCATAGTTGAACCAGTTATCAAGCATTGGTTTCCCTCCAATAAATTATTACGACTCTTTCACTTTTTTTATCATTTTATTTTTTAAAAAAATATAACAAACAAGCAAACACAAACATTCTTAAACTACTCTTTCACTTTTGATTTAGATGCCCAAGGAAGTTAAAAATTCCTGTTTCTATAGCATAGTATTACAAAATGACAGCCGGCCTGGTGTCATGCCTACTCTGGGTTCGTTGCTGCCCTGTATAGGCGGCATTCTCCTGACAGCCACCAGGCTGGGTGCCGGAATCACCTGAGTCCCATAAAAAATGTGAAAAAGTCATGGCATGGCCAGCAGAGCGCATCTCTTGATTTTTTAAAATATGAACTATCAACAAAGCATTGCCTAGGGGAATATATCTGTCAGTAAATGGCAGTCAGTACATCTTCTCCTTTTTTCTATGTGATGAAAATGTAACCCAGTTAATTTCGCTAGAGGGTCCCATCCTCTCAGTCTTCCTCCCCAGCGTGTGCACAGCAGCCGGGACCACCTCTCCTCCATCCCTGGACCTCCTGCCCGGGACCACCTCTCCTCCATCCCTGGACCTCCTGCCCGGGACCACCTCTCCTCCATCCCTGGACCTCCTGCCCGGGACCACCTCTCCTCCATCCCCGGACCTCCTGCCCGGGACCACCTCCCCTCCATCCCCCAGACCTCCTGCCCCGGGACCACCTCCCCTCCATCTGGACCTCCTGCCCTGGTGGCTTGCCCACTGGCCAGCCCACAGTGCCCTCTAACATGAATCCTGATGGGGTTCTGTTTTGGAATTTCCACTTTTATACATTTTTGCTCATATATGATCCATGTCTCTTGTTAACTTCCAAAAAGAAATGAGTCAGAGGAAACTTTTTTGTCTGCTTCAGATTCTGTCCCCACACCTCTAGACTAACCACAGGCTCTCCTTAAGGAGAGCACCGCTAGTGCCCCCTCCCTGGAAGAGAACCAGGCCTAACAGCTGCCCTGAAGGACAGTCCCCTCACTGCCAGCAGGCAGAGTGGCCCCATCCCCACCAAGGGATGTGCTCCCAGTAGCAGGGACAGTGAGGCGCGAGTCTTCCCACCTCGTAAGGCAGCTTTCCACTTACTCTGCCTTCTTCAGGGCAGACGCCTCAAGACGCCCAGCTGGGATTTAAATCAGAATCTCCTTTTACTCTTTTAACTAAACAGACAATAAATTTCTTTCCATCTGTGCACATTTTTCTTCCTTTCAATTTTTGTTTAAATGGCTACATGGCACCAAGTACTGTTTACGGAATAAATGATTTGTTCTTCCTCCACAAATCAGGCCCCAACCCTGAGAAGCAGGCCTGTGCCATCTCTGTTCCATCTTACCAAAGCACTGTTTGCTCATATCATTGTATTTTGCTTCTCAGGGTTCTCTGCAGCCAGTAGATTCATGGCAGTGAAATAAGAGGGCTGGTTCTTTTTAGGGAAATAGGTGGAGACAAAAATAAAGAACGTGCAAACACGTATTTGGGGAGCGTTATGGGGGGCAGTGGGCAGCAGTGGTAAGAAGCTGCAGGTGGAGCCACCCCTTCAGCTGCCCCACGAGGGCCACACGGCCCTGGAGGAATCAGCCCTGATCCAACTCTGGCAGCCCCGCGTGGACACCGCGTGGGTTCCTGCCTTTACTCAATGCCATCTTCCCTTGGCGACGCAGCTCCTGACCTACCCCTGGATTGTCTCGCCCTCGTCGGTCACCCCCACTAAGGAAGGGGTCTCAGGAGAATGCACACTAAGACTTGAGGTCCCTGGACGGCAGGAAAGACGCCGACTCCCACCATGAAAGCAGATGCCCCTTTCCTCTCAGAATGTTAGAATGTCCCGCCTTTCTCCTGAAGGGTTGGTCTGACTTCACATCTCCATCCTGACTCCACCTCTTCTTCCTGACTTCGCTTCTCCACCCTGACCTCACATCTCCATCCTGACGCAGCGTCTCCTTCCTGACTTCGCTTCTCCACCCTGACCTCACATCTCCATCCTGACGCAGCGTCTCCTTCCTGACTTCGCTTCTCCACCCTGACCTCACATCTCCATCCTGACGCAGCGTCTCCTTCCTGACTTCACGTCTCCACCCTGACTTCACGTCTCCACCCTGATTTCACATCTCCATCCTGACTCCATGTCTCCTTCCTGACTTCACATCTCTGTCCTAACTTCACGTCTCCTTCCTGACTTCACGTCTCCTTCCTGACTTCGCATCTCCTTCCTGACTCCACATCTCCTTCCTGACTTCACGTCTCCTTCCTGACTTCACATCTCCACCCTGACTTCACTTCTCCATCCTGACTCCACATCTCCATCCTGACTCCACGTCTCCTTCCTGACTTCACGTCTCCACCCTGACTTCACATCTCCATCCTGACGCAGCGTCTCCATCCTGACTTCACATCTCCACCCTGACTTCACGTCTCCACCCTGACTTCACATCTCCATCCTGACGCAGCGTCTCCATCCTGACTTCACATCTCCACCCTGACTTCACGTCTCCACCCTGATTTCACATCTCCATCCTGACTCCATGTCTCCTTCCTGACTTCACGTCTCCACCCTGACTTCACGTCTCCTTCCTGACTTCACGTCTCCTTCCTGACTTCACATCTCCACCCTGACTTCACATCTCCATCCTGACGCAGCGTCTCCATCCTGACTTCACATCTCCACCCTGACTTCACGTTTCCACCCTGATTTCACATCTCCATCCTGACTCCATGTCTCCTTCCTGACTTCACGTCTCCACCCTGACTTCACATCTCCATCCTGACGCAGCGTCTCCATCCTGACTTCACATCTCCACCCTGACTTCACGTCTCCACCCTGATTTCACATCTCCATCCTGACTCCATGTCTCCTTCCTGACTTCACGTCTCCACCCTGACTTCACGTCTCCTTCCTGACTTCACGTCTCCTTCCTGACTTCACGTCTCCTTCCTGACTTCGCATCTCCTTCCTGACTCCACATCTCCACCCTGACTTCACTGCTCCATCCTGACTCCACGTCTCCACCCTGACCTCACATCTCCATCCTGACTCCACGTCTCCTTCCTGACTCCACGTCTCCTTCCTGACTTCACGTCTCCTTCCTGACTTCACGTCTCCACCCTGACTTCACTTCTCCACCCTGACCTCATATCTCCATCCTAACTTCACATCTCCTTCCTGACTTCGCATCTCCTTCCTGACTTCACATCTCTGTCCTGTTTTCTCCCCCCACCCACAGAGGAATGACCAGTGGAGGTAGTCAAGCGAACAAACATTGTTTACTTTTTAACGGCTGGATTACCTAGGTGAATGTTTTGCAAACACTGATTCTTAATCTAAGCTTTCCACCCTCCTGCACAGGAAAGAAAAAGAGATGGTGTAGTGAGATTTCATAAATTACACTCATATAATTTAAAGGATTGAGCTTTATTATTATTTTTTTATTATTTTAAAAAAATTTTTATTGATTAAAAAAATTACAAGAAACACAAACATTCCCAACACATACACTCAGCAGAGCTTTATTTTTTGATTACAGCTTCCTAATTTTGGATGTGAAAAGTCTGTGGTTGTATGAAATTATATTGATGGTATAGGGTAAGTTGTTTCCTAAAAGTACTTATTTTAAATATATATATTTAAAAAGAGAGAGAGAGCTGTAGAGAGATACATAATTAGCCTTCTGAGAGTAAAAAGAAATGAGGGGACAACTGGACCGACTCTAGTGAGAGACCTAAGCTGCCTGATTTGTGCACAAGGCCAAAGATTTGCTAGTTAAATAAGAAGAAAATGATTGATTATTTTCCAATAAGTGTACTTTAAACATTTAAGTGAAATGAACATTGTCTTTTTAGTTCTTTTTTGAATCATTTTATTTTATTTTATTTTTCATCACATGATTGTATACTCACCACCATGATCATTTCTTAGAATATTTGCATCACTCCAGAAAAAGAAATAAAAACAAAAAAGAAAAAACTAATATATACCATACCCCTTACCCCTCCCTCTTATTGACCTCTAGTATTTCCATCTACCCACTATAATATATATACCCAATATATTTTAGTCTTTGTTTCTCCTATTTTTTTCTATACCCCATTACCACTCCCTTTCATTGATCACTAGTATTTCAATCTACTAAGTTTATTTTAATGTTTGTTCCCCTATTATTTATTTATTTTTAATCCATTTGTTTTACTCATCTGTCCATACCATAGATAAAAAGAGCATCAGACACAAGCTTTTCACAATCACACAGTCACATTGTGAAAGCTATATCATTATCTTCAAGAAACATGGCTATTGGAACACAGCTCCACATTAACAGGCACTTTCCTTTAGCTGCTCTAATACACCTTAAACTAAAAAGGTGGTACCTATATAATGCATAAGAATAATATCTGCAGGATAACCTCTTGACTGTAGTTGAAATCTCTCAGATATTAACACTTTGTTTTGTCTCATTTCTCTCTTCCCCCTTTTGGTCAAGAAGGTTTTTTCAATTCCTTGAGTCCCATTTCATTCTAGGATTTCTGTCCTATGTTGTCAGGGAGGTTTACACCCCTGGGAGTCATGTCCCACATAGAGAGAGGGAGGGTAGTGAGTTTGCTTGCCGTGTTGGCTGAGAGAGAGAGGCCACATCTGAGCAACAAAAGAGGTTCTCTGGGGATGACCCTTAGGCCTAATTTTAAGTAGGCTTAGTCTATCCTTTGTGGGGATAAGTTTCATATGAACAAACTCCAAGATTGAGGGCTCAGCCTATTGTTTTGGTTTTACCCACTGCTTATGAGACTATCAGGAATTCTCCAAATAGGGAAGTTGAATTTTTCCCCCTTTCTTGCCATTCCTCCAAGGGGACTTTGTAAATATTTCTTTATTCACTGTTTAAATCACTCTGGGATTTATGAGGGCATCAGACTGGGCAAGCCTACAAAATATCATGCTCTATTTAAGGTCCATGTATTTATGGTGTTCAATTAACCTGACCATATAAATTATATTGGAAATGTACTACTCAAAATACAAATTTTGTACCAAATAAAATTTTGCTTTAGTCTCATGCAAAAGTTGAAGTTTAAAAATATGAATGACCATGTATTTTCAACACCCTGAAGTACTGATATTCCTTTGTCCTTCCTTTTTTAATTTGTACATTTAGTTACTATCATTGTACCTAGGCATTCCTAGATTATACCATCTCAGTCTTTATCGTCTATATTTCCTTCTGGTGTCAGATCTGCCCCCCAGCCCTCCTCCCTCTATCCTTCTCACACTCAGCTTCAATCAGTGTACTTACATTATAGTGCTACAATCAAATAGTATTGTGCTATCCATTTCTGAATTTTTACAATCAGTCCTGATGCACAATCAGTATCCCTTCAGCTTCAATTACCCAGTTTCTACCCTATTTATATTCCCTGATAACCTCTATTCTTACCTGAAATTCTCCAAGTTCATCCATTAATGTTAGTTCATATCAGTGAGACCATAGGGTGTTTGTCCTTTTGTTTCTGGCTAATCTCACTCAGCCTAATGTCCTCAAGGTCCATGCATGTTGTTACATGCTTCATGACTTAATTCTGTCTTACAGCTGCATAATATTCCATTGTATGCACATACCACAGCTTGTTTAGTCACTTCCTGTTGATGGATATTTGGGCTGTTTCCATCCCTTGGCAATTGTAAATAATGCTGCTATAAACATTGGTGTGCAAATGTCCATTTGTATCCTTGCCCTTATGTCCTCTGAGTAATTACCTAGCAATGGTATCGCTGGGTCATATGGCAATTCTATACTTAGCCTCCTGAGGAACTGCCAAACTGCCTTCCACAGCAGTTGTACCATTTGACATTCCCACCAACAGTGGATAAGTGTGCCTCTTTCTCCACATCCTCTCCAGCACTTGTCGTTTTCTGTTTTATTGATAACGGCCATTCTGGTGGATATGAGATGATATCTCATTGTGATTTTGATTTGCATTTCCCTAATAGCCAGGAAGTTGAACATCTTTTCATGTGACTTTTGGCCATTTGTATTTCCTCTTTTGAGAAGTGTCTTTGCCTATTTTGTAATTGGGTTGTTTGTCTTTTCGTTGTTGAGTTGAACAATCTCTTTATATATTCTGTATACTAGACCCTTATCTGCTATGCTGTTTCCAAATATTATCTCCAATTCTGTAGGCTGTCTTTTTACTTTCTTGGTAAAGACCTTTCATGCACAAGAGTGTTTAATTTTGAGGAGCTCCCATTTATGTATTTCTTTCTTCAATGCTCATGCTTTGGGTGTAAGATCTAGGAAACTGCCTCCTATTACAAGTTTTATAAGATGTTTGCCTACATTTTCTTCTAACAATTTTATGGTCTCAGATCTAATTTTTAGGTCTTTGATCCATTTTGAGTTCATTTTTGTATAGGGTGTGAGATAAGGATCCTCTTTCATTCTTTTGTATATGGATATCCAGTTCTCCAGGCACAATTTATAGAAGAGACTGTTCTGTCTCAGGTGAGTTGGCTTGACTGCCTTATTTTTCTATTTATGCAAAGTAAGTTTTTGAGATTTTGATTGGTAATACATTGAATCTGTAAATCAATTTAGGTAGAATTGACATCTTAACTATATTTAGTCTTTGAATCCATGAACATTGTATGCCCTTCCATACCATGCCCTTCTGAGCAATTACTTGTAGTTTTCTTTGTATAGGTCTTTTGTATCCTTAGTTAAATTTACTCCTAAATATTTTATTCTTTTGGTTGTAATTGTAAATGGAATTTTTTTCTTGATTTCCCCCTCAGATTCTTCATTACTAGTGTATAGAGACTACAGATTTTTGAGTGTTGATCTTGTAACCTGCCACTTTGCTGTACTTATTTATTAGCTCTAGTAGTTTTATTGTGGATGTTTTGGGGTTTTCGACATATATTATCATATCATCTGCAAGCAGTGAGAGTTTTACTTCTTCTTTTTCAATTTTGATGCCTTGTATTTCTTTTTCATAACTAGTTGCTCTGGCTAGAAATTCTAACACAATATTGAATAACAATGGTGACAGTGGACATCCTTGTCTTGTTCCTGATCTTAGGAGGAAAGTTTTCAGTTTTCCCCATTGAGGATGATGTTAGCTGTGGGTTTTTCATATATTCTCTTCATCACATTGAGGAAGTTCTCTTCTCTTCCTATCCTTTGAAGTGTTTTCAACAAGAAAGGATGCTGAATTTTGTCAAATGCCTTTTCTGCATCAATCGAGATGATCATGTGGTTTTTCTGCTTTGATTTGTTGAATTGTGTATTACACTAATTGATTTTCTTATGTTGAACCATCCTTGCATACCTGGGATGAATCCTACTTGGTCATAGTGTATAATTCTTTTAATATGTTGCTGGATTTGATTTGCAAGAATTTTGTTGAGGATTTTTGCATCTATATTCATTAGAGAGATTGGTCTGTAATTTTCTTTTCTTGTAGTATCTTTGTCTGGCTTTGGTATGAGGGTGATGCTGGCTTCATAGAATGAGTTAGGGAGCCTTCTTCTTTTCTTAATCACTTCATTGCATTATGTAGCTGGCAATTTTTAAAATGAGAATGGAAATACTTTTCTCAGATTGCAGATAAAAACATAGCATTATATATTCATGCAAAGTCTGAAATATGATGGTGTCGTACAGATACGAGGTACTGGAATATATCGCAATCTACTTTTTTAAACGTAGTTTGGGTTGCATGTCCTTTAAACCTTGAGATGGCATTCACCATGCAGTTAATACTTTGGAATCATATGTGGCATGTTCTGGACCAACATTTCCTATCAGGGTAGCTCCAGGCTCACTCACCCCTTCAGAATACGAGCCTATTCCATAGATTGCAGTGCAGTGGGTGAGCTGACTTCAGGTGAACTGATGCTACTTTTCAATTTTGGGAAGTAAGGGAGAACTCTGCTGCTGGGAATTGCAGACAACATAATTTAGGATAGCTCTTCTGGTGAAGATAACAACAAAAGATAGGTTGATATATAAAAATAATTATTTTTAAAGCGTCAAAAAGATAGTAAACTAAAAACGAACAATGAAAAAAAGAAGAAAAAATTTAAAAAGATAGTGAACTAGGGGCAAGTTACTACTGAGATCCACTAAGAGAAGCAAACCCGGAGAGGTGAGCACTTGTGAGCACGTTACCTTGGTGACTTTGTTCCCCTGGAAGCAAGGGCACAGGCTCAGCTACGTTTTTTTGGCAATCTCATAGGACCAGAGTGACAAAAATGGGAATCCCGTGCTGCCAAAAACGGGGACACTGATCACACCCCCCTTTTGGGGTGCACTGCACATGTAAGGAGGATCTCTGGGTAAATAGGGCCACAGAAAAATGGATGCATGGCTGCCATCACCTGGGAATTGCTCCACACCTAAAAGCCTGGCAGATGCAAAGAAAAGTCCTCTCTGCAGGAACAAAGCATTAACCTAGTGTCAAATTTTCTATAAATAGTTGCTTTTTCAAATAAAATATCCAGCATTTAATCAACCATGTGTATGCACATAAAGAGGCTAGGTCCATAAGCGAGGACAAACACACAGCAGACAACAAAACTAGAAGTGCCAGGACTCTAGATGTTGGAATTATCTGACACAGGCATAATACAGCTGCTCACTCTGCCCAAGGGAACAAAAGATAAGCTTAACAAACAAAAATAAGTTTTTAGGTGATAATTGAAAGCTATAAAAACTGACAAAGCAGATTGGAAACAAAAAAATTATTTTGTAATTTAAATATACAGTAACCAAAATTAAGAAATCAAAGAACACAGTTCAGAAGGAGGTGTTCAGGATAAAGCATGGAGTTAGAAAATAATGGTATTGATAGACGACAGGGTTAAATGTAGAGGATAGAGCAAGGAAATCTTTTTCTTTTTTTCAAACTATTTCATCTTTGTCTAGTGAAAGCTTATTCACTTTGCCTCCTGAATTCTTTGGCATGACCTAAGTGGTCTTTGAGGGACACCTTACTTTCCTATATCATGGAAAGTTCCAGGTTCGTTTTATACATTTATTTTTGCCAAATATGTAGAATTAGCTGTTTCCCAAAGACACATAGTTCTTTTTAGTGGACGTTGTGTTTTCTGGGCACCAAGGCTCACTTTGCTGTTCAGCTGGTGATTATTTCTAGACACTCTCAGTATACCGAGCTAGGAAAACCTTCAGCATTTAAAATTTTATTTTAAAATTTATTTTGTATTATAGAGTTACAGGTTTGCAGAAAAACCATGCAAAAATACAGCGTTCCCATAGCCCCGCCCGGATGCACTGTCCCCTGGTGCTGACGTCTGGCAGGCCACGCTCCCTTGCTGCCTTCCAGGTTTGCCCCTCCCCGTGGCTTCCGTGGGGGTGCCTGTTTGTGGGTCGCTGTGTATTTATCCTGCCTGGAGTTTCTTAACGTCTCGAATGGGTAGATGGATGGTTTTCATCACATTTGGGAAGTTTAGGCAGTTATTTTTTCATAGATCCTCTCGGGGGCACTTGCCAGCACTCCACCTCTGAACAGGTGGCTGGGGACAGGATGAGACGTTCTGCCATCTGCCCCTCTGGGGAAAGTATCTGGATCCAGAGCTGGCGGGGAGAGAGGCCCGGGCTCCTGTCTGGGTGTGGTGGGAGCAGCACCCTGGGCCCTCCCACGCAAAGTCTGTCTCTCCACTGCTGCTGCTCTCACCACCACTTCCAGAGACTTAAACCGTATATATTATATTTTATTGTGGCTATGTATATTTATTTGCCCCTCTTCCACTACCCCTGGGGAATGTGTCCTCAGGCGCCTCACATTGTCATGCCACAGAATTTTTAATGAATCAAATTAATCTTACATCTTTATCTCTTTTCAGTCATGTGAAAAATTTTGGTTCTTAATGACAGCAACAGGTTTATTGGATTTATCACATAACACAAAGCAGTCGTAATAAAAATACCAATATCATCACTGATATTATGATTACACAATCAGTTTAAGATTTTTTTGGCAGTTCTTTTGTCCATAAGGCAGTTTCCATTCGGGGCATATATCCTTATGAGAAAGGCAAATTACTGTGTCCAAGCACAGTGCTTTAAAGGCACTTGCAATGGTTTTCTCCGTGTAGTTTTGCTACCAAATTGAAACCCAGCTAAATACATTTATAAATACATAATACTCAGCTGAGCCACCTCTGCCACGGCGCACGCGGGGTCGGACGTCCCGCCACAGCGTTATTTAAGGTTTTTATTTGCAAAGCTCCTGCATTCCTTCTTGCTCAATTTTTCCTATTCCCTCACCGAAAACATACGGGCCGTGGTGCATCCAAGCCTGACACGGGGTCCGATTTCCCAGACGGCGGAGGAGTTGGCAGAGGAGGAGGGGGCGCAGGGGGCGCAGGGGCCGAGCAGAAAGAAGGTTTCCCGCGTGGTCGCCTCCTGCTTGGCGCGTCCCTAATGCTGCTCAGAAAGCTAAGGGAATTCCAAATGAATTTTTGAGCCTCTTTTTCTTTTCTTTTGGCTCTGCCCTTTCTATCTTACTCTTCAACGGCACTGCAAATGAGGGAAGAGGATTATTAGGGACATCAATGTGGTGCCGGCTTCTTGTTTCCGGTGGGATAAATACCCTACAAGCCGATTCTCTCCTTCTTTTTTCTGTCTCTAATTCCTTCCTTTTCCTTTTCTTCCTTATGCTGATACCACACTGGGTGGTCTGGAGACGCACAGAGTAGAAATGGGGGGAAGCATTTAAAGTCGATCCATCTCATAACGTGTTCATTTCCGTGTGAGCATGTAAAAGAGAAAAGCAGAGAATTGAGGGTGGTGAAGAGCAGAGGAAAGAGGATGGTTTCTAACCCTCTCACAAGGAAAAGACACTGTCACTATCACATCATCCTCTCTCAAGGTAAGTGTCGTGAAGACCGTCTGAGAAACTTTAGCTGTATTTCTGAAGGGGACTTCAAAAATGTCCTAATTGGCCAGACAGAAAATCCACTGCTCACATCCCACGATGTTTTAAACCTTCGAACCATATGCTCTCTTACCACTTTAGGAGAAATGTGCAGGGATCATAGAGCAGATAACACTCTTTCTGCTCCTAAAATACTCTACCTCCCATGCCTGCTCCAAGGTTTCTCCCCGGCACACTACCTGAGGGCACTTTTCCACAAACACCTGGAAAGATCTCCAAATGGAACTTTTCTGGTGTCTTCAACCTTTTTCTCACCACTTTTTTTTTTCCCCTCTCCTTACAGAATTTTTCAAGCCCCTCCTTAAGAAGAGAAGATGAGCCACAGTCTGGGACAAGCTACACCAATACTCATATTTGAGAAAGGATTCTTATATGGAATAGATGTAGAACTCTTACAAAATAGTAAGAAAAATGCTGAAAACTCAACAGAGCAAAGCATAAACATGCACTTCACAAAAGAGGATGCCCAAATGTTCAATATGTAATGTAAAAGGTGCATGCCATCATTAGCTACCAGGGAAGTGCAAATTTAAAAATATAATGAATTAAAACTAACCTCCACCAGAATCGCTTAACTTAAAAGGACTGACAGCATCAAATGGTGCTGAGGACAATATGGGGCAACTGGAAATCTCATCCATCATTGGTGAAATAATGCCGCCAAAGTGGTAAACTACTTGGAAATATTAAAGAAATTAAATATGCTAATAGCATGTGATCCCAAAATTCCCCAGCTGCATTTTGCTTTATGTATATTGGGCCTCTATTTAAATGAAGAGAAGAGAAGGAAAAAGGATTTCTTTGGATCTTGCCAAAAGTACATTCTATCTCTTCTTTAGTGCCTTTTCAATTATACTGTATAGGCTGGTGCCTAAGAACTACTTTTTTCCCATCTGTGAGCATTAGAAATTTTTTTATAGCAATCTAACGGTGCTAGGAAATTGAACTTTTCTTGTTAAATAAGGGAGAAACAATTTCAGGAGTTGATTGAGTGGAATGCGGTGTTAGATTGCTATATTGTAAGGTGGGTTTGCCAGCTGGAACCCTAAAGAACATACAAATGAGAAAATTTACAGATTTATTTTATAATTTATTTCACAATTACATTAATTCTAATCAAGCCTGCTTGTTGTATTTATGTTTAACTGTTATTTAATAAAATAGGAAAGTAAAATCAGTATGATTTATTTGTAAGACAGATTAAAATAGTGAAAGAAGCCATCCACAAATCTACTCTGTCCCAGGGACTTGTGATCTGAAAACAGGTCTGCAGCTTTGCCACGAACTGCGTGGCTTACCACAGAAATGAATTTTCTTGGAGTCCTGGAGGCTCTCAATCTGAGCTCAGGCGGGGTCAGGCCCTGCTCCCTCTGAGGGCTCCAGGGAAGAACCCTTCCTGTCCCTTCCCAGCCCTGGTGGCTCCTGGCAAGCACTTGACCTGCTCTCTGACTCTGTGTCCTTCTCTTTTCTCATAAGGACACCAGTTATTGGATTATTTCCTGCTCTAAATCCAGAGATCCTTAACTAACTATATCTGCAAAGGTTCTGTTTCCAAATAGGGTCACAGCCTGAGGTTCCAGGTGGACAGCAGTGAGGAGAGGGCACTGCCAACGCAGCCTGCTGCCCAGAGCGAGCGTAAAGCAAACGCACCTCCAGAGATGCCTCCTCCTTCTGGTCAGTCCTCCATGAGAGGAAATGCAGCGGCTGAAGACCTGTGAAGGGGATTTTAACAAAGCCCTCCCTATGCCTGGACAGGGTCTCAAACCTCAGGTTCTGATTCTCATCAAGACTTTCTGCCTTTATCTAAAATTTGGTGTGACGATCCATTCCCATTTATGGCTTGTGATGGTTGGGTTCATGTCACTTGGCCAGGTGATGGTGCCTAGTTGTCTGGTCAAGCAAGTCTGACCTAACTGTTACTGCCTGGACATTTCATGGACTTAAATAACGTCAGTTGATTGCATGCATGGTTGATTAGACCTATGATCAACTAAGAAGCGTTTCTTCCAGAATGAGTGACATTCAATCCAATCCAATCAGCTGGAGGCTTTTAAAGGAAAGGTGTAGACGTCAGTCAGAAAAGAATCCACTTCAGCCAGCCCCTCCTCAGGAGTTCATGGCAGACTTTCTTGGGCGTGCCAGCTTGCAGCCTGCCCTTCAGGATTCGGATTCGTGCACCCCACAGTTAAATGAGACACTTTTACAGAATCTCATACATTCCTTTGAAGCGGAAGGAGAATGATCAAGCCTGGTGTCAGTACCCCCAAGACGTTTCCACTTTGGCTTTAGCACATTGAGTTCATGTCCCGTCTTCTAACCTGGGTGGCAGGGAATCAAGGCCCTCTTCTTAGATTTCCTCCAGATATGACATTTCATTTTTATTTTTATTTGAGAAGTTGTAGCTTTACGGAAAAGCCATGCCTCCAATACAGAGTTTTAACACACCGCCTTGTTATTCCTGCCCTGCACTGGTGTGGTTCATTGCGACAACTTGGGAAGGAACATTTTTGTAATTTCCCTAACTGCAGCCCACGGTGAGCATGAGAGGTCACTGCACGGTACAAAACTGTGTCTTCTTAAAAAAAAATTATTCTAGGAACTTAGATACAACCTGAAATTTCTTTTAACCACGTTCAATTATATAACCCAGTACTGTTATTTTGTGTTGCCATCACCCCATCCATTACCAAAACGTTTTCATCAACACATCCAGTAACTCGATACAATTTAGATATTAACCTCCCCTTCCCACCATGATCCCTGGCCCTGGGAAACTGTGTTCTAGTTTCTGACTGTAAGAATTTGCTTACTCTAACTTTTTATCAATGAGATCATACAAAATTGGCCCTTTGAGTCTGATTTATTTCACTCAATATGATGCCTTCAAGCTTCATCCATGCTGTTGCATGTATCAGAACAACATTACTTTTATGGCTGAATAATACTCCATTATGTGTGTAGACCAGATTTTGTTTTTTCCATTCATCTTTTGATGGTCACTTGGATTGCTTCTATCTTTTGGCAATTGTGAATAATGCTGCTATGAACATTGGTGTGCAAATATCTGTCAAGTTCCTGCTTTCAATTCTTTTGGGTATATATCTAGAAGTGGAATTGCTGGGTTGTATGGTAACTTTATAATTAACTTTCTGAAGAACCACCAAAATGTCTTCTGCAGCAGCCGTACCATTTTGCATTCTTACCAACAATGAATGAGTGTTCTTCTTTCTTCACATTTTCTCCAACTATTGTAATTTTCCATTTTTAAAAATAGTCATTTTTTAAAAAAGAGATATAATGAAATGGTATCTCATTGTGGCTTTGATTTGCATTTCCCTTATTGCTAATGATGTTGATCATCTTTTCATGTGCTTTTTGGCCATTTGTTTATCTTCTTTGGAAAGATGTCTATTCAAGTCTTTCACCATTTAAAAAATTGGGTTGTTTGCCTTTTTGTTGTTGAGTTGAAGCATTTCCTTATATATTCTGGATATTAAATGCTGATCAGTTATGTGGTCCCAAATATCTTCTCCCATTGTGTAGGTTATCTTTTCACTTTCTTGATAAAGTCCTTTGATTCACAAAAGTTTTTAGTTTTAGGGAAATCCTGTTTATCTATTTTTTTCTTCTGTTACTTGTAATGTCCATGATACTGTTGCATAACACAAAGTCCTAAAGATGCTTCCCTATGTTTTCTTCTAGGGCTTTTATAGTTCTAATTCTTATGTTTAGATCTTTAATCCATTTTAAGTTGACTTCTGGGTAGGTGTGAGGGAGGGATCCATGTTCATTCTTTTGTTTATGACCATCCAGTTTACCCAGTACCATGTGTTGAAAAAACTATTCTTTCCCCATTGAGCAGACTTGGCAACCTTGTTGAAAATTAGTTGGTTGTAAATGTGTGGGTTGATTTCTGAATTCTCAATTCTATTTTATTTGTCTATATGTCTACCCTTTGTGCCAATATCATGCTGTTTTGTTTACTGTGGCTTTGTAATAAGTTTTTAAGGTTGAGAACTGTGAGCCCTTCAATTTTGTTCTTTTTAAAGATGACTTTGGCTATTTGGGGCCCCTTACTTTTCCATACGATTTTTTTTTGCATGAACAGGCACTAGGGCTCGAACCTGGGCGAAAACTCTGCCTGCTGAGCCACCGTGGCCCACTCTCCATATAAATTTGATAATTGTCTTTCAATATCTGCAAAGAAGGCTGCTGGGGGAATTTTGGTGGAGATTGCATTGAATCTGTAAATCAAATCACTTTGGGTAGAATTGACATCTTAATATTTAGTCTTACAATCCATAAGAATTTGTGTCTTTGCTTTCTTTTTACCATTGTTTTGTAGCTTTTTGTTTATGGGTCCTTTACATTGTTGATTAGATTTAGTCTTGATTCTTTTAATTGCTATCTGCAGATAAATCTTAACCTGACATGCAAGGCTGTTGAAATTCATTTCCCCCCTGCCTAAAACAAGTCATGATGTTTACTGTTTCCTCAATCAGAATATTAAGGAACAGAGCTGATGGAGGAGTACCATGGTCAGAGGGAAGCCAGGGAGCAATGCATTTGGAATGTCACCATCAGGGATTTTGCTCCTCTCCTCTAGGCATCCAGGTAACTTAAGAGGTACCGCCAATAGTCCAGAAAAGACATTCATAAGGCACAAATGAAACAGCAACTTCCAGGATGGGAAAAAGGATTGAATTATAAAGATGAAACCAGATGTGAATGGATATGTGATTTAAGAGAAGAAAAAAAGTGGATGAAGCTTTTATTTAAAAGATAAAAGGCTGTGTCATTACCAAACAGGAGGAAATGCAGAAAAGGGGAGGTTTTAACAATTATTTTGCAAATGCAGGATGATTGGCAGCAGGAGAAGATGAGCTAGGTTTGCTCATGTTGAATGTAAGGTACCTGTGGGACCATGTGGAAGTTACAGATGAGTTCAGGTCAAGACTCTGGTTTCCAGCCGCGGGTGTGTGAGTGACCCGAAAGAGTGAAGGGGGTTGAAGGCTGAAGAGTGAGCCTTGACATTTGGGGGTAGGAGACTCACCTATGAAATTTGTGGAAAACCAATAAAATGAGCTTTCTCCTAGACTGTTCTAAACCCTGGGATTTGCCTTGTTGAGATTGGCTTCTTTGATCTAAATAAGACCAAAGGAAAACCCATCTCTTGGTACCAGATTCAATTAACCCTTTCTCTTTGATTTTTGCCTATATGTAAGCCTTCGTCATTATTTATGAAAAACATTGAGTCCCATTTGAAATTGGCAGAACATGATTTCTCTGACGGACTTGTTTTGTTGTTGGTTTATGGGATTTGTAGAATAAGAACAGAAAACTGGGAGAAATAGGATTCACAGAAGGAGAGAACTAGGTAAGCGTCATGCACAAGCTACTAATGGATGTGCTGTGGGTTACTCTGTGTGTGTGTGTGTGTGTGTAGGAGGAGAGGTGAGAGTATCTTGGCTATTTGAAGCTGTAAAATCAATATTAGGAAAGATTACAGAAACACTGGCTGGTCATTATGTTGTGTTGTACCTGGAGAAAGCTGGATGTCTGTTGGATTCTCAGGAATTTATAATTTTTTCTTTGTATCAAGAGGAAATTGGGAATTTAAAAATTTAAATATCTGTAGCAATCTTCAGACTGTCTACCAACAATGCTGTTGGAATATCTATATATCAGCTATAGAGGAGTTTATTAATATAGAATCCTCTGAGGATTTACACATTTAACTTTGGGGCAGACCATATTTATGCCATATATGCACAATTCAGAATACCTGCAAAGATTTGAAGTACATGTTTAACCCTGTGCTGTCCAACGTGCTCCTGCTAGTCACATCTGGTTATTTAGCATTTGAAATATGGCTAGTCCAAATTGAGATGTGCTATAAGTATAACATATATTCAAGATTTCAATGCTTTAATATAAGAAAAATGTAAAATGGCTCGCTAGTAATTTTATGTTGATTATTATTAAAATGATAATGTCTTGGATCTATCAGGTTAATGAAATGTGTTATTAAATTAATTTCATCTGTTTATTTTTACTCTTTTAATATGGCTACTAGAAAATTTGAACTTACAAAAGTGGCTCTAGTTTCTGGCTTGCTTTATAGTCCAATATATGTCCAATATTGCTTTATTGGACAGCACTGGCCGGAGAACAATATCTGATTAGGTACTTCTCTGTTCTGGGCAACCCCTAAATCCAGAGAGAATGGAGCATGGTCTGCCAGTTTGAAGCTTCATGTCATGATTGGACTTTGCCTGTTCACATATATGATTTTCCTTTGATCTTTATAACATCCCTTCTTACATAATATGTTCGGCCTCATTTTTCAGATACCGAAAGGGAGACATTATGTTTTGAAATTATCCTGTGTTTCTCACCTCAATAGAATGTAAAAGAATTATTGCTGAGTTAGACAATAAAGCACTCATTGATACTGTTTGTCCAGTCAAATAAAACACAATCTTCTGAATTCAGATGGGCTGGGCAACCCAACAAAGGAAGTGTGATTCCTGTACTGTCCCTACTCTGATGCTGCCTCTCAATTTGTACCAATTTTCCTTTTGCAACTTGATGCAGTCCTGAAGTTGAAGTATTGTGAAATAGTTTCTCTTGACTCAGTGTTCTGGGGTTTTCAGTTGAAAATGGACCCTTTGAAACTGAAACAGTTATATGAAAAGAAGAGAAAATAGTTCAAAATGACACACACACAAAAAATTGGCCTATTATCTCCAAAAATAATTTCAAGAAAGATGTTACTGTCTACTTTCTTTCATCTTTCAGTACCCTGGGTCCCCTCGAGTACATTTGACAAAGTAATTCATAGAGGAATGTTTATCTTTTCCCTTTCCTGGATCCCCAAACAGAAATAACTGAAAATCTGGACATTCCAGACAGAAGCGTGAGGCTGCAGAGATGTCTTGTCATCAAGAAAACTTGGGGGTGTTCATGTAATTGCTTGTGCTGGTTTGAATCTGTTGGGTACCCCAGAGAAGCCATGTTCTTTTAGTCCAATCCTGTGCAGGCGGACCAATTGTAGGGCGGGATCTTTTGGTTGGGTTGCTTCCGTGGAGATGCGATGCAGCCCATTGAAGGTGGGTCTTACCTTTGTGCTGGGAGAGGCTCTGGAGAGAGCTAGCACAGTAAGATGAGTGTTTTAGTACAGGTCACTGCCACATTTCATGTGATGAAATCGCACCTCCCCCCGGGGGACCCCACAGTGACCTGCAGCCTCCGTAGGGGGCGGGGGCTGCTCTCCTGCGAGTATGGGGTCACGGAGGGAGTGTGCAGACGCTTATATCCCGGCCGGACTAATAGCCTTCCTGCACAGGCCACGGGACTGTTAGGGTCTGCAGGGGTGGGTGGTGATCCCCGGTCGGCCGCTCCCTCTCTGTGGGGAGGGGTCGCCCGCTTGTTTGACTGCTGTGCGGTGGATGGTGAGGCTGGGCGCCGTGCTGCCAGGGTCAGCAGGCGGGCTCCGGAGGCAGGGGAATCTGCAGGTTGAAAGGAGCGCTGCAGTCAGAAGGAGATGTGCAGACTACACCTGGGGTTCAGCAACAGGCCCTCCGGAGCAATAAGATGAAATAAATGGTGAAATGGAAGTGCTGCCCTGTCAGCTTTTATAACGAGGAGGATGAGAACAGGACCCTGCCACAGGTTAGAACTAGATGGATTGAAATCAGAAAACCTGAAATCCCTGAGAGGACAAGAAATAACTGCTACAATTGAAAACTAGCAAAAGTACAAATTGTCAGACTGGCACAACGTCCTTTTTACAGCCCTATTTGGCCAGTAAATAAAACTAGAGTTATGGGGGAATCCTCTGCTGGGGAATTAATTAAATTGAGAAAATCTCTCCTTCTAATAAGGAACAGGAAAATGCTTAAACCTGTGTCTGCCTAAAATGTTTCACATGTGCTGAGGAAGCTGACTTACGATTGCAAGAGAAGACAGGTGGTCAAAGAGAAGCAGTCTGTGGTAGTTAGATTCATTTGTCAACTTGGCCAGGTGAAGGCACCTAGTTCTTTTGCTGTGGACATGAGCCAATGGTACGGGAACCTCATCTGTTGCTGATTACATCTGCAGTCCGCTAGGAGGCGTGCCTGCTGCAATGAATGATCTTTGATTTAATTGGCTGGTGCTTAAATGAG
Source organism: Tamandua tetradactyla (assembly GCF_023851605.1). Lineage (NCBI taxonomy): Eukaryota > Metazoa > Chordata > Mammalia > Pilosa > Myrmecophagidae > Tamandua > Tamandua tetradactyla. The sequence continues at coordinate 193,631,974 of NC_135331.1, forward strand.
AGACTCAAGGTAGGGCAGCCCCAGCAGCTCAGCATACCTCATCTCAGCACTTGCAGCTCAGCCCAGGCATTTGGAGGTGCAGAAAGGAATCACCCTGGGGAAAGTTGTTGGAACTCAGGGGCCTGGAGAGAAGGCCAGCAGAGACCATCCTGTGCCTTCCCACGTAAGAAAGAACCTCAGTGGAAAGTTAGCTGCCTTTCCTCTGAAGAACTAACAAAATAAACACCCTTTTATTAAAAGCCAATCCATCTCTGGTATGTTCCATTCCGGCAGCTAGCAAACTAGAACACAGTCACAGGGTGACAAATGGTAACAGATTAGGAATCCCACTAGAAACTTCGGATTTGAGAACTATTCTACAGGGATGTGAAACTTGTCCCTGGCCTCACCCTCATTCTGTGCCCTGAAATAATGGATATGTACATAAAGCTGATATGCCCCTACAAGATTTAACAAAACTGTGAAGATAAAATACATTCATGTGTCATTAATTCTTTTTTTAAAACATATTTTTATTGACAAAACAACATGCAAACACAAACATTCTTAACATACAAACATTCCATACGTGGTACACAATCAATGGCTCACAATATCATCACATAGTTGTATGTTCATCACACTGACCATTTTTTGAACATTTACAACACTCCAGAAAAAGAATAAAAATAAAAAATTCATATATACTAGACCCCTTACCCCTCCCTCTCACTCACTGCTAGTATTCCTATCTACCCAATATCTTTTAACCTTTGTTCCCCCATTATTTGTTTTTTTTTAATCCGTATTTTTCACTCATCTGCCCACACCCTAGATAAGGGGAACATCAGACACAAGGTTTTCACAATCACACAGTCATATTGTAAATGTTAAATCTTCATACAGCCATCTTCAAGAGTCAAGGCTGCTGGAGCATAGCTCTATAGTTTCAGGTACTTCCCTCTAGTCACTCAAATAAACCATAAACTGAAAAGGGATATCTATATAATGTGTAAGTATAACCTCCAGGATAACCTCTCAACTTTTTTTGAAATCTCTTAGTCACTGACGCTTTATTTTGTCTCATTTCTCTCTTTCCCCTTTTGGTCAAGGAGGTTTTCTCAATCCCTTGATCCCAGGTCCCAGCTCATCCTGGGAGTCCTGTCCCACGTTGCAAGGGAGATTTACACCCCTGGGAGTCATGCCACACATAGAGGGGAGAGGGCAGTGAGTTCACTTGCTGTGTCAGCTTAGACAGAGAGGCCACATCTGAGCAACAAAAGAGGTTCTCTGGGGGTGACGCTTAGGCCTAATTTTAAATAGGCTTAGCCTATCCTCTGCAGAAACAAGTTTCATGGGGACGATCCCCAAGATCATGGACTTGGCCTATTGATTTGGTTGTCCCCACTGCTTGCAAGAGTATCAGAAATTCTCCAAATAGGGAAGCTGAATCTTTCCCTTTTTCTCCCCATTCCCCTAAGGGAACCATGCAAATACTTCTTCATTCACTGTCCAAATCATTCTGGGATTTATTGAAGCATCACACTAACCTGGACAAACCAACAAAGTCTCAGGCCCTATTCAAGATTCCCCTGTACTTATCATGTTCAGCTAAATTGACCATACAAGTCAAATTAGGAAATGAGCTACCCAAAATATAAATTTTGCACCAAACAAACATCTCTCCCTTTAGTTTCGCACAGAAATTGAAGTGTTAAGATATGGACAATATCATCCTTTACCCAGTCTTCTGATACACCTTAGTCCTGTCCAGATCACCTTCATTCATAGCTCACTTTATGTCTGATCACTTTTTCAACTTTTTAAACCATTGTGCCATTAATTCTTACTAATAATTGGATATTACTTTTCAAAAATGCATTGAGTAAAGTATTTTAAGTATTTAGCATTATTCTGACAAGTTTGATTTTGATGGTAATTGTATATTGTGAAATGTTTGCTTAAAGATAGTTTCCAAAATTATTTTTGGTAACTTAAGTATAAAAGATACAAAGGATGTATTTTTATTAAGAGGAAAATGAGAGCAATTTTGTCCTAAATAATTAGTTGTTACTAAATAAGGAAGAAGAAAATGTAGGACAAAACCTGAATAGGTATAGTAAGTTGCAGAAGGATCGTGGAAAAGGAAATTTATTCCTTATGATCAAAGTTAAAAAACATTTGATAAGTTAACCTATAAAAAATTTTAAAGCCTTTTATCAAATAATGTATTAATGCAAACAACAATTTAGGTTTCTCTCTCTATTAAAGTACAAGGTTTCCTTGAGTTATTGGTCTGTTTTTAGGAAGAGGTTATAAAAGTTTTTCCTGAATAATCAGTGTAAAAGGCAGAAAGTCTGTGTTTTATCTCAATAACTTCTTATAATTTTTGTTGACGGTATCATTCCTTGGTTATTTAAGAATATCAAATCTTCTCACTTTTTTTTAAAAGTATTTAAACCACTTTTATTTTTTTACATAGGTGGGCACTAGGAATCAAACCTGGATCTCTGGTATGGCAGGCAAGAAGTCTGCCTGCTGAGCCACTGTGGCCCAAGTCTTCTCACTTTTAAAAGAGCTGAGTCTTTTTCTTAACTTTGGTTAAGTAAGAAACCAAATATTGGTTCAAATCTGACAACTTTTGAACTTTTTGTATTTTCAAGGTCAAGCCCTATAGGATATTTTTTTTATTCCAGTTGCAAAGGATTCATTTTTTTACCTTGTGAAAAATGAAGTGCTGAAAATAGTTAAGTTCATTAAATATAATAAGTTGCAAAAGAAGTGTTTAGGCAATGTTATAAAAATTAAAAGAAATTTTCTAACCTTCTGATAGTTACTGATCTTCAAAATGTTAAACTACAATACAGTGCTGCTAATTATGGTTTTATTTATTTTAAAGACATTATATGGCACAGAAACAGCCAAACTTCCTGGTCAGTTACATTGTTTTACTCTGATGCTTCTTCAATCAGAGAAAAACCAAACATAAAAGCAGTTAAATGAATGGGAGAACAAAAGAACAACAGAAATAATCAATAAAATCAAAAGTTGGTTCTTTGAGAAAATCAATAAAATCATGGATCGCTGACAAAGAAAAAAGGAGAGAGGATGCAAATAAACAAAGTCAGAAATGAGAAAGGGAGTCATTACTACAGACACTGTAATAATTTAAAAAGTTTAATTGAAAATTTTAAAAGATCATAAGAGGATATATGAACAACTATATGCCAACGAAGTAGACAACTTAGATGAAATGGACAAATTCTTGGAAACATGCAAAAAAGGAACACTGACTCAATAAGAAATCATCTCAACAAATTAATCACATGAAAAGAGGTTCAATCAGCCATCAAAAATCTCCTTACAAAGAAAAGCCCAGGGGGGCCAAGATGGCAGCTTAGTAATGTGCGCGTTTTAGTTCATCCTCCAGAACAACTACTAAATAACCAGAAACAGTACAGAACAGTTCCCAGAGCCACAATAGTGACCAGACACACAGCGTACCCCAGTCTGGACCAGCTGGACCGGCTGCGAGTCTCCAGAACAGTGAATTCCCCAAGCCGCGGCAGCCAGTGCCCGGTGCCCCTCCCCCACAGGTGGCTTCCAAGAGGGAAAGGAAAGAGGCTCTAACAGTAGCAGGGACTGAGTCCAACCAAACACCAACTGTGGAATTAATAAACAAATTTTGACTACTAAAAATAGGCCCCCAGCTCAGGCGAAACTGGTCAAGGCGGAGGTCGCCTATTGGGCTAACCGAAAAAGAAGAAAGGGTTCGAAACAGTGGCTTTTGTGGCTGTTTCTATGGAGGCTTGGCTGCCTTTGGATTCAGCGGCGGGACTACACAGGCTGCAACTGCCCCAGGCATATGCAGAAACAGGCTGCCTTCAGGGCTGTCTCCCACCTGAGCCTTCCCCAGGGGAGGGGTGAAACGCAACTCAGGTGGAATCCCTCTCTCAAGGAATTCAGACCCCAGGGTTTGGCAATTTGAAGCCATTAAAACCAGCCTACAACCTCTCCTCTGTCTCCACCATGCCCCCAGCAGGGAGAGTCTTCCAAAGTTAAAGGAACCACAACATCTTTTGCTGGTGGGACCCGCAGACAGACAAGCACCATATACTGGGCAGGATAAGAAAAAAAGAGCCCAGAGACTTCGCAGGAAAGTCTTTCAACCTGCTAGGTCTCACCCTCAGGGAAAACTGATGCAGGTGACTCCTTCCCCCCAATAGGAGGCCAGTTTAGTCTGGGAAAACCCGGCTGGAGTCTGTAATACCTATGTAGACCCTCCTAAGGGTGGGGAGGGAAAAGGCACCTCACAAGCAGGACCAGAAACAAGAAAACAAGAACTGAAAAATTACCCTCTGTTAAACAAAACTTAAGCTAGAGGCCCAGAAAAAGCTGAACTGAAGGTCAAAGGACAGATAGACAACAAACTCATCTAGTAAGAAAACCCTAGGTATGCCATGTCCTGTTTTTCCTCCCCAGTTTGACATGGTTCCCTGGAAGGAAGGGCGGTGGCAAGGCCTTCAACGCCCCAAAAGAGGACGAGGCATAAAATGGTGTAATAGAAAAATAGTGGGATTAACGACACAAATTGTGTGTTTCTTGTTGCTGGTTGTGCTCCAAGCATTATATCAAAATGAATCAGAAAGCAAAAATTTTGTATTAAGAACTGGAAAAAATGATACAATTTTACAAATTGCAAAACTTTGTTAATGACTGTTTGGGAAAAAATTAGGTTGGGATACCCCCATTAAGCAAGTCATGCTGCAGATGCAGCAGGCAGAAGTCCTTTTAGAACAAGTCACAGAAAAGTACCCCATAGAGAGTAAACAATTACAATTAAAAAACCCTGCATTGAGCCATCCTAGAAATTTACTTCCCACTGTGCAAGGACCACCTAATGTAAAATATAAAATTGAAGACAGATGGTGGGAACCCCCTATAGGAGCTAATGTCAATGGGAAAAGATTCCCTGACCCTCCATTACCATACACAGGAGTTTACAATGAAGATGGCCACAGAATTGTAAATGTCAACGGTAGGCACGTTAAATTTAACTCTTTATCATTTATAAAAAAACTTAGAAGAGCAAGCCCCCCTTGGTGTCTTTTTGGGGCCTAAAACGAAACGAGATCCTTTACAACAGTTAGTGAAATCACAGTTAAGATGGAGTTTAACATGCTGCCCCTGGTTCAGGGAACCTGTCCAAAAACTTCAAGAGGAAATAAAAGAATTAGAAAAACTGATACCTATCACCACCCAATCTTCCCCACCACGGCGCCAGTCCATTGCTTATGAAACAATAAAAAATCTAAGTAGACAATGTAACCTTTTAATCAAAACAAGCTAACCTTTAACCAGATTAAAATAGGTCTTGACATATTGCCTCACCTGTAGAATAATAGGAACAGAAAGTCTAAATTCAGAAAACTGCAAACACAATGTCTGCAGTTTAAGCCAATCTCTTGCTGCTATTGAAATCTTGTGTAAATGTTCCTAAGAAAATCAGAACGTGTACTTTCACTTTCCTTCCCTGAACCTGTAACTTTACCTAAAATGTAAGCCATGACATAACCATGATCCTGTGATACCTGTTTTTTTGCCAAGAATAAGGGTATAAAATCAGTTAAGCAAAAATAAATCTAAGCGACTCTTCTCAGAGCACTCTAAGCTGTCTCCTGGTGTTCTTCTCGTGCCAACGACCCTCCACACCTTCAAGCCCGTTCCCTTTGCTGCGGCTGGACCGCGGCATAGGTAAGATCAGTGAAAGCAATCTCCAGAATAAACTAATTAAGGTAATTAAATATCTAGACGCCAGGAAAAAATAACAAATCACACCAGGAAAATTGAAGATATGGCCCAGTCAAAGGAAGAAACCAATAGTTCAAATGAGATACATGAGCTGAAACAACTAATTCAGAATATACGAACAGAAATGGAAAACCTCATCAAAAACCAATCAATGAATTGAGGGAGGACATGAAGAAGGCAAGGAATGAACAAAAAGAAGAAATGGAAAGTCTGAAAAAACAAATCACAGAACTTATGGGAATGAAAGATACAGCAGAAGAGAAGAAAAAAAAACAATGGAAACCTACAATGGTAGATTTCAAGAGACAGAGGTTAGGATTAGTAAACTGGAGGCTGGAACATCTGAAATCCAAAAAGAAACAGAAACTATAGGGAAAAGAATGGAAAAATATGAGCAGGGACACAGGGAATTGAATGATAATATGAAGCGCACAAATATACATGTTGTGGGTGTCCCGGAAGGAGAAGAGAAGGGAAAAGGAGGAGAAAAACTAATGGAAGAAATTATCACTGAAAATTTCCCAACTCTTATGAAAGACCTAAAATTACAGATCCAAGAAGTGCAGTGCACCCCAAAGAGAATAGATCCAAATAGAAGTTCTCCAAGACACTTACTAGTCAGAATGTCAGAGGTCAAAGAGAAAGAGAGGATCTTGAAAGCAGCAAGAGAAAAGCAACCCATCACATACAAGGGGAACCCAATAAGACTATGTGTAGATTTCTCAGCAGAAACCATGGAGGCGAGAAGACAGTGGGATGATATATTTAAATTACTAAAAGAGGAAAACTGCCAACCAAGAATTCTATATCCAGCAAAATTGTCCTTCAAAAATGAGGGAGAAATTAAAACATTTTCAGACAAAAAGTTACTGAGAGAATTGGTGACCAAGAGACCAGCTCTGCAAGAAATACTAAAGGGAGCACTAGAGACAGATAGGAAAAGACAGAAGAGAGAGGTGTGGAGAAGAATGTAGAAAGAAGGAAAATCAGATATGATATATAAAATACAAGAGGCAAAATGGTAGAGGAAAGTATTACCCAAACAGTAATGACACTAAATGTTAATGGACTGAACTCCCCAATCAAAAGACATAGACTGGCAGAATGGATTAAAAAACAGGATCCTTCTATATGCTGTCTACAGGAAACACATCTTAGACCCAAAGATAAACATAGGTTGAAAGTGAAAGGTTGGGAAAAGATATTTCATGCAAATAACAACCAGAAAAGAGCAGGAGTAGCTATACTAATATCCAACAAATTAGACTTCAAATGTAAAACAGTTAAAAGAGACAAAGAAGGATACTATCTACTAATAAAAGGAACAATTCAACAAGAAGACATAACAATCATAAATATTTATGCACCGAACCAGAATGCCCCAAAATACGTGAGGCAAACACTGCAAATCCTGAAAAGGGAAATAGACACATATACCATAATAGTTGGAGACTTCAATTCCCCACTCTCATCAATGGACAGAACATCTAGACAGAGGATCAATAAAGAAACAGAGAATTTGAATATTACAATAAATGAGCTAGACTTAACAGACATTACACCCCACAACAGCAGGATGCACCTTTTTCTCAAGAGCTCATGGATCATTCTCAAAGACAGACCATATGCTGGGTCACAAAGTAAGTCTCAACAAATTTAAAAAGATTGAAATCATACACAACACTTTCTCAGATCATAAAGGAATGAAGTTGGAAATCAATAATAGGCAGAGTGCCAGAAAATTCACAAATACGTAGAGGCTCAACAACACACTCTTAAACAACCAGTGGGTCAAGGAAGAAATTACAAGAGAAATCAATAAATATCTCAAGGTGAATGAAAATGAAAACACAACATATCAAAACTTATGGGATGCAACAAAGGCAGTGCTAAGAGGGAAATTTATTGCCCTAAATGCCTGTATCGAAAAAGAAGAAAGGGCAAAAATTCGGGAATTAACTGTCCACTTGGAAGAACTGGAGAAAGAACAACAAACTAACCCCAAAGCAAGCAAAAGGAAAGAAATAACAAAGATTAGAGCAGAAATAAATGAAATTGAGAACATGAAAATAATAGAGAAAATCAATAAGACCAGAAGTTCGTTCTATGAGATAATCAAGATTGATGGGCCCTTAGCAAGATTGACAAGAAGAAGAAGAGAGAGGATGCAAATAAATAAGATCAGAAATGGAAGAGGAGACATAACCACTGACCTCACAGAAATAAAGGAGGTAATAACAGGATACTATGAACAACTTTATGCTAATAAATACAACAATGTAGATGAAATGGACAAGTTCCTAGAAAGGCGTGAACAACCAACTCTGACTCAAGAAAAGCCCAAGGCTATATGGCTTCACAGGGGAATTTTATCAAACATTGCAAAAAGAACTAACACCAATCCTGCTCAAACTTTTCCAAAAACTTAAGGGAAAAAGGACACTACCTAACTCATTTTATGAAGCTAACATCACTTGAATACCAAAACCAGGTAATGATGCTATGAGAAAGGAAAACTACCGTCCAATATCCCTAATGAAAACAGATGCAAAAATTCTCAACAAAATACTATCAAATTAAATCCAAAAAATGCATTAAAAGAGTTATTACACCATGACCAAGTGGTGTTTATACCAGGAATGTAATGATGGTTCAACACTAAAAAATTGATTAATGTAATACAGCACATTAACAAATAAAAAGGGAAATATCACATGATCATCTTGATTGATGCTGAAAAAGCACTTGACAAAATTCACCATCCTTTTCTGATAAAAGCACTTCAAAAGGTAGGAAACAGAGGTCACTTATTCAATATGATAAAGGGCATTAAGACAAACCCATAGCCAGCAACATACTCAACGGTGAGAAACTGAAAACTTTCTCCCTAAGATTGGGAATGAGACAAGGATGCCCTCTTTCATTATAATTACTCAACATTGTACTAGAAGTTCTAGCTAGAGCAATCAGGCAGGAAAAAGAATAAATGGAATCCAAATTGGAAACGAAGAGTAAAACTTTCTGTTTGCAGATGACATGATACTATATTGGAAAATCCTGAGAAATCTATAACAAAGTTACTTGAGCTAATAAACAAATTCAGCAAGGTGGCCGGATATGAAATTAATGTGCAAAAATCAGTAATGTTTCTATATACAAGCAATGACCTAACTGAGGAGTCCATTAAGGAAAAAACTCTATTCTAAATAGCAACTAAAAGAATCAAGTATTTAGGAATGAACTTAACTAGTTTGTATACAGAAAAGAATATAACTTTGCTAAAAGAAATCAAAGAAGATATAAATATGTGGAAAGACATTCCCTGCTCATGGATAGGAAGGTTAAATATAGATAAGATGTCAATTCTACCCAAATTTATCTACAGATTCAACATAGCACCAGTCAAAATTTCAACAATCTACTTTGAAGACTTGGAAAACTAGTTAACAAATTAATCTGGAAGGGAAAGAGACAACAAATAGCTAAAAGCACCTCCCAAAAGAAGAATGAAGTGGGAGGATTAAAACTTCCAGATTTTAAAACTTATTATAAAGCCATAGTGGTCAAAACAACATGGCAGTGGAACAAAGATTTAAGTACTGACCAATGGAATTGAATCAAGTATGCAGAAATAAACCACCAAATCTATGGTTAACTGATCATCAAGTAGGCCCCCAAATCCACTGAACTGGAACAAAATAGTCTTTTCAATTAATGGACATGGGAGAACTAAATATCAAAAGCCAAAAGAATGAAAGAGGACCCTTATCTTATACCCTACACAAAAGTTAACTAAAAGTGGATCAAACACCTAAATATAAGAACCAGCACCATAAAGTGGCTAGAAGAAAATGTAGCAAAACATCTTCAAGATTTAGTAATAGGAGGCAGCTTCCTAAACTTTACACCCAAAGCACAAGGAAAAAAGAAGAAATAGATAAATAGGAACCCCTCAAAACCAAATGTTTTTGCATCTCAAAAGACTGTCAAAAAGGTGAAGAGGCAACCAATTCAATTGGGGAAAATATTTAGAAATCATACTTTGGATAAAGGTTTTACATTCTGCGTGCATAAGGAAATCATACATCTCAACAACAAAAGCACTAACAACCCAGTTATAAAATGGGCTAAAAATATGAATAGGCATTTTTCTGAAGATCAAATACAGATGGCTCATTTTCATTAGCTATAAGGGAAATGCAGATCAAGACTACAATGAGATACCATCTCACACCTATAAGAATGGCTGCTATTAAACAGGAAACTACAAATTTTGGAGAGAATGTGAAGAAATTGGAACATTTATGCCCTGCTGGTGGGAATATATAATGGTACAGTCACGGTGGAAGACAGTTTGGCAATTCCTTAGGAAACTAAATATTGAGTTGCCCTAAGACATAGCAATAGCACTACTCAGTATACACCCAGAGGAGCTGAAAGCAGTGACATAAACAGACACTTGTACACCGATGTTCATAGGAGAACTATTCGCAATCACCTAAAGATGGAAACAATCCAAATGCCCATCAACAGAAGGTGGATTAACAAAATGTGGTACATATTTATGATGGAATATTATGCAGCATAAGATGAAATGATGTCCTGAAGCACATGACAAGATGAATGAGCCTTGAGGACATAATGCTGAGTGAAGTTAGCCAGACACAATAGGACAGATACTGTATGATTCCACTTATATGACCTTAGTAAAGGTAAAACCAGAGGCTTTTAATACAGAATATAGGGGACCTAGAGATGCATAGAAGCTGCAGATGGGTGAATGGTTAGCTAATGAGGGAATGGTTAGCTTAAATCTAAGGGAATAGATAGAAGTGAAGGCAGTTAACTAGTGGGTCTATAAGTAATATGACCATACTGAAGGTAAACATGATTGGAGAAAGAAGTCATATAGACCCATGTGTTCCCCTTATTAAACACTACAAATATAAATGAGTTCTGGCACGAACTACTGCAAAGGTATGAATCTTATAGAAATTGTATAAGTTTGGGGTATAGGGAGAAAACTGCTGTTGCATGCTATGGGCTATGTTTAACAGGAAAGCATCAACAGTACCACAGCAACAGAAATGCCAGGGGTAAATAATGGGGGACGGACAAGATTTAAGGGGAGGTTTGGATTTTCTATTTGGTGAGGGTCTGTTTATTGGCTATATTTCTCTTGGGAACAGTGAAATTATCTAAAATTGACAGTGTTGATGGACTGTGGACTTTGGACATTATACATGATGCCTAATGAATACAGATGGCTGAAGGATACATGACTGAGAAGTAGATTGGCAAATGACAGTGTATACATATGTTCAAATATTGCACTGTTATTAAAAGGAATGAAGTTGTGAGGCATACAAAATTGTGAATGAACCTATGGGATATTTGGTGATGCAAAATAAGGCAGAAACAAAACAGCAAATATTGTATGGTCTCATGTAGAAAATATTTATAAGAAAACAGGAGCCTAGTTTAGAAGCTTTTATAGCAGTTACATTTAGTCCAGATTGGTAATTGTTTTTCTAAATTTTGAGAGGCTGATTTATATATGTATAATCTGGTATTTAGAGATAAGAATGAAAGCGATCAGGTTGGACTTGTAATTCAACATACAGGGTTTAGGAGGATAATGACTGAACTTTAGAACCACATGTACTTTATGAGATAAAAGGAAGACAGGTTTATTTTGTCCAGAACCTAAATTTTCTGTAGCACATAATATAACTCAATCTGTCTAGATAGGTCATTTAAACAACCCAAACACAGGAAGCCCAGAATAAGAATGAGGGCCTTTGATCATGGATGGCCTAATGTAATGCCTTGATACATCCTGGAGTATATTAAGTAGGTAATAAAAAATATTGGCAAGGTCCCTTGAGAAAAAATATGGAAACTTTACCACCAAAAAACTCCCTGATGCTGTGTCAAATGTTAGGGACACTCAAATCAATAGGTCAAGCCCTTCATCCTGAGGCTTGCTGTTGTGAGGCTTATATACATAGTGGAGGAGCTCAGCCTACCTATTAGGTCACTTCTGGAGGACCTCTGTTGTTGCTCAGATGTGGCCTCATTCTCTCTAAGCCCAACTCTGCAAGTGAAATCATTGCCCTGCTCCCTACATAGGACATGACATCCAGGGGTGAAAGTATCCCTGGTGACGTGGGAGATGACTCCCAAGGATGAGTCTGGCCCTGGCACCATGGGATCAACGATGCCATCCTGACCAAAAGGAGGAAAAGAAGTGTAACAAATAAGATATCAGTGGCTGAGAGAGAGTTTAAATAGAGTCAAGAGGCTACTCTAAAGGTCACTCTTTCTTTTTTAAATTCAACACGACAACATACAAACACAAACATTCTTACCATATGATCATTCCATTCTTGATATATAATCAATAACACAATATCATCACATAGTTGTATGTTCATCATCGTGATCATTTCTTAGAACATTTTCATCAATTCAGAAAAAGAAGTAAAAAGAAAACACAAAAAATTCATACATATCATACCCCTTATCCTGCCCTTTCATTGATCACTAGCATTTCAATCTACTAAATTTATTTTAACATTTGTTCCCCCTATTATTTATTTATTTTTAATCCAGCTCTACATTTTCAGGCAGTTCCCTCCAGGATATCCATTACACCTTAACTAAAAAGGTGATATCCATATAATGCATAAGAATAACCTCCAGGATAATCTCTCAACTCTGCTTGGAATCTCTCAGGCGTTGACACCTTATTTTGTCTCATTTGGTCAACAGGGTTTTCTCAATCCCTTGACGCTGAGTCCCAGCTCATTTCTAGAAGTCACTCTTATGCAAGCTTCAGTTAGACATTGCTACCTATCATAGCTTGCCAAACTCCAATCAAAACCATTCCTGCCAATCCTAAAGAACACCTAGGGCATTATATAAAATTCTACAAAGGTTCCATACACTAGGGTAACTTTCCAGAAAACTGCAACTTCCAGATGGGTCCCTGGACCAGATAAGTCCTGAAATGCAGAGGGCCCAGCCTCTCCAGAACATCAACTAGTTCCATCTCCCTATCCTGAATTAATGACAGTCCCTTCCAACACGAAAAATTTAGAATCGGCATGGCCCAAATACCTCTAAGGACTGAGAGAAAGATCAATGGTGATTATGGAATTACACAGAGAAGTTCAGGTTTAATGATGAGTATGATTGCTGAATCATTATACTGATGTTTCTTTTAGTCTCCAGTACCTTAGAGCAGCTAGAAGTAAAAACCTAAACACGTAGAACTGTAACCAATACCAAACCCTGAAATCTGTTCTACAACTAATTGTTGCAATGTCCTTTAAAATTTATTGCATTTTTATTTTTGTATATGTTATTTTTCACAAAAAAATTTTTAAAAAAGCAAAATAGGTATGGAGACAGAAAGTAGATTCGAGGGTGTTAGATTCTGAAAGGAGGGGGAATAGACAGTTATTGCTTGGTGGATATGAAGTCTGTTGGGTTTAATGAAAGTACTGGATGGTGGTGATAGTGACACAATATTGTGAATGTAATTAAGGACAGTGAATTGTACACTTAAAAATGTTTAAAATGGCACATTTATGTTATCACGATAAAATTAGGGAGAATAAATATTTAAGAACAAAACACTGAAGTAGAGTGAGGAAATGTAGAAGACAAGAAATGTAAATCTGCTATTCACCAGGACTCCTACAGTTTTACTTCAGTTAGGGGTTCTGATGTGAGGGAGAGTGAGGAGCTGGAGGGTACATTCTATCAGATATGGTGCGGGAGCTTCTGTGAAAGTCTATTTAACATGGACCAAGCATAGCTGTGCTCCAGAAGTCCAGGATGGACCCTTGAAATCCTCTTGGTGGAAGGTTCACTCATCTCAGCTGCTCCAGCGAAGGTGAGAGCGGGTTCCTTCTAGTTTTCCAAATTGGGTTCTAAACATTCTAGAGGTGAAGGCTTAGGAAGTGCTATTGCAAGCTTGTCCAGTGTCCACTCACTCACCTAGAAACATTTTGGACTGAATGCCCAGCTCCTTTACTGCATGGATTCAACTGTTGGTGGTGGAAGCAGCTGTGGGGACATTTGGGGATGAGGCACATGAGAAAACCAGAGGGAAGTTTTCCTGCCTCTCCACCTTGGAAGACCCAGTGCTTATAAAACTAAGGGAAAGAATATTGTTCAGAGAGCTACTGCCCCTTGCACCCTATTTCTGTTCTTCTTTTCCTGTCCTGCACTTCAGTGAACTCAGAGGGAATGGGTGACAGTGATCCTAAGCGTGTGTCTACTTCCTTTTCATCACTGCCCCCTTTGTTCCTTCTTTCCCTGCCGTGCCTTTGGTGATAATATTGACCATGGGAGGGAAATGATAGATTAGAAACAGTTCATTGGGTATAGGTGGGGCAAGATGGTGGCTTAGTGAGGTGTGGAATTCAGTTCATTCTCCAGAGCAGCTAGTAAATAACCAGGAGCAGTACAGAACAACTGCTTGGGCTACACCAGTGACCGGAGACACATTGTACACCAGTCTGGACAAGCTAGATAGGCTGAGATACCACACAGAACTGTAAGTTCTCCAAGCCACAGAGGCCAGTGCCCTTCCCCCATGGGCACAGCAGCTTGGTTCCCCAAGGGGAAAGGAAACAGACTTTATTAGCAGCAAGGGCTTAGTTCAACCAAGCTCCACCTGTGAAATGAATTTTAAAAATTTGAGTACAAATTTTTATAGGTCCCCAACACAGATAATTCTGAAATAAGCCTTAAAGATATGAGGAGTTTTTGTCCCAGCAGAGAGGGTATGGGACTGATCGAAAAAGAAAAAAAAAAACTGAGGCTTTTTGAGTTGGACAGCACAAGTACTGGAAAAGGACTGGACCCTAATAAAAAAGGGGGCACATAGAGCCTGGAGATACATAGAGCAATGTAAAACATAAGCCCTTGATTAAAAAATCTGAGGAGCAGGTGTCTTGCTCTGAAAAGGATTTTTTCCCCTGTTTTGTTTCTACTGCTAGACAGCTAGCTCATTAGAAAGAACTGGAACCACTCTCAGTAAATGGTGGAATTGAGCTCCTCTGAGAAACAAAGTAAGTTGTCAGGTGAAAGGAGCTAATTCCTTGAAGACCGTACTTTCCCCAAGAAAAAGGTGGGACCAAGCTCAAGTAGAATCCCTCCCCAAAGGAATTCAGGCCTCAGGGACTGGAAAACTGAAGCAATTAAGGCCAACCTACAACTTCTCCTCTGTCTCAATCATGCCCCAGGCAGGGAGTGTCTGTTGAAGTTAAAGGCATCACATCAGTTTGTACTGGTGGGAAGCTGCAGGCAGGCAAGCACCACATGCTGGGCAGGATAAGAAAAGCTTAGAGTCTGGAGGCTTCCTAGGAAAGCCTGGCTATCTGCTGGTCTCACCCTCAGGGAAAACTGATCCTGGTGACTCTTTCCTTCTGAGATGTGGGATAGTCCATTCAGGGAACTCTGATAGGGGTCTATAATATCTGAGGAGACCCTCCTCAAAAGAAAAAAGTCTACATATAAGCAGGGGGAAAAATAGAAAAACAAGAAGTGAAAAATTCTGATCAGTTAAGCAGAACCGATGCTAGAGGTCTAGAATAAGTTGAACTGAATGTCAAAAAACAACGAATAGAGAACAAAGCCATCCAGCAAGGAGAAAAGAGTGGAAACCATCTCCAGAGTAAACTAACTAGGGAAATCAAATACTTACACACCAGCAAAAAATAATGCATCATACTAGGAAAGTCTAAGGTATAGTACAGTCAAAGAAACAAGCCAACAATTCAAATGTGCTACAGAAGTTGAAGTGAGTAATTCAGGATGTTCAAACAGACATGGAAAATCTCATCAAAAATCAAATCAATGAGTTGAGGGAGGATATAAAGAAGGCATTGAGTGAACAAAAACAATAAATCGGAAGTTTAAAAAAACAAATCATAGAACTTATGGGAATGAAAGGCACAGTAGAAGAGATTAAAAAAAAACAGTGGAAACCTACAATGACAGACCTGAAGAGGCAGAAAGAAACATTAGTGAACTAGAAGACTGAAATCTGAAATCCAACACACAGAAGAAAATATAAGGAAAAGAATGGGAAAATATGAGTAGGGTCTCAGGGAATTGAATGACAACATGAAGCACATGAATATATGTGTTGTGAGTGTCCCAGAAGAAGATATGGGAAAAGGAGGAGAAAGACTAATGGAAGAAATAGTCTCTGAAAATTTCCCTTCTCTTATGAAAGACAAAAAATTACAGATCCAAGAAGTGCAGCATATCCTAAACAGAAGAGATCCAAATAGACACATTGCAAGACACTTGCTAATTAGACTGTCAGATGTCAAAGAGAAAGAGAGAATTTTGAAAGCAGCAAGAGAAAAGCAATCCATCACATACAATGGAGACTAATAAGACTGTGTATGGATTTCTCAGTAGAAACCATGGAGGTGTGAAGGCTGTGGTATGATATATTTAAGATTCTAAAAGAGAAGAACTACCAACCAAGAATTCTATAGCCAGCAAAACTGTTCTTCAAAAATGAGGGAGAGGTTAAAACCTTTTTAGATAAACAATCACTGAGAGAATTTGTGAACAAGAGAGTGGCTCTGCAGGAAACACTAGAGGGAGCAGTACAGGCAGATTGGAAAAAGCAAGAAAGAAAGGTCTGGAGAAGAGTGTAAAAATGAAGAATATCAGTAAAGGTAAAAAGAGAAAAAAAATAGATATGACATATAAAATCCAAAAAACAAATTGGTGGAAGAAAGTACTACCTTTACGGTCAGGACACTAAATATTAATGGATTAAACTCCCCAATGAAAAGACATAGACTGGCAGAATGGATTAAAAAACAGGACCCATCTATATGCTGGGACTCATTTTAGGAGACTCATTTTAGACCAAAGGACAAAAATAGATTGAGAGTGAAAGGTTGGAAAGAGATATTTCATGCAAACAACAATCAGGAAAAGAGCAGGAGTAGCTATACTAATATCCAAGAAATTAGACTTCAAATGTAAAACAATTAAAAGAGGCAAAGAAGGACACTATGTATTAATAAAAGGAACAAATCAACAAAAAAACATAACAATCAGAAATATTTATGGACTGAGCCAGAGTGCTCCAAAATACATGAGACAAACACTGACAATGATGAAGGGAGAAATAGACACCTCTACCATAATAATTGGAGATTTCAATTCCCTGCTCTCAACATTGTATAGAACATCTAGACAGAGGATCAATAAAGAAATAAAGAATGTGAATAGTACAATAAATGAACTAGACTGAACAGACAGACATTTACAGAACATTGCACCCCACAACAGCAGGATACACATTTTTTCAAGTGCTCTTGGATCATTCTCAAGAATAGACCATATGCTGGGTCACAAAGCAAGCCTCAATAAATTAAAAAAGATTGAAATAATATAAAACACTTTCTTGAATCATAAATGAATGAAGTGGGAAATCAATAACAGGCAGAGGGCCAGAAAATTCACAAATAAAAAAAAAAGATGTAGACTAAATAACCCACTTTTAAACAACCAGTGGGTCAAGGAAGAGATTAAAAGAGAAATCAGTAAATATCTTGAGACAAATGAAAACAAAACATATCAAAATTTATGGGATGCAGCAAAGACAGTTTTAAGAGCAAAATTTATAGCCTTAAATGCTTATATTAAAAAAGAAAAGAGCAAAAAATCAAGGAATTAACTGTTCGCTGGGAGCAGTTAATTTCTCACTAGAGAAAGCACAGCAAACAAACCCCAAAATAAACAAAAGGAGAGAAATAATGAGGATTAGAGCAGAGAGAAACAAAATTGAGAACATGAAAACAGTCAAGAAAATCAACAAAACCAGAAGTTGGTTCTTGAGAAAATCAATAAAATTGAAGGACCCTTAGCAAGGTTGACAAAAAGAAAAAGAGGATGCAAATAAATAAAATCAGAAATGGAAGAGGAGACGTAACCACTGATCCCGCAGAAATAAAGAAGGTAATGAGAGAATACTACGAGCAACTACATGCTAATAAACTAGACAACATAGACAAAATAGACAACTTCCTAGAAAGGGATAAACAACCAACATTGACTCGAGAAGAAATAGACGACCACATCAAACCAATCACAAGAAAAGAAATTGAATGAGTCATCAAGAAGCTTACAAAAAAGAAAGGTCCAGGATCAGATGGCTTCACATGTGAATTCTACTGAGCATTCAAGAAAGAATTAGTACCAAACCTGCTAAAACAAGTGAAAAAAATTGAAGAGGAGGAAAAGCTACCTAACTCATTCTATGGAGCCAACATCTTCCTCATACCTAAGCCAGACAAAGATACTACAAGAAAAGAAAATTTACAGACAAATCTCTCTAATGAATATAGATGCATAAATCCTCAACAAAATTCTTGCAAACTGAATGCAGCAGCACATTAAAAGAATTATACACAATGATCAAGTAGGATTTATTCCAGGTGTGCAAGGATGGTTCAACATAAGAAAATCAATTAATGTAATACACGATATCAACAAATCAAAGCAGAAAAGCCACATAATTATCTCAATTGATGCAGAAAAGGCTTTTGACAAAATTCAACATCCTTTCCTGATGAAAACACTTCAGAGGATAGGAATAGAATAGAACTTCTTCAACATGATAAATGGAATATATGAAAAACCCATAGCTAACATCATCTTCATTGGGGAAAAACTGAAAGCTTTCCCCCTAAGATCAGGAGCAAGACATGGATGTCCACCGTCACCACTGTTATTCAACATTGTGCTGGAAGTTCTAACCAGAGCAATTAGACAAGAAAAAGAAGTAAAAAGCATCCAAATTGGAAAGGAAGAAGTAAAACCCTCACTGTTTGCAGATGATATGATACTATACATTAAAAATTCCAAAAATGAGTACAGCGCGATGGCAGAAAACAAGATCAACACTCCCAAATCAGTAGTATTTCTATACACTAGTAGTGAGCAATCTGAGGAGGAAATCAAGAAAAAAATTCCATTTACAATAGCAACCAAAAGAATAAAATATTTAGGAATAAATTTAACTGAGGATATTAAAGACTTATACACATAAAGCTAGAAGAAATTGCTGAAAGAAATCATAGAAGACCTAATAAATGGAAAGGCATACCGTTTTCAGGGATTGGAAGACTAAATATTATTAAGATGTCAATTGTACCCAAATTGACTTATAGATTCAATGCAATATCAATTAAAATAGCAAAAAACCCCCTCACTTTGCAGAAATAGAACACCAACAACCAAATTTACTTGGAAGGGTGGGTGCCTGAATAGCTAAAAAATATCTTGAGAAAGGAAACTGAAGTGGGAGGTCTCACACTACCTAACTTTAAAACATATTACAAAGCTTCAGTGGTCAAGAGAGCATGGAACTGGCATAAAGATATATATACTGACCAATGGAATAGAATAGAGTGTTCAGATACAAACCCTTTCATCTATAGACAATTGATCTTTGATAAGGCAGTCAAGCCAACTCATCTGAGACAGAGCAGCCTCTTCAACAAATGGTGCTTGGAGAACTGGATATCCACATGCAAAAGAATGAAAAAAGATACATATCTCATGCACTATACAAAAATTAACTAAAAATTGATCAAAGACCTAAACATTAGAGCTAAGATCACAAAACTGTTGGAAGAAAATGTAGGGAAATATCTTATAAAACCTGTAATAGGAGGTGGTTTTCTAGATCTTACAACCAAAGCATGAGCATTGAAGAAAGAAATTGATGAATGGGAACTCCTCAAGATTAAATACTTTTGTGCATCAAAGAACTTTGTCAAGAAAGTAAAAGGCAGCCTACACAATGATACACAATATTTGGGAATGACATGTCAGATAAGGGTTTAGTATCCAGAATATATAAAGAAATTTTTCAACCCAACCACAAAAAGACAAACAGCCCAATTAAAAAATGGACAAAAGACATGAACAGACATTTCTCAGAAGAGGTAATACAAATGGCTAAAAGGTACATGAAAAGATGCTCAACTTCACTGGTTATTGGAGAAATGCAAATCAAAACCACAATGAGATGTCATCTGACACCCACTAGAATGGCCATTATAAAAAAAACAAACAAACAGAAAACAACAGTGCTGGAGAGGGTGTAGAGAAAGAGGCACACGTATCCACTGTTGGTGGGAATGTCAAATGGTACAACCGCTCTGGAAGGCAGTTTGGCAGTTCCTAAGGAAGCTATGTATAGAATTGCCATATGGTACAGCAATCCCATTGCTAGGTATCTATTCAGAGGACCTGAGGGCAAGGACAGAAATGGACACTTGTATACCAATGTTTATAGCAGCATTATTTATGATTGCCAAGAGATGGAAACAGTCCAAATGTCCATGAAAGGATGAGTGGCTAAACAAACTGTGGTATATACATACAATGGAATATTACACAGCTGTAAGACATAGTCATGAAACATGTAACAATGTGGATGGACCTTGAGGACATTATGCTGAAATAAAAGGAAAAATACTGTATGATCTCACTAATATGAGCTAACATTAATGAGTGAGCTGGGAGAATTGAAGTTAAGAACACAAGTTATCAGGAGATAGAAATAGGGTAGAGATTGGGCAATTGGTGCTGAAGGAATACAGATTGTGCAAAAGGACTGATTGTAAAATTTCAGAAATGAATAGCACAATACTACCTGATAGTAGCATAGTAATATAAGAACATTGAATGAAGCTGAATATGAGTATGACTGAGGAAGAGGGCTGGGGGTACAAGTGAAGCCAGATGGAAAGATAGAAGATAAAGACTGACATGGTGTAATGTAGGAAAGCCTAGGGTGTACAATGATAGTGATTAAATATACAGATTCAAAAATGTTTTTGTATGAGGGAGAACAAATGAATGTCAGTGTTGCAGGGTTTTGAAAATAGATGGTATATGGAAAAAATGCAATCAGTGTAAGCTAGGATCTAGTATCATCAATAACATTGTAATATGCTTCCACTGAATGTAACAAAACTGAATGTCAACAGACAGGGGGATTGGGAAAAGGGTATGGGTTCTGTGTGGAGGAAAAGAAAAAGTCTTCAGATAGAGTATGGCATGTCTATACAATTAGGCTGGATTGTATGATGTGTGATTTTTTAATGAAACTGTTCAAAAGTGAACTGAGAGAAGTGTTAGAGAGACTAGAGAGAGAGATGTACTTATTCAATGAGGGTAAGGAAATGAGAGGTGCAGCCGCTTGGAGGACAGTGTGGTGGTTCCACAGGAGGCTAGGGGTGGGGCTGCCTGAGGACCTGCCACCCCACTGCTCATTATATACCTGGAGGGACTGAGTGCAGGGACAGGAATGGACATTTACACACTGGTGTTTATGGCGGTAGTGTTCATGATTCACAACGAAAGCAGAAGGCCTAAGGGTACAACGACTGAGGAATGGAAGGGAGAACAGTGGACTACTGAGCTGTTGCAAGAAGGAATGAAATTGTGAGACATGCAACTAGGTGAATGAACCCTAGGCACTGTGTTCTAGTCTGCCAAAGTTGCCAGAAAGCAACACACCAGAGATGGATTGACTTTTAATAAAAGGGGATTTATTTAGTTAAAAACACATAGTTCTTCAGAGGAAAGGCAGCTAACTTTCATCTGAGATTCTTTTACATGGGAAGGCACAGGGCTGGCCTTCTCTCCCAGCTTCTGGGTTTCAACAACTTTCCCCAGGGTGATTTCTTTCTGCATTTCCAAAGGTCTGGGCTGAGCTGCGAGTGATGAGATGAGGTATAATGAGCTGCTTCGGCTGTGCTGCATTGAGCGCTCTCATTTAAGCTTCCCATGAATTAAATTAAACATCACTTATTGAGGAAGGGATTCCCCTTAGAGACTGCAGATGCAATCAGCCATGGATGAGTTTCACAAGTTAATGATTCAAATCCACAACAACAGAACTAGGCACCCTCAACCTGGTCAAGTTGAAACCCGAATCTAACTACCATATGCTGTACATTGAATGAAATGTCATAAACAAAAAGGCAAATATTATCATGCCTCAATCATATGGACTATAATATAAAAATTCAGTGAACTAAATTTGAGAGCAAGGGTTATCTGATTGGGGCTTACTGTAAAGGGTTCTAGATTGTAAGCTCTTACAGCAGTCACATCTATTCAAGAGGTGTAACTGTTGATTCTAAATTCTGAGATGCTGAGCTATTTGTATATAACCTGGTAGTTTTCAGAAAATTCTGGTATTATGTGACACCTGAGATTCAGAGTTAGAGCGCCGAAACTAAGAACGTCAGCAATAACATACAGGAACTGTTTAAACAGTTACAAAAATGATCAGACATTGAGTAGAGACATGAATGAAGCTGACCTGGATAAGACTAAGGTATATCAGAATATAGGGTAAAAGATGATATCATCCAAGTTTTAAAACTTCAATTTTTGTGTGGGACTAAAGGGAGAGGTGCTTACTTGGTGCAAAATTTATATTTTGGGTCATGTATTTCCTAATTTAACTTGCATGATCAGTTTAGTTAACACCATAAGTACATGGAACCTTGAATAGGGCATGAGATTTTGTTAGTTTGTCCAGGTTAGTGTGATGCCCCAATACATCCCAGAGTGATTTGAACAGTGAATAAAGAAGTAATGGCAAAGGACCCTTGGGGGAATAGGGAAAAAGGGCGAAATATCCAACTTCCCCATCTGGAGAATTTTTGATATTCTCACAAGCAGCGGGGACAACCAAATCAATAGGCCAAGTCCCTGATCTTGGGGTTTGTCCCTGTGAAACGTATTCCTGTAGAAGATAGGCTAAGCTTATTTAAAGTTAGGCCTAAAAGTCACCCCCAGGGAACCTCTTTTATTGCTCAGATGTCGCCTCTCTCTCCAGCCAACACAGCAGATGAGCTCACTGCGCTCCCTCTCTATGTGGGACATGATTCCCAGGGGTGTGAGTCTCCCTGGCAATGTGGGACTGAAATCCCAGAATGAGATGGGACCTGGCATCAAGGGATTGAGAAAAGCTTCTTGACCAAAAGGGGGAAGAGAGAAATGAGACAAAATAAAGTGTCAATGACTGAGAGATTTCAGAGTTGAGAGATTACAATGGAGGTTATTCTTATGCATTGTATAGATATTCCCTTTTTAGGTTATGGTGTATTGGAGAGGCTGGAGGGAAGTACCTGAAACTGTAGAGCTGTGTTCCAGTAGCCTGGTTTCTTGAAGGTAAGTGTATAATGATATAGCTTTTATGGTATGACTGTGTGATTGTGAAAACCTTGTGTCTGATGCTCCTTTTATCTAGGGTATGAACAGATGAGTGAAAAATATGGAGAAAATATTATAGGGGAAGCAGAGGTTAAAATAAATTAGGTAGATAGGAATGCTAGTGGTCAATAAGAGGGAGGAGTGAGGGGTATGGTATGTATTAGTTTTCTTTTCTTTCATTTTTATTTCTTTTTCTGGAGTGATGATGCAAATGTTTAAAGAAAAAAGATCACAGTGATGAATACAGAAATCTGTGATGATGTTGTGAGACATTGATTGTATACCAAATAGGGAATGTTTGTATGTTAAGAATGTTTGTCTTTGTGTGTTGTTTTATCAATTAAAAAAAAGCGGTTCATTTGCTGTGTGTGTGTGTGTGTGTGTACGTGTATGTGTGTATGAGGAAATGGTGAGAAGATGTATGTAAGAAACCGGGAGGGTTATTCCATTTCCTAGTCATTGTGGGGGGAAAAGGAGGAAAAGTTCCCAGCAGAGGAGCCAGGGATTGAACCTGGGACCTCATGCATGCAAAGCACATGCTCTACCACTGAGCTATACCCCCAAGACAAAGGCAGGGCTTAGGAATTCTTATAAAACATGCTCTTTGCTTTTATTTTCTGGCGGACAAAGCCCGCGGTTAAATCCTCTGTTTGTGCACTCAGTAACTGGACTCTCTGGGGCCTCGCTGGAAGTGGTTTGGGAGTGACTCTGAGGGACTCAGTCCGGATGCTGTGACTTTCCCAGGCCCGTCAGCCTGCTCCAGAGTCCACACAATAGCAAACGGGTAACAGCCAGTCGCCTTTTCTCAGAAAACCGCAGAAAAACTACAACTTTTTCCTACACACACTTTCAGCAATACTGACCAAATGGAGTGACCCTCCATCCAGAGGGAGACCCCGGGCTTAGCCCAGTGGGGAAGTGGACCTGCCACCAGGTGGGCCCAGCATCAGCCCGAGTCACTGTCCAGCGGCTCCCGTTGTTCACCCAGCCACACGGCGGAAGGGCAGTTCCGCCGCACACCCTCCTGTCTGCCCCTCGCGTGAGGACTGTGTCCACACGCTCTTCCAGGTTAAACTGACCTTCACAACTCCATGAAACTGAGAGGAGGGAACAAGGCGAGAGCAAAGGCAGGGCATGGAGCCAGGTCGGGGGCCCAGCAGAGCTGTCCATCATCTGCTCCGGCCCACAGGAGCCTGTCCAGCCCAAAGGCCAAGAACCGCTAGGCATACACTGAGACATGAAGTTTATTAGGGGACTGAAGGACAGGAGGAGACTCTTCCCCATGGCAGTGGGTTGGGAAAGGAATGGTCAGAGGGGAGGCAGGCTTTACAGTGGGCACAAAGGGGCGCAGGACCAAGAGAGGGTCTGCACGTGGGCCAGCAAAGGCAACTGCTTCTTAATGTTTGTCTTTCTGGGCACAACCTCCCACGGAGCCAGCCTTGGGGAAAGATAGTGAAGGCACAGCGGAGAGAGCCCGTGCAGGAATGTGCACAGTTGCTGACAAAGTTGGAAGAGTTGGGAGTTATTGGAAAATGCAAACACATTATGTTGTATGTCCTACCTCTGAGAATCCACTATCATAACTTAAAGGTTGTTATAGGTAGCCAGAGACATAGATATTTGAAAGATTGAAACCAAGGAGCTCAGGAAACTTCCAAGGGGGTCTCAGTGAATTGGAAAGTGCGAGGGGGTCCTGGATAAGACAAAGAAGTTAGGGTTGGATTGACCTGAAAAAGCAGCTGTGACAGCCCTTCTCTCACTGGGATGCTTTCAAGCTCTGTGCACAGGGCCAGCGTCTCCACCCCGACACCCAAAGCCTTATGCTGCTTCTTCATCCAAGATCCTCCATTAGACACTGGTGGAAAGTGTGGGGCATGTTTTCATTTCAAGGTTTACAAGGCTGAGTACACGTGTTTGCGGGTGAAGGTACGGGAGAATGAAGGCACAGAATTCTGACCTCCTTGCCTTACCTCTCTAGAAAATGTACTTGAGAAGTGAATAGAGGAGGGTGTTTGTGCTCAGGTGACTTGAAGCGGGAGGGAAAATCCAGTTTGACATAAATTGAGGACATTTCAAATCCTGGGGTGAGTCTGAGCTGGGATCTAGAGCTCTCCTGAATGAGACTTGTCACCCACACCTCTGCTTTCAACAGCACTGATAATTTCTCCACTTTTATGTTTCCTCTATACTTCAGGAAATCTTTTATAACTCATGATCTCCTGATTTCTGATATTCTAGGACCTAAAATTTAGTAGGACAAAGTGTAACTAACAATTTCAAAAAAATCCAGCCTGAAACCATTTATTTTTATGCAGTGAAGGCACGATGAGGATAACTGAATGCAAGACTGAAAGCTCCCCTTCCGATGTCCCATTCCAGTTAGTGCACTCCACATTCGGTAACTGACAGGTTACCCGACAGCCAGTTCCATTCTACCACCACCAGAGTCCTAGGCTGGCATATGTGCTCTGTCTCCAGTTGCTTTTCCTGCAATTTCCTTCCCTCAGACTACACAAACTGCCAAGACACAAAAGGTGCTGCAAAAAATACCAAAAAGTATACGAAGTGTGCCAGATGGGAGACTAGGTAAAAAACAAAACGAAACAGAACAAAACAAAAGACTCTGGGTAATTTCGTAGCACTTGGTGGATATTGAGCAACTCTGAACTTTTCTTGTTTTTTTTTCAGCTATCACAGCAATAACGATTGGAAATGAAAAACCGGAGCATGTCTGCTAAACCGTCTGTTTGGGTTGAAAATCCTGAACTCCCTGTGGAGGTACCAGGGACTGAACCTAGGGCCTCCTGCACTCAAAGCATGTATTTACCACTGAGCTACACCCCTGCAAAGTGTGGAGTTTTCTAGAAGAATTTGGAAGCACATCACCTGTTTTCTGTTGTTCCTTGAAAAGCTGTTCGTTGTCAGTACATTGAACTCTACTCTTTCTACAATCTCAACTAGATCCTTTTTCCGGTTGTGCTCAGGGATGAATGAATTCCAGACCAAAGGAAAAGTTCCTGCTCCTAGTTCTTCCCAGCCTGTCAGTCTCTCCAAGTCCCCGTCCCCTCAGAATGCCTGTTTTTGGTGTTGTGGGGCTGGAATCACATCCACGGAAAGTGCAGGATGGAATTCCTTCAGCATCGTCCTCTCTGTGTCTTCTCCTGCAGACCGCTCCACCACCTCCTCCTTGGTCCCTCTGCGCACCCCTGTGTGTCTTCAGGAAGCATCATTGCAGCTCACCCCTGCCTCCCCTTTTACCGCAATCTTGCCCTTCTCACCAGCCTCTGTGAATAAAGCCCAGTATAGTTTCCTCTGGAAAATCCAGTCTCCACATCAATATGTGCAAAAGGAAATACATCATCTATATTTTCCATTGTGTTGTTTCCCTCAATCCCATTTCTTGAGAAAGGGTTTCACTCTGTAACCAGCAACCTCAGGGAGGGAACAGTGTGTCCCCCATTCCCAGGTGATCTGGTGGGCTTCCAGGTTTTCCCTGCGACCCCTCCAAACTCCATCAGGTCAGGCATCACTTCCTCCTCACCTCTGAACTTTTATAGCATCATGTTGTACATTTGAGTCTATGATACAATTGTAGTGGATGCTTTAAGCTATGCTATATACTTGTTAATATGAGCACACTGCACCTTCAGTGTCAGTTGGCCACACTATTTTATGTATAGTGTAAGGACTTTATAGCACTATACCTTCATTTCCCTCTCCCAGAGCTTGTGCCATTTTATCATTTTACTCCTCCATTCACCAGAAACCCACAATACACTGTTATTCTTTTAATTTTAACAATGATCTGTAAGGATGTGTAAATGATGAGAAGAACTTCTATATTTACCAACACCGTTACTATTTCCAGGGTCTTCATTCCATTATGTAGAACAAGATTTTAATCTGCTGTCATTTTCTTTCTTCTGGGGCACTTCCTTTGACATTTCCTACAGTGTGGGATTGCTCATGGTGAGTTCTTTCAGTTTTTGTATATCTGGAAATCCCTTTTGTTTGCCTTAATGTTTGAAAGATTTTCACTGGATATAAAATACTAGGCTAATTTTTTTCTC
Source organism: Tamandua tetradactyla (assembly GCF_023851605.1). Lineage (NCBI taxonomy): Eukaryota > Metazoa > Chordata > Mammalia > Pilosa > Myrmecophagidae > Tamandua > Tamandua tetradactyla. Next base: position 193,659,126 of record NC_135331.1, read on the forward strand.
TCAGTGCTTTAGGATGTTGCTCCCCTGTCGTCTCACTTGCATTCTTTCTAACAGGTAACCACAACAATTCTTACCTTTGTTCCTCTGTAGGTAAAATTTCTTTTTCTGCTGATTGCTTCTAAGATTTTCTCTTTAGTAATTTGGTTACAATGTTACTTTGTGTGGATTTCTTCATATTTCTTATGCTGGGGGTACAGTGAATTTCTTATATGTGTGAGTGTATATTTTTCATCAAGTTTGGATATTTTCCAGTCATCCTTTTTTCAAATATTTTGTTTGCTCCACTCTCTCTTGCCTTCCCTTTCTTCTGTCCTTTGGGAACTCCAAATCCATTTATTAGGCTACTTGAAGTTATCCCACATCTCACTGTTCCTCCTTCAGTTCTGATGTTCTCTCTCTCCGTGCTTCACATTTTTTAATGCTATGTCCTCTACCTCCCTAATCTCTTCTGAAAGGTCAAATCTGCTGTTCCAATTTATCAAGTGTATCTTTTTTGTTTTTGTCATCTCAAGTGCTGCAGTTTTCATTATAAAAGGTGAATTTGGGCCTCTTTTGATATCTTCTGTAACTATATCTAACTTCGAATATCTGAATGTATCTGTTCCAATTCTAGCTCGGATTTGATCTGGTGATTTTCTTTTCTTTTTGTGATTGAGACCTTGGACATGAGGATTTCAGAGCTGATCAACAAAAAGAATGACCAGTAGATGGCAAAAATACACAAATTATTTCTTGGGGCGCTGGCTTGGCATGTTGGGAGGGGAGGTGGAAATCTCACAGCAGGTGAGCTTTCAGAGGCTGTGGTATAAGGGAGCCACCCAGAGGGAAAGTAAGGTTCAGGAAACTCCTGGGTAAGAGGGGAACCCCAAAAGGGGAATTATGTGTCTAGAAGTGTCACTTCAGTCAGCATGGCAAGAAGTCTCTGTGTCAGAGAACCCTGAGGACCAGAAGTGGCTGAGGGTCTCTAACTACAGGGTTTTCTCTTATCTATGGCTAGTAGATGTTGGGCAGTTTCCAGGATGGGCAAAGCAAATCAACTCTAAATGCCCTAAATTTGCATAATTGGGAGGCTAATGGGAGAGATTATCCTTAAAGAAAGAAGAATCTGAGAACACCCAGTGCCAGGTCTTGGTTTCTAATCCATCCTCCACCCACTGGTGTATTTTTCCAGATGTACACTATGTACTTCATCTCTACAAATTCAATTTTGATCTTTTTAAAGTTATACTATTTCATGTCTGTCTGTAACATGCCACGCTTTTCTCTCCCTTCTTGCACATAAGGATTATATTTATATTAGCTGTGACCATGTTCTGATCTACAAATCCTATCACAAATGCAATTTCTGGGCCTCCTTTTGACTGATTTTTTCATCTTTAATTTATGGCATATTTTCATACTTTTTTTGCATATCTAGTGATTTCTATTAGCTATCAGGCCATGTCAATTTTCCATTAGTAGTAGCTGGAATTTTTAAATGTATTACTTTAAATAATTTTAGGCATTTTCTGAAATATAATTAAATTATTTGAGAACATTGAAGCTGGTTCTATCCTTTGAGGTTTCATTTTGAACTTTGTTAGTCAGAACAAGAATATATTTCATCTAGTGCTAAATTGGTCTTACCCCAAAGCTTACCCTTCATTTGATGCTCATGTAGTGAGAGATTCTGTGCTTCAGCTGTTGAGAAAGTGAAATAATCCCAGCTCTGTGTAAGGTCTGGAGATTCTTTCACATGTTCTTCCCTGTAATTTCTTCTGTAGCCATGAGTAATTAAATAGTTTCCCAGGGCTGCTATAACAAAGTACCACAATCGGAGTGGTTAAAACAGTGCAAATTTATTCTTGTGACAGTTTGGGGGGCTACAAGTCTGAAATCAAGTTCCCAGCAGTGCCGTGCTCTGTAGGCTCTAGGGAAGAATGCTTCTTTGTGTCTTCCAAGCTTCCAGGGGTCTCAGAAATTTTTGACATTTCTTACCTTGTAGTTGAGCCACTCCCATCTCTGCCTACATTGTCACATGCCTGCTGCTCTTTGTCTCCTCTCATCTCTGTATCCAAATCCACCTCTCTGTTCTCTTACAAACGCACCAGTCTTTGGATTTAGGGCCTAACCTAATCCGGTATTGTCTCATGTTAACTTGATAATGTCTGCAAAAAAAAAAAAAAAAAAAAAAAAAAAACACCTCTATTTCCAAATAAGGTTGCATTCAAAGCTAGGAATTGAACACATTGTCCTTTGCTGCTTTCTTGCATCTCAATCCTCCTGGAGCTCCTTGGATGCCTGTCTTCCTCCAACTTCTTTAAAATCTCTTTTTCAAGCTCATTCTGGGGCTTCTTTACAGTGGACCTCTAACACTTTAGTGATTCTCCGAGTTATATCCTCTGTCATATATATATATATACTTACTATATACAACCCGTCCCTGGACCCGCTTTTCCATAAATACATAAATTGAAGAGCATTCTCCTTGCGGTTAATCCCCCTCTTCCTCTCCAAATTCCTACACTGCCCAGCTTTTGTCTCAAGCCTGCTTTCATGGTCAGGTTCATGTCAACGTGACCAGGTGATGGTGCCCGGTTGTCTGGTCAGGCAAGTGCTGGCCTGGCTGTTGCTATGAGGATGTTTCATGGACTTCAATCATGACCACGTTGGCTGCATCCACAGCTGATTAATTTTGCAATCAACTAATGTCTTCAGAAATGAGTGATGCTTAATCTAATCACCGGAAGGCTTTTAAGGAGGATTCAGAAGATACAATCGCTCTCTCTGCTTCAACCAGCCAGCATCTCCCGTGAATTCCTTGAAGACTTTTACTGGAGCTGTCAGCTTTGGACTTGCTTTACAGAGCTTGGACTCAACATCCCCATGGTCAGGTGAGACACTCTAATAAATCTAAGATTCACAGCCATCTTCTGCTGATTCTATTTCTGTAGAGAACCTTAGCTGACACACCTGGATATGTATTTTGATCTGATTACTGGACAAATGCACTGGGGAAATAAAAAGGTATTCAATCTGAGCATGTGGGATATAAAAATAATTATCTTATGCCATCAAAGTGTTACCCCTCCTCAACACTGTCCCTAGAGAAACACTTCATCATCCAAATGAGTGAATCAGGGAGAGGCCTGTTGTCACCTGTCAACAGTTAATAGTGTAAGTGCTGATTTATTTGTGTCCTACTCCCCTCCAGCTCTAGGCAAAACTTTTTCAAGTCACAGACATATTCCCTATCTTTTAATAACTTTCAATGTCCAGTTGAATTTCCAATGTCCAATGGAAGTTTGAAGGGTCACAATGATTCTCACATTACACATAGTTTATAAATACTTTTTAGTGAATAAACCATTGGAAAACAATGCTTGTAGCTCTCTCCTTGGGTTCTCCATATAATGATCAAATGAAAACCTTATATTCCTTTCAGGATGAGGCAGCCATATAAGTCATCCCTAGTTTGTTCTTTGGTCCAGGACGGTGGTTCTCGACTGGGGACATTTGGGGGTAAAGTGCTGGGACAATTGGCATGGTCAAGCCTTTCTGGCTATAAAGGGGGGAGGGTCATTACTGGCGTCTGTTGGGTGTAGAGGTCAGGGATGTTGATAAACATTCTGCAATGCACAGGACAACTACCACCGCAGACGGACAGCAGGACAGACAGAGGTCCCGCGGCTCTGAGGAGCTCCCAGGCCAAGCAGCTCCTGCCCGGCCAACTGAAGTGCTCACTCGGGGCGCCCTGCACAGCGCTCCACTGCGCTCCCCGCGCCGCGCTCTCCACCGGGATCCCAGCGCACAGGACGCCCGGGTCTCTGGGACGCACGCTTTCATCCCACTTCGCGCCGGGGCCGGGTTGGTGCGGAGCCGGGGGTGCGGCTGAGAGACCCAGAGTCACCCCATGCCCAGAAGAGGTCCTGGCCTCGCCGGGGCTTGGAAGAGAGAAGTTTTCCGCGGCGGCCGTGGGGTGCTCTGCGCCCCGCGAGGGGACGGAAAAGCACGAGGCAGTAGAGGATTTCACCACCAAGACGTCCGTACCGGCGCGGCCCGGGTCTCCAGCGCAACCATTAGGGAACCACAGCGCCCAGGTCTCCTGAGACGCGCTTGGAAGACCGAGCTGCCCTCAAGGCCTTTCCCCTCCGCGTTGCCGTCCTGCCCTCCGGGGAGACCATCTGCTCTCTTGACCCCTGTCCTGGGCTAACGCAGCTCTGCCTCGGACTTGAGGAGGGCCGGGGGCGTCTGGCCCCACACCCAGTCCTGTGAGCTCATGCCAATTCGCTCTTTCTCCCCATCTGGACCTAAATTTCCCGTGACGCTCTAGCGGTCCCGGTTTTCACATCATCCCTGCACTCTACCTGGTCCAGGTGGAGAGGCAGCGATGTGGAGTCTCAGGAGAAGGCTCCATCCTGGCGCTGTCCTTGGCGGGCTGGAGCTCCCACGCCGCGATGAGGTTCGCTAGGAGCAGTCCCTGGAGGGGCTGACGGCTGATCGAGCTGCAAGGGGCAGGAAAGGGGTCTTCCACTCCACAATGCAAAGTCCCTTTCTTGAGGGTTTCAGAAACTGCAGAGTGGACTTAAAACTCTCAGGAAGTCCTCAAACACCAAGAGATAAAGTATCACCACTTCCCGTGTACAGCCTAGAATAGTTCTCAGGGGGCTGTAGCTCAGTGATAGAGGACATGCTTAACATGCACGAGGCCCTGGGTTCGGTCCCCAGCACCTCCATCCAACTCTCTAGAGTCAACTTTTCATAATCCCTAGCACAACATAGGATCCTCCCTGAACAAAGGCTACTCTGATCTGACCCTGGGTCTCCTGAATCCTTAACAGGAAGCACTGCACACCAGAACATACACAGTTCGCACCAAAAAAGAAGGGACCACCAAAGTAAAAATTAAGAAAATAAGGTGTCCTCGGACAATTTTTTTAGGATTTTCCTCACTCTGTTCTGTCACCCTTCTCCCCCTTTCTGTCCCTCAATCTCTCTCCCACGCCTGAGTCAACTTACAGGCTGAAGAAGGGAAACGTCACATTCTGTGTTTCCTGCCCCGCCCTTCCTTTTCACACCATCCACATGCCCTGCCTGGAGAAGGTCCTTTTGGGCACTAGTCTCTGAGAGCTGTGAGCCAGCTCTTCATCCCCGAGGAGTCCACCATGTCCTCATGAATAAAGACTGCGTGAGGAATGACTTCTCTCAAAGACCCTGGGGGCTTCCAAACTCCACAGTTGGGAAACCATTTGCAGGAATGTTCTGATGTGCTCAAATAGCCGTGTTGGGAGAGCTTTGGATGGACAGCCTGGAGTTCCCCATTCAGTTCCCTGTCTTCCCTTTGAAGTGTTGTCATTTTTGTCAAAATGATTCACAGGCTTGCAGGTCATTTTCACAAGTTGCATTGTTACTGCACACTGAAGTTAAGGAGGAATATGTCTGGAACACAAGGGCATTTTCTGGGGTACCTCTTAGGAATCTCATGTTCTATAATTGAATTAATGGGAACTCTAATGGTCGATAGAAGGAGTGCTACTAATGTCACAGAACCTTCAGGAGACCCGGACCCACATCATGGGATTGAGAAAGACTTCTTGACCAAAAGGAGGAAGAGAGAAATGACACATGATAAAGTCTCAGTGGCTGAGAGATTTCAAACAGACTTCAGAGATTGTCCTGGAGATTATTCTCTTACATTATATAGATAGATATCCCTTTTTAGTTTAGGGTGCATTGGAGTGGCTGAAGGGAAGTGCCTGAAACTGTAGAGCTGTGTTCCAGTAGCCTTGATTCTTGGAGATGATTGTATGACCATATAGCTTTTACGATGCGGCTGTGTGACTGTGGAAACCTTGTATCCAGGGTAAGGATTGATGAGTAAAACAATATAGATAAAAAATAAATAATAGTTGGGATAAGGGGTAAAATAAATTGGTAAGATTGAAAATACTGTTGTTCAATGAGAATGAAGGGTAAAGGCTACGGGATATATATGATTTTTCTTTTTTATTTATTTTACTGGAGTGATACAAATGTTCTAAAGATGATCACGGTGTTGAATACAGAATTAAATATCTTAAACTTGGAAGGATCTTCAGAAACTGTGTCACCGTGGAGTTAGGTAGTTCAGTTGTTGGAGAACCAGCATTTTAACAAGCTAACCCAGGGCTCGAGCTATTCAGGCAATACCGTCTTAAGCTTTTTTCCAGCTAATTCTAATCCAAACAGGCCTGGTAATATCCAGGTTGTCTGCTTGTTTTCCTGGAGGCGCTCACCTGCACGTTTGCATTGTGCTCATGTTCTGCTCATGTTTGCATCAACCGGAAAAGCCAATCTGACTAAACAGCAGAAGGCCCTTCCTTACAAAGGTCAAGAGCAAATAGATCCTGGCTCAGGGGCAGAGAAGAGGGTACAAATGTGAGAGCAAAGCAGAGGGAGGTGACACGAGACTTTCCTACAGGGAGGGATAGGAATGGCCTCTTCCTTCTTCAGCTGTCTCTTCCAGAGCACAGCCTGACTGAGGTCCAGGAAGATTTTAACAACTTGTTCCTACCCCAGAGCACTGGAGGAACAACCATGAGCTGGCTGGAGGTACTGCAGGGTTGAGAATTCCCTGCGGAGTTCCAATCTTGGATTTGATTTGGGAGTCTGCAGGCATCAGCAGCTTGAGGGGACTGCAGGTGTTGGATTTACAGAATGTGTCCTGGCATCAGCTGTGAGCACATCTGCAGAAAAATCCGGGGCTCTTTAGGTGACTTCTAAATTGTCCTGAAGAGATGTCATCTAATCCCTCATCTAATCCCTGATAAGGCAAACACATCACTAGCCCCTCTCCATGAATGTTTGAGAGCTTGACTGAGACTGATACAGTCTTGTGACCTCCTGAGTGCCTGCTATGCACATTTTTGGTAATAAGGGCTTCCAGAAGTGAGGGAGCCCCTGCCTGACAAAGGGGATCAGACCGGCCAATGAGAACAAACACCAAACAGAAAATAGGTGCACAGATAGTGCCACCTTGATATCAGAATAAAGCATTGGGAATCCTGAAAAAAGCATCGGGAGACAGGAAAATCCTTAGAGTTTTCTGGACGTACAAAGCAGACATGACCGGATTGTACCAGCAAGAGCAGAGGAAGTGGCTCTTCTTCACCGATGGAAGCACCCAGCACACCTGTGATAGTCACATTTACTTTGCATCCACTTTCCACTATGACAGATAAACCTTTCCCTGATTCATAGAAGGTTTCCATTAGATGCTAAGATTCCCTGGCATTGATTTATATAGAGTTAAAACAATGAGGAAAATGTGAGAAATTACAGGAATGTGGAAATTATGGAATATCATTTGGGAATGTGTGATCCGTAGTTATTTCTTACTTTCCTGTGTGGTAGCCTCTAATGGCCCCACACTCTTGGATTCTTTATCCTGCATCCTGCCCCGAGAAAACCTCGGGATTCACAGTCGTCATTGCCTCTTTGGACCGAGCTCTGGGAAGTGCTCCCTGCGCAGGTCAGTAGGTGGGGACAGGAAGAGGATTCAGTGGAGTGGACAGCCTTCTCTGCTTGCTTAATTTCTCACGCTCTCCAGCAAACGAAAAGAACCAAGGGAAACTAAGGGGCCCGCCCCTTCTCCTTTCTGCCTTTACATCTCCTTAATAATAGTACAAAGAGCAGCCACGGTAAGGGCGCGTGGATGTGGCTTTGGTGTTGCAGAGACTGTTCTGAGACGCGCTCTTTCCCACCCTGCGCTGTCGCCCTGCTCTGCTGCTTCAGTCCTCTTAGGTAAGGTCGAGGCTCACAGCATGGATATTTAAAGTAATCAACGGGGTGTAGTTTTACTTTCCATGTGCGCAGGCAGTAGAGAAATGAAAATAGTACTGTTTTCCTTTGAGTCCAAAAGATAAAAATAAAGTAAGGTGTGAAAGTGGCGGGGACGGAACCCGGGGCCTCACGCTTGCAAAGCATGCGCTCTACCGCTGAGCTACACCCCCTCACCAAAACAGTATTAAAATGTTTATCAGAGAAGGAGACACCGAGGAAGCAACGGAGGGAACCGATTTTTTAGTGCAGGTCTGGAAATTGAAGGCAAAGCATTGGAGACCGAGTCACATCATTCCACAGGAAGGGTCCACAGTGGCATGAACGCGTTGAGTTGCTGTAGTCTTGGCTGATGTGATGGGTGGCACGGAATAAAGTCTCTGTTTTCATTTCTTTCTGTGTCCCCCAGAAATCTCAGCCCGAGAGAGAAAGCTACTGACATTCGGGTTTTCCCTCCCGGAGCACTTCACGATGGTTACTGTGTCCTGAGCCCGAATGCCGGGGTCCGATCTGACGGAGGAACGCGGCGCTGAGAAGAATCCCAGGGGAAGATGCACTCGCCGTTTCCTGGGCAGGGTCTTTCCTCTTGTGCTCTAGGCACCCGCTGACTCAGGGGCCCTGACATAGTCTGGAAGAGAAATGCACAAGGCATGAGCGAAAGCGCAGCTTCCAGGACGGAGAGAAGGTCTGAATTATGAGGAGGAAGCAGAAGGCAAATAGATGGAGGATTAAATGACAAGAGGAAACACTGGATGAAGCCCTTGTCACAAAGAGAGAGACGCCAAGGAGGAGGAGGTGCAGAAAAGGAGGTTTTACAGATTCTTTTGGGAAGGAAGGAAGCCTGGGAGGGGGGAAGGCCCCTGGCTCTGACCCATGAGTGCTCAGGGGACACACCTGTGAGGATGTGGTTACAGGTGCGCTCGGCCCAGGACTCTGGTCTCCAGCCATGGGTGTGCGATGACCGGGAGGAGCGTGCATGTGAAGGGGGGTGAAGGCTGAAGAGTGAGCCTTGACATTTGGGGATAGGAGACCCATTCTCAAGTTAGAAGGAAACACAAATCAGCTTTCTCTGGGCTGTTCCGAACTCTAGGATTTGTCATGACTGAACTGGTGTTCTTTGAAGTACCTGAGACTGAGGAAAACCCTCTCCTGGCACCAGCCTTCTAGTGCCTGTTAACAGCCCTTTCCTTCACTTTAACTGTTATATGAGTCTCTGTCATTATTCATAAAATAACACTGCATCCCTTTTGAAATTGGCAGAAGATGATTTGCCTTCAGATTTTGTTCTGTGATTGGCTCACAGAATTTGTAGACTAAGAACAGAAAATGGGGAGAAATAGGATTCTATTTCTATTTCCCAAGGAGAGAATTAGTAAGTGTCACACACAAACTTAGCTTGGGAAATAGAAATAGAATCCTATTTCTCCCTATTTTCTGTTCTTATTCTACAAATTCCGTGAGCCAATCACAGAACAAAATCTGCAGGCAAATCATCTTGTGCCAATTTCAGAAGGTACTAATGTAGGGAAAGGTGACAGAATCTTGGCTGTTTGAGCTGAAAAATCAATATCAGGAAAGATTGCAGAAACCTTAGTGGTCATTACCTTGTGTTGCTCCTGGAGAAACTTGGATGCCTGTTAGATTCTCAGGGATTTAGAATTTTATGTCTTTGTGTCATGAAGAAATTGGGAATTTTGAAATATTAAAGAGTTGTAGCAAAATTCAGACTGTCTACCAACAATGCTATTGAAACATATACATAAATGCGATAGGAGAATTTCATTAATACAACATCCTGTGAGGATTTACACATTTAATTTTAGAGAAGAACACATTCATGCCATGTTTGCTTAATTCTGAGTTAAATAATAAAACACTCATTGATATTGTTTGTCCAATCAAATAAAATGCAATCTTCTGAATTCAGATGGGCTAGGTGACCCAATGAAGGAAGTGTGATTCCTATGTACTGTCCCTACTTTGATGCTGCTTCTCAATTTGTACCAATTTTCCTTTTGCAACTTGATGCAGTTCTGATACTGAAGTATTATAAATTATTTTCTCCCAAATCAGTCAGTGTTCAGGTGTTTTCTGGGAAAATAGACACTTTGAAATGGAAATAGTTATTTGAAAAGAAGAGAAAATAGTTAATAATGCAAAAAAAAGACTTATTATCCCCCAAAAAGAATTTTGAGGTAGATGTTGAAAGTTAGAGGGGGAAACCATGGGGTATAGTTGCTGAGTCTTGATGTCTTTACTTGCTTTTGTCTTTCACTGTTCTATGTCCCCTTGAGAATGATTCACAAAATGATTGATAGAGGAGTGTTCATTTTTGCTTTTTCTTGGATGATAAAACAGAAAGAAATAACTGAAAAATTGGAAATTCCAGCCAGGAGTGCAAGACTGCAAAGATATCTGGTCAACAAGAAAAGTCGGTGTGTTCATGTAGTTGCTTAAAAGCTCAACAGTGTTCAAAACTTTTCCTTATTCTGGAAGTGTAATAATAAAGTGGATTCAGACAGAAATGTAGAATTTTGATTTGCAAAAGTTGATTTTCCATGCATATACTGCATGAATATATATCCATTCACACACTAAGTGGTTCTTTTAACCACATGTCATTTCCACAATTGTGATGAAATCACCCCTCCACACTACAGACTGAGATAGTATCAAAACAGAAAGGAACTAGTACATTGGCATTAGTATATTGGAAATTCTTACCACAATAATTTCCTAGGTTTTGAAATTTTGAATAAAATATGCACTCCATTAGTTATCGCTTCCATGGAAGACCTTAGTGGATATACCAGCAAAGGAGACAGTGTCACTTACACACATTGATTGGATTTGCAAAGAGCTGTAAAGGTGTTGCACTTGAATTCGATGCAACTATTAAGGGAGAGCTAGTAATTATGCAAGAACAACACTACTTGCTGAAACCCAGGATTGAACTAGGGACCTTTAGAACATCAACTTAATGCCCCCCCAACTCAGCCATTTCAACCACAGAGACCTTTAGATCTTCAGACTAATGATCTCCCAACTGAGCTATTTCAGCCAATTAGGAAGCACCCTTAGATGCTCTTTCAAAATGTCATATGGAGAAGATCCACGATAGTTAATTAGGAAGAGGCTGGACTCACTTCTCTGCAGGACAAAGAGCTATGGGTCAGGCAGAAACTGCCATTAACAAAAGATCTGGGTTCTGGAGATCCAGGAAGTGCTCCACAACACCAGGGAAAGTGCAGGAGGAAGAGAGGGCAAAGCTGTGCTGAGAGGTGATGAGTACCCACCCCCAGCCCAGCTCATTGCATCCCTGACCCTACTCTTGGAGCAGTCTCTGGAGGGCGGGCAGCTCCAGACTGAAGGTCATTGGGGGCGGGTCATGATCTAGCAGTGAGCTTTTGTCTGGAATGTTGGCATGCTGGAATCATGGATGGTTTCACCCCAGCCTGGTGAGTATGACTTTGTCTGGAGCAGACAGGGAGATAAGACTGTTTTGGCGGGGAAGGGGGGAAGCTGCTGAGGAGTGCCATCTGCGGGTGGTATAAAAAAGTGCCCCTCTAGGAAGACATCTAAAATGCTTCTTGCTGCAGAGAAGAGGGTTCCTTGGGGAGCTAAGTTAACAGTTTTAGGCATCTTTATGAAACCTTCTCCCTGGGCCCTGAGGAGCTGTTGAGTACCACCTTCCACTGTCACTGGCCCAACTCTGGTTGGTAGTGCTGAGGAACACAGAGTCAAAAAGAGAAGTAACACAAATCCAGTCAACAGCAAAAGTTTTCATAAGAGAGAATCTGATTTTCAGAGTAAATTTGTGAAGATAATCTGATAGCCAATAATCCACAAAAAATTTTAAGCCATCATATGAAGAAACAGGAAGATATGCCCTGTCAAAGGGACAAATTCAAGTCAAGGGAGATACAGAATCTGGAATAACTAATCAATGATGTTCAAACAAATCTCTTAAACAGATGAATAAAAAAATAAGTATCAAAATTAGATAAGAAATAGGGGATAAATGGGTCAATTGAAATAGTGGTGGTCAATGACATGGTGGGGTAAGACTTATGAGATGTGTGAGATTTTTCTTTTTTCTTTCTTCTTCTTCTGGAGTGATGCAAATGTTCAAAAATCATCATGGTGATGAATACATAACTATGTGATAAAATTGTGACCCATGTTACACCATGTATGGACTCTATGTGTATGAAGATTTCTCAATAAAAATAGTTTTTTAAAAAGAAGAATTTGAAACCATGTAATCAAAACCGTCTGATCTCATGGGCACAAGAGATGAAAAATGTACTAGAAGCAGAGAGTGGGGGATTTAAACAGGCAAAATAATGGAGCAGTGAGCTGGAAGACAGTGAATTCAAAGAGACAAAAGAACAGATAAAGAAAAGAAAGGGAAAAGTTGAGTAGGTGTCTCTGGGAACTGATTGACAACATGAAGCATGCAAATAGATGCATTCATAGGTGTCCCAGAAGGAGTAGAGAAGGGAGAGGGAGCAGAAAAAATATTTGAGGAAATAATGGCCAAAAATTCCAAATTCTTATCAAAGGCACTGATACCCAGCTGCAAGAAGCATAATGTACCCAGAATGAATAATTCAAATAGACCTACTCCAGACCTACTTCAGAATGTCAAATGCTAAAGATGAAGAGATAATTCTAAAAGCAGTAAAATAAAAAAGTATTCATTGTGTATAAGGGATACCTGATAAGAGAAACTACTGATTTCTTATCAGGAGACATGGAGGCAAGAGGGAAGTGTTACAATATATTCAAGATACTGAAAGAGAAAAATTGACAACTGTGCTGGTTTGAAAGTATTTTGTACCCCAGAAAAGCCATGTTTGAATCTTGAACCAATCTTCAGGGAGCAACTATTTCTTTTCATCCTGATTCCATACCTTAGGGCAGAACATTTGATTAATTTACTGGAGCCCTTTAAAGGAGGAAACATTTTGGAGTGAGTTTAGAGTTGACAGAGGGAGCTGAAACAGATGTCAACACTTGGAGAAGAGTGACACAGATGTTTTGGGATGCTTGGAGCCCAGTAGAAATTGCCATGTGATGTTAAACAAGCCAGAAACTGCAGAGAGCCAAAGGAAGCTAGGAGATGAAAGCCAGCTCTAGAGAAGCAAGGGAAGGAACCCCTACAGAACAAAGGCTAAAATTAATGGAGCTGAGAAGCAAGTGACAGGCAGATGCCAGTCACATGATTTCGCAGCTGAAACAGGTGTTCCTGACTCATCAGACTTCTTGAATTAAGGTATCTTTCCCAGGATACTTTAGTTTGGACATTTTTAGTAGGTTTAGAACTGTAAATTTCCAACTTATAAAATTCCCCTTTTATAAAACCATTCCAGTTTTGGTATATTTGCATTCTGGCAGCTTGTAAACTAAAATAACAGGCTAGAATTTTCTATTGAGCAAACTATTCCTTCAAACATGAGGGAGAGTTTAAGATATTGTCAGATATGCAGAAGCTGAGAGAATTTGCTAACAAGATATCTTCCCTACTAGAGTCCTGCAGGGTGAAAAGAAAGGTAGAAAGAGAGAGGCTTGGGGGTGAGTGCAGAAATGAAGACTATCAGTAAGGTTAACAAAATAGTAACGTGAGAGATAAAATAAGATATGACATATACGGTCGTCTTCTGGAGAGGCGATCGCTTGGGGGCAACTCTCCAACTGCTAAGGGTTAATTCAGAGCTCTGAAGATGGGATCTAAGGCGCGCCGGAACTCAGCAGCAAGCTGCCGAGGGACCCAAAGACTTGAGCCGAAGATCAAATGTTGGCACAAAGCTTTTTATTGTTACATGGTAAGAGCTTAGGTGCTCGGGGGCTCAAGAGCTAAGGGACCCCGAAGCTCGGTGAGCTTCGGGTTATATACAGTTTGGAGGAGGGGTGGAGTCGGGGCATGTACGTTAGGGGAGGGTAGCCAACCACACAAGCTAAGAAGCAGTTGCTAGGCTTAGGGCAGAAGTTAGGAATAGGGAAGTGTAGAACATAACAGGAAGGGTTGCAGTTTTGTGGTGGGCTACGGGAATGGGCGGTCCACGACAGGAGGGGGAGAGACTGCAAGTAAGAAGAATAGGGAGTGAAATCTAAAAATTTTTAAGGACTGCTAGGCTCCAATCCCAAATAATATGCCACAGACATATAAGGACCACTGGATTAAAAGGTTGAAGTAAACACTGCCTTTACAGTTATAATATTGAATGATAGTGGATTAAACTCCTCAAAAAAAGCACAGACTAGCAGAATGCAGAAAAAATATAAGCCTTATATCTGATGTCTACAAAGTTCTCATCTGAGACACAAGGATACAAATAGGTTGAAAGTGAAAGGCTGAAAAAAGATTTTTGACACAAAGCATATAAAAAACAACCTGGGATAGCTATATTCATATTGGACAGTGTAGACTTCAAACACAAGAGACAAAGAAGGACAGTATGTGTAATACATTAATAAAAGAAGCAATCCACCAAGGAGCAATACCAATATAAATATATATGCACCCAAGCAGGGAGCCCCAACATAACATATTTATCAAAACTTATGGGATACACCAAAGGCATTATTGAGAGGTATATATATAGCATTAAACGACTGCATTTAAATGGAAGAAAGATTTAAAATCAAAGATCTAACTGCAGGCCTGTAGGAGCTAGAAAAAGGAAAACAAACTGAACCCAAAGCATGCAGTAAGAAAGAAATAACAAATATTAGAGCATAAATAAAGGAAATTGAGAACAAGAAAAAAATAGTGTCAAGAAAACCAAGAATTGGTTCTTTGAGAAGATCTAGCCCTTAGCTAGACTGACAAAGAAAAAAAAGAGAAAAGATGCAAATAAATAAAATCCATAATGAGAGAAGGGTCATTAGTGCTGAATGCATTGAAATAAAAGATTGTAGTAGATGTCATGGTCAGGTTCATGTGTCAACTTGGATAAGTGGTGGTACCTGTTTGTCTGGTTGGGCAGGTACTGGCCTCTCTGTTGCTATGAGGACATTTCATAGAATGAAATCATAATAATGTCAGCTACATCCACAGTTGATTCCATTTGTAGTCAGCCAAGGGGAGTGTCTTCTTTAATGGGTGATACTTAATCTAATCACTGGAAGCCTTTTAAAGAGGATTCAGAAGAGATAGATTCTCTTCCTGCTTCAGCTGGCAAACCTCTCCTGTGGAGTTCTCCAGACCCTTCATAGGAATCATCAGCTTCACAGCCTGCCCTACAGATTCTGGACTCTGTTCCCACGTTTGTGAGACACTTTTATAAATTTTATATTTATGAATATTTCCTGTTGATTCTGTTTTTCTAGAGAACCCTAACTAATACAACTTGGTACCAGGAGTGGTTCTTAAGAAACAGAACTTTTTAAAAATAGGTTTTTATGAATAGTTTTCTATCTGACTCAAAGGCACTAAAGACTCTGACTCCCATAGTCAGAATGACATTGCCAATCCATGGAGGGAGTTGACAAAAGAGATAGTCAAAATATCACCATTTGATTCTTCTAATGCTTTGCTTATATGAGCCATGTGGCATAATTTTATTCTTGGCCTGGTGGCTTAGTCTCTTTCTCTCCCTCCCTCGCCATTTTGGCACGTCCGGTTCTTCTAAGCCTCTGAATTACAAGCCTCACCAGCGACTAGTGATGATGCAGCCTTGTCTCTCTAACCCTATTGGCCTTCTCCTTAGTCCTCCACCTACCCAACATCCTCTGCTATGGGTACACTCAGGAACAGCATCTCTATGGTCACAGTCACTCATCCGTCCTCCCTGTGTGATTGGCTACCCTCCCCTGGAAGCCACACCCTAACTCTGCCTCTCCTCAAACTGTATATAATCCAGGGCTCGTCAAGCCTCGTGGTCTTTAGCTTCTGGCGGCCCTGGCATAAGCGTCTACCAACAATAAAGCTACCTCGCTTCATGCCTTAATTGACTCGGCCTCCAGTCCTTTAGACCCGCAGCGAGGTCTCCTGCGCGCGCCCCTTGGACCCAGACCCCCGGCTCGAGCCCCTTTTCTGCGTGCGGCAGCGTCGTCTAGCAAGCAGTGAGAAGCTGAGGAGTAGAGGTTCCCCGATAGTTTAGCGGTTGAGCCAAACCGCAGAGCCAGGCTCACCTTTTTGGATTTTTGTGCAAAGAGGAGGTATAGCGATGTTGGCTGGTTGTTGTTAGATTACTATGTGCATTAATGAGTGAAAAGGATGAGTTTAAGCTGTCAAATGAGAAGCTGAAGCACCGTTTGACAGATGTAGACGTTTCTGTGAGTATCCTGAAGGAAAATTTTATTTCCTGTAGCTGTAGAATTGAGATCTCCAAAAATCAGACTCAGAATCTTATTGTTAGAGTACCAACTTTACAACATAAACTGAAATCTCGATGTTGCATGGTGTCTGCTGTTAAACTGAGGGCATTGATTGGAAAGGAGTGGGACCCTGAAAAATGGGATGGTGACATATAGATTGATAATGATGTTGGGGAGAGGTTGAAACCCTAGATCATGCTAGGTCTTCTCTAGATAACCCTG